>NC_054373.1:13808226-14517393 GCF_017654675.1 Xenopus laevis
ACACTGTTTAAATCTTACATTTAAGCAAGAACGAGCAGTGGGGGAATAGCAAGGGACAGAAGCACCACTTTCAGTGGCAAATACATTTTGCAAACACCTGCATCATTGAAAAGTTGCTCTGAATTCCATTTTCTTACTATTTGGGTGATTTTCAGCACTTACCTGCTGTAGATCATACACACGGCAAAGTCTGACCTCCGGTACCTCAACGCCAGCACCCTAAATTTTGTAGAGGTTCCATTCTGCTTTTAGTATTCTAGGCAATTTTGTCTTATGGTTCCTGAGTGTTCCTATCTCCTACGCTGAGGACTTGCTCTGGACATTCATAGGCTGATAAAAGCTGCCAACTCAGCCCCTCCCGAGTCGACAGTTTATTGCCCTGTTTAGGGGACCCTTCCAAAAGCCTGCCTGACATATCTAAAAGGTTTATAAACCTTGTCCGATAAGGACTGCATTGGCACATTATATGGTTCTCTCCCTACAGGTCTGCAGATGGGTGACAAAATTGGCCAACATACACTTGTTTATCGACATTGTTAGGCAAGCAAATCAGTTCACTTATGGCCAGCACTAGAGTCTAAATCTGATATGTAATATAAAGAAAGATTACAAGTTTTGACAGTAATTTTGAATTTTGATTCAATGACTCAAGTACTGAGCCTTTCCCCTACAGTATAGTACAGTAATATAAAATAAACATACAGTGAAACCTTGATTTTAAGTACCCTGATGTTAACTTTTCCTGCATTTTACATTTTTTATTTGTGGTCCCACCAATTTATAATGCATTTCAATGGGTGCATTTTCCTGACTTTAAGTAATGTTTTTCCGGATTTTGCATCAAAATTTTGTCCTGATGATCACAAAAACTGCTTTTTTTCCCTATAAATGTGTTTATTTGTGAAATAAAGAGGTTTAACATACTAACCAAATGTATATTTTGCCATGGTTCTGCCTGTAAATGGTCAATTGCAGTTAGTCTGCCCCCAATACAGTCCTGCACCAATCACTTATTGCTTTAGATATGTGTATGTGACTGACAGAGTCTTGCACATGCCCCCCATAGTGTAACATTATCCCTGCAATGCTTAACCCTTGTTATTAACACACTAAATATTGTATAAATGGACTCCTGTGCTTATATCCTTTCAGTACTTGTAGAAAAATTTACTTTAACACATTTCCCTGATTTTACATTTTCCTGGATTTAACATAATTTTTTCCTGGTCCCCTGAAAAACATAAAATAGGGGTTCTACTTTAATAAATTAGGGATCAAAACTTGGGTCTCTCAAGTGCTGCAAAACTACAATTCCCCGTCATTGCTTAATAAGGATGCTGGGAGTTGTAGTACTGAAGCAGCTGAGCTGTCAAAGGATTGATACTATGCATGTTACAGATTTCTCAGGCAGCAAATAGTTAATAATTACACCCCGCCTCCTTTGTTCCGCCTCCTTTTCCTCCTCCAGGTTTCCCTTTCAGGCATCCGAACAAGGAAGTGACTCTCATTCATTCTGCTGGGCAAGCTCTGGGC
The DNA here is from genome assembly GCF_017654675.1 of Xenopus laevis. Lineage (NCBI taxonomy): Eukaryota > Metazoa > Chordata > Amphibia > Anura > Pipidae > Xenopus > Xenopus laevis. The sequence continues at coordinate 13,809,760 of NC_054373.1, forward strand.
GAGAGTGAGGGGTTGGATCAGCGAGGTAGGGGCCAAAAACTGAATTCTCCTTTCTGCTGAAACAGCAATTCCATGTTTGTCTGTTCTTCTTAGATTCTTCCTGTTGTGCAAACTGCAAACGATAAAGGTCACGTGAAACATAATATCACGTTTATCTAATAGCCGAGGACTAAGGGCATAACTACATTGCAGGGCTTGTCAAGATGCTTTAAAAGGCTTTTGTGGCCTGTTTTTTGCATAATGAAACAAAATAAAACCAAAGTAGCTTTCTATATACATTAATCACAGTCATTCAACAATTTGCAGTCAAAAGTAAAACCTCAGACGTGACTGCTATCAATTGGCAAATGAGCACCCTTCATATCGCAACTATTTCTTGGAAACAAATGTCTAATTTAATGAGAGAGATTTTCAGTCTTTAGTTATTTAAACATGTTTGCCATATAGCCCTATTTCAACTTCAATGGCCACCCCCATGCCTACACAGAAGCTTATTTATATATACAGTGGCTTTTTATTTTTGTGTAAATTTCTGGAATCCATATTTAATTGCAGCGTTTTTTTGATGTTGGCCAGTGCTGAAAAGAAACGTCCTGTTATCCTATAGAATTGTTGTTGATCTGTTCAAACTAAGGGGGTTTAAACATGGGGCCAAAATCAGCAGGCTGATTTCAGCCCCTACCGCGGACAGTAGCCTCCCTCTTCTGTTTGCACCTGCAATCATTCTGTCGGCTCCGGTGCTAAGTGTAGAACTGCATGGGCGATTTTCGGTCTGATTGCATACGACTCGACTGTCGGATGAAGACACAACATGCAGCGTTCGCATCCAACAGTCGTGTCGGATGCAATCAGCTTTTACGTGTGAGATTTGTATTTCATGTTAATTTCAAAGAGAAAAGCACCCCACTATTATGATGTAGATGAACCTAAGGTTACTGCATTGTCAATTCCAAGACCAAACAAATTAAGGGAATCATAGACTTGTAGTTGTGCAACAACACCACCCTACCAACCTTTAAGGAATGGCCAATCAAATTATAAATTGTCCCTTAATGATAGGTTAAAGTGCTTAGTGCGATGAAATAAATATGTAAATATGAATCAATTATATACCTTAAATTAATTATAAATAAATTACTAAAAATTAATAAAGTGCTCAGTGATAATTAATCGGCAAGTTAATTCCATTCATTAAAGTGCAGTGCCAATACATGATTAGTTTAAAAATAGATAGAGATCCCCAATTAATGAATGACTTGATCAGTAACCTTAAAAAAATTAGATAACGGGTAAATGATTTCCCAATCCACTCAGTTCATGAAATTAGTAGGAAGAATGAAAAACAAGACGGTGGAGATGTCCCAAAAACTGCTGCCTGATTTCTTCTATCCCTAGGACACCACAAAGCTGAAGGAGACCGAGAAACAGGGACTGTGGCCTTGTATTTTAAACTTTGCCCTATGCAGTTGAAGAGCTAAACTAAGCCTCAAAAAGCCACAAATGGTCGGTCCCCTTAGAATTCCAGTGCAGGATTGCAATACAGAGAAGGAGTAGTTGAAGTGAGGGATGGATTTAAAATGCACGCCACCCACCCCATTTGACCAATTCCCCAATAAATATTTAACAAGCCTCTTTTAATCTAGAGCTAAAATCAAACAATTGTGCAGAGTTTCGCCAACGTTTTCGCTAGTTTAACTTAATCAAGACTCGCCTTAGGAGACATTACACAAACCCAGTAAGTAATAAGTAAATACCATTTCCCGTATTGTACTTTTTCTTTTAGGTCAAAATGAAGGGCTTGTTCTATCAAGTAAAAGCATCAGAGGAAGAAGGAGTATTTGTGTATCAAGACAGGGTGAGTTTGTTTTACTCAGTACTACAGGATATCTATATTTCTTATGTCTACTACAGCCATGCCATTCTCAGTGCCACTGTATTGTGTTAAAAGAATTGTTCAGTATGAAAATAAAAACCGGGTAAATAAATAGGCTGTGCAAAAAAAAAAAAAAAGTCTAATATAGTTAGTTAGCCAAAAATGTAATGTATAAAGGCTGGAGTGACTGGATGTCTAAAGGTGGCCATACACGGGCCGATAAAAGCTGCCGACAGACCGTGTCGGCAGCTTATTGGCCCGTGTATGGGGGCCCCCGACGGGCTTCCCCGATCGAGATCTGGCCGAAAGTCGGCCAGATCTCGATCGGATGGGATTAAAAATCCCGTCGGATCGCGGCCGCATCTGTTCGTTGATGTGGTCCCGCAATCCGACCGCCCGTTTGGTGAACGCTAGGATCCGATCGTTGGGCCCTAGGGCCCACGATCGGATCAGCCCGATATTGCCCACCTCAAGGTGGGCATATCGGAGGGAGATCCGCTCGTTTGGCGACATCGCCAAACGAGCGGATCTATCCGTGTATGGCCACCTTTACACTACTTCCTGCTTTTCAGCACTTATTGGTTACCAGGCAGTAACCAATTAGTGACTTGAGGGGGAACCACATGGGTCCTAACTGTTTCTTTTGAATCTGAGCTGAATGCTGAGGATCAATTGCAAACTCACTGAACAGTTATGTCCCATGTGGCCCCCCTTAAAGTCGCTGACTAATTCAGAGTTAGAGAGCTGCAAAGCAGGAAGTAGTGTTCTGGTTATTATGTCATCCAGTCACTCCAGCCTTTATACGTTACATTTTTGGCTAACTAACTATATTAGAAACATTTTTTATTTTGCATAGCCTATATATTTGCCCAGTTTTTGTTTTTCCGATGATCTGTTCCTTTAAAACAGATACAGCTAGCACATAATAAACCAATGTCATTTTCCTTTACACATGGTTTGATGATGCTGTATTTATTTCTGTCACACAGCATTTGCATTTTTTCCTCTCACCAGGAACTTGCTCCACCTCCAAGTGAATATCACGTGAAACTCCAAGTGAAAGCTTGTGCCCTGAGCCATATTAACACAAAGGTACCTTACCCACCAATTGGAATCTTTAGTTTAATATAGACCTTGGCACTATCTGGAAGGAATTTGTCTCTTTTTATCATATTTCCTTGAGTTCCCCTCACATTCTAAATATATACCGGCAGGTTAATTGGTTCCTGATGAAACTGACACTAGTTTTGTGACTCTGATAGTTACCTTAGCTTTAACAATGCACTGGGGCAGAGATTGATGAGAATGATGTATAATCTTTTTAAAGTGCTATGTAAAATGCCAGCACTATATAAAAAAAGTAGGGATGCACCGAATCCATGATTCGGTTCGGACTTCGGCCAGGATTTGGCCTTTTTCAGCAGGATTCGTATTTGGGCGAATCCTTCTGCCCAGCCGAACCAAACCCTAATTTGCATATGCAAATTAGGGGCAGGGAGGGAAATCGCTTGACCAAAGAAGTAAAAATGTTTTCCCCCCTTCCCACCCGTAATTTACATATACAAATTAGGATTCGGTTCGGTATTAGGCCGAATCTTTTGCGAAGGATTCAGGGGTTTGGTTGAATCCAAAATAGTGGATTCGGTGCATCCCTTAAAAAAAGGCAAATAATGTTAGTGAGACAGAAAAAACAAAATGGTTTTACCTTTTGCATGTCACCCTTGTTTAATTAAGCCGCACCAGATTCATCAAATTCAGGGTTCAGTATTTGGTCAAATCTTAGCGTTAACGGACTACAGATTCGTTGCCAACAAAATGTAAATGCAAAGATTTAACCAAATACTGAACCCTGAATTCGAATTGGGTGAGTTTAGGCGATGGTGAAAGTAGAAATATTTTCATTGGCATTCGATGGCTGCCTTAAGCCTTGGGACAATCCAAACCGCAGGAAAAACCATAGCAATGCCCCAGAGGGAGGAAAAAATAATAAAAACAAAACAAATATCTATACCATTGTTATTGAATATTCTTGTTTGTTGATTTCTTTCTTTATTGCCTATGTGTGGTTTCAGCTCATGTCTGAACTAAATATTGGAAAAGAATTTGTCCCTGTGGGAAGAGAAGTGGCAGGAGTGATACTGGAAAGTAAGTTACATTATGGTAAATAACTTTTACAGTGTCCTTAAGGGCAAGTCAACCCCAAAATATACATTTATTACAAATTTTCTCTATTCTCTGCCCTGATGTCTAAGACAATGTAAGACAAGGCAGATGATTAACAGACCTGTCTTTGATGGGGAACCAAGACTGTTGCATTATTGTTTAAAAAGTAACAACTGGGAGTTAAGCAAATGCTGCTTTTAATATCAATTGTTTTTACAAACAACGTTAAATGCACTGATAATTTGTAGCGAATGTATATTGGAAGTTGCTTAGAATTATGTTTTCTTTATTTGTCAAATTTTTTTTGGGGGTTGATTTGCCCTTTAAGCTTGCCAGAGATTTGGGGGGGCCTTCCAGACAACAACTGCAGGCTGGGCTTCACGGTCAAATTTTAATAGTCACACCTCCAATTACATCGTACCATGCCTCTCGGATGAAATCGAACTGGTGGAGTCGTTTACCTACTTCGGAAGTGTTGTTACCAGAGACGGTGGTGCAGAAGATAGTGTAAAGAATTTAATTAAGAAAGCAAATGGAGCATTTATCCAGTTGTACCCTATATAGAGAAATAAAAATGTCTCAAAAAGAACCATTTTTAATACTAATGTGAAAGCAGTCCTTTTATACACAAGTGAAACTTGGAAGGTCACACAAACTATTACCACAAAAATCCAGATCTTTGTAAACAGGTGCCTACGGAGACTTATGAATATAAAATGGCCAGAGAAAGTGACAAATGAAGAACTGTGGAAAAACACTAACCAGTTACCAATAGAAATTCAGTTAAGGAAAAGGAAGTGGGGTTGGATAGGCCAAACACTCAGGAAGGGTGAGGAACCTATAGAAGAAGAGCCCTAGAATGGAATCCACAAGGATCAAGAAGAAGGGGACAGCCTCGAAAAACACGGAGAAGATCAGTGGAAAAAGAAATTATAAAGATGGGAAAAAACATGGAATGAGATCAAGAGAATTGCAACAAACAGATCTGAATGGAGAGTCTTCACAGATGCCCTAAACTCCACTGGGAGTCGAAGGAACAGATGATGCCTCTCGGATTGCTAAACCACGCCCCGTAATGATTTATTGTTAGAGGAGTTTAGTGCAATAAGAAGCTGTGGGAGTTGATAGACCTTTAGTTCGACTTTCATAACTGAAAGGTGAGTCAGTAACAGCTTCATAGAAACTAGGGGAAAATGGTAAATGTATATTCAGCTCTTAATTGAATGTATAGTGGGCATATAAGTATCTTGCTGAAATTGGTAATTTTCAGCTATGGTCAGAGTTTCTATACTTTAAAGGAATGACAATACAATGTATTGTTGCCTTTCGCTGGTAAAACTGGTGTGTTTGCTTCAGAAACTCTACTATAGTTTATATAAACAAGCTGCTGTGTAGCCATGGGGCAGCCATTCAAGCACAGGATACACAGTAGATAACAGATAAGTACTACTATAGTTTATATAAACAAGCTGCTGTGTAGCCATGGGGCAGCCATTCAAGCACAGGATACACAGTAGATAACAGATAAGTACTACTATAGTTTATATAAACAAGCTGCTGTGTAGCCATGGGGCAGCCATTCAAGCACAGGATACACAGTAGATAACAGATAAGTACTACTATAGTTTATATAAACAAGCTGCTGTGTAGCCATGGGGGCAGCCATTCAAGCACAGGATACACAGTAGATAACAGATAAGTACTACTATAGTTTATATAAACAAGCTGCTGTGTAGCCATGGGGGCAGCCATTCAAGCACAGGATACACAGTAGATAACAGATAAGTACTACTATAGTTTATATAAACAAGCTGTTGTGTAGCCATGGGGGCAGCCATTCAAGCACAGGATACACAGTAGATAACAGATAAGTACTACTATAGTTTATATAAACAAGCTGCTGTGTAGCCATGGGGGCAGCCATTCAAGCACAGGATACACAGTAGATAACAGATAAGTACTACTATAGTTTATATAAACAAGCTGTTGTGTAGCCATGGGGGCAGCCATTCAAGCACAGGATACACAGTAGATAACAGATAAGTACTACTATAGTTTATATAAACAAGCTGTTGTGTAGCCATGGGGGCAGCCATTCAAGCACAGGATACACAGTAGATAACAGATAAGTACTACTATAGTTTATATAAACAAGCTGCTGTGTAGCCATGGGGGCAGCCATTCAAGCACAGGATAATCAGTAGTATACAACAGATTCTTCATTCTAGAGAATCCCATTGTATACTACAGAGCTTTTCTGTTATCTGCTATGTAACCTGAACCTTTTCTCCTTTTTCAGCTTTGAATGGCTGCCCCCGTGTCTACACAGCAGCTTGTTCATATAAACGTTAGTAGAGTTTCTGAAGCAAACACACCAGTTTTACCAGTGCAGGGCAACAGTACATTATATTTTCATTATTAAATACACTATAATTGTGTGGTGTTACTGTTCCTTTAATAAACATATAGAGGGATAGTGCAAACACAAGGGGGTCCTGTCTATGGAATGTTAAACCTTTTCTCTGGGGGCAAAAGAGGTGCTAATTAACTTGTCTTCTGGTTACTGTTCTAGTTGGACCAAAAGTTTCCTTCTTTCGGCCTGACGATGAAGCAGTGGGTAAGTCCAAAGTTAGGATTTCTTATATGAAGATTGTTGCTTTTGTGGGTTTGCTCCGACACTCCAAAAACATACAAGCAGGTTAGTTGAGCCTAGTATGTGAATGTGATAGGAACCTTAGCTTGTAAGCTTCACTGGGGCAGGGACAGATATATATGTATATTACATATATATATATATGTAATGATAAATAATGTATAATCTCTGTAAAACTCTATGTAATTGTGTAGCGTATTATATAAATAACAGATAATAAATATCAAGGAAACCAAGAATGTGAGTAACACTGCAGCGACTCTCAAGTGGGAATTGAAGACACGGAGAACTAATAATAAAGCATAGCCATCAATGAACAGTAGAATCAAGTGGCCTGGGAACAATATGGATCCTAAAGCATATGTGATGCATATCATTATAGCCAAAGGGAAGCAACAGAAAGAAATGTAGTTTTCCAGAAATGGTGTTGAGGCTTGGGTGGATCAAGGGTGTAACTAAGATTACTGATTTTGCAATGATTTGTAGGAGGTTGAATGCAGTGTGCATGCTCTTTTGCAATAAAGAGGTTTTGAAGTATCTGGGGTTGTCAGGAAAAACAAGTTATATTTTAAGTTTTTGTGGCAGAAGAAAAAAGCAAACTGATACTGCCATAGCCAATTTAAGATCCCCAAATTATTCACTTGATATGTAATGAGCATTTTGTCCTACCATACTGTATGTAAGAATGCAACAATAACCAACTTTTATATACAGAGTGCCACAATCGTGAATTCCTATAGGTTCTGTTAGCTGGCCAGCCTGTTGCCGGGTATTATCATTTCTGCAAGTCACTGTTCCGTGACTTTTAATAGCAGAGATTATTAACTGGAAAACTGGATAAAAAGTATTGAATACATTTAATTTGTTTTTTTCCCCCCAGGAATATTGCCACTTAACTACCAAGAGTCTGGGCTCTCTGAAGTACTTTGGGTTCATGAGAACCATTTAGGTAGGCTTGACTATTTACTATTTTAAAATATTGTGGTCATATTAGTGCCCATTTGGTTTGCTGAAAGCTCAGTAATAAACCCTGTTTGAAATAATAAGGAGCTGTTCACGCCCAGGCTTCACTGGTGCATATAGCTATACTGGCAAAATAAATATGTCACAGAGTGAGTGAGTTTAGGATTACCTATACGTTATTGGGTCCAACAGTCAAATCTTTTCAGCCACCCCCCTCAAGCAAAACATTGTGGAAGAAGATCTGTTTCACACACTATCCGTCACAAATCCTCCAGGACCTTTATATTGACAGATCCCTAGCAGGCAATACCTCTGTACATGTATATAGCAGCTGTATATAGCAGCGGGCTAGTGCAAGAATGCCGGCAACCACTGCTTGTTCTGTTTTTCACTATAGGGGGACTGGACTGCAGTTTGTATATGTGATTCTTAGGGTATAAATGGGTGAAAGTTCTGCAAATTTCACCCATTGCATTAGGCAACATCTGCTAATCAGAATTCCGACTACACCAAACCCATCAAAGCGAATTCCTAATTCAAGGTTTTTTTTTCGTCAAAAACTCGATCAGTTCGAGTTTTCGGGTTTTTATCCCCAAAAGTGCTGAACTGGGTTTTTTCTTAAATAAGAAACCATTTCATGAGTTCATTCGAGGTTTTAAAAAGCTCACATAACTCTAAAATTTGACCTTTGATAAATAACCCCCATAACGGCGGTGTATTCACCTTAACAGTTCCCAAACCAGAGAAGGTCAGTTGGGTGGAGGCAGCCGGCACAATTCGTGATGGGTTACGTGCCTATACGGCCCTGCATTCACTTGCGAGCCTGGGTCCAGGGAAATCTGTACTGGTGATGGATGGAGCAAGTGTATGTACAATTTATTTGCTATATTACTATACTCTAAAGCTACTTTATTAGGGCAGAATGCATGTAAACTGCTCATTTGGAAGAGTTTTGGATGACTAGATAACTTGTATTCTCTCTTTAATTCAACAACTATTGTTCTGACCCCTATATGATAACCCTTAAAAGTACACTAACTGCCTTTTTTTAATATTGTGTAATACAGTAGAACCTCAATTTAACAAACTCTAATTTTAAGTTTCCCCTCACTTTACATTTTTTAGGGTAGCCATGACTACCAAGATTTGTTTGTGCATTTAAGAATATTAGCAATTTGTCTTTTACTTTAATATTTTGAAAAAGTGTTTTTTTACTTCTTTTTGTGGACCCGGGGACAAGAGTTTAAGTTCTCCTCCCCCATTTTTACAACCGTACCTATTGCCCCACACAGCCCCTTGGAGCCCTTGCTATTCAGTTGTCGCTCCACAGAGGAGCCACGGTGATAACGACAGCAGACAGTGAAGAGAGTAAACTCTACTTAGAAAAATTGCGTCCGGCTGTAGGTGAGTGTGGTTATTGTGGATTAAATGACCGTGATGCTTGCGAGTGATGATTGGCAGATCTTTCCCCAGAAAAGTCGGCTTCATATAGATCCTCATATAAATAATAAAGATAGATGACCCCTGCAGACATTACCCTTAAAGGAGAAGGAAAGGTTAAAATTAAGTAAGCTTTATCAGAAAGGTCAATATAACTATACCAGTAAACCCTCAAAGTAATACTGCTCTGAGTCCTCTGTCAAATGAAACACTGCATTTCTTTCCTTCTATTGTGTACTCATGGGCTTCTGTATCAGACTTCCTGTTTTCAGATTAAAACTCCAGGGCTAGGGCTTGAGCATGCTCAGTTTGCTTCTCTCTCTCTTCCTTCCCCCACCCCTCTTCCTGCTGTAATCTGAGCCCAGAGCTATGAGTGAGCAGGGAGAGACTCAGGCAGGAAGTGATGTCACACCAAGCTAATATGGCAGCTGCTATCCTAAATATAGTGTTATAGCTTGCACTATTGTGACTAATCTATTGGCAATAAACTGCTTCAGTAGCTTTCCTTCTCCTTTAAGTACAGTGTTATTGTCATATACATGTTATATGTGTATTTAAATACAAGCCCATCCTACAAAAAACTATCACTGTCTTCTTTCCCAGCCCGTGTTATAGATATGACTAAAGGGAAAGTAGACCTGGCCGAGAGCTGTTTGGAGGAAACAGGTGGCCTTGGAGTTGACATTGTTCTCGATGCTGGAGGTATGTCTTATGGCATATGAATGCTTTTCCTGACTGGAGGAGCGGGGGGTATTGATGATCACTCCGGTGAATAATATTTAGGGATGCATCGAATCCAGGATTCGGTTCGGGATTCGGCCTTTTTCAGCAGGATTCGGATTTGGTTGAATCCTTCTGCCCTTCGAACTGAATCCTAATTTGGAAATGCAAATTAGGGACGTGGATGGAAATTGCGAGGCTTTTTGTCATAAAACAAGGAAGTAAAAAATGTTTTCCCTTTCCCTCGCCTAATTTGCATATGCAAATTAGGATTCGGTTCGGTATTCGGCTGAATCTTTCGCGAAGGATTCAGGGGTTCTGGCGAATCCGAAATAGTGGATTTGGTGCATCCCTAATAATATTTACTTACTATTTGCTCTTAAAGAACTAAACCCTACAAAGAAATATTGCTAGAAATTCCTTATTTTATAGTGAATCAGCCTAGAGATTCAGCAGCCCTATAAGGATCCATGGCTTCCAAGTTGTGCAAAGGAGCTCCCCATCTAGGGGAGTGTCTGTGGCACGCACATGCTCAGCGTGCTCTGGGCTGCTGTTAAGTTAAATTTAAGGATTGTAAATCACGATACAGTAGTGAGTGGGTCAAGTAACAACAGCCCAAAGCATGTGCAGTGACTCAGCAGAAAAAATGGAAATGGGGAGCTACTGGGGCATCTTCTGAGGCACAGATCTTCCCCGCTAAAGGGCTGTGGAGGGCTGAACCCCAGCACATAATGTACAGCATTGCTACCCTACTTCTTTGTTAAAGGGGTTGTTCATCTTTGAGATAACTTTTAGTATGATGTAGAGAGTGATATTCTGAGACAATTTGCAATTTGTTTTCATTTTTTATTATTGAAGGTTTTTAGCTTTTTATTCAGCAGCTCTTCAATTTGCATCTTAAGCAATGTGAAAACTAGGGTCCAAATTACCCTAGCAACCATGCATTGATTTGATATAATAATAACAGACTGGAATATGAATAGACGAGGCCTGAAGGATCAGTAATAAAAGGTAACAATAGGGATGCACCGAATCCAGGATTTGGTTTGGGATTCGGCTTTTTTCAGCAGGATTCAGCCGAATCCTTCTGCCCGGCCGAACCAAATCCGAATCTTAATTTGCATATTGCATGACTTGTCACAAAACAAGGTAGTAAAAAATGTTTCCCCCTTCCCACCTCTAATTTGCATATGCAAATTTGGTTCGGTATTCGGCCTAATTTTTCGAGAAGGGTTCGGCCGAATCCAAAATAGTGGATTCGGTGCATCCCTAAATAACAATACATAAGTAGCTTACAAAGCATTTGCTTTTTAGATGGGCCAGTGACCACCTTCTGAAAAGAGTCAGAAGAAGGCAAATAATTAAAAAAAAAACTTTAAAAAATAAATAATGAAACCCAATTGAAAAGTTGCATAGAATTTGCCATTCTATACCATACTAAAAGTTAACTTAAAGGTGAACCACCCCTTTAAGCCTTAGTCTCATTTCAGAGAGGATAAATTTAATTTTGCAGTGAGATTGTATAATGAAGAAAATGTGAACGCTAAACCGAAACAGCTTCCTCACAAACATGACATCATAACTCTTCTCTCTGTTGGAAGCCACTGGGTCACTAGTGAACAGAATCTCCAGGTAACTAAAATACTCTTTTAAATCAAATGTATTGCCCAGTAATTGTGCATAATTTTATTCTGGTTTATGGTATCTTGTACTCTTAAGTGGTCTTCTTGAGCAGTCCCGATACAATCTTTGTTAATTTCATGTGGGTTTATAACTCAGAAATTGTAAATTTTTTAATCTGTTCTGCCATGTAGACTGAAATCTTATTTTGGAAGCAGCCTCGTGTTGCATTTTAGTAGTAGAATTTTAAGGAATACTGTCATGGGAAATATATATATTTTTTTTTTTAAAAAAAAAAAAACACATCAGTTAATAGTGCTGCTCCAACAGAATTCTGCACTGAAATCCATTTCTCAAAAGAGCAAACAGATTTTTTATATTTCATTTTGAAATCTGACATGGGGCTAGACGTATTGTCAGTTTCCCAGCTGCCCCCAGTCATGTGACTTGAGCTCTGATAAACTTCAGTCACTCTGTACTGCAAGTTAAAGTGATATCATCAACCCCCTCTCCCCCCCCGCCAGCAGCCTAACAACAGAACACTGAAAGCACGTGACCAGGCAAAATAACCTTAGATGCACCTACACACCAATATTACAACTAAATAAATACACTTGTTGGTTCAGGAATTACATTTTATATTGCAGTGTAATTTAGAAATGAAAACTACATCATAAAAATCATGACAGAATTCCTTTAAGGGACCAATGCATCAATTAAATAAACTTTTCTGATTTTTTTTTCACCATTTACAAAATCCCAAGGGTGTTCCATTAATTTTTCAGAAATATATATATATATATATATATATATATATATATATATATATATATATATATATATATATATATATATATATATATATATATATTGTGTGTTGTTTACAATTCTATAAATGTTTTGTTCACAGTTGGACCCCCCCGACAGTCACCTACTCTTCTTTAAGGGAACCTCTCTTTCTTTTCTAAATGATGAAGTCTGGAATCTCTCCAATGCACATCAAGGGAGGTATCTTCATATCCTTTTTGTGAAATTGAACGCAGGCCGGTTCACCCACTTGTTTATTTCATAAATTCTCAATAACCTGATAATGTCGTGGCCTTACAAACTTCAAAAGTTCTAATTACATTTTGTGTTCTGCGAATAACGTGTTTAATTGAGGAGGTAAGTGAAGGATTCTCAGTTTCAATGTGCAGCAAGATGGAGCTGTATTTTGGCCCTGCCCTACTCACCGGAGCTCTTTGGGTCAATAACGTTGGTGGAAGTGACATCATGACATACCACACCCATGTATGGGCGTCATTTCCTCCTGTGACCTTCACTAGATACCCCCTACCCGCCACCCAGGGAAGAGTTTATTTTCCTTGCACAAAAGTTTTATTTACCATATTGGCATCCGAGGGCCACCCCCCCTAAAGCTACCACTTTAGGCATAGGCTCTCAAGTGCCTCATGTGGTAAATACAGCCCCTATCTTAACCACTGATCTCTCTTTGTGTTAATTTTGGACTATTGGATTTTAAACAGGGTTTTCACCTTTGAGTTAACTTTTAGTATGACGTAGAGAGGGATAATCCGAGACAATTTGCAATTGGTTTTTATTTTTTATAACTTAAGGTTTTTGGGTTATTTAGCTTTTTATTCAGCAGCTGTTCAATTTTCATTATAAACATTGTGGTAGCTAGGGTCCTAATTACCCTAGCAACCATGCATTGATTTGAATAAGAGACTGGAATATAAATAGGACCTTACTAGAAAGAAGAGAAATAAAAAGTAGCAATAACAATACAGTTGTAGCCTTAAAGAGCATTTGCTTTTTAGATGGGATCAACTACACTCATTTGAAAGTGGAAAGTGTCAGAAGTAGAAGGCAAATAATTATAAAACTAAAAAATGAAGACCAATGGAAAACTTGCTTAGGATTGGCCATTCTATAACATACTAAAAGTTTACTTAAAGGTGAACCATCTCTTTAAGTGATCGTATTGCATTGTTCTGGATTATTCCTTTTAGCCTTGAAAATTTTGTGTGCTCTTTTTATTTTCGGGTTTCTAGATGCCACACCGTTTTTTTTTTTTTTGCACATTGGGTATCAAACAGTTTAAAAGACCACTGCCATTAATTTGTATGATGTCAATCGTTTTCAGATCGTTCCCCAGAAATAAAGCCTTTTTTCAATTACATTTACAGTTTTTCCAAAATCTAAGTGAAAAGTTGAATGTTCGTGTCTCTGGTGTTTGAGTCTGGCAGCTCAGTAATTCAGGTGCAGGCTCTAAACCGTTACAATTTTGCAACTTTTAGTTAATACATTTCTCTGGAGTATTAGCAACTATTGTATCAATTCTAACAGCTGCCTGTAATGAAAAGATAAGAAATGTATCAATTAAATGTGTCAATTTAGAACAGTTTACAGGGCCAGCGACCCCCCCCCTCCCAGAGCCCTTTAGAAGGTGAAACATTACACTTTACACTTCAATATTAGAAAAACAGTCATACATAGAAAATAGAAAGTAATTGGAAAAAGTCGTTATTTGTGGTGATTTATCTGAAACCAACTAGGTGTTGAAGGTGAACAACCCCTTTAATCTAGTGCCATATAACACCTGGCTAATATAATGCAGTAAAGTGCAAGCTTTGATGTAATTGTTATAAAACTGCTAAATTTAGCAGTGATTTGTAGTTTAATAGCTTATAGCACTTCACAACTCTGCTCCACCCTACATCTCTGAACTCATCTCTATATACTCACCCACTCGCTTACTACGCTCCTCTACTGACCTGCTACTCAACTCTTCTCTCATTACCTCCTCACATGCTCGCATTCAAGACTTTGCAAGGGCTGCACCCCTCCTCTGGAACACTCTCCCACGATCTGTCCGACTTTCTCCCAACCTTTCTGCTTTCAAAAAATCTCTGAAAACGCACTTCTTTCGAGAAGCCTACCCTCACTCTGCTTAACTACCAAACGCAACACCACATACAACACCACATTTCTCACCCACTTACTTCGATCTTGCCCACTCCCACACCTTGTGTATTACTCCCTTCCCTTTAGACTGTATGCCTATGCATAGGGACTTCCTCACCTCTTTGTACCTGTATTGGTTGTGATGTTTGTTACTCCATATATTCTATGTATGTAATTCATGTGATGTAGTTGTATAATCACAGTTACTTTACAGTGCTACGCAATATGTTGGCGTTATATAAATACATGTTAATAATAATAAATAATAAATAGTAGAATTGCAGAACGTTCAATGATTTAAGGTTTTCTGGGGTCAACTTACTGTTGGGGGTTTTTCCAAACATATAAATGCAGCAGCCATAAAAATATGTATGCCTTGTGTTTTTGTGTTTGACTTGTCAGAACGAGAACCTTCCAAAAGTTTATATTTTACGGGGTCAACTTGTTGTTACAGGCACTTTTGGCCCTGCAATCTAAAGTTTGTGGTTTTTTGATCTATACAAGTCAGAAATATCAATAAAACTAGACATATGTGGTATCAGAATGCTCAGGAGACGTTTTGCTTTCCATATCGGCTGAATATTCTCACATAGAAAATATTTCTAGTATGTTTAGTACAGTTTATATGCATTATTTCGAGTTACACCGCATGGGTTGATGTGAAAAAAAGTGCACTGTATGTTGATACATTACAGACACTGCTATTAACAAGCAATCTACCAACTGGCAAATGTTGGCACAACCTTAACAGATGCATCACATATCTTGAAAGATGTCATGGAGAAACTGTCCATTGGAATATTCAGGTACTGAAATTGTTCATTTGAATTAATGATTAATTTCGCTTGCAATATAAAAAAACATATTATATTGTGGCAGAAGAAACAACAGATTTGCTTATTTGTACCTGAAATTCAAATGAGTACTTGGTATCAAGAAAGCAGATGTTAAACTGGTGCATAGGGATCATAGAAACTCTTTACGTTTGAGTGGGAGTTGCCATAGAATGTCTAAAGCTTAGGCAAATTAGCTGGCCAATATATGGAACACCAGTTTTTGATGTATTCTGTCTATACTACCCTATAGCAGTCCTAAATATTTTAGCTGTTTTTATGTTTAACCTACTGTGTAATACAGGGGTCCCCAACCTTTTTTTACTCGTGAGCCACATTTAAATGTAAAAAAAAGAGTTGGAGACCAACACAAGCATGGAAAAATCCATGGCGATGTCAAATAAGGGCTGTTTGGTAGCCCCTATGTGGACTGGTAGCCTACAGGAGGCTTTCCTTGGCAATACAACTGGTTTTTATACAACCAAAACTTGCCTCCAAGCCTGGAATTCAAAATTAAGCACCTGCTTTGCTGCCACTGGGAGCAACATCCAAGGGGTTGGTGAGTAACATGTTGCTCACGAGCTACTGGTTGGGGACCACTGGTGTAATATAATAATACTTGTCTTAGAGCATTATCTACTGATACAGTGAAATTCTTTGTGAAACTTTTCTCTTCAGGCCTCAGTTGGATGACCCTGTGCCGTTGTATGAAGCTAAAGTTGTCATGGAAATGGTTCAGAAGAATGAAGTGAGGAAGAGGCAGATTGTTCAGTTCTGAGAGTTGGCAAGGACAATTATGGGGTTTCTTATAAAAGGTCGAGTTGTGTTTTCCCGAAAAATTTTTGTTTTTTGAGGGTAGTTTCCCCAAAAAAAATTGAATTTTTGGGGATAAAAAACAACTTATCTCAAATATATTATGCCCCTAAGCTGCTAAAAGCCCAAATCAGAGATCAAGGTCATGTAGAAGTCAGTAGCAGAGGTCTCTTACTATTTGAAGATGTTTTTTGCCTTCATGATTTTCAGTTTTTTTTATGGTGGTTTGCACTCAAAAACTCAATAAATTCTAGTTTTTTTTTTATAGCTTATAAACTCGTTAAATTCAAGGTATTGGATTTTTTTTTCCCGATTGCATTCAATCAAGTTTTTTACATTTGGGTTTTTTCATAAATAAGCAAATATTTGAGGTTGTGAGTTTATTCGAGGTAGAACAAAACTCTCAATAGGATATGCCCTGCCTCTAGAGAGGTCTCATTTGGTTATATCCTCCCCTGTCTCAGATACAAGGGGTGAAGCTGAAAACAGACCAGGGTGGGTGCTGGAGGATTGATAACATGTGCTGTATGTAGCGATGGTAAGATGAAACAATAGTTTCCATGACCATATAAAAACTCAAGGTTGAGTGTTTTTATACAGGTCATAGAACTCCGATGTGACTTCTAATATCCTCATATTTTGCAACAGGGGGTTCTTTATTTATTATAATACACAAGTTTCACCGAGTCATGTGACAGAAATGACATCACTGAGCTCCGATTATAAATGTTGACATCACTAAGCATAGTTTATTAGGGATGCACCCAATCCAGGATTCGATTCGGGATTCAGCCTTTTTCAGCAGGATTCAGAATTTGCCGAATCCTTCTGCCTGGCCGAACTCGAAGGAAAAACAAGGAAGTAAAAAATGTTTCCCCTTCCCACCCCTAATTTGCATATGCAAATTAGGATTTGGTTCAGTATTCGTCAAATCTTTCGCAAAGGATTCGGGGGTTAGGCAGAATCCAAAATAGTGGATTTGGTGCATCCCTACCGTTCATAATTATAAAATTTACAGGATATTCATGGCTCTTGTGTATTATATTAATATTATCACATAGTTTATTCTGAACAAGGTATTTTTTTTTTTTTGTCTGCGTTTTTATATGGGTAGGAGCTTCCATTGTGCATCAGTTAGCTTAATAGTCATTATCTCTGATCACAGAAGAGCATCAATGTTTTACGTAGAAACACCATATAAACCATAGAATCAGTAGAACGTTCCTTTAAAATGCCGGGTGGCCACTTAGAAGATCGAAGAGCACAGTGTTGTTTTCTACTCTTATCCATAGAGCTGTGCTAAACAGGGTAAGAATAACATAATAATAACAGACTACAAACTTGTTTCTATATGAACATGCCGGGCTCCAGTTCCCCATTGTCAATGAATGTACATAAAGCAAATGTGTGTGTGGATAAATCTATATACGTATCATTTTCACTGATGTGCTGTAAGCATCTGACTTCTACATGTCTGTAACATGTACAGTAGAATTACATTAAATTAAATGTCATATTAAGTGCAGTATGTTAAATGGCAATTTAATTACAGTGTATGAAATAAAAAATTTAATTTAATTATCCTATATACAAAAGAGGACTTATCCCCCTATCCCGTTGCACTGTGGAAAATTAGACACAATGTATTACAGTAAAAAGCAGTAAAAAGCAAAAAAAAATATGTTTTAATTTGTTTCACTAGCATGGTTATTAATAAATATTGCTTTTTACTGTAATACATTGTGTCTAATTTTCCACAGTGCAACGGGATAGGGGGATAAGTCCTCTTTTGTATATAGGATAATTGCTTTAAATGTGGCGGACACCCCTCCCCCCTTGCACTGATATATAATTGAAGGCTGGCGCAACTGTGGATGTCTGCTTCTTTTTAACCCGGCGTTCTAAAAAATTTAATTTGTTACTTAGGATATTTCTGTGGATATTTGGGTTCAGGGCTTTGTTTGAGACACTCGCTTATGACGGGTAAGTTCTGTATAAAGGGAAATGTTAAAGGGATACTGTCATGGGAAAAACATTTTTTTTTCAAAATGAATCCGTTAATAGTGCTGCTCCAGCAGAATTCTGTGCTGAAATCCATTTCTCAAAAGAACAAACAGATTTTTTTTATATTCAATTTTGAAATCTGACATGGGGCTAGACATATTGTCAATTTCCCAGCTGGATTTACATAGTGGGCGCCCCTAGGCCCACTGCCGTTCGTCGCCCCTGTCCCCTCCAGGGGGAGAGGAGCAATGGGGATTGGTGCATGGGAAATTTTAAAAAAGGATTGTATCTCCAGCGCATCCCCAGTGTTTTTGAACTGATGTGGGTGTGGTTGGGCAGCATGCCGCCCTAGGCCGGGGCCTAGGTGGCCTTTCCACAAATCCGGGCCTGAATACGAGAGGCCTGAATAGACAGATGAATAATAAAAAGTAGCAATAACAAAAAATGTGTAGCCTTACAGAGCATTCTTATTTAGATGGGGTCAGCGATCACAACACCAACCTCAGTACTTGGCACACAATCAGGGCATTAACAAGGCTCACCTGCAATCAATCAGCACTGGGCTGGTGTGTCTGTAACTTACATATCAGTAGGATGTAAACAATTACCTATACATTCCATAAGGGACCAACTATCCCTCATTAAGATGTAAAAGTACATCATACATCTGAAAGAAGAGTATGGGGCAAATTTACTTACCCCCGAAATTGTGCCAGCGGCGGCTTTGCTGACATCGCAACATTTCACCAGGCGTACATTCACCAGAATTCACAAAAAATCCGAAGTTGTGTCCAAAGCGCCGAACGCTTGCAAAGTTGCGCTAGCGTTACTCCGGCAAGCAAAGCAAAATTGCGCTAGCGTTGGCTAATTTGCATACAGCGGGAAGTTAAAGTTGCATGGACGTATATGTAGCAAATCGTTCGACTATTCGACCATTCGATAGACAAAATACTGTCCTCTTTAGGTGGCTAAGTAGGTGGTCGAAGTTTTTTTTTAAAGAGACAGTACTTCGACTATCGAATAGTCGAACGATTTTTACTTCGAAATGTTCGATTCAAAGTCTTAGTTGAAGGTCGAAGTAGCCAAAAAAATTCGAAATTCAAAGTATTTTTTATTCTATTCCTTCACTTGAGCTAAGTAAATGTGCCCCATATACTTCTTAGGATTGCCAGGTCTAATTTTCAAAAACAGCCAAACTCAACCTCAAAACCAGCCCAAAACTAGCCACGAGGAACTTCAACAGTATAGCACAATATATGCAGTGAAAAAAAGTCTGAAAAATAAATGAATATATGTGAAAATACACCTTTTTCAAATGTTCACTGTTTCGCAAATTTTTACATGAAGTAAAATGGAACAGATTTGCCCGTCACCAGGGGCTTAACTACAGAGGGAGCCCATAAGGCCTTAATACATATACAATTTCAATAAATATTGGTAAAGCAGATCAACCTCTAGACATGTTGGTGACTAGTAGAATTTTGTAAATAGACTTTTTTGGATGTGCTCTAACACCTCGGCCAATAATTTTAATACAATGAGGTAACACGCAAAAAATCCTTCTTATGATCGCTCACCCTATAACTGGGTGGGTCCAGGTGCAGATGCCCCGGACCAGTCGCTTAAATTGTTACTCTCATAGGCATTCACATCGGGTTACTCACCGCTCCACGACTCTGGCTCGGGTGCGACGCCCCGAACCCGTAGCTTAGGGAGGCCTGGCCGACAATCACTTTGCGTGCACTTTCACAAACCAGAGACCAGCGGTGAATTAAAAAGCGACTTTATTTCCCCAACTTTTTTCCTCCTAACGCGTTTTGTGTGTTAACACACGTAGTCATAGGCATTAGTGAAAAATACAAACAAGTCCATTAAAAAGTATCAGGAGTTAGCGTCACATCCGGCGCAGTATCTCCTATAATTAACCCTGTCAGGGAAAATAAAGATCGAAGTTTGTTTGTATATACAGAATGTGCAAAGATCGTTTTACATACATAATTCAAGAAAAGTTGAAACGATTCCGTTAAACTAATCGTTAACGTACAAGTTCATTAAAATTCTCAGAGGATTTAGTTTCTTATTTCGTTCCTTCTTTCACATTTGAAAGGCAGTTAAGATCCTTAGTATCCACTCGTTACAATGTTTTGTGTCTCATTAAAACTTAATATCAGTTTATTTAATTTTCGTTATTTTACAAAAGAAGATTCTATTCTTTATTTTAAAGTATACAGCTCTATTAATTAATTAATTGATTGATTAATTAATTAATTAAATTAATTAATTAATTGATATACTTTAGTTCCTTTTCTTCTCCATTACCACTCTTTATACTTTTTGTGAAATATTTGAAATCGAATTGGCTACTTCGACCTTCGACTACGGCTTTGAATCGAACGATACGAACTAAAAATTGTTCGACTATTCGACCATTCGATAGTCAAAGTACTGTCTCTTTAAAAAAAAACTTTGACTACTTACTTTGCCACCTAAAACCTACCGAGCATCAATGTTACCCTATGGGGAAGGTCCCCATAGGCTTTCCTAGCTTTTTTTGATCGATGGAAATTGTTCGATCAATGGATTAAAATCCTTCGAATCGTTCGATTTGAAGGATTTAATCGTTCGATCGAACGATTTTTCCTTCGATCGTACTAAATGCGGTAAATCCTTTGATATTCGAAGTTGAAGGATTTTACTTCGGTCGAATATCGAGGGTTAATTAACCCTCGATATTTGACCCTTAGTAAATGTGCCCCCATGGGTACAGAGCCCAAAATCTGGTATTGCGGCGAAATTCCAAATTTTCAGCATGTGCGAATTTTTTTTGCGAAACTGCGGCAAAAAGTCACCATGAAAAATGCCCATCAACTTTTATGCATTTGCAGCGAGAAGAATTGTTGCGTGTGTAAAAATTAGTTGTGTGTAAAAACGCCCATTGACTACAATGGGTTTCATAAAATTTTGGGACAGATTTGCTCATCGCTAGGGTTGCCACCTGGCCGGTGAAAATGATGGTTGATCCCAATGTTATTAATAGGGAAAAGTGAGAAATATATAGGAAGGCCGGTATTTTTTTCTGGAAAAGGTGGCAACCCTACTCATCACTACTCCCAACTCCTAAACAAGTCAGCCCCATTGCATGCTGGGTGTTGTAGTCTTACATTAAAGGGATACTGTCATGGGAAAACATGTTTTTTTCAAAACGCATCAGATAATAGTGCTGCTCCAGCAAAATTCTGCATTGAAATACATTTTTCAAAAGAGCAAACAGATTTTGTTATATTCAATTTTGAAATCTGACATGGGGCTAGACATATTGTCAATTTCCCAGCTGCCTGCAGTCATGTGACTTGTGCTCTGATAAACTTCAATCACTCTTTACTGCTGTACTGCAAGTTGGAGTGATATCACCCCCTCCCTTTCCCCCCCAGCAGCCTAACAACAGAACAATGGGAAGGTAACCAGATAACAGCTCCCTAGCACAAGATAACAGCTGCCTGGTAGATCTAAGAACAGCACTCAATAGTAAAAGCCAAGTCCCACTGAGACACATTCAGTTACATTGAGTAGGAGAAATAACAGCCTGCCAGAAAGTAGTTCCATCCTAAAGTGCAGGCACAAGTCACATGACTTGGGGCAGCTGGGAAACTGACAATATGTCTAGCCCCATGTCAGATTTCAAAACTGAATATAAAAACATCTGTTTGCTCTTTTGAGAAATGGATTTCAGTGCAGAATTCTGCTGGAGTAGCAATATTAACTGATGTCTTTTGGAAAAAAACATGTTTTCCCATGACAGTATCCCTTTAAACTAGGCATTTGGCAAATTGTTAAACAAAAAAACGATATTACCCAACATGCCTTGGGAGACACAGACTGGGCACATTAGGGAAAGAAAATACTTTAGCTGGTTTCCAAAGTAAACCCGTGACTAGTTTGTACTTTCAAAACGCGCCCGGACTTTAAATTAGTAGCCCAATTTGGCTGGAAACCCGCCAACCAGACACTGCTCATTGTTTTGTTTTCTTTTGCCCGCTTATTTCTTCAACCAATCCCAAATCCCGCCCCTGTCATCCACCAATCCACAACAACGCGCTGCCACTCCAAAGACCCAGTCTGACCGCCTTCATTTCTCAGACTTAAAAGTTTGCGCCTCCCATTTCTTTGTCATTCGCTGACACTGAGTTCATAACTCCGCCCTATATTCTTCCAGCCAATCAGCAGTCCTCCCTCCGCGGTAATGAGGTGATGTCACGATGGAAAGAGCGCGCCAGATTCATAATGTGCCAGTGAGAAGTGGTTCCGGCAGTGGAGCTCATATTTACCTCACAGTACAGCTCCTAATCCCATCATGGCCGAGCTACTGCCCGGATATTCCCCGAGCTTCAAGAAACCCTCGGAGATTCTCCGATTAAGTAGACGGAGGAGCAGGAGCGAGGCTTCCAAGACCGGCCTTTCTCCGTTTTCCCCGGGGGATGTGATTAAGAGAGTCCCCGGGCTGCGGCCTTTCTCCCCTGGGCCGAACAAGGGAGCCGGTGTAAAGCGGCGGAACCCATTTGCCAGCCTAGAGAATACGGTGTGTAGTCCTGTCAAGCGCCGAGCGGAGACTGTAGCGGAATATGGAGCCTCTTCCCTCGAGCCCCGGGCACTTTCAGCTGTGCGGCCCTCCTGCTTGGGACAGGACAGCCCGGAGCCCCCGCAGGTACGAGAGGCTTTGACCTTATTCTGGAAACACGAGCGCTGGTTGCTATGGGTTACTGCCCTTGTTAATAAATAGGAGTTCACTTTGCCAGAGATGTTGTACTTGTTACCCCCGACTCCCCTCAGTGTAATGTCCCCACACCTGCTGATACAATGCTGAGCAATTCAATGTGATCCCCTCCTATACGGAGTCCTTGTGTTCCTGCTGGGGGCGATTCCCTGGCCGGTGTTACTGTTGCACATTGAACTCTTTATTTATGGGACTGACATTCAGAGTAGACCTGACATCTCATATACTCTCGAGGCTACTCAACCCCTATATAATAATGTACTGCAGCCTCTCCACAATTTGCCACATTATAAGGATTTCTGGTCACTTCAGTGTGTATCACTCACAGCCCTTAGTCTCCCCATGATCCCCATCATTTGTTCTTCTGCTGCCAACAGTCTTATCTCACATCCCTTCTCTGCTTATAAGCAGTTGCCTGCTGGTGCCTTAGTCCCACATATTTATATACCCGGCCTTTTGCTGGTACCTTATATACCCAGCCATCTACTGGTACCTTATATACCAGCCTTTTACTGGTACCTTTATATACCCGGCCTTTTACTGGTACCTTTATATACCCAGCCTTTTACTGGTACCTTATATACCCGGCCTTTTGCTGGTACCTTTATATACCCAGCCTTTTACTGGTACCTTTATATACCCGGCCTTCTACTGCTACCTTTATATACCCGGCCTTTTACTGGTACCTTATATACCCGGCCTTTTACTGGTACCTTTATATACCCAGCCTTTTACTGGGACCTTTATATACCCGGCCTTCTACTGCTACCTTTATATACCCGGCCTTTTACTGGTACCTTATATACCCGGCCTTTTACTGGTACCTTTATATACCCAGCCTTTTACTGGTACCTTTATATACCCGGCCTTCTACTGGTACCTTATATACCCGGCCTTTTACTGGTACCTTTATATACCCGGCCTTTTACTGGTAACTTTATATACCCGGCCTTTTACTGGTAACTTTATATACCCGGCCTTTTACTGGTACCTTTATATACCCGGCCTTTTACTGGTACCTTTATATACCCGGCCTTTTACTGGTACCTTTATATACCCGCCCTTTTACTGGTACCTTATATACCCGGCCTTTTACTGGTACCTTTATATACCCGGCCTTTTACTGGTACCTTTATATACCCGGCCTTTTACTGGTACCTTTATATACCCGGTCTTTTACTGGTACCTTTATATACCCGGCCTTTTACTGGTACCTTATATACCAGCCTTTTACTGGTACCTTACCCAGCACTGCCCACACTTACTGCTTTTCCCAGTGTGCAGCCGCCCCACTGCATGTGTTCTGGTGCTTCCTCTCCTATTTCTATAGTGGGTATTGGTAGGGTAACGCCTCTCCCTGGCATTCATTTATTGGATGCCCTGTTCTTTCTGGTTAGTACAGGTATGGGATCTGGAAACCTGTTATCCAGAAAGTATCGATTAACGGAAAGGCTGTCACCCATAGACTCCATTTTATACAAAGAATCCACATTTTTAAAAATGATTTCCTTTTTCTCTGTAATAATACAACAGTACCTTGTAGTTGATCCAAACTAAGATATAATCAGTATTTGAAGCAAAATCAGTGTATTGCATTTATTTAATGTTTACATGATTTTCTAGTAGACTCGTATGGTATGAAGATCCAAATTACAGAAAGATCCGGAAAACCCCAGGTTCCACACATTTTGTATAATTGGTCCCATATCTGTATTTTGTTCTATAAATAAAGCCATAGATTATACTACAATATGTTTTATTCCAAAAAGGACCTTTATTTACTAATGTTAACACTGATCCTTCCCATAATTTATATTACCATGCACAACCTATGTCTGGATTATATTTCTATGTTTAACACTTTTTTTTTCTTTTATTAACAGTTTAATTCAGTTGAAGATGTGATTTGGGGAGATCCTCTTGCCGCTGATGCCGATCCACTTGTAAAGACCGAAGTAATTGTCTTTTAATATTTATTAATGCTTGTTTACATGGAAACGTAACATGTGCATAAGTCACTGTGTATATGTTGTGGCTGATGTTCAGCGTGGTTGCTCCTTCTCTACACACTGCCTGAGTTGCTGTGTACATATACTTCTCTCTGGCACGTGCCTTCAGGTTTAAAATACATTGTTCACGTTGTTTTATATCATGCCTTGATTTATAGGTTGTACTGACTTGTTCCAAGCAAAAATAACTAAAAGGGGTTGTTCACCTTCGAGTTAACTTTTAGTATGATATAGAGAGTGATCTTCTAAGACAATTTGCAATTGGTTTTCATGTTTTATTATTTGAGGTTTTTGAGTTATTTAGCTTTTTATTCAGCAGCTCTCCAGTTTGCAATTTCAGCCATCTGGTTGCTAGAGTGCAAATTACCCTTATTGATTTGAATAAAGTCTGGAGTATAAATAGGAGAGGACCTCAGTATAAAGATGTGTAATAAAATGTAGCAATAACACAACCAGATAACGGCTCCCTAAAACAAGATAACAGCTGCCTGGTAGATCTAAGAACAGCACTCAATAATAAAATCCAGGTCCCACTGCAACACACTCGGTTACATCGTGTAGGAGAAACGACAGCCTTCCAGAAATCGGTTTCATCCTAAAGTGCTGGCTCTTTTTGAAAGCACATGACCAGGCAAAATGACCTGAGATGCACCTACACACCAATATTACAACTAAAAAAAATACACTTGCTGGTTCAGGAATGAAATTTTATATTGTAGAGTGAATTATTTGCAGTGTGAACAGAGTAATTAAGAAATAAAAAAAAAAAAAAACATCATAAAAATCATGACAGAATCCCTTTAAAGTCAGTCATATTAGAGTAAGTTTGTGTTAATGTATTGCTATGTTTCCCCAGTCCCCCGAGAAGCCAGCTCCAGCCTGTGAGATACCTAAGGGATCCGTGACTTTTCCTGCTGACTGGAGTTTAAAGACCCGCTTGCTGTTCACATCGTCTCATTCATTTAGTTGGGCCGATCACCTAAAAGCCCAAGAAGAAGCACAAGGCCTAGTAATGCAGTGCCGTGCCACCGCAGTCAATCTGCCGCATAGTATTCAGGTAGCTACTTGTGTGTGAAAATGGCAACTTGATGTGCTGAACACACACAAAGGAAAGACCTTGATATTTCAGCGTTTATTTTGCAGGAGCCAAAGTTATCCACAGACCTACGATGTGCCTTTCAGCAAAGTCTTGTGCACTGGATTCATCCGTCGCTTCCTTGGGTACAGCTTTTTCCAAGGATTGGGGTAGATCGCAAGATGGCCGGCAAAAACACTCCTTGGTCTCAGGATGAATCATTGCAGCAAGTCCTAATGAGTGAATGGTATGTGGCATCAGCAACATGAGAGAGTGTGCAGCTAAACTCAAATTTTAATCAAAATAATGATAATTTTATCATACTTAAGTATCTTTTCACAGCAGAACCCCCATTTTACGTTTTTTCAGGGAATCAAAAAAAATGGTTTCAAATCTGGGAAAATGTAAAATCGGGGTTATGCGTTATATATTGATGGAACCATAATAATAATAGGAATGTTGAAAAAAGACTGGAAACATCAGTGGATGTAAAACTGAGGTTTCATTGTATTTTTTCCATGAATGACTAATTAGTCTATAGGGTGTGTGCATTTTTTTTATTTATGGGTACTTGTGGCTTTTTTTTGTGGCTACATTTGTAACTTTTGTTTTATTTTTTTTCTCCGCAGGGCTCTGAGTTTTACGTCCTTGTATAATTTACTGAAAGCCAAACTGTGTCCATATTTCTATGTGTGTACGTATCAGTTCACCGTGTTGTTCCGTGCGGCCGGGCTTGCAGGAAGTGATGTCATTACTGCGGTCATGTCGCCCACAACTAGAGGTTTAAGGGAAGCCATGAAAAATGAAGGTAAATATATACACTTGCAGTAACCTAGTTTATAAGCCTTTAATACGCAAGCGCCATGAATATACTCTAAATTATACGGAGCTTAGTGATGTCATTTCTGTCACATGACTCACTGAATCTTCTGTAATATAATAAATACTCCCTGTTGCAAAATATGAGGATATTTAAAGACACCTCAGAGTTCCATGACCTGTATAAAAATACTTGGCCTTCTGCTTCGTGCTTTTATACGGTCATGGAACTTCTTCGTAACTTATAATATCCTTGTATTTTAAGAGGGCGTTCTTTATTCACTATATAATAACATGTATATCAAATGAATCTGTAAATATGTAGTTGCTGTCCATTTGCCATATTACAGTTTCGCCCTTGTAGACTGCTATATGTACTACATTTTATTTTTGTTAATTCTGTATGTATGTAAGTAACATTCTATTTATGTGATTCCTCCACTTCCAGGAATCACTTTCTCCCAGCCACTAGTAGAAGATGATACTGGCAAAAAGCAAAAGAAACCGGAAGCAGCTTCACAAGGAGACCTAAATCCTGAGAAAGAAAATGGCACAGCAGAAACAGATGAGTATGTAGAATCTTCTTCAATCTGTGATTCATTAACAAGGATTTAAAGGGCAGAGATGCTACTATTGCTGTTGTATCTTAAAGAGTTTGTTCACCTTTGAGTTAACTTTTAGTATGATGTAGAGTGATATTCTGAGAAAATTTGCAATTTGTTTTAATTTTTTACTATTTATGGTTTTTGAGTTATATAGCTTTTTATTCAGTAGGTCTCCAGTTTGCAATTTCAGCAATCTGGTTGCTAGGCTCCAAATTACCCTAGCAACAATGCATTGATTTGAATGAGGGACTGAATAGAAAGATGAGTAATAAAAAGTAACAATAATACATTGGTGTCTTTACAGAGCATTTGTTTTTAGGTAGGGTCAGTGACCCTCACTTGAAGAGTGTCAGAAGCAGATAGCAAATACTTAAAACTATACAAAATAAATAACGCAGACCAATTGAAAAGCTGCTTCGAAATTGCCGTTCTATAACATACTAAAAGTTAACTTAAAGTAGAAAAAAACCATAAAATGAATGTGGCTAAAAATGCCATATTTTATAAACTGAACTTATTGCACCAGGCTAAAGTTTCAGCTTGTCAATAGCAGCAATGATCCAGGACTTCAAACTTGTCACAGGGGGTCACCATCTTGGAAAGTGTCTGCGACACTCACATGCTCAGTGGGCTCTGAGCAGCTATTGAGAAGCTAAGCTTAGGGCTCGTCACTAATTATCCAGCAGAAAAGGAGGTTGGTCTGTAATTATTACATTCTGATACTAATTGCACTGGTTTCTGTGCTGCCATGTAGTAATTATCTGTATTAATTACTAATCAGCCTTATATTGTGACATTTCTATTTTATATGTACTGTATATTGTGAGTGGGTCCCTAAGCTCAGTAAGTGACAGCAGCACAGAGCATGTGCAGTGAATCAGCAGAAAAGATGGGGAGCTACTGGGGCATCTTTGGAGACACAGATCTTTGGTTGCCTTGGGCTGGTACAGAAGCAGAAAACACAATGTACAACATTACTACCTACTTCTTTAGTTAGGCGTCAGTTCTCGTTTAAAGGCAAACCACCCCTTTAATCTCTTGAATACTGCACAGCTTTTCCCAAGTACTGGTTTCAATGTGAAGAAGCTATTCAGTCATATGCTCTTTACTGGACATTTTAGTCTGAGAATTTTTTTTTTTTTTTTTTTTTTAAACCTCATGTTGAACTGAAGCTGGACAACCTATGTTTTAGCACGATTCAGCTCAATGATGTAAAGAGTTTACCCCTCCTGGGTCTGGTCTGACCAATTTAGTGGCTGTGCCACCATAGAAATGCTGTTTATGAGAACAATTGGGGATCACCATAGATCTATTGGCACTGCCTGACACTGGTGTTTGGGCAACATTTGCATAAATTAAAGTAGCAGTAGCAGAAGTCTATCTTATCGGGCCATAGTTGCCATAAACTCACTAATTCCGATATATACAATATAATGAAATGTATTTTACAGAATTCAAACCATATGTTCTATAAAAGAAAAGCCTTTCTACACCTGTACCTAAGTTTATGTTCCAAATAAAGAGATTGATGCTGGAAAGTCCAGTAAATATCTTTGAATTTCTTTTCTAAGGGCATCGGATGAAAGCGATGAAGATGAAAGCTTCTCTTGGCTAGAAGAGATGGGAGTTGAAGATAAAATTAAAAAGCCAGATTCAATATCTATTAAACTGTATCCTTTCTGGAAGGTCAATGTATTATTTAAAGCTCACTTAACTCCTCACCAAGCACTTTAATATGCATTAATACAGTTTATGGGGGGGAGGCCTGTGCTAGAGTCCTGCAGTGGGTCGGTTACCCGCAAAAAAGTGGGCACCCTGTGGAATGAGGAGGATTTTTAAGTGCGGGTGTAGCTGCGGGTCAGGTTTCGGATCTCAACTAAATTTCTTATCTTATGTAATTTTGTCTATATTCTACTCTTGAAGTTTTTACAAAACTTGTTTCAGTCCCTGTCCACTCGTGATGATGTCACTTCCGGTTTGCAGCACCATCACTTCCTGTTTGATGGTGGACGGGGGGTTGCGGATAAGGCAGGTGCGGGTCTGGGTCGGGTAGTGGATCAAAGTGGGTGAATATGCAGGTCGCGGGTCTGGGTCTTAGAAATTGGTTCCGCCTGTGCTCATGTAGGCTTTTTATATCAACCCTAAAAAGCTCACAGCATTACACCTAGACTGTAACCTTCACCTTTTCCCAGGACTCTAAAATATGTCTAGTTATTTGTCTTCTTTAAGGAACAGTAACACCAAAAATGAGTGTTTTCAAGTAAAACATATTGGAGTGTTGCTCTGCACTGGTAAAACTGATCTTTTTGTAAACAGGCTGCTGTGTAGCAATGGCAGAAAATTAAAAAAGTCTATATGGCACAGGTTAAATAGTGCATAACGGATAACACCATTATGTTCTACAGAGCTTATCTGTTATCTGCTGTGTAACCTGAGCCTTTTCTCCTTTGAATGGCTGCCCCCATTGCTACACAGCAGATTATTTATATAAACAATAGTAGCGTTTCTGAAGCACACATCAGTTTTACCAATGCAGGGCAACACTGCATTATATTTGTTTTACTGTAAAACACTTTTTCATTTTTTGATGTTACTGTTCCTTTAAACAGTACTTGCAGTAATCTCATCTTTCGTAAAAGCCAAATATGCTGCAGGATGTCAGCTGAAATAATTTGTATCTGTATCGCTGCTTTTGTTTATTATTCTTGACTTGAATTAACCCAAGCCGTAAAGAGAAGAATGAAGTGAAACTAGACCATAAGCCTGAATCCGTTGTATTGGTGAAAGGTACAAACACGTTCACTTTACTGAACTTCCTCATAAACTGTAAGAGTATTGTCGCTGCTGCTGGTCTCCAAGCCGGGCTTCCTCCCACTCTGCTGTCTCCAGTCGCATTCCGAGGAGCAACAATGCACGCGCTTAAGGTAAAGTGAACACAAAGCTGTACTGGTGTAACGTTTTGCAACAAAGTGGAAATACAGACATGTGCCCATCCCTGCTCTAAGCTAACTGTCATGACCGGCTCCCTAAATCCACAAACGGTGCTAGGCTCCCTGTCTCGGCTCTGCTTCCGCCTGTAGCAGTTGCCTTTCACTTTGGGAGGAGCCCTCTGATAATCTGATGCCGCCAGGTCTTAATAAGAGAGGAGCCAAACAAGCGTTCTGGACTGGCAAAGGGGCACGGTCATTATCAAGGTTTTGGAAGGAAGGCACAGTTCTAGGAATAGACAAAGCATAGTCAGACAGGCAGGGTCGGTGCGGGCAGAGTTCAAGCAAGGTCACACAGGCACGGGTCAATACCGGTAGAATCGGCAGGCAGGAGTCATGATAGTCAGTCAGAGGGATTAGCAGAGTTCATGATAGGCAGGCAAGGGTCAATATTGGCAGAGTTCAGAATAATCATACAGGCAGGGATCAAAACCAGGAATCAAACACGAGAAAATCACACCCAGTATACTAGCAAGTAGAACCTACAACGGGCAATGAGTTTGAGCTAGAAGCCCATTTAAATATTTGAATTTCTCGCCACTCTGCATGATGACATCACGCGGCCGGCATGTAAACACCAAAGTGAGCGGCCGTGTGCAACATAGAGAACTTAAGGCGAGAGGCCTAGGGCTGCGGTTGTCCCTGCTGGGCCCTAGTTCCCCACTAGCCCACCAGGGTAAGCCCTTAAACAAACTTAATGATGGTATGAAATAGAACTTCTATTTGTGTGTTCCCTATAACCTGTACACATGATGTAGTGAGTATTTCACTGTGAGTATATACATGTCTGGTCATTCATATCTGTTGTCTTCCTGTGTAGGCAAGGAGTGTGAATGTGAAGACTCGGGTGAACTCTGGTTATAAGGATCAGTTTAGTCTGGAGATAACTGGCCCTATTATGCCCCATTCACTGCACTCTCTGACGATGTTACTTCAGTCTGCACAAAGAGGGAGCTTTTCTGCAGGACTCTATACTCATGAGCCAACTGCAGTTTTTAATACTCCCATCCACTCTCAAGCTGTGACGGTGAGTCTACAAAAGCTATTCAGCATCTACACTCAGTTTGTGTTTCAGCTGTTCTGCAATTCACATCATTGTAATCCATTTCTGTTTCTAAACTGCCACCTGACGAGAAGAAGACCCTGCGCGAAACGGGGGGGGGGGCAGAGGCTGTGGGTTTGGTTTTCATTATATCAGTGCTGTCCAACTTCTGTAGTACTGAGGGCTGGAATTTTACTGACCTACATGGTGGAGGGCCGATAATGGAAGCCTGTGTTGACCACTCCCCTTTTACACCACACCTGTGTTATTACAAGAAATGTTAAAATGATACCCACATGGTGGTTGCACGCCAAAAAAAACCCAAAAACAAATGTTTGGTGCTCACTGCAGGGGTATCACTTGTGAAAATGTCATTTTCAGCTCTCTTGGTTTCCACTGATTGGTTACCAGGCAGTAACCAATCATGACCCATGTGGCTCCCCTCAAGTCTAACTGTTCAGTGAGTTTGCAATTGATCCTCCGCATTCAGCTCAGATTCAAAAGCAACAGATATGACCCAGGGAGTGTCCTGACTGTGCATGAAGTAGGACGCACATCGAGTGAGCTCTGTATATCCAAGGCATATCCTGTGATACCTTTGCTAATTGTGTGACAAAGAACTGATCAGAAAGGGCACAATACCTCTTGTCCAACATGGCAGGTAGGAATCGACAAAATAAGAAGAAAACGGAGATCCCCACATGCCTGGAACCTGGCCTCGCAATCACAGCCCACGCTGCAAGATCTGCTGACGGCGGTACAGAACTGCCAACAATCCTGCCAAGCGACCATCATGTCCACGGCGGACGAACTCAAGGCAGAACTATCGCTGATCAAACACGACATGCACCGGAGGCCTGGATTTCGGCACTAGAAGACTCCTGTCCATCCACTGCAGCAAACTACTCTGGATTTACAAATGCAAGTGGAACAGTGGCACCAAAAAGTCGATGACCTGGAAAACCTGGTGAGACGCAGCAATGTCCGCTTGGTTGGGTTGCCAGAGAGGGAGGAAGGGGACTGCCCGGAGGCCTTTGTGGAAAGAATCCGTAAAGAATGGGCGGGTGAGGAGTTCCTGACCCCTGCATTCTCGGTGAAGCGGGCGCACAGAATACCATCTAGGCCCCCCGATACCCAGCGCCCCACATAGCATGTATACATAACTGCAAAGATCGGGACATGCTTCTGGAGGTGGCACACACTAAAGATCAAATCCAGCTGAATAACTCTAAAGTTTCCATATATCCGGACTTCTACGCTGAACTCCAAAAGATGAGGGCACGATTCTTTAACGTAAAGAAAAGGCTGCGACAGAGAGAAATCCCGTATTCCATGATGTACCCTTCCCGCTTGCAGATACAGACGACCTCGGGCGTTACATTTTTCAACAACCCGGCAGAGGCCTGCTTCTGGTTGGATACATTGGATTCGTCCAAAACAAAAGAAATTAGTAGCTCTTTGCAGGAATATTTCATGCTTTAATGCTTCCCTCTGAAACAGACCTGATAAATTGGGATGCTTTTAAGGCCCATCTGAGAGGAACATACACAATGGAGATCAACGCGATCAAAAAAAAAAACTAAAATCAAAGAGGCCCAGTTACTAGAGTTGGTGACTTGTGCTGAGCAAGAGGTGATCGAAATACACGCCTAATGCACATCAAAAACTGCAACATAGAAATACCCTGCCCCTGAACTGGCTATATTAAACGTAGGTGAGAGCTCCCAATATAACAAATATCAACTGATTACAATTAGGCAAAGTTTGTTTCAGGCTCGTAGACATATAACTATGGGATGGAAAAGCTCAGAGGCCCCAACCCACAAAGGCTGGTTGATAGGATGCAATATCTGTTTACTAAGAGCCTCCTCTGAAAAATCTGATGCAATATGGGGCAACTGGCCCTCGCCCTAGTAGATTGGGGAACATTGGACGTATACTGACAACTACCTTTAGAATTGCCACTGTGAGATGTTAAGAACCACTGACTCCCATTTTAGTTGGTTGATGTTTTGTTTTTACCTGCTGTATAAGCAATCTAAACATGACATGCGTATGATATCTGGCTGAATTTGTCTCACAAACTGAATGTACACTGCTAAAGTAACCAGTACTATAAATACAATATTGGTGTATACAACTGTATGTCATGTTCAACTATACAATAAATGTTATGATCAAAAAAAGAACCGTTATGTCCGATGTGGCCCCCTTATAGTCACTGACTAACTCAGAGTTAGAGAGCTGAAAAGCAGGAAGTAGTGTTCTGGCTATTATGTTACACATCCAGTCACTCCAGCCTTTATATATTACATTTTTGGCTAACTAACTATATTAGAAACATTTATTTTGCACAGCCTATTTACCCAGTTTTTATTTTTACACTGAACAAATCCTTTAATGCTCTGTCCTAACCCCCATCTGCACTGAGATCTAGAGAAATTCAGTGTGTAAAGCTCTAAAAATTAGTCTCTGTCCAACATGGATGAGCCCCGGCAACCTCTGCTCTTATGAGATTCTAAAATGTCCAACTACTTCATAGTGTAACTGGTCCCATAGAAAACTGTTCTTTAGGGCCCTGAACCTTGTAAAACAAACTTTTCTATACCAACACATGACTCTATATATTAATCCCCCTTGCTCACTATTTGGCTAATCATGGGCCTGACACAGAAGGCAGTAGCCTGGGAGAATGAGGGACCCATTTCATTCTTTTCATCTTGTGTATGTTAATACCATATTCCTCTTTTTCTTCAACTTTTTCCTTGGCAGGAGATTTCTGCAGATCTGCAAAACTGTGGCCTTCACCCATGTACAGTAGAACAGCTCACCCAAGTGAATGAACTGGGAAAGCTCTCTCTGCGCCACCTTGAAATGACAGACTACAGGTACACCTGGAAATGACAGATTACAGGTACACCCGGAAATGACCAGGTACACCCGGAAATGACCAGGTACACCCGGAAATGACCAGGTACACCCGGAAATGACCAGGTACACCCGGAAATGACCACATACATCCAGAAATCTTAAGACAATTTGGCTTCAGTCACAGAGAAGCACTGCCAGTCTCTATATTCTCCTATGAGGAATTATTTTATATTTATCCAGTTGTGGGTTTCCCACTGACCCTGCACTGTGTAAGATCTGTTCATTGCCAGAATCAACTAGCGATGTGAATGTGTTTAGCAGAATGCTGTGTATCACTAATTACACTTAACTGCTCTTCATTCTCATTAGTGTTTTTCTAATTAAATTACATTTCCTTATTTAATCACTGATAAAAATTGCAATGTGTGATTAGATAAACAATGCTTTATTACCTGAACTCATTTACATAGGTGCAAATCACTTGTCTGTGAATGTTTATTCCCCATGAATTGGATTATTAGAACTATGTATATAAAAATCTAGACAAGGGTTTTATTTTATTTTAATCACCAGCCCCCTCAGAGCAAAAATAATGGCAAAAGTAGAAATCTTTTCATGGCCACTAGACAACTCCTTCAGTTATGATATAAAGTATTAGTCCCCATTAGGCTCAACGCTGCCCTTGTATCTGCTTTAGGGAAACCCTGAATAAACATGGAAATAAAACTAGTGGAAATAACAAACATTGCCCTTTAGATATGATTGTGTGTCTTGTGTAAGGAAAAAATGATAATATTATTCATCCTCATCAAATGTCTAATTTAGACTCTATCTACACTGCCATGTGTCTTTACACAGTCACTTTGGGAGGAGCTTTTTATAAATGTTGTAATGAAACCGGTGCAAATAAACGTGAATGATCTTTTTATGTCACTGAAGTCTTTTCTTTCTGGTCACTATTGGAATATGTTTAAAGGCTTGAGATCTGCATGAAAGTGTCAGTAGCAGACTGGAATATAGATTCTTTTCGACACTTTAAAAGGAGATTCTTGCGTATGTTCAGGATGGGTCATGTAATGGGAGGTAAAGGGGGATTCATTTTCCCCTGGGGCTGTATGGGAGGGTTGCTGGCAGTGCAATGGTTATTGTTGTAAGTTAAGAGTCCTGAGCGGAACCAATTTCTAAGATCTGAAACCACAGTCCACATATTTAGCCACTTTGATCCGCTACCCGTCCCAGACCTGCAACTGCCTTATCCGCAACCCACCGATCACCAGCAATCGGGAAGTGACGTCTTCCAAAGGGGGACTGGACACAAACAAGTTTTGTAAAACATTAAAAGGAGCAAAATATAGATAATATTACATAAGATAAGAAATTTAGATGAGCACCGCAATTCGACCCGCAACTAAAACCCCCCTCATTCTGCAGGGTGCCTGCTTTTTTTGTGGGTAACACGTGGGTACCCCACCCGCTGCAGGGCTCTATGGTCAGCAGCAGAGAGGTCACTTGTTTGTTGCCACAGAAAACTACTGGTGTGATGGTTATGATGTCAAAGGGCACAGTTATCTCACGGTGTGATTGGACTCTGAAACCATGTGTTCTTAAAGGGCACCAATCATAACTAAAATCATTTACTAAGTAAATACACTATGTGAAAGTTCAAGAAATCCGATTTTTAAAACAGAATTGTTTGTATAATGTAAATGATCAGCTCACTATTCCTTCTGCAAGATCTCCCCTATCTCCCCTGCAGTTCTAGCTGAGGCAGCCATCTTGGATTTCACTAGCTCCTCCTACCTATATCTTCCCAGCCAACTGTAGCTCTGAAATTTCGCACATGCTCAGTTGAAATTCCTTGTTGCTTATCAACCCTTCTAAGCTATTTTCAAATCAGCCAAACCTGTGTGTTAGCTGCTGTTCAGTAGTGCTGCCACCTGCTGGAAGTTACTGTGTGCCCTTCATTTGCA
The DNA here is from genome assembly GCF_017654675.1 of Xenopus laevis. Lineage (NCBI taxonomy): Eukaryota > Metazoa > Chordata > Amphibia > Anura > Pipidae > Xenopus > Xenopus laevis. Next base: position 13,845,958 of record NC_054373.1, read on the forward strand.
TAATGACATCACCAGCAGGGGACAAGATAGGGAAATATCCTGATACTTCTAGTGGAGGAGTTTACTAAAACAAGGCATTCTGGGTAGAATTCTCAAAGCAGTGCTACAATCTGAGCATGCTCCTGACATTTGCATATTATAGTCTCAGTATGGCCTCCCTCTGAAAGGACCCATTTGACAAAGTAAGGGTTTTTTTAATAAAAAAACTATACATGTAGTTTGATTGAACGTGTTTATGTTGTACTGGTCAGATTGTTAATATGTGTTTGATTTCGGCTGTGATAGGTGCCCTTTAAGACCAGGAATTACGGGAATTACTGGCAGCTGGATTCCTTGCTCACCTGAATCACTCTCCCTCCCACCCAAAATATGTTAAATCCTTTCATTATTTAGGAATAAAATTGGTGCAGCATGGAGGAAAATTTGAGGTTTACCCTTAGGGCTCACGGATAAGCCTGAGCCTATTCACAAAAGGTCAATCAATAGGCGGCCTGTTAAATGGCCTGAGACTGACTAGGTGTCATTGCCATAAATACAAATTCTGTTCTGTGCTCCTTTATTTGCCATTATGGGGTTGTTCACCTTAGAGTTACCTTTTAGTATGATGTAGAGCAGTGATCCCCAACCAGTAGCTCATGAGCAACATGTTACTCTCCAACCCCTTGGATGTTGCTCCCAGTGGCCTCAAAGCAGTTGCTTATTTTTGAATTCCAGGCTTGGAGGCAAGTTTTAGTTGTATAAAAACCAGGTAGTACTGTGACAAAGAGCCTCCTGTAGTCTTCCAGTACACATAGGGGTCACCAAATAGCAGCTCTTAGTTTGTACCCCAGAAAGTTTTTGCATGCCTGTGTTGCTCCCCAACTTTTTTTATTTTTGAATGTGGCTCACGAGTACAAAAGGTTGGGGACCCCTGATGTAGAGAGGGATATTCTGAAACAATTTGCAATTGGTTTTCATTTTTTATTATTTCAGGTTTGAGTTATTTAGCTTTTTCACAAACAAATTACAAGCTTTGGACTACACCTTCTTAGATTCTAGGGTGCAGGCCTGGACTACAAAGCAAACCAGTTCAGGTGTCCACATAAAGAGCTAAAACTTAGCCTTTAATAAATATTAAAAATTATTAGCAAGGGCCAAGGCTATATACAATGCCACACACCACACCAATCTCACTGCAAATCCTCAATTCTGCAGTGCAGAATAGTTGCCTTAAAAAACACATAATTAAAAGCCACAGTAAGTGGAGGCTTCGGGTATTTCGTGCCCTTTAGTGCGAGTCCCTGCTTAGTATGAAGAGTATTAACCGCTATTCTGCGTGCGTTTCAATACCCCCACTCTTCTCAAGTCCAGTTTCCCAAATTAAATTCTACCTAGCTACGTTGGGACCGGATGGGAGCTGTCCACCTATGCCCCTAACGAAGCCGTTTGAGCAAATCACATCACCCGGCAGTGCATTCCACAACCTCACTGTCCTGACTGTGAAGAACCCCCTACGTTGCTTCAAATGAAAGTTCTTTTCTTCTAGTCTGAAGGGGAGGCCTCTGGTACGGTGATCCACTTTATAGGTAAAAAGGTCCCCTGCTTTTTGTCTATACCAGTGATCCCCGACCAATAGCTCGTGAGCAACATGTTGCTCTCCAAACCCTTGGATGTTGTTCTTGGTGTCCTCAAATCAAGTTTTAATTGCATAAAAACGAAGTACCAAGCAGAGTGTCCTATAGGCTGCTATTCCACATAGGGACTACCAAATATCCAATCACAGCCCTTATTTGGCACCCCAAGGGACTTTTCATGCTTGTGTTGCTCCCCAATTCTTTTTACATTTCAACATGGCTCATGGGTAAAAACGGTTGGGGACCTCTGGTCTATAATGTCCTCTAATGTACTTGTAAAGTGTAACCATGTCCCCTCGCAAGCGCCTTTTTTCCCAGAGAAAACAACCCCAACCTTAAGTCTACCCTCATAATTGAAGTCTTCCCTCCCTCTAACCAGTTTAGTTGCACTTAGTCTCTGCACTCTCTCCAGCTCATTTATATCCCTCTTAAAGGGCATGTAAAGGCAAAAAAATGAAATCCTTTTACTTTCTTTAATAAAAACAAAACCTATCTCCAATATACCTTAATTAAAAAAATGCGTACTGTTTTTATAAGAAACCTGACTATGTAGTGAAATTCTCCCTTCATTTACTGCTGTGGATAGGAATTGTCAGACGGTCCCTAACTGCTCTGCAGGGAAACAATCATACTTATGAACAGCAGGGGGAGCCCCCGCCTTACTTCCCAGCCATGCAGAACTCAAGCAGCTTTGTTTGTTTCCCTGTTTTGATCATTTATAACGATCCCTAAGCAGCCCAGACCACATTGAGCATGTGCACAGTCTAGTTTTATTCAATTAATACAAGCCCAACACGTTTCATATCTCATGATCCTTCCTCAGGGGCATCACCCCTGAGGAAGGATCATGAGATATGAAATGCGTTGGGCTTGTATTAATTGAATTAATTAAATAAAACTAGTTAGTGGTGCTTGCGAAGCAAAGCATCACTACTGTTATCTTGCAAACTTATTTTTATTCTTCTTCCGTATGAAAGTTTGGCGCGTAACTAGTCCCGCACCGTTTGTCCTAGACCCATGAATGAGGTGTCAAATCGTGCGGCTTAATCGGGAATGGGGTGGTATGACTTTTCTAAGGGGTGGGTGGTTAATTGCCCCTTGCGGGGGCAATTAACCACCCCGAAAAGTCCCATAGATTAACATTGAGGCCAACTTTTGACGGATTCTAGCGCAGAGAGGGAATCTTGTAGAAACGTTAAATTTACCACATTTGAAGAGGTTTGCGACCTGTGTCAGATGATACCCCACACGAGGGTATAAGTTTTACCCCCGGGGCAGGAGAGGTCCCCAAATTTGCCCCATTGACTTATAATGGGGAATTTATCGAATAATTAGTTTGTCGCAGACCCATGAATGAGGTGTCAAACCGTTCAGCTTATTCGGGAATGGGGTGTTGTGACTTTTCTGTCCTATTTTGGGGACCCAAAAAAGTGAGCGGAGCCGCAAACAACCAATCAGATTTTCCCTATTGACTTCAATGAGAAAATGTAAACAGCTGTAATTCTCACAGTAATAAAGCCAGAGCTCCCAAACTTGGCACCGTGGGTCACTGGGTGACTGCGGCCAAAATTTACAAAAAGTGGGCGGAGTCTACAACAGCCAATCAAATTTCAGCCATTCAATTAAATAGGAAAATTTTAAACTGCTGCCGCTCTTAGACGGTTAATGGCAGCCTCCTCAAACTTGGCACAGTTGGTCACTGGGGGACTGGGATTAAAATTAAGAAAAGTGGGTGGAGCCAAAACCAACCAATCAGATTTCTTTGATTGGTTTTAATGGGAAAAATTAAGAAGGCTGCCATTCTCTCAGTATTGATGTCAGGGACCTTGAATATCACAAATGTGGTCGCTGGGGGTTTCCACTTCAAGTTTAGAAAAAGTGGGCGGAGCCACCAACAACCAATCAAATTTCATTCATTGATTTTCAATAGAAAAAAATAGAAATGCTGCCATTTTTACACATTAAATCACAGCATTCCCAAACTTTGGTATGTTAGTCACTGAGTGACTGTGGTTCACAATTAGGAAAAAAGGGGCGGGGCAACAACAGCCAATCAGATTTCAGCCTTTGACCTTAATGAAAAATGATAAACTGCTGCTATTATCACGGTTTAAATGCTAGGTGTACCAAACTTGGCTCAATTACTCACTGGGTGACTGCGGTCAAAATTTAGGAAAAGTGGGTGGAGCCATAAACAGCCAATCCGTTTTCACCTATTGACTTCAATGTAAAATTTTTGATTACCGCCGTTCTCACAGTTTTAAAACCGGAGGCCCCAAACTTGGCACTGACCATGACTAGGTAACTGGGGTTAAAATTCAGAAAAATGGGCGGAGCTTAAGACAGCCAATCAAATTTTACCTAACGCTATTCAATGGGAATATTTAAATTCCTGTCATTCTTACACTGTTAATGTAAGAGTGCTCAAACTTGGTCCATTTGGTGACTGGGTTGCAAATTTTTAAAAGTGGGCGGAGCCAAAAATAGCCAGTTTGTTTGGATTGATTTCAATGGTAAAATTTGGTTGGCTTTAAATTTCACCGGTTTAATCCGGATTCTACCGACTTTGTGTACTCTCTAGGCACCAGGGGCGACTGGGCAAGACACCCAACATATATGGGGGGCCTGAGTTTTGCCACGGCAAGCACCACTCACATTTTCTTCAGGAAATGTACCTCTCTAGTTTTACAATTGCTCTTTAATTTCTGCCTGAATAAGTTATTTTCCAAAAAAATCCAGACCGCCGAGCTGACAAGGCTGGGAGACACCTGATCGCTGGACGAGCACAAGCGCTAACCACTGTGCAGACGCCGCCATCATCTGATCCAGTAGCCGGTTTCAATAGAAGACAGAACAGCTTTTTTGGGAACTACCTTTTGTAGCAGATATCAGTGCACTGAATCCCAGGTATTGCATAATGTCCACTGGTCTCTATACTTGAAGCCTCGGTCATCCAGTCTGTAGGAACAACGAGGTCAAGTTGGAGTCTTCTTGGTCGTGACATGAGCGATTACTCACCAATCATCTTCAACTTGTCCAGAGGACATCTAAAGGCCTTTCTCAGTGCTTTGTATATTCAATAGGTTATTGATTTTGTGCCGGTTACTTGTTCACTTTACTTTTTTACATACAGCCTCCTTAAGCTGCAGGTTCAGGATTCCAGCAAATTGATCTCCCTTACTCATAGTGGTTTGGGCTGAAAGCTGATGTAGACAGTGGAGATTACAAGTTCCTAACTTTGTCCTGGTCGAAGACTTGAAAGGAACTGCAATAGCTCAATGTTCTTTTTACATAAGCAGCCTTGACATCACCAGCCTCATAATCCAATTCTTTAGGCAAGAACTTATGAAAAGAGAACTATGGTACCATAGTCCTGATACTCACGGAGGTCTTGGGTAATATGAATGAACATTGGGATTTAGCCTCTAAGTAGAATATCCTACTTGGAACTTACTGCTAGAAATGATTTTTTTATGAACAAGCTGACGAGGGAAGCAGAATGAAAAGGAGACTATGGAGCAAATACGGTATCACTACAAACACATGGCATGAGTAGTGCAAATATTGTGTCCTAAGCCGATGAAATGGAAATTTAAACTTCGAAGTTCGCTCTTAATTTCACCACATGGTCTTGGTTATTCATTATTCCATTACTGTTTATAAAAGGATCTTTTCACTTCACTTGACTGTGCTTTCTTTCGGCCAAATGAATTAACCTGGTTATATCTGAATTTTTATTTTTGCACCAACTAACACCACCCCTTTTCTTTCTTAAAGGGGAAGTAAAGTCTAAAAGAGAATAAGGCTAGAAATGCTGTATTTTGTATACTAAATATAAACATGAACTTACTGCACCACAAGCCTAATCAAACAAATGATTTATGCTTTCAAAGTTGGCCACAGGGGGTCACCATCTTGTAACTGTTAAACATCTTTGCAAGACCAAGACTGTGCACATGCTCAGTGTGGTCTGGGCTGCTTAGGGATCGTCATAAATGATCAAAACAGCACAAGTCAAATAATATCTGCCAGAAGCCGATACAGCAAGACTGATTAATAATCAGAATATACAGACTGCACTGGGTCCTGTGTTGTCATGTAATCTAATGTGGATTTTATAGTTTTTGTATTGTTTAATACAAACTTTCTCCAACTCTGCAGAACCAGTGGCTGCAGCAAAATAATCCTCCAAATAGAATCCCAGTTTATCTGTTTAAATCTGGCTCCATGGTTTTTGTCCCTGCAGCTGGAGTTGGAAACAGTAAAGGGGATGTAAAGGCAAAAATAAAATCCAATACAAATCTCTACACAGTCACCCACTGCTCTACAGGGAAACAAACAAAGCTGCTTGAGTTCTGCATGGCTGGGAAGTAAGGCGGGGGCTCCCCCTGCTGTACATAAGTATGATTGTTTCCCTGCTCAGCAGTTAGGGTCCGTCTGACAATTCCTATCCACAGCAGTAAATGAAGGGAGAATTTCACTGCATACAGTCAGGTTTCCTATAAAAACAGTACATATTTTTTAATTAAAGTATATTGGAAACAGTTTTCTTTTTCATTAAAGAAAGTAAAAATGGGATTTTATTTTTTGCCTTTACCTGCCCTTTAAGTAATGCTATCTAGACAGATCAAAATCGGGCCATGTGCCAGTCCCACAAGCTTGTATCACTTTCCTTTGTCTGGCAAAGGACCCACTGATGGCCGGTGACAGTGTTTTGCTGCAAAGCCAACACTGCTAATCTAAAGTATATCCACCACAACCCCTGGTAATAATTAGTAAATAATTGATGCTTTATAATTAGGGTTCTAGACAGAATAAGTGTCTCACAAGTCATATGGAACCTTCAGTAATTCCCGGTGTCAGATCTTCTTAACATCAGTCGCCACTCGGTTTTCGCAAAGTCTCCCTGATCTGCTTAAAACACAGAAATCTCTTTGGAGAACAAAAATAATTTTAAAAAAACAAGATGCATTACTGGTCTCAATCAATTAATGGGTCACAAAGATTTTAAAACACATTCAGATTCCCAGAGAAAAAGGTTAAACAATGGCCTAAATACAAAATGCTGATTGCTTCTGTTACAGTTTGCACCACTAACCACCTTACAGTCTATTTTTAACAAGGTGATATTGGAAGCTTTAGCGCAGGAAACTTTTCATTATAGCGAATGGGAAGACACGCAGAGGCAATTCGGGGAGATTATCGCCCAGAAGAGGTGAACTAACCCTTACTGTTGGGTTAAAACTGATGAGTGAATTTGCGGTCATTAATGGATGCTTCTTTCTGGAACTGGAAGTGACCAGGACAGCTTAAAGGGATACTGTCATGGGAAAAAAAACATTTTTCAAAATGAATCAGTTAATAGTGCTGCTCCAGCAGAATTCTGCACTGAAATCCATTTTTCAAAATTGCAAAGATTTTTTTTAATTTAATTTTGAAATCTGACATGGGGCTAGACATATTGTCAATTTCCCAGCTGCCCCAAGTCATGTGACTTGTGCTCTGATAAACTTCACTCTTTACTGCTGTACTGCAAGTTGGAGTGATATCACCCTCCTCCCTTTTCCCCGCCAGCAGCCAAACAAAAGAACAATGGGAAGGTAACCAGATAGCAGCTCCCTAACACAAGATAACAGCTGCCTGGTAGATCTAAGAACAACACTCAATAGTAAAAACCCATGTCCCACTGAGACACATTCAGTTACATTGAGAAGGAAAAACAGCAGCCTGCCAGAAAGCATTTCTCTCCTAAAAAGAAAGGCACAAGTCACACGACTGGGGGCAGCTGGGAAATTTACAAAATGTCTAGCCCCATGTCAGATTTCAAAATTGAATATAAAAAAATCTGATTACTCTTTTGAGAAATGGATTTCAGTGCTGAATTCTGCTGGAGCAGCACTATTAATTGATGTGTTTTGAAAAAAAAAATTTTTCCACATGACAGTATCCCTTTAAACTTTTAAGAGCTGTGCAGTAAGAGTAGGATTGGAGAGTAGAGTAGGTGTTGGATTAGCCTGACACTAACCAAAGGTTCTCCTGATTGACCTTAGTCACGGACAATTTCCATCAGCCCTTTATTATTTCCACCATAAGTCTATACGACAGCTATTAAAATGGAGCCTTTTCTAAGTCTTAATGTTGAGAGTAAGCGTTCCATTTCAGGTTCTCTGGGGGGTCCTAGCTGGCCAAGTCTTGACACTGTTCCTTCCCAAAGTGAGTTTCACCACATTTCTACGTATACTTAATATTTGTGATGTCTGATAGATGGCCTACTGGCTTAGATTGAACACTGGTGTTGCACAAGTCAGAACAAGATGCGACTTGCAGCAATTTGCCTGCTACAGCTTTCTGTTGAGTAAATATCTTTTATTTTAAGTAAAGTTAGAAGCAGAGCCCTTTTATGGAGCATTCAGCATCGTCTTTGAGGAAAAAAAAAAAAAAAGTGCTGATTGAACAAGGCACATTCAGGCTATGCACATAGACAGCAACGGACGATGATTTTGGGAGTTTCAGCAATGCACTCCTTTGTGCGTTACACGTTACTGGTGAAGATTGAAGCAACACATGGATTTTACCACCAGCTATTCACTTTATCGCCGGCGGGGAAAGTATTTGGAGGAGATTTGTTACGACGGCTGATGGTAGACGAGGCGATTAGTCGCCTGAAATAAATCTCCAATGCAGGAGACTCATCTCCTCCAAATGATTCCCCACCAGCAATAACGTAAACCGTCAGTGGGAAAAAATGCTTTGTTTTTCCGAAGTTGTCTTTCCAGGAAAATCTGGAAAAAAGAAGAGCCACATACTATCCCACAGGCAATTTACATTGTTGCCGTTGGAGACGTATTTAGAGGAGATCCGTCGCTCGCAGAAGAAGAGATTTAATCTCCTTGTCCACCAAGTCCTACAAACTCCACAACTTCAACAATAAGGCAAATTAGACATTGATCAAGTGTGATTGGACTCTCTCTTTATTCATATTCAAAAAAAGACATTCAGGAAAAAAAAAAAAATCAACAAACATTTACAAGAGCAAGTTATTTGGTATCTGACATGAATGTTGTTCGTCGGAAACAGTTCTCATGAGAAGATAACATGGGTATTTTCCGTTTATGTTGACTCTTTCAGGAAGGTAAAATCTGGAAACAATCTGCAGACTGCTCAAGTACAGCCGCAGGAATTAGAATAAAAAATAAACGAAATCACAGCAGATTATGGTATTTATGAAAACGATATAAAAGGCAATTTGCCGAATTTGAACAAAGTTCTCTACTTTCAGCTGATGGGGGGGAGGTTATTATATCCTGTTAAATGAAGCGTTGACTTATTATTTACATACGTTTTTCTTTTTGCGCCAATGAGGAATCGCTTGGATGGATTACGAACACAATGTCAACATAAACAGCAAGAGGGACTTGTGTATCAGTTTCATGAGCAACTTTTTTTTTTTTTTTTTTCTAACATGACAGACAAAATGGATGGACAGAAGGATTCACCGCACAAAGGAGGTTTTATTTTCTGGATGTACAGAAACTGGATGTAAGCAGACAAAAACAAATGAAAGGTTACTCACATGGGGTTTTTTTTTGTTTTTTCACAAACAAATCATATCCCAATAAAAATGGGATTTTTTTTTTAACTTCAAATAAAAGCGCACAAATAATCAGCCCATTATGCAACTATTTTCACACATTTTTAACATCATCTGTATGTACAGCTGTATCTGAATTTATATTGAGCCAATTTACAATAGAAACATATGTACAAGCAGTTTTAGCTGCTACGCTGCCGGAGTGCACCGGTAGTGGAGGGATTACACAAATTCCGTTGCCTACGAATGAGAATTTTTTTTTTTTTCTTGTTGCATCAAACCTGCAGATTGTACAGACGTTCTTCGATGACATTTTCTATGAGTGACCCCTTAGCGGAGAGAAAGAAATTCAAGCAATCACGCTTACACAGCAGGAGAGAGCTCTGACGGATGAAGTCTCCCGGTGGTGCTGAAGCAACGCACTACTAAGCCCCTTCCAAAACAAACAGGGTTATCACAATTCTAAATTACCTTTGTACCAAGACTCCAAGCATGGTTGTATGGATTTGTGTCTATAGATATTTATTTAAAAAAATCAAAAACAACCACCGACCTTACAAAATGTCAAACTCTTTCACCTTCTTACACTGCTGAACCTTTAAATCGGGACCAACATAAAAGTCCACGTTGAAACCGATTCGATTACAATTACACAAAGCCAAACCCGTGGAAACGGTAGATTATAGTTTTGTACCTTCGGCTGAAAAGGCAAACGGCTATTTCATGTATTTACAAATGCCTTCTTTACTCACGAGCAAACATTTCGCTTTAGTTGGTTGTGGTTAATGCCCACTACTGTAAAATGAACGATACAGTGACAACATTTTGCAAATTTAGGGATATATTGATGACGGCAGAAAATTGGTGCCTGCAGATTAAGTCTGGACCACGCATTGTATCCTCAACACAACATTGGTCTGAACTGAACTGAACTTTGTAACCCTTTGTGTTTTCTAAGCCTCCAGAACGTTGGACAAATACGATTTATTGAAGAAAAACAAAGTTAAACTGGAAGAGTATTGAATAAAAAAAAAAAAAAAAACACTTTATACAGAGCCAGGCTGGTCTTTACCATGTCACTACGGAAGTCGAGTACCAAAATGAGCTTTTCACTCAAAGCTAAATCATGGAGGATACAACTATTATTTTCTCACATTTGTTATAACGCTGCGTAAGCTCCGGACATAGGCAAAGCTGAAAGAAAACACACTTGGGATTGCAATAAACAGAAATACAATTTGAAGAAAGTGACGTTTTTTCTCACTGCCGTCGTCACATCCCAGGCGGTTTTAATTTCTCCGAAATTTTTATCTGGTTGCTTAAGTCGTCTGAGAGTAAGGGTTGCCCTTCTCCAGCTTCTTTGTGATTAAAAAGTGTTCCTCCTTATTGTAAGGGTTCCAGAAGTTATTGCAATTCCTCAGAAATGGATCCACTAGATATTCAGGTTGAAAAGTAGATTCAGATGGTGCTTAAGCATATCCCCAGCCAAGGAGCTGAAAATGTTTTTATCATTGAACTCCACGTAGGAGATTACATTCTTCACTGGTTGGGACCAACTGGTTACAATCCTTTTTGCGGGTTTATTTTCAGAGACATCGGTGCCGAGCTCCAAAGGTTGTTGCTATTGAACCCCCAGATAACGTGAGGAAATTGGAAAATATATGGTGTAACGGTCACGAGTGTCGACAAAAACCAGCCCATTTGATGCATTTATTTCAGAAAAGATGTGCATTAACCATAAATTCAGCATTTACTGTCATCTGATAAGAAGCACAAAAGGTAAAACACCCACTTGAAAAATGGATTTTTAAATCACACTGTTCCATTATGGCAGCCAGACCATGAAAAGTTAAATATCATAGGGCATTATAGTGGTTCTAAATAATGGATAATCATTTATCATCCAATATGGAATCTGCTCTTAGTATTGAGGCTCCTCCTTAAAAATGTCCTCTAAATATGGTGAGGCTCCTCCTTAAAAATGTCCTTTATATATATGGTAAGTTGTGAGTGAACAGCACTTTCTATATACGCCTTAATATATTTTTATAGAAACAAAAAACACAGCAAGTATTATTACCTACTATACAAATAGATTTCAGAGTAATTATGCTACTGGTGTTTAACAGGTCTGGGTGAAGTTCTAGGGAGATGTTCCTCAAAGAAAACTCATTTCAAGAGTATTAGGAAATCCCAGAGCCTTAGTGCTGAGCTACAAGTAAAAATAACAGGGACTAGTTTAGTGCAAGTTGTAAGAAGCATGGGTAGAAAAAAAAACACATTTTGTTATTGCAGAGGTTCATGCACGGAGGGACGTGAAATACGCACTGCGGCACCCACTTTAACCAAATAAGAGAGGTGGGTGTATACAAACGTGAGGTGCCGGCATTCACCAAAAACAGATAAGCTCAAAGTCCGTTCATTAAAGGTTGATAATCTAAAAAGATAGAAAAGTTTCGCGTGAAATATCACGCTGAAAAGTCTGTTATGGCCTTTTTTTTTCTTTTTAAATCATTTTCGATATTGGGCACCTTTAACGAGTTAATGAACAGAGCTCGTGTTCATGCTGGGCAGGTTCACAACTTTGCACACGAAAAAGGAAAAATAAATGTTTCTGTCCGTTGTTATGTTGAACTGCACGTGGTTTCTGCATGTCTGGCGGGGCTGGTTTTCTTTGCTTTGTCCTGTAGTTGTAAGGAATCAGTCCTTAGCGTTCTTTAATGACCGCTTTGCAACCAATCAGAACTCAGGAACTGGAAGCATTAGGTCCATGCGAGGCCATTAAAAGAAGGAGGGTCTCAGCCCATCAGAACGTTGGTTTGGCAACAGGTATCCAACGGTGGATAATCCACCTTCCTCAAACAATTCTAGAACTGGAAAACAAAACAAAAAACGCCATATTGCAAGATGTATTTATAAATGAAGGAATCACAAAGCATTTCATCTATTAACACACAATTCCCGGGAAGCAGGATCTTTGGATGAAATGGCTTCTAAAATGCATTAAGACTAAACAGTTGTATTTTAAGAGGCAAGGTAAATGGTCAGTCTAGAAATAAAGGCTCCTTCATTTCCACTGGAAACCAGAGCACTTCACACTTCTTTATTTGATTTCTTTGCTTGACCACATAACACTGAAGAGCCATTTTGTAAACCAAATGTATTAATGTAGATTAGGGATGGGCGAATTTGAAAGGAGAATTCAACCGTAATAGGGTAGACCCCCTCCCTCCTCCCCCCAGCCTACCCGCCCCCCGGGCAAATGCCCCTAATTTTTTACTCACCCCTCCATGCAGATTCTGGCCTTGGAGTTCACAGCAGCCGTCTCCTTTCTTCGGTCTTTTTTGGAAGTTTTAGCGCATACGCAGTTGGAGTAAATTCACGGAAATTTACTCCAGCTGTGCATGCGCCGAAAATGCTGTGAAGACACGAAGATTACCGGAGAAGAAAAAAAAGATGGCTGCCGTGAACTCAGAGGCCAGAATCTGCACGGAGGGGTGAGTAAAAAATTAGGGGCATTTGCGCAGGGGGCAGGTAGGCTGGGGGGAGGAGGGAGTCTACCCAGGGTAGGGGGGAGGGTTTTTTTTTTGTTTTACGGGTTGAATTCTCCTTTAAAGTGATAAGGATATATAAAAATGTCTATGGCGGACTTAGGAAGTCTTAGGGACCCTAAAAATTCTTTAGAACTCCGGCAGTGCTGATTCAGAATTAAATAATGACAAGATCTCCTTATTGATCAAATTCAACCTGTTTGTTGCTTTTGTTGTACAGTCAGACACGGAGAAGCACGACAGATACGCTTCCCACAGTAGCAAGTGTGGCACACAACTGTATTTATAAGAGGTGACTATGTAGTGGCTTTAACTGTGTTACAACTTCATTCTATCAGTTGTATTTACAAAGCATGAGTAAAACATACATCACAATGTGTGTCTCATTTACAGTGTTCTACAATGTATGCCCTGAAGTCTTACCTGTGAAGGAGCGGTGTTAGTGAACACGTCGTCTTTGCTTTCCTCGCTCTTTTTATCCACAGGGACCCATTCGCCGTATACTTTCTCTGATTCTTTTTTTGTGTTCTGAGACCCCGATGAGACTGGGAACTCTTTAGTCAAAGTTACCTGATTTTTTGGGGTTGGCTTTACAGATGGATTCTTGAAAAATGAGGGGAAAAAAACAACAAATAATTGATATAGAACAATCCAAAAAACACAAGTTTGCATTGTATTAAAATAAAACCTTAAAAAGATTATATATATATATATATATATATATATATATATATATATATATATATATATATATATATATATATATATATATATATATATATAAATAAAATGCAGGGATTGACAGCACTCCAAGAAAATACATCAAGTCAATAATTCAAATGAAAGTGACGAAGGCTTCTGTGCGGAGCCGAAACGTTGGATCACCGATAAATCTCCACTTTCATTTGAATTATTGACTTGATGTATTTCCTTGGAGTGCTGTCAATCCCTGCATTTTGTCTACATACTTCTCAGACTAGCACCCAGGTTTCTGCATACTAATGGTTGTGCATTCCATTCTGTTTGATTATATATATATATATATATATATATATATATATATATATATATATATATATATATATATATATATATATATATATATATAAATAAATATAATAATTTTTTGGTGTTACTGTTCCTTTAATGTTATTAAACTATTTCAGCATAAACCTCAGGTAAACCTCTGAACAGGTTATAAACAAGCTTTAGGGATTTACTCAAATCTCCTCTCTGTTGGTCTCTCTGTTTTGGACAATTTGTAAGTAAGTTGTAGTCCAAATTTTTTTAAAAAAGTGATAAGCGGGGGGTGGGGTGTTTAAATGGCCCTTTGTACCAATCAAAGTGCCCCATATGCCATTAGACAAACTAGGGGTGCCCTGAATCCATTATTTTAGGATTCGACCAAAATCCCGAATCCTTTGTGAAAGATTCAGCTAAATACAGAACCAAATCTGAACCCTAATTTGCATATGTAAAATGTTTGTTTGCCAGTAACTATAAAGAGGTAACGTAACCTAAGGCTGTACATTGAATAAAGTAAATGGCTTTGGTTAAAGGGGACCTGTCACTCTAAGAAATAAAAAAAAAACACCAAGACTAATTAAACTTTAAAATCGCACAGCCTTTATCAAGAAATTACTTATCACAACTCCGCTTCCCCTCCTCTTCAGAAAAGGCGACACATCGATGATCCATCGTGCGGCGCTCTATTTCTCCTCCCTAGCTATCTCCTATAAGGAAGGCAGGGAGGAGAAATCGACCCCCGCACGATGGATCGCCTTTTCTGAAGAGGCACGCAAGCGGAGTTTCGGTAAGTTATTTCTTAATAAAGGCTGTGCAATTTTAAAGTTTAATACGTCTTTGTGGGTTTTTTTCATAGGATACTAACAAGTTTTTTTAATGTTACTGGTCCTTTAAGACAAGTTATGCATCACCCCAAAGTCTTGTGTATGTAACCAAATGTGGGACCTAATGCCCATACACATTGCCCTAACCAATTATAGAGTGTGAGGAGGGAGGGGGAATGTGGGAAGACATCTAGGAAATGCTGAATGGAAAGTGAAATTAACTGACTGCCCCACCTCAATGCTGTTTAATTTGCAAATGACTTTTGTTATACAGATTTTTATGTGTAGGTGACCGGTCCACTTTAAAGGAGAAGGAAACCGTGTAGAAAAAACCCTGTACCCCACGTAGACCCCCTTCCTCCTCCCCCCCAGGCTAACTGCCCCCCTGGGGAAATGCCCCATACTCTATACTTACCCCTCGTCACAGATTGTGGCAGCGAACTTCACGTTATGCATCTTCCAGGTCCTCGGTAAGCTGACTGGAAAATCGGTGTGCCGGCGAATGCGCAGTTGGAGCAATTTGCCGGTTTTCGACAACTGCGCATGCGCCGAAAATGATGGAGATTGCCGATCTCCCAGTCAGCTTACTGAGGACCAGGAAGATGGATGCCATGAAGTCCGCTGCCAGAATCTGCAACGAGGGGTAAGTATAAAGTGTGGGGGGCAGTTAGCCTGGGGCAGTAAGTTGGGGGTCTACGTGGGGTGGGGGGTACGGGTTTTTTTCTCCTTTAAACGAGTTCCGAATGCTAAGCAATGTTTATACGATATGATGGGGCAAATATTCAGCTTGTAGAAAGCAGCGGTTAAGCTTCTTAGTGCTATTATTTGGGATCAGGGAAGCGCTACAAATCAGTTTTTCTCCCTTTCCACAGCCTGTTCTGAGGATTGTGTAATATTAGGTGCAACGATCAATGCCAAGTAAATGTTCCTGTTAGGAAGGATGGAGTGGATCATAAATAGACTGGGGATCCACAATTTTGAACATTCCCGCTCATACCACTAGCAGGATTAATGGTGCATAATGGACATAAGAAATACACAGTATTAGGTACACAATAGACATTACTGAACAATAAACAGAAAATACTCACCAATAAGCTAAATGAAATAGGTTTATGGTCACTGACTTTAAAGGGGTGATTATAAAAAGGCCTTTCTTCCTCCTCTTCATCAGAATCGTGAGGCTTATTTACAATCACATCATCTTCTTTGCTCTGGGCAATTTGCTTACATTTCTTTAATGGGGAGAAAAAAATTAAGTTGTTACTAGAAAAAGACACAAGTATCCACCTAAAATCCTTGAAAAACGGAACTGCTGTAAAATCTGACTACCTGCTCAATAAATCAGAGCAGACTGCATCAATAGATACAGCAAGGGCAGAATCAGGCCTGAAGGAGTCTTTGGAAGGTGACGGTATATAGTCATCTAGGATACTTCATAGTCAAGTCTATTCTCCACAAGGAAATTATTACAGCTTGCTACTCAGAAACAGAACTTTTTTATTTAAGTAAGTTATGGGAGCCATTCTCTACAAACTGTTTTTATCTGGAATGCTATACAATAAAGCAGCGTCACTTCCCAAAAATTCTTCATCTACACAGAACTGCCTTTGCTCTGTAACAAAAGTAGCCAGATAGCGATACATGTATATACTTAGATTAATGTCACAAAGGTTGCACAAATTGTTTTCAAACCCCTTATTATAGGCGGCTTTGCATTCAATACATGGTTAGAAAGCACAACGTCCAATAGCAGGAATTAAAGGTCTGATCTCAGCATCTGCTTCTTTTCATTCTCTCTTCATGCAGCAGTTGGGTGTCAGATATTCATTGACAATTAGATCCAATATATCTTATAGGGGGGCTCCTTTAGCCTAGAAGATGTATTAGAGTTCAAACTATTAAACTCACCAGACATCATGTCTCTCTATATGCAGAATTTGTGCAAAAGGCAGTTGCTAGATTTTGTTTGTACTGAAATCAGTTATTTGAGTGAGCTCTAATACATCTGCTAGGAAAGGAAGCCCAACCTATAAGATATTTTGGATCATTCATCTGACACCCAACTGCTGCATGAAGACAGAATGAAGAGAAACAGATGCAAGTAGTGATGTGCGGGTTGGGTTTTTCCCGACCCGCACCTGACCCTAACCTGCCCACATCTGACTTCCGGGTTCCATTTATAAACCCACCGGTGACGTCACAAAAGGGGCAGGGCAAGCAGGAGCATGGCTATAAAGCCAGAAGCCGGCATTTGAAGGTGCCACACGCGAAGAGGAGTGCGCGGTCGGCCTGAACCCGCAAGTATCGGCCTGGCCTGAACTTCACTACTATCAAGAACTCTTTGCACAATAAGCATTAATACAACACATGTTTTGTTTTGGCAGCCTTTTCCAACAATTAGTTGCCAGGAAAACATTCAGTCTCTAAGAGAAGAAATGAGAATTTCCATAGTTATGGCACATTCAGGCACTTTTTTTTTCCCCAGAAAATCGGTGCCAAATTTGGATGCAACGGTCACTGGTGTTCATGCCACGGCCAATAGACTAACATTTGTAAGACGCCATTGCCAAAAAAGGCAGTGAAATTCTTGTGTGCTAAAAGCATCATGATAACTTACCCTATTCTTAAAATACACTGGAAGCCTATTGACTAGAACACTAAACATGGAAATTCTCATAACATTGTCAAAGGGAGGCTTTCAATGTAAGCCCTATGACTGAAATCATGAGCAAGTATACTACAATATACTATGCATTAAAGGGGTAGCTCAACTTTAATTTAACTTTTAGTATGTTATAGAAAGGCTAATTCTAAGCAACTTTTCAATAGGTCTTCGTTGTTTGTTTTTTTTTATATAGTTTTTACATTATTTTAAGCTTTCAAGTGGGGGTCACTGACACCCATCTAAAAACCATATGCTCTGTAAGGCTACACATTTATTGTTATTGCTTTTTATTGCTCATTTTTCTATACAGCCCCTCTCCTATTCACATTCCAGTCTCTTATTTAAATTCATGTCTGCTCATATTTGAGCCAATAAAGTACACTTTTGAATTTTATACAAATTGCAGTGTGCTGCAGTATATTGGATTTCTTATTTAAATCAATGTATGGTTACTAGGGTAATTTGGACCCTAGCAACCAGATTGAAACTGCAAACTGGAGAGCTGCTGAATAAAAAGCTAAATAGCTCAAAAACCACAAATGAAAAATGAAAACCAGTCTCAGAATATCACTCCTTACATCATACTAAAGTTTATTTAAAGGCAAAATATGGTCATACACAGCCTGTAAATAGTCGAATCTAGCACAGATTCATATTACCTCATAAATACAAGTTTACGCCTTTTACAGCAACTCACCTCAGTAAGTTCTTGAATGGTATTGCCGTAAGCGCGAACGGTATTTTTATCTTCCGAAGGAGTGGCAGGTGTGATTACAGGCTTTAAGCTTGATGGTAGTGGCATACCTGCCTTAGCGCACATAGCGGCAGCATTCGCTTTAGCGATTTCAAGAAGCTGAGCTTTATCTGAAAGAGAAGGGATTGTTACAAAAAAAAAATTGCATTCAGTTTTTATCCATCCATTATCTGGAGACCAGTTATCCAGAAAGCTCTGAATCACGGAAAGGCAGTCTCCCATAGACTCCGTTTTATCCAAATAATCCATATTTTTTAAATTATTTCCTTTTTCCCTGTAATAATAAAACAGTAGCTTGTACTTGATCCCAACTAAGATATAATTAATCCTTATTGGAAGCAAAACCAGCCTATTGGGTTTTCATGTTTTATTTTTTAGTAGACATAAGGTATGAAGATCCAAATTCCGTTACCCGGAAACCCCCAGGTCTCAAGCATTTTGGATAATAATAAAATAAAAACAGTACCTTGCATCTGATCCAAACTAAGATATAATTAATCCTTATTGGAAGCAAAACCATCCCTTTGATGACAGGAGGCAGCTGGGAAAATGACAATATGTCAAACCCCATGTCAGATTTCAAAATGTAATAAAATCTGTTTGCTCTTTTGAAAAATGGATTTCAGTGCAGAATTCTGCTGAGCAGCACTATTAACTGATGCGTTTTGATAAAACATATTTTCCCGTGTCAGCATCCCTTTAATAATAATTTCAATTTTAAATAAACCCAATAGGCCGGTTTTGCTTCCGATAAGGATTAATTATATCTTAGTTGGGATCCAGTACAAGCTACTGTTTTATTATTACAGAGAAGAGGGAAATCATTTTTAAAAATTTGAGTTATTTGATTATAATGGAGTCTATGGGAGATGGTCATCCCGTAATTAGGAGCTTACTGGATAACGGAGTTGGGGGTCCGTGCAAAGGAACTACTGAATATATATTTAAAAAAAAAAAAAAGGCGCCAATCTTCTTAAAATATACAGGTTGGAAGAGAAAGACATCACAGTAGATGAATACAATAATAAGAAGAGAATTAAGATTTAAAGAGGGAAGCATTTTCTGGCAGCGGAACAAAAGCTAAAACTACAGAGTGCAGCATGAAGTCAGAGGGTGAAAAATCGAAAGGCAACATAAAGAAATGCTTGTTGAAAGAGTAATGAATATATGGAACCGACCTACTGCAGATGCCATGGGACCCAACAAAATGAAGAAAATCAAATCAATACAAAACAAATGAAAATGTACAAAAAAAATAGAATTTTAAAGGGCAAACAAGACAAGTTCTTACAAGCATGTTTTAGCATATCTGCTTAACAAATCATGAGCAACAAAAGGAGCCTAAACCCAAAAAGTCTGAATTCTAGTCTAAAGGTGGCCAAACACATATAGAGATACCGTATATACTCGAGTATAAGCCGTCCCGAGTATAAGCCGAAGTACCTAATTTTACCTCCAAAAACTGGGAAAGCTTATTCACTCGAGTATAAGCCTAGGGTGAGAAATGCAGCAGCTTCTGGTAAGTTTCAATCAAAAAATTGAGGGTTTCTGCTCCCATTGGAGGTGCCGGCGTCTCGTTTGTGGATGCCGGCGACCATTCCTGGACGCCGGCGAATATTCTTGGAGACTATTCTTGGACGCAGCGACTATTCTTAGACGCCGGCGACTGTTTATGCGCTTGCCCCGAGTATAAGCCGAGGTAGAGTTTTTCAGCATATATTGGGGGCTGAGAAACTCGGCTTATACTCGGGTATATACGGTATCCGGTGTGTATGGCAGGAAACAAGGCGACCAATATCGGCAAGAGCCTTGGATATCGGTCATCTCTTTAAAGATTGAAAAATGTTATTGGGCGTCTTTGAAGGTGCGCGAACATCGGCAGGATATACCGCTGAATCGTCAGATAGTGGTAGAATTCTATTGTTTCTACCTGTATATACAATGATTCAGCTCTTAACATTAGTAATGAAAACCAACAATCCTTAGGAATTAATTGTAAAGTGTATGGCCACCTTTAGTAATTATCCAGCCTTAAGATGGTCATAAACAAAGATTTGGTCATTAACAGAATTTGCTATACAAGCGAGTATCTGCTACATATGTGCTAGGCCAAACTGGCTGACACGATCATGCGGTACCCTAGCCAGCTATTACATAATAATGGGGGTATGAGCAGTGAGAACTTTACTGTCAAACCTGTCCAATAGATAATTGGTAAATATAGGATCATTCACTAGTGAATCCATAGCTTATCTTCTTTCAAAAGGCTAGTCTCAAAATAACAAACAAGTTTATGAGAAAAAAAAAAAAAAGAGTAAACTCACCAAGGTCAGTGAGGCGTTTAGGTGACCTGCTGGAGTCCAGAGATTTGTCCCGAGATCTTGATCGTTTCCGGCGAACAGGAGACCTGCTGAAGCTTTTTCTCCTTATGGTGGACCTTGATCGCCTTCTCCTAACAGGTGACATTCTTTTTATAGGAGATCTTGATTTTTTCCGCCTTGGAGGTGTTCGACTTCTGCGCCTAGATTTGATATTATAGTGGTCTTTAGAGTTTGATCTTCTTCGTCTTTTTTCACTCAGTTTATTTTTGTCTCTTGAAGAAGATCTTGACCGTGTTTTCCGTTTACGAAGAATATTACTCTGTGAATGACTTCGAGATCGATCTGATCTTGACACGGCAGATGACTTGTAAGTTGGCGATTTTGGAGTCAATGATATAGAAGCAGAACGCCTCTTTCTTGTTGCAGACACAGAACGTGAACGCTTTTTGCAGGCTTCAGATGTTGAGCGTGAGCGCCTTCTGTGGGCAACAGATACTGAGCGTGAGCGACCTTTGCGAGTTACAGATGTTGAGCGAGACCTCCTTCTTCTTCCCACAGATGCTGAGCGGGACCGCCTTCTTCTAGACCCAGATGGTGAGCGGGAGCGTCTCCTTCTCAACACAGATTTGGACCAGGATCGTCTTCTCTTAGAAACAGACAAGGAGCGGGAAGTCCTTTTGGGACCAGCTGACACTGAGCGGGAGCGCCTCCTCCTGGCAACTGAAGATGAGCGAGATCGCCTCCTTCGAACTACAGATGTTGAGCGGGACCTTCGCCTATGGGCTGCAGATGCTGAGCTGGAACGCCTGCGGTGAGCCATTGTTACAGATCGTGAGCGCCTTCTCCGAGCTGCAGAAGTGGAGCGTGAACGTCTCTTCCGGCCATTAGACTTGGAGCGTGAACGTTTTTTGCGCCCAGCTGACTTTGACCTTGATCGCCTTTTGCGTGCAGTAGATTGAGACCGAGAACGCCTTTTGCGTACTGGAGACTTTGAGCGAGAACGTCTTTTACGACCAACAGACCTTGAACGGGAGCGCCTTTTGCGTCCAGCAGATCTCGAGAGAGAGCGTCTTTTGCCGGTATTGGATTTAGATCGTGACCGCTTCTTGCGTGTAGTAGATTTTGACCGTGAATGCCTCCTCTGCATATATGACTTTGAACGTGATCTTCTTGTTGCAGACTTTGAGCGTGACCTTTTGCTTTGTAAGGCTGACTTTGAGTGTGACCTTTGCCTTTTTGCAACTGACTTAGAACGAGACCTTTTCCCTGATGTGGCTGATTTGGATCTCGATCTTTTTCTGGTTCTGGACTTTGACCGTGAATGCTTCATCCTTGTGACAGATTTAGATCGTGAATCCCTCAACCTAGATATAGATTGAGACCGTGAATTTGTCCTGTTTATAGACTTAGAACGTGGCCGTTTGCAAGTTGCATCTGGCAGAAGAACTGAAGACTCTTTTAAGGCAGGAATGTTACTTTGTTCAAAAGTTGTGACTGATTCACCAGCCATGGAAATTTCACTTACTTGACTCTCTGTAGATAATGATAGCTCAGTTAATAAAGGTTGCTGGCCTGTTAAAGAGGCAGATAGTTCAGCATTTGTAGCAAATTCTGATAAGGAAAGACGATGCTCAAGAGCTTTAGAAGCTGCAGATAGTTTAGAAGCTAATTCTGTCACATGTGGCTTCCCAGCTATAGGAAGCTCAGTGGGTAATTCAGTTATACAAGCATCCTCTCCAACAGATTCTGATGTTTCAACTGGCTTCACATAATTAGACTGCATCTGATTAAAATCAATATGTTCTTCATTGGTGAACTCTGGTGAAACAATGGGTAACTCTGAAGAAAAATGCTTTTCAGAAGATTCATTTATGGATTTTATGTTCTCAGAGGATATTTGAGTGGTTAAATTACATTCTTTAGAGTGTAATGTCATATAGATGGGAGTATATGAAACATCAGACTGATAGCTGGCAGCATTTACACATTCCAACTGCTCATGAGCGATGTCCATAGGAGATTCAGACAAATTAGCAATGCTTCCAGATTCAAGTAAAACTTGGGTTGTTTGTAGTTCTTGAGTACTTTGCTGTTCCTCCTCTGACTGAAAATTCACAGGAACGGATTCATGTAAATGAAGAGAATCAGGAACAGAACTTTTTTGGGAAGTGAGCTCAGCCTGAGAAAGGCTTGCAGGTAGATTAATGGAAGGTATTTCATTGCTGTTTGTATGCAGTACAGTAGGCTGGTCAGAATCATAAGGCAGCAGCTCAGGTGGTGCGTGAAAGACGAGAGAAGCCTGTTCAGACTGAGTCTCAGATGAACCCAGGTAGGAGTTTGCAGGTTGCTCAGAATCATATGGCAGCAGTTCCGGTGGTGGCTGACAATTGCAAGCAGTCTGCTCTAATGCAGAGGGGTCATGTGGAACAGCTGGCTGCTCAGAGTCATAAGGAAACAAATCTGGTGGAGTAATTCTGAAACAATTCTCAACATGAAAACTTTCCTCAGACTTGCCTAGCGTCGTTACGGGCTCTCCTCTATCTGTATACTGTTCTACAGAGGGCATGGCCTTTGAATGCAATATTAACTCCTCCGTTGCATGCTGTTTTGTATTGTCTTTTTTCTCAAAGGATTTAATATATTCCATTTTGTCCGTGACAGATTTTTCCACAAGAGGAAAGGTGGTATCAAAGGGCAAGCTCGATATTGGATCCACTGAAATTGTTTGGGGTTCCAAATGCATATTAGCATCAATGCACAAAACAGAATTTTTAGATACAGTTAGTATAGGGGTTGAAGCCTCTTGGCTTTCGGAGGCTTCAGGTTTCACGGACTGACACGGTTTAGGAATTATTTTAACCAGCAGAGGGGTCTCATTGGAATAATCAGTCAGATTGGGGTTCACAGACTGGTCAACCTGCTGAGGTTGGGAAGAACTCAAAGAAAGCTCATTCCCCATAAGAGGGGTTTCAGATATTTGAACAGACTCTGGGGTGAGAGGGCTTCCATAGTTTTTATCCACTAAGGTATACTGTGGGCTTGTATACTGCTCATTTTCAGTTAGGTGATCAGAACTCTCACTGTGCTCTTCCTGAAACATGCTGGGGGAACTGGCACAGGGTCTTCGCAACAGTGTTTCAGTTGCTGAAAGAGAGTACTCTGGAGTAATGTCAGGACTGGAGCATGGATCACTCTGAATAGGGCTAGCATCAGGCTTCAGATATTGAGACTGATCAGAGATAGGAATGGAAGGTAGGAGTTCAACAGAAGCCAGCTGAAGATGAGCTCCCTCTGACAAAATGTGTTCATGATTTATCAAAGGCTTCTGCACCCTGGGGATCACACCGGTAGAGGGTAAAATCACCTGATCAGACTTTCCATAGGGCTGTACAAGATCATGGGATGGTTCACTGTCGGACAGTTCTGCAGCTACAGACTGGTGTAAGTTTGTGCAACGATCATCAGAAACATTTTGGCATAGGCTGGAATTGGATTTCTCAGACAGTGGCTGCACAGTGGTGGCACTAGGTTTATCAGAAATGGGAGGTAAGGGACTGGCGCAGGCTTGGACAAGCATGGATTGGACTTGACTAGCTTGTGGTAGGGCCTGGCTAAAGCCATCTCCGGGCTCATCATGCACAGTGGGCTTACTAAGCTGGATATATTTAGCAGTTGGCCAGGTTTCAGAGCACAAGGCTGGGAGAGGTCTTTCCCAGTCTGCAGCTGGAAGGCAAGGTTCAATAGGTGGGCACTGTTCAGGATTTTTCCAGGCATCGTCAGAAAGCATAGGCTGTTCAGCTCTAACAAAGGAGTGATCAATAACTATACATGGCTCATGTGTCTGGAGTTGATTGGGACTCTTGCAAAGGTCAAAATGCTGTTTAGAGGTCATACAGGTCTCAGAAGGACCAAGATTTAGGTGCTGGTCAGATATTGCACTGAGCTTAGGTGACAGTGCATCTTTGAGGATCTCACAAGGTTGAGGAGGAACAGGTTCTTGTAGGCTCAAGATGGATTTATCTATCACAGGATCAGTGTTCACAATGTCTTCATTGGGCTGCCGCTTATCAGAAAACCCATACTGTTCAACTGTTGCAAATTGGTCAGTGTTTATGTATGATGTCTGAAGGGACGGGACACTGTTTGCAAGTTCAATCAGTTGCCTCTTGGAGCGATCACAATATTTGTTTTGCAGGGGCTGATCAGGATTCTCAGGTTTTATATCCAGATCAAAGTTCTCCATATTAATACTGCCATCACCTATTGAAGGAACACTGGGGCAAACATAGCATTTGTCTGAAAGAGGGTCATCATTCTTTATAAACAGTTCATCTGGCAGAGGCTGCGTAGTACTTTGTTCCTCAGATGTATGCCGGACATGTCTCCCTAGAGGGTCAGCAACCTTCAGCTCCTCATTTGCATTATCACTGTACAGGCTAGGGCTCGCAGAGGGTTTATCAGAACTTTCATAAAGTTTGGCATCTTCCAGCTGGTCAGAATTCTCAACTCTATGTAGTAAAGACTGTTCATGATATGTTGCTTGAATCATGGCCGTTGCAGGCAATTGAAGCCGATTAGGAGTTGTATTTGACTGCTGAAGAAAGTGGGGCCTTACACTGATCTCCAGGTGCTGGTCAGGACTCAAACATGGCTTGTCTTTCTCAGGAGGGAAAAGTGAGATACATGACTGATGCTGTAATGGTCGTTCACTGAAAACGATATTGCCATCCTGTAAGGGCTGGTTAGGGACAAAACAAGAATCTTCTGGAAGGGAGCTGGAATGACTTGCCCCTTCTGAGAGTATCGGACTAGAACTTTCACATGGCTCAATAATTTGGGAATGCTGAAGGCTCACACAAGGTTCATTTAAAGGGGTTAATCGACCATACTCATTTAACTGGATGTGACTGGAGTGTTCTTCATGTTTGCGTTGCAGAGAGTACTCCAAACTGCCACTTGAGCTTCCCCTTAGACAGTCTGCAATGGATGCAGGACACTCCTTCCTTTGTGGGTGGCAAGGTTCATCAAAGGATTTGTGAAGCAATAACAAACTGGGTTTGTCACTGAGCTGCACAAGAGGGTAGTCATTAGTGCTGGCCGACAATTCAGTTGACACAGGCTTGTAAGGACTAGTAGAAAGTACAGTTGGCTTGGTGTTATTAGGAAGAACTAGAGCTATGTCAGGCAGAGGATGAATGGATTTGTCATAGGATTCCTTAAGTAAGTCACAACCAGCACTAGTCTCTGCTGCAACAGGCACAGCTTCACAGTGTTCAGAAGGCTGATCCTGCAGCAATTTCTCATTTATTTCAGGATATTTAGCTGCAATGGAGAGGCCAGGTTTAACCAATTTATCAGAAAATACAAACTGATTACTGTCAACAGCTTTGTTAGCACATTTAGTAGTATCTTCACTCAAATAAGCATTTTGATTATCATCAACCGATTCATTCAGAGGCAGAAAAAATGGTTGAGCCAACAAATGTGAGGGGGCCAAGTCAGGTAATGGTGCTGGAGTCACTTCAGGAGCCAAGTCAGGCATCTGGCCTGAAGAAAGAGACAAGTCAGAGATCAGAGATGGAGTTGGTGCAGGAGCCAAGTCAGGCATCTGGGCTGCAGAAGCTAAGTGTGGTACTGGAGCTGGAGAAATGGGCAAACCAGGCATTTTGGCTAGTGAAGTCAAATGGTTAATCGGGACTGGTGGTGCTGGGGGAGGCGCTAAGTCGGGCATCAGAGGTGGAGGAGGGGCCAAGTCGGGCATCAGAGGTGGAGGAGGGGCCAAGTCAAGCATCAGAGGTGGAGGAGAGGCCAAGTCAGGCATCATAGGTGGAGGAGGGGCCAAGTCAGGCATCGGGGTTGGAGCAAAGTCAAGCAACGGAGCAGGAGGAGCGAAGTAAGGCAAAGGGACTGGAAGAGGAGCCACATCAGGTAAGGGGGATAAATGAGGGTTCATGTCAGGCAAGGGGGCTGAAGGAGCCAGATCTGGCAACAAGGCTGGAGGAGCCAAATCTGGTAAGGTAGCTGGAGCCAAATCCGGTAAGGGAGCTGGAGGAGGAGCCAAGTCTAGCAAAGGGGATAAAGATGGAGCCAAGTCTGGCAGTGGGGCTGGAGGTGGAGCCAGGTCTGGCAGTGAGGCTGGAGGTGGAGCCAGGTCTGGCAGTGGGGCTGGAGGTGGAGCCAAGCCTGGCAGTGGGGCTGGAGGTGGAGCCAGGTCTGGCAGTGGGGCTGGAGGTGGAGCCAGGTCTGGCAGTGGGGCTGGAGGAGGAGCCAGGTCTGGCAGTGGGGCTGGAGGAGGAGCCAGGTCTGGCAGTGGGGCTGGAGGAGGAGCCAGGTCTGGCAGTGTGGCTGGAAGAGGAGCCAGGTCTGGCAGTGGGGCTGGAGGAGGAGCCAAGTCTGGCAGTGGAGCTGGAGGAGGAGCCAAGTCTGGCAGTGGGGCTGGAGGAGGGGCCAAGTCTGGCAGTGGGGCTGGAGGAGGGGCCAAGTCTGGCAGTGGGGCTGGAGGAGGGGCCAAGTCTGGCAGTGGGGCTGGAGGAGGGGCCAAGTCTGGCAGTGGGGCTGGAGGAGGGGCCACGTCTGGCATGGGTGCTGGAGGAGGGGCCAAGTCTGGCATGGGTGCTGGAGGAGGGGCCACGTCTGGCATGGGTGCTGGAGGAGGGGCCACGTCTGGCATGGGTGCTGGAGGAGGGGCCAAGTCTGGCATGGGTGCTGGAGGAGGGGCCAAGTCAGTCACTGAGATACCTGGGGGCAAATCGGGCATCTGGATAGTTGGAGCCAAGTCAGGCATTGCAGTGCTTGCTGTCAATTCAGGCATTGACATCCCAGCAGTTAAGTCCGGCATATGCCACTGTGTTCCAACACCTAAGTCTGGCATGTGCCACTGAGCTCCTGTTGCCAAATCAGACACAGGCCAATGTGCGCCAGAAGAAAGGTTTGATGCAGGCCACTGTGTTCCAGAGGAAAGATCAGATACAGGCCACTGTGTTGCAGTGGACATGTCAGACAGAGGCCAATGTGGGCTAGAAGTCATATCGCTCAATGGCCACTGTGATCCTGATGACATATCAGGCATAGCCCATTGGCCTGCAGATGTCATGTCTGGCATGGTCCAGTGTCCTGCAGCTGTCATATCAGATAGGGCCCAATGCCCTCCTGTTGCCATATCAGGCATGGGCCACTGTGCTCCAGTGGTTAGATCTGCAACAGGCCACTGCGTTTCTGTAGCGAGGTCAGTTATGTGCTGCTGTGCTCTTGCATTTGTGTTCAGAACAGGCAGTAGTGTTCTTGTATCCTTGCTGGGCAGCGGCAACTGAGTTTTTTGTGGCTGGTTGGAAAGAGGTGGCCATACTTTAGCATTCATGTTTGTTTCAGGCAACCTTGTTTTAGATTGTATGTTAGGCACAAGTACCTGAGTTTTAGCAGGAAGACTAGATGCTGGCAACGGTGTTGTTGTAGCTAGACTTGCAGCTGGCAACTGCTCCTTAGAAGATAACTTACTGTTGGAGCTCTGTAATTTTGCTTGAGAAAGCTGTTTTTGAATAAGGGACTTTAAACCAATGCTATGCTTGAACGCTGTAGATTTTAACTGTGTAGTTTTTTTAGGTGGTGGTGGTGATGTAGATTTTGATGGTGGTTTCCTTAAAGGAGATTTATCCAGTTTGGTCTGTGAACGTGAATGTCTTTTATGTATTGGTGATCTGGACCCTCTGTGATTCTTGTCCGAAAGGGAGCGTGACCGCTGAGACCCTGAACGAGAGCGATTCCTTCTCGAGGCAGACCGAGAACTTCGACCTCTTCTGCTGGACCTGGAATTGCCCCAGCGTCCACGTGATCTTGAACGGCTGCTACGCCTTGTAGTTGGTGACTTTGATGAAGAATTTCTTCTTCTAGAATGTTTAACAGGAGATGCAGACCTAGAACTTGAATATGAATAGCTCTTTGGTAGTTTTGATTTTGAATGACGTCTCTGTGATGCAGATTTTGAGGGACTTTTTGACACAGATTTAGAATGGGAGCGATTTCTCCAAACTGGTGACTTAGAACGAGAGGTCTTTCTTGAACGCCTCCTTCTAGTATCTGATCTAGAATGAGAGCGTTTTTTCCTGGTCGGTGATTTGGAGCTCAATTGCTTTCGGCGACCTGTTGATTTTGACCGGGAACGCCTGCTCTTGTCACGTGATTGTGACCTAGACTGCTGTCTAACTGATTTGGAACGAGAGCGTCTCCTTTTGGAGGATGGCTTTGAAGGGGATTGCCTTTTTCTGGTTTTAGACCGAGATCGTCTTTTTCTGCCTTGACTGGAGCTGCTATGTTTACCCTTCAAAGATTTTGAACGAGAGCGTCTTTTTCGTGATTTGGAATGTGACCTCCTTTTCCTGGAACCAGATTTGGAAGGTGATTTGTTGTGATCCACAGATGGTGACCTGCTATCTTGGGCCATAGACCTTGAACGATACTGCCTTTGCTTGACACCCTTTGTTAAAGGATTTGAAAGATGTGGGAAAGCAGGCTTGACTGTTGAAAAGGAAGGGTCTGCTATGGCATCCATTTGACAAGGTTCTACCTCAGTACATGAAACAGAGACCGACTGTCCACTAGACTCAGGCTGATGATGCAGAGACAAGTCGCAAGACTCTGCTGGCTCTGGGACAGACAAGGCATTCGACTCTGGGGGAAGGATAATTGTCTTTGATGGCTCTAGAGTTGAAGATTTACTTGAAAGCAATGTTTCTGAGTCAGTTAAAAGATTTTGTTTAGAATTCTGACTTACAATAGAATTGCTTGTATGAGCATTATCATGAAGAGCAGATATGCTTAAAGGCTTAAAGGTCCTGCTAAATTTAAAGTTCAGTGGTACTGAGGATATATACCTTTGTGCAATAATTTCATCAGATTGAACTTGACCAGTAGGTGCTTGTGAGTTTGACTGTGAATGAGTGACTTCAGAATTTGAAGCAGGATCTTCATATTTATTGGACTGATTTGACTTTGAGCTGTTTATTTCCAGATGATTACTATTTGCACCCGAACGACTTACTCTTGTCAAATTTGATTCCAAGATCTTTTGATCATCACTGCACTTCTGTTTTGAATTACTTTGCCAAGAATAAGAACAAACATCAGGTAAACCAGTCTTTAACGTATTTTGACTACTCCCCCTGGTTATATCAGTGACTGCAGAGACAGAATTTTTAAAATCTGAGGTAGGAGTAGAACTATCCAGAGAGATTGTATTAGAGTAGCTTTCTTTAACATTATGTGTGCCAGTAGAACTTGATTTATCTGACAGATGTTCTTTTACTGACTCAACATTTGAGAAGTCTTGTTTGTCTATAGTAGCCGTTGTAGTTTGCTCATCTGTTGGCTCTATAAAGTTATCTACTCTACAAGGTTTTAGTTGACTGCACTCTGAAAATTTCTCAGGTGTAACGGTTGATATTTCTTTAGCAGACTCCGAAATAGGAAGCTCTTCTCCAGAGGCAATGTATGAATGTTTCTTTGTACCCTCTTGGACAAGTTTTTGTTTAACTGTGCGACTCTCAGCAGATGAATGTTCATAAATGATATTTTTAATAGAATTATGTTCCACTTTTGTTAAAAAACAGAAACCATCATCTTGATTCTGAGGAAACTGCTGAACAACGTCAGGAACAAGAGGATTAACCAGTATATCTGTTTCAGGTTTCCTTATTTCAGGGCAGACGTTTTTTTCTTTTGAACTTGCTAACTCAGTCTCCATAGATGGCAAGTATGAAGGCAGAGAATTTATGTTTGGATTAACTATATTAACTTGCCGAATGGGCGATTTCATTTCATTTTTGTATTCTCCAATATTTTGTACAGAATCTTCCTTTCCTTTAAGTTCGGAGTTTATCTGTAAAGGATGCCCTTTGGACACAGCAGATGGCAATTCAGATAACACAGTCAGTTCAAAATCAGTACGGCTGTCCTTAAATCTGCCACTTTGGGTAGTGTCCTGGAGATCAGTACAATCAGCAGCATTACTTTTAATGATTTCAAGATCATGAGTGTTTTTGGACTGTTCAAACATTTCAGGAAAGCCATGTGATAACGGTTTGGTTTGTGCTTTAGATCGATCAGGTTTTATGTGTATACTACCATGCAACTGAAATCCTCTCTGCGCAGTGTTGACTGTTGATAAGTTTTCAACAAGATGGTAAGAAGACAGAGAGCCTTTGCAAATTGGTTTCTCAACTGTAGGAAACTTGTCAATAGAATGAGTTATGTTTTTTGCGCTTTCTAAATTTGGTGTATGTTGCAAAATTAACTTTTTAACAGACTGTATATCCTCATTGTCAACTGTAAGCTTCTGGTCTTTTGAAAGCTTTGATGTTTTACTAGATTCCATCAGTTGTTTTTTAGATAACGTTTCAGTTTCAAAATTTTGATCCATGCCACTGGTGCAAACGTCAACAGCAGAACATAATGTCCCTTCCTGAAAGTGCTGCTCAGATGACACATCTGTCTGAAAGCTTTTAGGACTGTTTTGCATTACAGCTGCATTACGATTAGAAAATTCAAGGTCATAAAAAGAGTCCTCTTTCTGATCATATAGTTTTTCCTTCGACAAAGCATTAGCATTTAGTCTGGTTTGAGCTGAAATACCAGGGTGACTATGGTCTGTGAACAGTGTGTCACTGACAGACTGAATGGCAACAACTTCAGCAGAATTTTCTGGTGCAGGTATAACCACAGGACTTTTCTTATCACCAAGCAAACAAACATCTGTGCCCGACACTGTTTTAGATTGATTTATCTGTAAAGAGCCTACAGAAGTTTGGTCTTTGAACAAATGTAAATTCATATTTTCCGGTCTATCTGACACAGCGGAATCTGGCATATCTGTGGCTCTTGAATTATTGATTTTTGTCTCTGAACATG
Organism: Xenopus laevis; assembly: GCF_017654675.1. Classification (NCBI taxonomy): domain Eukaryota; kingdom Metazoa; phylum Chordata; class Amphibia; order Anura; family Pipidae; genus Xenopus; species Xenopus laevis. Next base: position 13,877,205 of record NC_054373.1, read on the forward strand.
TTCGAGATTCGGGTGTCTGCAAAAACTCGGGTAAAGCATTTGGCATAGTATTGTACTGAGTCAGTTCTTCCACAGTAAAAGAAGTGGTAGTGCACTGCTGCTTGTTCGTCGTTTCTAAATCAAACGGTTTGTCTTCAGATTTTGGACACAAATTGACAGATTCATCAACACTTAAATACGAGTTGAACACTGTAACTTTGCTTTGAGAAGCATTAGGCTCTTGTTCAGAAAAACACTGTGTAACAATATCTGAAGTTGTATAAGGCTCAAAAGTTTTTAATGAACAAAAGTCATCGGGAACTTTGTTAAAAACATCTGATAAAACACATTCCTCCTCTGTTGTGCTAAATTTATCTGAATCGGAATGGCAGCTGTCCAGTTCCATAGCAACTTCCATCTGGTTTGATTCATCATTGGCATCACAGATACTTTCACTAGGAGGGTCTGGTCTTCTAGTGGCACTGCTGTCAAACAAATCAGAATTGATAATTTGATGATCTGAGTCTGTACTGTGTTTGAGAGGTTCTGTAGCTATTTCTGCCCAGGAGAGCGGATCCTTATCAGAACATTCAGTTAAAGAGGCAGACTTCCCTAGGACGGTTTGCTCATCTGTAATATTTTTGAGGCAAATTATTGAGTTTAAAGACTCTGTTTGTTCCTTACTGACTTTTGAGTTATCATCTGATCCTGAGGATTTCATTTTTAGTTCCAAATTATCTACTTTATGATCTGGTGAATGCTCATAGGATTTTTTAGATGATCTGGATCTTGACTTTCGTTTCCTCGCATCAGATGTGGATCTGGACCTTCTGCTTCCTGCTGCAGATTGTGATCTCCGTCTTTGAGAAGATGATCTAGACCGAGACATACTCCTCTCAGCAGCTGTACTAGATTCTATTTTTTTCTTCTCTGCAGCTGATGCATTTCTTGATTGTTGCCTCTTGGCAGCTGATCCTGACCTAGATCTTTCTCTCTTGGAATCTGACCTAGACGTTGACCTCTGCTTTTTAGTTATGGACTCAGACCTTGCTCTCCGTCTCCTGGAAAGTGACGCAGATCTTGATCGGTTTCTCTTAGCAACTGATCTAGATGTTGATCTTTTTTTCGACCCAGACCTAGACTTAGCTGAGCAAGATCTTGACTTTCTTCTTCTGGCAGTTGACCTAGATCCTGTCCTCTGCCTCCTGGCAGCAGAGCCAGACCTCGACCGGCGCCTCCTGGTGGCAGAGCCAGACCTTGACCGGCGCCTCCTGGCGGCAGAGCCAGACCTTGACCGGCGCCTCCTGGCGGCAGAGCCAGACCTCGACCGCCGCCTCCTACCGGCCGAGCCTGACCTCGACCGCCGCCTCCTTCTGGTCGAGCCAGACCTTGACCGCCGCCTTCTGCCAGCTGATTCAGACCTCGACCTCCTTCTCCTGACAGAGCCAGACCTTGCTCGGCGTCTCCTGCCAGCAGATCCAGACCTAGACCTCCTTCTCCTGACAGCAGAGTTAGACCTTGATCGCCGTCTCCTGCCAGCAGATCCAGACCTAGATCTCGGCCTTCTGGAAGTTGACCCAGACCTTGACCTCTGCCTCCTGGAATCTGATGCAGATCGTAACCTCCTCCTCCTTCTGGCTGCTGATCCAGACCTGGACCTCCTCCTTCTTGTAAGAGACCTTGACCGAGACTTCCCTCTTCTGGCAACTGACCTAGACTGTGATCTCTTTCTCCTGGAAACTGACAAAGACCTTGACTTCCGCCTCCTGCTACCTGATTGAGATCGTGGTCTTCTCCTGCTTGCTGATCTGGACCTAGACTTTCTTCTGCTGCTTGTAGATCTGGACCCAGAATTGTGTCTCCTTGCAACTGATCTTGTTTTTGATCTATGCCTCCTTGCTACTGATCTCGTTCTTGAACGATGTTTCCTTGCAGCTGATCTAGTTCTTGACCTATGTCTCCCGGCAACAGATCTAGTTCTTGACCTGCGACGTCTTACAGGTGAAATGGACACTGTCCTCTCTCTTTTGGTTATTGACTTTGACCACCATTTGCGTATTGGGGATTTAGACCGACAAGGAGTATTTGAGCGTGATTTTCTTCTCTGCACTGGAGAGTTGGAATGAGAGTATTTCCTTTTTCCTACAGAGCTTGAGCGAGACTTTTGCCTCCTGCCCAAAGAACTGGACCTTGACCGGCGTCCTATACCAGGAGAACTGGAGCCAATGTTATTTTTGGGAGGGGCTTTAACAATAGGCTTAGATCTAGACTTGTCCTTTTTTGTTACAGATTTAGAACTTGAACATGTTTCTTCTGATCTCAGTTTGCTTATGCTAGTTGATCTAGATCTTGACTGACATTTAAGTTTATTCTTCTCAGAACAGTGTAGAACAGTATTATTGGGGGGTAGGGAAGCTGTTGGAGCACTGTCTATACTGTCCAATTTTTTATTATTTAAATCAACACTTTTGGTTTGTGAAACAGCTATGTTTTCTTGTTCCAATTGCAATTCATTTCCAGAATTAGATGATGGTAAAATATGTTTTTCTTTTGAGTGTGCATTGACTGTGCTATCCATTGTATCAGTGACTTCATTCTGTTTGAGAGTTTTGCTATTTTCACTGGATTTATGCGTGGTTGATCCTTCAAAGAGTTCTTTACTCACCCCTTCCTTAAGGGGTGAGTCTTTTTTAGAAATAATTCCTTTAATTTCATTAGGGCATTTAGGACCAAAAAATTCTGAATCAATGTAAGTGTCCTTTTCAACAGTTTGAGTTATCTGGTCAGAAGCCAAATTTTCTTCTTGTACAAATCCACAAGAATTTACACCAATTTCAATATTTTCCTTAGCGGTATTTCCTGCTTTTGAATCATCTACTCTACTGTCTTCTTTTGGAGGTGTTCCAAATGCAGGTTTCCATACGGCTTTGTGTTCTGAAACACTCTCTTGGTCCTCAACACTTGAAACAGATTTTGACCGTTTCTCACTTTTCTCTTTTTTCTTTTTCTTCTTTTTCTTCTTGCTTTTGTGCTTTTTATGCTTTTTGGACTTTTTTCGTGATGCATCTTTCTTTACTTCATCAGAAGAACTAACTTCACCACTTTTTAACTCCTTTGCTGCAGATTCCTCTTCCAAGTCTATAAATAAAAAACAAAGCATCAATAAGTTTATAACTGTAAAGAAAAAAACACACTAGTTTCTTTTCTTGACACATGGCATTGGTGATTAATTTATAATTTTTTTGGACTACCCCAACACTTTGATAAGTTTATAATTTTCATGATGAGTTAAGCACGACAAATCTCTTGTACATGCAACTAATCTCCTCCAAATGCTCACTGGTGGTAAAACATAGCTGATAATGACTCAAAGTTGAGCATAGGAAGTCCCACTAGCTAGCCATTATTGTTGACAATAAATGGTCAATCCAACAAAAATGTACTTCTACAATATCTGCTTGAAGGTTGGATAACCATAGCAAATTTCCATATTGTTTTTTGGGTGAGACGGACTGAAAGGAGCGAAAGAACTACTCTCAAATGCAAGACATGTACCAAGAGTCTTCTTAAAACAGAAGGTATTCACATATATCAGTCTTAAAACAAAAAAGTGATAAGCTCTAATACTCACAAGGACCTCTTAACGTGATACTGACACTAAAAACTACTTTTTAAAATATGAATGAACATTAAAAGTTACCTATAGGTCATGTTGATCGTTTTTTGCTGTAATTGTTTGTTGAAGTTTCGAAACCTGACTGTTTTGCACACCTGACTGTCCCATCTCAGCCTAATGTGAACGGACTCCTGCTGCACAAATATGGTGCCCCCTCATACAGGAACATGGGGCATCAGACAGGTAATGTAAAAGCATTGTGCAAATACTTTATGGCAAAGTTATAAGTAGCTTTCAAAGGCAATATTATGATAGATGTAAAAAAGTGTTTAATTTCTGGTGTCATTATCTCTTTAATGTCACATGGCCAACTATACATTCAGAACTGCTGGTTTAATAGAACCAATGCAGTGAAACATAGCAACACACCACACTCTGTAGCATATGTATTATTCATATCTTTGATTTCAGATATATCATTGTAAGAAAATTTGAATCAGAGCTTAACCTTGATCCCATTTTGAAGTGTCCATTTACCCCCAACCCCCTGCCATTCCCCATTTAAATAAAAATCCATGATTGGGCTTTAGAAAAACATTACTTTTTTTTTCCATTATATCCAAATCCTTGGAATCTTGGATCTACTCCTCAAAGCCTTGGAATGACTTTCATGTTGCTCATGTGGATGAATTATCCAAAAACAAGCACACAACTGTACCCACAGATATTTATAATACATAACTGAGGTTATTACAACGTGAAATCTATTGAATATTAAGCCTGGATATTAAGCAAAAAAGGGTCTCAATGAAAAGGTTAATTTAATTTTTTTTTAAATATAATACTATAACAAACATGGGAACCCTTAATTCATAACCAGTTATCCATAAAGCTCTGAAATACAGGAAGGCCATCTCCCACCGTGCCCATTTTAAGTAAAAAGTAGAAAACTGCATGAATCCATATTGGAAGCAAAATAAACCTATTTAGTTTATTTAATGTTTAAAAGATTTTTAGCAGGTCTTTATGTATTGAGATCCAAATTACGGTAAGATCCCTTATCCACAAAATTGTTCCTATACCTGTATTTCACTAAAATAAATGAATGGATCAAGTTCGTAAGATAGTATCTAGTAGGTAATTTATCGAGCAAGAATTTATTCACTGTGAAGACAGGTAATATTACTTGTAATATTTCAGTGTTTTCCCCAAGGAAACATTATTCAGCAGGCTTTTAGTCATGAAAATACAACTTATGGAAAAATTAGTTAGCCACAAAGTTGTTCCTTTTCCAGTATCTTACCTAACAGATGGAGAGGATAAATGAATGAATCAAGCAAGATAGTATCTAGTAGCAAATCTATCTCGCAAGATAGTATTAATCCCCTTTCACATTATGGTCAGTATAACTTTACTTGGAATATATCCCTAGGAAAAAAGAATGTCTGGACAGGAAAAAATTGTGTGGTAGATAAAAATAAAAAACCCTATAAAAAATGGTTTTTAATGAAGCCAATAGTACTGCCTACAATAAGCACATTCCTAGTGGCCTATTAATTCTAATCAATGCATAAGATGGGGCCGTGGGGGAAAGCTGGCGGGCAATGTGTCCAGCAAAATGGGCCTAGGTAGATCACTGGATATACAGAGAATACAATATCCTTATGTTTTCCACTAGGGTTACATTAGTCAATGTATATATTACAGTAAGAACCACCATATTACGTTTTTCAGGGGACCAGAAATAAGAGGTGTAAAATCCAGGAAAATGTAAAATCAGGGAAACAAATAATATATAATGTAAAATGAGGGGAAACTTAAAATCAGAGGATGTAAAATGGAGGTTCCACTGTAAATCTATAAAAATGCCTTTACAATGTTTGATCAATAGGTGGTGGTAATATAGTCCTATAAATACATACTGGTAACTCACTACTACTTTAAAAAGGCGGGGGTAGAAAATATGCAAACTAATGCTGTATTGCTAAATTTGAAATGTTTTTATTTGAGAAATTGAAAATAGAGAAATAAAAAAATAAATAAAAAAAAGATGGGGTTTCTGACTCAATTAGCGCTTAGTCATAGGGTACCCCCACAGACATGTTGAGTGTTGTCCACAAATGACTCGATAAAGCTTTGGGGAATTCATGAGTATCAGCTACTTGGAAGTCATTTTTCATATTTTGCTATGCTTCATTACACATACATTACGACAAGTAGGGATGCACTGAATCCAGGATTTGGTTAAGGATTCGGCCTTTTTCAGCAGGATTCGGCTGAATCTTTCTGCCCAGCGAATCTAATCTGAATCCTAATTTGCATATGCAAATTAGGGGCGGTGGGAAATCGCGTGACTTTTTGCCACAAAAAAAAGGATGTAAAAAAAAGTTTTTCCCTTTCCACCCCTAATTTGCATATGCAATTTAGGATTCGGCTAAAACTTCGCAAAGGATATGGGGGTTCGGCAGAATCCAAAATAGTAGATTCAGTGCATCCCTAACGACAAGACATCACGCAGCAAAAAAATGGAGTGCCCTAACATTTTCCAGGCAGACACGTAATTCAGTTTGTAACCAGACCCACCAATTGTTCTGCCTAGAGCGTTTAAAAAGTGTGGAAAAAATAAACCAAAAGTGTACATTTGTTTACTTATTGCATACACCATTTGCAAGAATCTGTATTTTTCGAATAATTGTACAGGTATGGGACCGGTTATCCAGAATGCTTGGGACCTGGGGCTTTCCTGATAAAGGATCTTTCCATTATTTGGATCTTCATACTTTAAATCTACTAGAAAATGATGTAATCATTAAATAAACCCAATAGACTGGTTCTGCTTCCAATAAGGATTAATTAAATCTGGGATCAAGTACAAGGTACTGTTTTATTATTACAGAGAAAAAGGAAAGAACTTTTAAAAATTTGGGTTATTTGGATAAAATGGAGTCTATGGGAGACAGCTATTCTGTAATTTGGAGCTTTCTGGATAATGGGTTTCCAGATAATGGATCACATACCTGAATTATTTTCACCAATTATCACTTAAGGTGGATATTAAGTAAAATGAAAGTAAATATACTCCCATTGATTAATACCACATCTACTCTTTCCTGACTAATCATACCAATAAAATACTATAAAGGTAGGCTATTCATCTCTGGCTCATGCTGTGTGGCCTACAGAGAAATATTTCAATGTGCCTGACCAATATGTGACTAATTTTAATTGCAATTAGCAGTCAGAAGGGCCCCTTACACAGGCCAATCAGTTGCCATCTATAGGGACAGAGCCGCCCTTGTCCATGTCCATCCCAAACTATCAGTAATGTTAAAAAGTAAAAAATTGTATTTATGTTTAAAGTTTGCATCTAATCTGAAAAGAGGGCATGTGGGGAAGAATGCATCATGTCCAGTACACAGGATTCCCCTTAAAGGAGAAGGATGCTACAGAAGAAGTGTATTGCCAATAGATTAGCCACAAAAGTGCAAGCTATAAGACTAGATTTATTCTGCAGAATGCTTTACTAACAGCTCCAGAAGCTCTCTTTTTTTGTTTAGGACAGCAGTTACCATATTAGCTTGGTGTGACATCACTTCCTGCTTGAGTCTCTCCCTGCTCACTCATAGCTCTGGGCTCAGATTACAGAAGGGAGGGAGAGCGGAGCAAACTGAGCATGTGCAAGCCCTAGTCCTGGAGGTTTAAGCTGAAGACAGGAAGAATGATACGATGGATGCACCGAATCCACTATTTTGGATTCAACCAAACCCCCGAATCCTTTGCAAAAGATTCAGCCGAATACCGAACCAAATCCTAATTTGCATATGCAAATTAGGGGTGGGAAGGGGAAAACAGTTTGTGACAAAAGTCACAAGATTTCCCTCCCACCCCCTAATTTGCATATGCAAATTTCGATTCAGTTCGGCCAGGCAGATCCTGCTGGAAAAAGCCTGAATCCCAAACAGAATCCTGGATTTGGTGCATCCTTATCTGATACAGAAGCCCACGTGTACACAATAGAAGAAAAGAAAAGCCGTGTTTCTTTTGACTGGTCTTTATATAGACCTTTCTGATAAAGCTTACTTAATTCTACACTTTCCAATTAAGAAATACAGAGAGAGATAGAATAAAAATAAAAGAAGCTATAAATGAAAACAGTATAGTTTTACCTAAACTCTGTGTTTGCTCTAGTTGCGTAGACTCTGGCTGCATTTGCTCTTTGTCTTGGACATCTGCGATGGTCTCTTCAGAGGGGTTTCCGGACATCTGTGCTGTTAATTCACCGTTTTTGGAGGTTTCAGAAGTCTCACTGACAAAGTAAAAGTATGTTCAAGTAAGTAAAAAGAAAAGCAAGGTTATTTGCAGTTAATTCACACAATCTTTACACCAAGACATATCGCTATCAGAAAAGAGCTGTTGCCGGAAACCAAGGTGTAACATTTAAAATACTGTAGTCTAGGGGGGTATAAACATGTTTACCATTAAATGGATTCCATGCAAAGACATAATCAAGCGACCAGATTTTCTTACCTGAGCAGGTTTTAATTGTCATACATGAATCAATGTGATTCTGAATATCTGATAAGCATCACAACCTGCCCCCAAAATAACTACCCAAACTGCAATGAAAGTATCCCTTAAAAAAATATCTGCCATTTGGTCCAAATCTCAGAAATTCACAAATTACTTATTAAAAAAATTTAAATCAGAAGAGACGTAATTTTGCATATCATTTTACCATCCTCTTCTGTCTCTTTGGGAGGCTACAGTTTTGTTGTTCCATATTGTTGAAATTCCAGCCTCTCATTCAAGCAACTGCCTGATTGCTAAGGATAAATAAAACCCTAGCAACCCGATATCGGCAGTTGCTTGAATGAGAGGCTGGAATATGAACAATATGGAACAACAAAACTGTAGCCTCACAAAGAGGCAGAAGAGAAAGGCAAACAATTCAAATACTATTTGAAGACCAATTGCAACGTTGCCAGGAATAAGACGTTCTGTCATATACTAAAAGTTAACTTAGTAAAACTGTCCCTTAAATTGATGCACAGTTGTCCCCATAACATAACAGAGAGAGAGACACACACATCTCCCCCAGAAAATGGCTTGCCATGCGCTAACATTGTGATTGCCGCAAGTAAATTAAATTGCGGGGATTTGGCTTAAAGGGGACCTGTCATCCAACAAAAATTATTAAAAATCTTATTTTATTACGTTAGTCAAGCAAAATAAACTTTAATAACACTATATAAATTATTTGAATCTTGTTTCTTTCAGTCTGGAAATTCATAATTTATAGCAAGCAGGCAGGAGCCATTTTGTGGACACTGTTATTAAGACAAGCCTTGCATCATCGAGGAATCTTGTTTGTGCACCAGAATGGGGGACCTGATGTCCATCCCCATGCACTGGCTACACAATTAAACGGTAAAGAGAGCAGGGGAATGTGGGGAGATCAGTGACATCTAGTAAGCGCTGAATGGAAAGTGAAAGTAATTGCCTAAGGCATAGAGGAGGGGCAGACAACATTTGATTGACATCTGAGATTTTTAGATGAGTTTACAACAGCTATAAATTATTTAATTAAAAAAACTATTTGGATTACGTGTTTAATTTGAAAGGGACTTTTATTATACAGCTTTTAATGTCTGGGTAACAGGTCCACTTTAATCGGGGGGGGGGGGGGGGGGAACTGTGGATTACAATGTTAGTGAACCACAAGTCATAATCTGTAGCAAAATATACCCACTGTAGCAAAATTTTAAAACGGGCAGCAAATCTCACAGTGTTTTGTTGCCCTAAATCACCAACAAAAAATTATAATCGTTGGCAATGAGTTTCCAAACCCTAAAAATACATTTGCAGATTTTTGGGCAGATATATGAGTCTAACATAATGAAGACTGCATTAAAGTGGTTGTTCAGCTTTAACTTTACTTTTATTATGTAGAGAGTCATATTCTGAGACAATTTGCAATTTTTTATTTTGAGTTAGCTTTTTATTCAGCAGCTCTCCAGTTTGCAATCTCTGCAATCTGGTTGCTAGGGTCCAAATTACCCTAGCAACCATGCACTGATTTGAATAAGAGACTGGAATATGAATAAGCAAAAGAAAATGAAGTTACACCACCGCTACTGCCTATGTCTGCATTAGAGCACGAGGCAACAGCAAAGTAACAAGAGAAAGAGATAATCACACTGCATAAGGATCAGATAACCAGGTCTGCACAAACATGTCTCCCGCGTCTCAGAATATCAGAATAAGTAACAGCCCTTTTCTCGATACATGAAAAACAGATGTGAAGAGTTTGCTTCATCATACATATGAAATACTTCTGCATAGGCAAACAAACAGATGAAGTATAATGCCATGGAGTATTGTATGTACCACGTGTAACATATGGTTATGGTTACCTTAGCATTTGCACAGGGAAAAAAAAAAAAAAATGTATAAAAGCAAACATGCGCTTTGTATAAAGTAGAAGGACGAATGTGCTTCATCTAAGGACTACCAAATGCTCAGAAAAAAATAAATAAATGAATTGCCACACTTTGTTTGGTGCAAATTAGTGTGTGTACCGTTTCTGAAATTTTAATCAAGTTTATCTTCACTATTCCTCTCTCGGCATCTGTTTCTCTTCATTCTCTCTTCATGCAGCAGTTGGGTGTCAGATATTCATGGACAGTTAGATCCAATATATCTTATAGGGGGCTCATTTTGCCTAGAAGATGTATTAGAGCTCACTCTATTAATATCACCAGACATCATGTCTCTCTACATGCAGAATTTGTGTAAGACAGTTATTTTGTTACATTTTGTTTGTACTGGAATCAGTTATTTGTAAGAGTTCTAATTCATCTGACAGGAAAGGGAACCCCCCCCCCCGCCATAAGATAGATTGGATTTAAAGATCAATGAATATCTGACACCCAACTCCTGAATGAAGACAGAATGAAGAGAAACAGATGCTGAGAGAGGAACAGTGAACATAAACTTGATTATTTCATTAAGCAATGCAGAATATTTGATTGATTGTATTTATAAAGTTTGTTATTTTCAAGATAGTTTCCCTTTAATAAAGCATTTAGGTGCAAGCGAATATAGCTCACACTCTGGTAGGGGGAAACAAAAGTTAGTTTGTTTTTTTAAAGATTGACCTTCTCTTGAGAGCAAATGCACATGGAGGGAGCTTCCATTGCATGTGGCTTTGCCAATGGGTGTCCTTTAAAGGAGAACTAAAGCACCAAGGATCGGGTCTTCTTCTGGCGTTCTGGCAAATGCCGTTAGTTCCGGTGCATGCGCAGTTGTGATAAACCTTAAAACTGCTACAACTGCGCCCAACTAAGATATAATTAATCTTTATTGGAAGCATATTTACTATTATATTATTTAATGTTTACATGATTTTCCAGTTGACTTGAGGTATGAAGATCCAAATTACGGAAAGATCCGTTATCCAGAAACCCCCAGGTACCGAGCATTCTCGATAACAGGTCCCATACCTGTACTACCCTTCTTGGCAAATACCTCGGAGTTCTACACTTTTGGGTTTTTAAATTAAAGGGGTTAAAACTCCTTCCTTTTCGGACATTAGCTTATAAAAGTTGGGTTTCTATAAAAAGAGACAGAGCACTTCAGCCCCATCACTCACTGTGTTCCGTGGGAAGTGATGGATTTTTGTACTTTAAATGGCTTTGTTTTCTATGATGGCCAATACTCTGGAACGCAGATGGACATCAAGTCTCAGAACCCATCATTTTAAAGGGATAGTAACACATTCCAATTTTAACAGGAACATGCTTACATTAACCTAGCACTAATGCATGTGCCCGGTGCTTCCTCCCATACTTTTAAACTGGTCATAGATGTACAGATATAATCGTACAAATCCTCGATTCATACGGTTTTCAGGCCGTGTGTGGAGAGTCCTGTCATTTTTCGCGCCATGGCGATCGGTCGTTCAGACAGTTAAAAACAAATAGCGGAACTAGCAGCACAGGAACCAGTGCAGCTAGCTTCAGAATTTAATAATCAGCCCTGCAGCATCAGCTTATATTAGATGCCAACCTCATTTTCTGCTGGATAGTTTAGCTTCTCAACAGCTGCTCAGAGCCCACTGAGCATGTGAGTGTCACAGACACTTTCCAAGATGGTGACAACCTGTGACAAGTTTGAAGTCCTGGATCATTGCTGCTATTGACAAGCTGAACCTTTAGGCTGGTGCAATAAGTTCAGTATATAAAATGAGTTTTAACCATGTTTATTTTTAGGGTTTAGTTCTCCTTTAACATGGAACAAGGTGAGAGTGGGGTTGAATGACTGCCAGCATAAGAAGGAGGGGAAATGTTCCACAATCGGATCAGCCCAATATCGCCCACCTCAAGGCGCGCATATAAGGGAGAGATCGCCAAATGATCGGATCTCCATATGAATAGCCAGCTTTACCAGGTATGGGACCCAATATCCAGAATGCTCAGGACCTGGGATTTTCAGGATAACAGGTTTTTCTGTAATTTGAATCTTCATACATTGAGTCTACTAGAAAATCATGTAAAAATTAAATCAATCCAATAGGCTGGTTTTGCTTCCAATAAGGATTAATTATATCTTAATTGGATCATGTACAAGCTACTGTTTTATTATTACAGAGAAAAAGGAAATGATCTTTAAAAACTTTAATCATTTGGATAAAATGGAGTCTATGGGAGACAGGCTTTCCGTAATTCGGAGCTTTCTAGATAACTGGTTTTCCGGATAATGGAGCCCAGAACTTTACTTACCCTTTCCTGTGCCAGCAAATGACAGTGTACATTTAATACACAAGCGGCATGAATATCCTGTAATCGTATCACTGAAACTTAAGTATTATAATAAATAAAGTTGAAAAATATGAGGATACTTGTATTAAAGAACTTGGTGACTTATAATATCCTTCTATTTTTCAATGGTGGGGTACTTTATTCACTATATGTGCTGTACAGATTTTATTTCTTTTTTTAACTGCTGTACAGTGTTGGTGACCTTCAATGTGGAAGCCCTATCAACAGAGAAAGAATTCAGACATGAAAAACTCCCACCAGCATGCTCATCTAATCAAGTTTTATCAGGACCTCACGAATGATCATCAGACCGGTTGTGCTTTAAAGAAGCAGTCCCCAACCTGTTTTGGCCTGGGGACCAGTGTAGAGGCAATTTCTTTTTTTCAAGGACCGGGGGAGGGGTCGGGAGGTTCAGGAGGGGTCGGTCTCCAATTGTGGCCACGTTAATTGTCCCCTAGGCTCGGTGGCACAGTTCAAGACTGTCTGCGGACCAGTACTGGGCAGCGGCCTGGCAGTTGGGGACCTCTGCTTTAAAGGAAAACTATATCCCCCAAACAATGTAGGTCTCTATAAAAAGACATTGCATAAAACAGCTGATGTGTAAAACCCTGCTTCATGTAAATAAACCATTTTCATAATAATATGCTTTTCTATTAGTATGTGCCATTGGGTAATCATAAATAGAAAATTGCCATTTTAAAAAATAAGGGCCGCCCCCTGGGATTGTACGATTCCCTGTGCACACAAACTTTACTTGTTAGGTCACATGAGCCAATTAACAGAGTTGTGTCTTTTGCTTCAACACTTCTTCCTGTTACAGTTAGAGTTGCAGTATTTCTGGTCAGGTGATCTCTGAGGCAGCACACAGACCATCACGAAATGGTGGCTCAAGGCAAGAGATGTAAAAGGGCAAGATTTACTTAAATATATATTCCAGTTTAGCAAGATTCTTTAATATTCTTAATATGATGTAAACTGTTGCTTAAGTGTTCATTTTGGGGGGTATAGTTTTTCTTTAAACCATTACCCAAAGTCCTTGGATCTTCTTGTTCTTGAGCTAAAAAATCCACAATCAAAGCCATTTTCCTTGAGTTTGCAGGGCATTTTTGAGCAAACACAACAAAAGAAGATAAACATGGGGGTCTTTACCCCTGATAAAGACTTCAAGCCTGCCTATAGAAAAGCATTATCAAGCCCCATTCTTTTACACGGTTCCGTGTGGATATCTGCTGCCATGGAAACAGACCCACAGGACAGCACAGAATCTATTAACACTTGCACTGCTGTACAGTGAAAAATCCACGCCAGGTCAAAAGCAAGTTGAAAGACCCATGAATTTACACCCTTTTGGGTGAGGCACAAAACATAGCGCTCTCTCATACAGGTATGGAACCCATTATCCGGAAATCTGTTATCCAGAAAGCTCAGAATTACGGAAAGCCCGTCTCGCATAGACTCCATTTTATCCAAATAATCCAAATTTCTAAAAATGATTTCCTTTTTCTCCATAATAATAAAAGTCACTTGTACTTGATCCAAACCAAGATATAATTATACCTATTGTACGCAAAACCAGCCTATTGTGTTTTCATGATTTTCTAGTACACTTGAGATATGAAGATCCAAATTATGGAAATAACAAGTTAAATGGAAAACCCCAGGTCCCGAGCTCTGGTTAACAGGTCCCCTACCTGTATAGCAGTATGAGAGGCAACTGCTACTGAAAGCATTCTTGCCACTTGCATTACTTTGAAGACCACTTTCTATGGCCACACCAATCGAAAGATGGGGGTCAGCACGTTCATCCAATAGTGGTAGGTTTAAGACCACAGCTGCTCCTTAAAGGGGAACTATCGTGAAAATGAAAATGTAATTTTAGCTTCAGCACACTGAAATAAGAAGCTTTCTAAATATAATCAATTAAAAATTATGTACCGTTTCTGAAATAATCACATTTATCTTCACTATCCCAACATCTTTTTTCTCTCTTTATTCAGGAGTTGGCTGTCAGATAATCATTGACAGTTAGATCCAATATATCTTATAGGGGGCTCCTTTTACCAAGAAGATGTATTAGAGCTCACTATTAAAATCAGCAGACATCATGTGTCTCTCTACATGCAGAATTTGTGCAAAAGGCAGTTATTTTGTTACATTTTGTTTGTACTCGAATCAGTTATTTTTATGAGCCCTAATACATCTGCTAGGAAAGGGAGCCCCCTAAAAGATATATTGCATCTAACGGTTAATGAATATCTGACACCCAACTGCTGCATGAACATAAACTTGATTTCAGAAACGGTACAGACGTTTTATTTGATTATATTAAAAAAAAAAAAAAAAAAAAAAAAAAAAAACTTATTTCAGCATGCTGAAGCTTATATTAAATTTTCATTTTCACAATGGTTCCCCTTTAAGATGGCCATAGACGTGCAGATTATTAGGCTATATCTGTACCAATCTTCCGACCTGCAACTAACCATTCAGATTAATATAAACTAGTAAAGAGAACAAATAACACGATGCTCTGGCTATTTATTTGCAGGCAGCAATCGAACGACGGTTATGTCCGACAAACAGTAGTGACAGTCTCCAACTTGACAAAGGGCTGGAGATAAGCCTGAAACGTTGAAGCAGATCATGAAGCCATGTCTTCAATAAAGGCTTTTTAAACCTTTCAACCATTGCATAGTGCTTTGTCATATTGAATTTCTGGAAAGTCGGTTGCCGCTGGACACGTGCACCGTATTACATAAAAGGAAAAAAGTGGCGAGTGCTGACTAAATAACCATTACCTCCAACTGATATCGTCAAATAGGCAATACATGCAGAGATATCATTAGCAGACATAAATCTTTTAACCTGTCCAATCGACTCATCGCCATGGCACAAAAAAATGTTGGGACACTCCACACGATTTGAAAATCGTTGTTTTGTTAGAATCTTTGTTTTGTTAGTATCTTTGAGTCTATGGCCAGCTTTACTTCTTGCTGTTTCCACTGTTTGGGAGATCAGCCCAACAAACGAGTGGCATTACAGTTCTGCCAGTTTGGCTAAATGCCAGTTTGGCTCCATGCATGGGCAGTTATAGGGAGGAACTCCACGATGCATCTGGAGCCCACACGTCGCCATGTGATGAAACGCATGCGATGTGTCAGATGTAGGGATGCACCGAATCCACTATTTTGTATTCGGCCAAACCCCCGGATCCTACGCAAGAGATTCTGGCGAATACCGAACCGAATCGGGGTGGGAAGGGGAAAACATTTTTTACTTCCTTGTTTTGTGACAAAAGGTCACGCGATTTGCCTCCCCGTCCCTAATTTGCATATGCAAATTAGGATTTGGATTCAGTTAGGCCGGGAAGAAGGATTCGGCCGAATCCGAATCCTGCAGAAAAAGGCCGAATCCCGAACCAAATCCTGGATGCGGTGCAGCATCCCTATTCGGATGTTCTGAAGATAACAGGAAGTGAAGGAGAAATCGCAGGTATGAACTACATTTATCCGTCTGTCGGATGAAAACGCAGTGCGCGTTGTTGTCGGCTCGAGCCGCATCGTGGAGTTCCTCCCGAACACTGGTAATTTTTTTTTTTTTTGTTTGGATGTCAGTCTACTGTTCTGAATTGGCAATGGTTAAAGCTCAAAAAGATTATCATACATCTAAGATTACAAAGACTCAATAGGGCACCACAGGAGTCTATTAAAAGGCATCTATCATCCCATAATATCCTCTTAATTGACTTTTATTTTTATTATACTTAATGCAACACTTTAAAATTTTAATCCAAACACAAAGCGTTGCCTGATGACTGAACACATAATTGTTAGCAACATTCTATGTATTCATTAGTTTCAATTATTTTTAAATGATACTGCTTTCACCAGCAATAACATGTACAAATAAGTTTAAAACCATTTAAAACCATTAAAACTCATAATTACTGTACAATGGAAAGTTGCTCAGAATACTATTCTTTATTGTGTAAAATTGTATTTTTGGGGGACTTTTTGGTCTGGTTCACTTGAGTAACAAATATGCATTGAATCAGGTATCGGTTCGGGATTCAGCCAAGATTTGA
Organism: Xenopus laevis; assembly: GCF_017654675.1. Classification (NCBI taxonomy): domain Eukaryota; kingdom Metazoa; phylum Chordata; class Amphibia; order Anura; family Pipidae; genus Xenopus; species Xenopus laevis. Next base: position 13,893,700 of record NC_054373.1, read on the forward strand.
CATTTTTTCAGTAGGATTCGGCAAAAAAAGTGCCTCGCAGAACTAAATCCAAAAATTTTTTTGACTTTTCGTCACACAAACAAGGAATTTAAAAATGTCTTAACTGTGCTCTCATTCCCACCTAACTGACATATGCAAATTAGGGTTTGGATTCCGTTCGGTATTCACCCGAATCTTTCACAAGAGATTTGGCTGAATCCTATAATAGTGGATTCGTTGCATCCCTAGTAACAAATATAAAGGCCTGACAAGCAAGTAAGCAAGTCCCTGCAAAAGTGGCACGCAAACCATCTAAACTGTTAGTTGTTGCACATAGAATGCACATTTGTCCCAAATTCCTCCCTAAGCAAATGATATGCATTTTCACGCAAAACCATCATGGATTTTCCCGGTTTTTATGTGCATACATGTCTGAATCTTAACATGTCTGACTATCTCAGATATCAGTGGTTATCTTAAAGGATAAGTAAACCTTTATAATAATGTAAAATTGTGTTATTCTAAGCACGTTTTCCATTTGCATTCATTTTTTTTATTCCAAGATATTAAGGCAGGCATGTCCAAACTCAGGCCCGCGGGCAAATTCCGGCCTGTTTTCAAATTTACACTGGCCCTCAGCCTCAGTCATGAAATTAATAATAATGCGTCCCGCCAGCACAGTGCAATCAGGAATCGCCCGTAATATTTGGGCACATGATTAGTGAAATGATCGTCTATACTGCTGCCTGTGTGCTGAAGGAGGTGAAGTTTAATTTTTTTTTGAGGTTTTTTTAATCCCCTGGCCACAAAATATTTTAATATTCTATAGGCCTCTGCCACCAATGTTTTTTTTAAACAATATTTTTTGGGGGCCCAAATTTTTTTTTTTAACTTGTAAGGGGGGCCCTGGCACCAATTCTTTTTTTAAAAAAAATTTTGGGCCCATAATTTTTTTCAATTTGTAAGGGGGCCCTAGCACCAATGGTTTAAAAAAAAAAAAAAAAAAAAAAAAAAAAACTTATGGGGGGGCCCTGGCGCCAATTTTTTTTTTTTTAACTTATAAAGGTGGTCCTTATAGCTTTTTATAACTTGTGTGGAGGGGGAGTTTACTTTTTTAGTGCCGATGTCTGTGTGGTCTTTTAACGGTGATGTGGAGTGGGTGGGTTCTGGGGTGGGGCTTGGGCACAAGTTTTGGTGGGGCACAGTGGGCCCTGAAAATTTTTTTGTATAGGGCCCTGTGATTTCTAATGGCGGCCCTGAACACCTTCAGCACACAGGCAGCAGTATAGACCAAGTGGCAGATCATTTCACTAATGTGCCCAAATATTACTGCTATGGCTACGCGATTCCTGTTATTTGATGTTAATGGTTCAAAGAATGTCGGGCTGAATGGTTGGCACCCACACATTTTCACCTCACCAAATCTGGACCTCGTTGCAAAAAGTTTGGACACCCTTGTATTAAGGGATACATGTGCTGTTTATATGAATGAATTTTTATTCCAACAGTGCCACCTGCTGGTCAGTTTCCCACCAGTCTGACCACCAAATAGTCAAGGAATTCGTCAGGAGAAAGAAAGAGGCTGCTCTGATGTTCTTCTGCTTAGGAAAGATTTGAGAAAGGTTTCTAATCATTTTCCTAAGCAGAAGAACATCAGAGCAGACTCATTCTTTGTTCTGACAATTTATTTACAACTTGGTGGTCAGACTGGTGGGAAACTGACCCGCAGGTGGCGCTGTTGTAACAAAATTCATTCATATTAACAGTACATGTATCCCTTAATATCATGGAATAAAAAGAAAATAATTAATTTAAATGACAAAAGTGAGGGAATAGGAGGTGTGGCCACAAAATGGGAGAGGTTTATGTCCCTCTGATTTTCAAATGTTGGGAGAGAATTTATGGGGCAGTAGATGATCCCACTGCACGAGATGCTGAAATCTATACAAAGTGACAGCCAAAAGTAGTCCAGGTATGGGATCAGTTATCTGGAAACCGGTTATTCAGAAAGCTTCAAATTACAGAAAGGCCGTTTCCCATAGACTCCATTTTATCCAAGTAACCCAAATTTTTTAAAAAGATTTGCTTTTTCTCTGTAATAAGAAAACAGTAGCTTGTACTTGATCCCAACTAAGATATAATTAATCCTTATTTGAGGCAAAACCAGCCTAATGGGTTTATTTAATGTTTACATTTTCTAGTAGACTTAAAGAGCACCTGTTGGGTAAAAATGTTATTCCCAACCATAGGTACGGGTTATCAGAGCCTGCATTCCGGTTGGGGATAACAGTTTTTTGGGTTTTTTTTAAATGCCCTGGCCGGCGCTAGGCTACCCTGCCTAGATTATTATTATTTGATTATAATATATTCTATGGGAGACAGTCTTTCCGTAATTCAAGAGTTTTCTCGATAACTGTTTTCTGGGTATCGGATTCCATACCTGTAGTAGCTTTTACCTCGGTTTGCCCTGTTTAGCTCAAGAAATAATAATTTTTCATGATTACAATAGTTGGTTCAGCACAAGCCGTCTTTATTGAACTTATGTTTAAAGGAGTTAAAACGGACACTTTAAAGTTATAATTCATGGGTATTACACATGCATATACCACACATTCATACTTCATCCCACCCCATCTGGGCAACCAGTGAATAACTGTACCAGTACACTTACACACACCATTATGAGCAGCAATTTGCAAAAACTGTCACCAAAATGACACTTTAAGGCAGACAGACAGACACACAGGCTAATTTTCAGCAATTTTGTGGATGGACACAGTGCTCTTTGGCTGCACATGTGGGTGTCAAATAATTATTCAACCAACTGATCAATAAAGAAGTGCAGCCCCATACTTTTTGATTGTGGGTTGATTACCCCACAGAAGGTCCTAAGGAGATGCAGGTTTGCGTGCACTCGGACACATGTGCTAACATATCCCTATTTTCCTTCCTGGCTGTACACAAGCATTAAGACCCGCATTTAGCACTGTTGCATTTGAATGCAAACATTTTTTTGCATCTGATGCAGATTCAGAATATCTCAATTATACAAATGTGTTGAACTCCCATAAATCCATTTTATTTTCCTTAAAGGGGAAGTAAAGTCTAAAATAGAATAAGGCTAGAAATGCTGTATTTTGTATACTTAACATAAACTTACTGCACCACAAGCCTAATCAAACAAATGATTTATGTTTTCAAAGTTGGCCACATGGGGTCACCATCTTGTAACTTTGTTAAACATCTTAGCAAGACCAAGACTGTGCACATGCTCAGTGTGGTCTGGGCTGCTTAGGGATCGTCATAAATAATCAAAATAGCAAAAGTCAAATAATATCTGCCAGAAGCCGATACAGCAAGACTGATTAATAATCAGAATATACAGATTGCACTGGGTCCTGTGTTGTCATGTAATCTATTGTGGATTTTATAGTTTTTGTATTATTTAATACAAACTTTCTCCAACTCTGCAGAACCAGTGGCTGCAGCAAAATAATCTCCCAAATAGAATCCAGTTTATCGGTTTAAATCTGGCTCCATGATCTTTGTCCCTGCAGCTGGAGTTGGAAACAGTAAAGGGGATGTAAAGGCAAAAATAAAATCCAATACAAATCTCTACACAGTCGCTGACTGCTCTTCAGGGAAACAAACAAAGCTGCTTGAGTTCTGCATGGCTGGGAAGTAAGGCGGGGGCTCCCCCTGCTGTTCACAGGTATGATTGTTTCCCTGCCCAGCAGTTAGGGACCATCTGACAATTCCTATCCACACCAGTAAATGAAGGGAGAATATTACTGCAGAGTCAGGTTTCTTTTAAAAACCATATATATTATTTTAATTAAAGTATATTGTACAAGCTCAGTCTATGGGGTATATTTATATAAGAGTGAAGTTAGAGATCACCATAGTCCTCTAGAGTGAAATTCCACCACTCTCCATTAATTTCTATGGGATTTTTAAGAGTATTTATCAATGGGTGAAAGTAAAAATTCACTCTATATACCCCGATGAGTTATCTGGCCTGCAGCAAAGTCGCCCGAAGTTTCCTCGCGAGGCAATTACGGACGACTTTGGAAAACGAAACAATCCGAGTGCCTGCCCCCAGGCGATTTTTATTTTAGCCGGCGGAAGGCAGATCGGGAGATTAGTTGCTGCAAAGAAGAGGAGGTTTGCCAAATGGCGAGTAATCTCCGCGAATCTGCCTGTGTGGCCAGACGCTTAGAGTGAAATATGTAGCCAAAAGATTTGCAGTCGGTCAGCCTGGAGTAAGCAATAACACTGGAAGCAAGCACATGAACACTTGGCACCTGGCAGGGTAAACAGAACATGTACGTACACAAGTAATGATTTAGGGACAACATGTCACACAACTGCTGACCCAACACAGGATGTCAAGCTAGAACTAGCGTTACACAGTAATTACATTGCCAGACATATTACATGTAAATAAGAATTTATATCTGCCCACCACTTAGGAAGTCTGGAACATAGGCTCTAGAAAGTACACAATGACTTGAGCATCATTAATATTTATGGCAAAGAAATAATCATTTGTATACTCTGCAATTCATCTATGTTATGAAAAGGTAATACGGCAATTTAATGCAAGTTCTTATGTATTCCGCAGCATCTTACAGAGATTTATACATCATTCCCCTCGGTCCCTGCCCCAGTGGAGATGCTTACAATCTGGGGTCCCAATTGACCTCATACACACTCGTTGGTATATCCAGGGATACCTTTACCTCATTACAAGGATAACGATAAGTGAAAACAAAGCTGAATGTACCAGGCAGCCATATTTCCTCAAACATCTAGGACAAAACACAAATGTTCACCCAAAATGTTGCCATTATTTCCCTTTAACCTGGGTTTTTGGCATATTTAAAGGAAAACTATACCCCCCAAACAATGTAGGTCTCTATTAAAAGATACTGAGTAAAACAGCTCATGTGTAAAACCCTGCTTCATGTAAATGAACCATTATCATAATATACTTTTTTAGTAGTATGTGCCATTGGGTAATCATAAATAGAAAATTGCCATTTTAAAAAATAAGAGCCGCCCTATGAGATCGTAAGATTCACTGTGCACACATACAAACCACATGTAAGGTCACATGAGCCAATTAACAGACAGAGTTCTGCCTTTTGCTTCCTCACTTCTTCCTGTTACAGTTAGTGTTGTAGTATTTCTGGTCAGGTGATCTCTGAGACAGCACAGATAGAGTCACGAAATGGTGGTTCAAGGCAAGAGATGTAAAAGGGCAATATTTATGTAAATATATATTCCAGTTTGGTAAGATTCTTTAATATGTCATTCAATTTGATATAAACTGTTGCTTAAGTATTCATTTTGGGGGTATGGTTTTCCTTTAAGACAGTGGTCCCCAACCAGTAGCTCGCGAGTAACATGTTGCTCTCCAACCCCTTGGATTTTGCTCCCAGTGGCCTCAAAGCAGGAGCTTATTTTTGAATTCCAGGCTCGGAGACAAGTTTTAATTGTATAAAAACCAGGTGTACTGCCAAACAGAACCTCCTGTAGCTACGAGTTCACATAGGGGCTACCAAACAGCCAATCACAGCCCTTATTTGACATCACCATGGACTTTCTCATGCTTGTGTTGCTCCCCAGCTCTTTTTACAATTAAATGTGGCTCACGAGTAAAAAAGTTTGGGGAGCCCTGCTTTAAGAGATCAAATTGGGATTCTTCCCAGGTCTTATCCTTAACTGGCCTTCAGGCTAATCAGCCACTACTTCTGGCCCCATAACAGGGGGCTGCCCACACTCACTTAGAAACAAACATACATTACATCAGAACTTTATTGACCGCCCCAGCACAACTGCAAATTACATTGCTCAATGAAATCACCAATGATTCACAGCAAAGTGAGGGGCTATAAACTGGCAGCCTACAATATAGTTTTGTGCTAACACTATAGGTATGGGACTCATTATCGGAAAACCTGTTATCCAAAATCTACGAATTATGGAAAGGCCGTCTCCCATAGACGCCATTTTATCCAAATTTTTAAAAAGGATTTATTTTTTCTTTGTAATAATAAAACCGTACCTTGTACATGATCCAAACTAAGATATAATTGATTGGAAGCAGGGCCATTTTATCGGGTTTATTTAATGTGTACATAGTTTTCTAGTAGACTTATGGTATATCGATCCAAATTACAGAAAGATCAGTTAATTGGAAAACCCCAGGTTGCAAGCATTCTGGATCACAGGTCCCATACCTGTACCATAAATAAGCTGCTAAATGGGGTAGTAAAGTGAATAAAATGTATTTTCTAGCAATAGAACAGAAGCTCAAGAGTCATACCATTTTTTACATCAGAAAAGGTTAGCAATTCAAATCAGTGGGGGGTAGGCTAAAAAACTGTTACCCTTAGAGTGATTAAGCCTTTCCTTCCCATTTAATAAAATTATTAGTTAAGCACTGACAAAGTGTACCCTCAGAGTAAATCACCTCTATTTTTCTGATCTTTATCCAGTCTACATAGCAGACCTCCTAAACCCTATACCTTAGTTTCCATAGGATACACTCTTTAGCCCATGGGAGGCTAATCCTAGGGTCCAGAACGAGGAAGAAGTTAGAATACTACTGGCGATGGAAGTCATCAATCAACCTGATATTCTATTTTGACCAGTCAGCTAAAGTGCTTGGTCAGGAAACCCCAAGCAGACCTATTAACTCTAAATGATTGAAGGCTGCGCTTCTGATTTAGCAAATACATCTGAAAGCACCATGGGAGATCAAGGATTCCTATACACAAAGTTAAAGAAGTTCAGAAATGCATTTTTACTAAAGCAGGAATGTGCTGGAGCAGTTATATTTCAGAATAATTTTCTGGCACCTAAGCTCGGCTTTGTCATGTTGTTTGTGCTACTGCAGAGGGCTCCTGTATGCTTTACAATACACAGAAGGATGTAAACAAATATTCTGGCACCCAGTCGTCTTCTCAATTACTTGCAGCCGTCTCCCAGTAGCAGCAGCCTAGTATAGGTACAGGGCATGCAGGTTTCAGCACACACATATAAAATAAATAACGAGGTAGGAAAGGATATTTGGACAAACAGCAAAAGCGGGAGAGACTTACTGTTAGTTGAAAAAGGAGCCCAGATGATATATAAAAATAGAAAATATTTATTATGACATATTCAAGCCAGATGCGTTTCGTGCCAAGGATGGGCACTTACTAATAGGCTGGAAAGGTTATTTACCTGGGACATTGCAGAACTTATACTGCAAAGCTGTTGTACGTAAAGCTGCCCTATGCTCCCACTCACACTGTCAACATTTTTGGACAGAGCATAGTACATGTTTAACTGTCCAGCCTGCACTTGGCTATCTCCCTTAGTTTACTTACTGCACAGGGGCAAATGTAACAAACTTTTGACAATGGGCAATAGTGAAAGTGGAATCATTTGGCTCTTGGTAAGGTGTTAGGAGTTATAATATCTCGGGCCTCAGCTTTTGCTGGACTACAACTACCAGAATACAGATTGGAAAAGAGGAGTACAGGTTGGAAAAGAGGAGAAGTACAGGTTGGGAAAGAAGGGAGTACAGGTTGGGAGAGAAGGGAGTACAGGTTGGGAGAGAGGGGAGTACAGGTTGGGAGAGAGGGGAGTACAGGTTGGGAGAGAGGGGAGTACAGGTTGGGAGGGAGGGGAGTACAGGTCGGCGAAAGTTGGGAGTACAGGTTGGGAAAGTGGGGAGCACAGGTGGGGAAAGTGGGGAGCACAGGTGGGGAGAGAGGGGAAGTACAGGTTGGGAGAGAGGGGAAGTACAGGTTGGGAGAGAGGGGAAGTACAGGTTGGGAGAGAGGGGAAGTACAGGTTGGGAGAGAGGGGAAGTACAGGTTGGGAGAGAGGGGTTAAGGTTACTCCTGGATGTAACGTCGCATGGCAATGGCTCCCTGAAGGGGTGTCAGGCACCTAAGGCCCCGCCTCCCGCAGTTTCCGTTCCTTACACCGGGCATGATGCTTGGGCCTGCACATTTCCGCTCCAGCCGCCTCACAGCCCTCAGAGGAAACGAATGCAACTAGTAGGCCGAAGCCCGCGCGGCCCTTTAGTGTTATTCCCTCCCGGGCCATTACATTCTCTCCGTGTCTGGCTCTCGCACCCACGGCGCTTACCTGTTCAGCTTTTCCTCCTGGATCTCCTTGAATTTATTGACCACGAATGAACGGAAGATCTGTTCTATGTTGGTCGCCATGGCGCCCCAGACCTCCTGCTCCTCCTCCTTCTGGGTCTCTTTCTCGCCCTGGTTCTTTCCGACACACTAGCGTACGTGCGTGCGCGCCCCCGATGTGCCTTAATAGATCAACATGATGCGCGCACTGAATGGAGGGAACAGTCTCGCGGGTACGCCCCCTGGTGCTGAGATGGAGCGAAGCGCGCACACGCCTCTCACGTGCGCTGTCCCGCCGCTTTTCACGCTATTTCCGGTGTAGGCCTCAGGGAACTTTACTAAAAGTAAATTCTGTTTTGGTATAGAAAGGGCGCTCTCGCTGGTGACTGCGCTACATAGTTTTCCCAATAAATTCCTAGTATCTTGGGTACAGTAGTATTCCCCACAGTATAGGCAATGTATCCTGGTAAAGATTTACCAACTGCAAATATATCCTAATAAAGATTTTTGCATTCACCAACTGCATAAGTTACATATGTTGCCCAACTATTAGTAAACACTCCATTCATTAGATACAATACACTCCATTCAAGTCCTTTAAGGCCCAACCAGATCTGATACAAAGCACTGACGGTGCTGAACTTTGTATGATTAAAAGAATGTAAACATAATTTACTGTGGTAAATTTGCACCAGTGCAGCAATGAATGAGGGTTCCTACCTGGCTGATAGGGAAAAAAGATTAAAAAAAGATATAAAGACCAGTATATTTTTTCCAAAAAGATGGCAAACCTAAGAAAATAAGCCATAGCAACCAGTCAGACATCTTGTGTTTTTTTCCATTTACAGCGGAACCACAACATGCTGTTTTTGCCAGTTACTCGTGTCACTACATCTGCATGCTAATCATTTACACAGCTGCAAGTAGGGTTGCCACCTGGCTGGTATTTTACCGACCTGGCCGGGGTAAAAATGATGGCTGATCCCAATGTTATTAAAAGGAAAAAAGGTTAATATATATGAAGGCTGGTATTTTTTCCCAGAAAAAGTGGCAATCCTAGCTGCAGGGGATCATTGGGAGCTCAATGAAGGCACAGGTGCTTATTGGAGAATACTCTGTGCATTTTTCAGCAAGAGGAGTACCAACCAGGGCCCAAACAGTGTCGGACTGGCCCCACTGGGATACAAGGAAAATTCCCGGTGGGCCCAGGTGTCAGTGGGCCCTCTTGCTTCTAATCATTTGGCCTATTTCATGGCCATACCCTATTTCTATAAGAGGCTTAATAATGGAGGAATTAAGTAAAGTATGTAGAGCTAAAAGACTAGGAGAATAAAGAGGTTGAGTAAGGAGAGGAGGAATAATAGTTTGGAAAGTAGGCCCACGGTCTAAGGTTTTCTGGTGGGCCCCTGGCGTCCCAGTCCGACACTGGGCCCAAATGTCAATATTTGGGCTGCCACCTGCCTGTTTTTAGCTTGGACTGTTTAGTTCAAAACTGCCTGTCCAGGTTTCAGAACCTCAACAAAATTGTACGGCTTCACCCCTAGGGTCGCCACCTTTTCTGGAAAAAAATACCACCTTTCCTATATAGTTATCTTTTTTTCTCTAGTAATAACATTGGCAGCAACCATTATTTTTACAGTCCAGGCCAGTAAAAAAAACAGCCAGGTGGCAACCTTATTCACCACCTGTTTCTTGACAACATAACTCTGCCTCTTTACATCATCCACCCACCTCTTCACATCATCCATACCATGCCTGACACCATGATCCGCTTCTGCAAACAGAGAAAGGTGTCAATCCTAGAGATTATAATCTCTGGGGTGGGTGTCTAATAAACTGTCCCCTGGGTGATTTGCTTATTCAGTTTTCTTGAATTCTGTCTTTGCATACGAAAGAGCAGGTCAACATGTTGGACAGTGGGGATGCAGCATTTGAGTGTTATGCAAAATAGAGGGCTACATGCAGGTACAGGTGGGTTTCCTCCTGGTAATCAGTTTTTGTCCCACACTCCAGGTAACAGCAGTTTATTTTATAAATACCTATAAAATCCCAGTACTGCGCATTTGCTTACAAAATAGTTCAGAACAATAATCCGCACTACACTCACTATGCAGCATGCTTCTGGATTCATTACTAATCAATTGAACAGTATGTGGATGTTGATAGATTATTGGCTTTCAAAGAATGATATGGGTATCATATACACAAACATTCATGTCTGCCATCAGTTTTTGTCCCACACACACACACTCCAGGTAAAAGCAGGTTATTTGTCTCCTGATGAAAACTGAATACAGTGTGTGTCAGTGGTGTAACTACTGGTGTAACAGTGCTGGGTCCTCTGCTGACCTACTAGTGCTGTTCCAACTCACAACCCACTCATTATCTGTTTTTTTATGTATACCCATGGGTATTCAGGACCCATGGTAAAATAGGTGAGAAGAAAAGTTTTCAAGACTTATGCAAAGACCTGTCAAATGCACTGTATGGGAACTAGGGGAACCACTCTTTGCTTGTAGTCCCTGTGCCCTATAGAAAACAAAAGATAAACATTGTGTATTTTGTACAGTTAGCCATCACCAAGTCTCTTAAAGGATTGGTTCACCTTCAAGTTAACTTTTAGTATGTTATAGAATGGCCAATTCTAAGCAACTTCTAATTCTTTCCAGCTTTCAAATTGGGTCATTGACCCCATCTAAAAACAAATGCCCTGTAAGGCTACACATGTATTGTTATTGCTACTTTTTATTACTCATCTTTCAATTCAGGCCTCTCCTATTCACATTCCAGTCTCTTATTCAAATCAATACATGGTTGCTAGGGTAATTTGGACCCTAGCAACTGGATGTCTGAAATGGGAAACTGGAGAGCTGCTGAATAAAAGCAAAATAATTCAAAAACCACAAATAACAAAAAATGAAAACCAATAGCAAATTGTCTCAGAATATCACTCTCTACTTCAAACTAAAAGTTAATTTAAAGGTGAACAACCCCTTTAAGGGGCATCTCTCATAGGATTGCAGTGATAAATACCTATACAATCCCTGTTCTGCACATTTGCTTACAAATAGTTCAGAAGAATAATCCGGACAACACTCACTATGCAGCATGCTTCTGGATTCATTACTGATTAATTGAACAGTATGTGGATTTTATAGATTCTTGGCTTTCAAAGAATGATATGGGTATCATATACACCAACATTCACCATGTCTGCCATCTGTTCCTTCCACTTGTTTTGCTACAATATCCCTTTAAAATCAAATGCCTACATTAGCCATATGTTTCAGGATTCATGAATAAAGCCTATGTGTGTACATATATTTGTATGTATACAGTGTTACATATGCAGGAACACTTAGAAAACCACCGTAACAGAGACTTCAACTAACCGACTTATATTATTAAGGTGACAGTAACCCTGACCTGGATTTTTTAAAACCTAATACCTTCACACTTAATGGTAACATGAGATAAAGTCTTAAAAATGCCTTGGAGTGGATATCTATCACCCACGGGGTTAGTTGAGGTCTCTGTAAGATCTGCAGTGAAATATCTGCAGCCTTACATTTAGGTGTACTGATTCTTACATTGTGCACACAGGACCCTGCATTAGTTGCTGGCTATGCTATATACAGTCAGTAAAAAAATTCTTACAGCAGCCGCTACATTTTGGAGGCATTACATTTTGTTTAACACTAGTTATCTTCTGTACTGTCTCTTTAAGTGGGTTGTACCCCTGGCCAGGGGAGGCAGAGGCACAGGTGTGATGCTTTAGGTGCCATATTTAGTGAGGTAGGATGAGAGGTTTGTGTTTACTGTTTTGTTTGGGGGAACAGCCTGGACTGGTAGGTGTAACGCAGTTTATTTAAACCTTCCCGTTAAAACACATTCCACTTGAAACTTTCTGGTGATGTGGCCCACCATGATTTATCAACACCTGAATAGTGGGCTGCTTTAGTGTGAAACTGCTTGATTGTGTACTTTCTATATGGTTCAGTGCTGAGACTGGGAATCTGCATTACAGGTAGGGGTTTATCAGTGCTAAAGTAGTTTTATATTAATAGTTTACAATATTTTAGATTTTCCTTAATCCTTTGAAGAGTCAGTGTCTCCTTAATTGCTGGGGCAGGTGTGTGTGGTTGTTGCACATGCTAGTGTGTAGCATGGATTTTACTTGAATGTTTGATACTAGTTTTAATTTAGTTTAACCACGCAACTACAACAGTTCCTGGGAGCACAGAAGCAGTGGCTTACCTTCCCATTGTTCCCCAGAAAGCTTCCAAATAACAATCTTGCTATGATGCCCAGCATGTATTTGTTTATAAGGCAGCATTTTTCTTACTTTTACACATAAAGATGGTGGTGGTCATATTGACTGTATCAGTGTTCTATTGTGTTAAAGTAATGGAGAGCATAACGGCAATGCTGGTGCAGTGCTTTTCATGGACTTGTCATAATACTGCAGTTCAAAAGACCGTACAGTTAGAGAATTCTCGATTTTCTTACTGTTCTCCCTAATTCCAAACTGGTATATGATCAGTAGGCATGCACCAAATCCAGGATTTGGTTCGGGATTGAGGCTTTTGCAGCAGGATTCAGCTGAATCCTTCTTCCTGGCTGAACCGGATCCTATTTTGCATATGCAAATTAGGGGTGGGAGGGAAATAACGTGACTCACAAAACAAGGAAGTAAAAAAAAATTGCATATGCAAATAAGGATTTGGTTCGGTATTCGGCCGAATCTTTCACGAAGGATTCAGGGGTTCGGCCGAATCCAAAATAGTGGATTCGGTGCATCCCTAATGATCAGTTATAACTGCTGGGAGAACCACTGGATTATTTGTAGTGACTCGGGTGTATCACTTGTCACTGTGGGACCTTTTTTCTTAAATAAGTTAAAGCATTGACCTAGCGGCATTTACTGCAGTCTCTATTAAAGGAGTTGTTTATCTTTGAATTAACTTTTAGCATGATGTAGAGAGTGCTGTTCTGACACAATTAATACAATTATAGACTTGCATAGGAATAGTTTTGGCTGATGAGGTCAGTGACCCCCAGTTGAAAGCTGGAAAAAGTCCAGAAGAGGAAGGCAAAGGATTCCAAATTCTGATTTTACGTATATACACCACATAATTTATGCTGTGCCTGCTCTATGATAGTTTTAGTATGGCCAAAAACTTGCCTATAGGCTCTTACCTTCTGGAGTTTGCCATTACACTGATCTTGAAAACCACCAACGCAGGTGCTGGGTTGGTTAACTATAGGAAATCTACAGTACAACAGTAATGATATAATTGATCTGTACCAGGCTCTTCATTTTATGCATTCAGCATCTCTTTATTTTGTTCTATTTGCAGGTGACATTGCTCAAGCACTACTCGCAAACATGAATCTCGGCTCCGAACAAATTGTAGGTGTTACAAATTTATATTGTAGGTTTAAGGAAATATGCTAAGGAGACCAGAATAGAAGATGGAAAGGGCATAGCCATAGGTGGGAGGAATAAACAAAGGGCAAGAAACTAAGAGCCAAAGTGATGAAAGGAATAAAGAATACTGATGATGGCAATGAATATGTTGAGAAGGCAGAAGTTGCTAAATGTGAAGTATAGCGCAGATGTGTTGGTATTTAATAGGGGGGGGACTTTAAGGGAACTGTTAATACATAATCATTGCACTAATATGCAGGACCCCTAGTCAAAGATTACTTGTTGAGGAAGTGGCTCACCTAGTCCAGTGGTGTACAAAAGATAATTTACTTTAAACCTGTAGGGTAGCCGTCTGAATATACTAGGTTATTATCAACATAATCTTTTGCACAAAATGGGCTTTAATACTATATCCTTAACTGAATGTTCGTTTGCCTAACCTTTGATTTAATTCTTCCATACAAAGTTGCCAGAAGATTTTTACCTGGCAGAAGAGGGAGCCTTGCTAGAGGAAATGGCTGAAGAAGACGAAGAGATTGATCTGTACAATGAGGTGACTTTTGGCTTAGGTAGGAGATTTTGGGACCGCATTATTGCTATGTATAGATATTTATCATTTTTTAATTATGCTTGTTGTGTAGTGTGAGGACTTGATACTAAATTACTAAGAAAGTGATCAATTGCTTCAAATCTTATCATTTGAACATTTCCATGTTAAATCAAACACCATTTTTAAAAAAATCCACTACAAAGTGTTAAAGCATAGATTATTGATATCGCACAGAACATCCTGCAACAGGATGCATAAGGGTTTGGGAAAATGCGCTCTTTGTACTTTTACCTGCAGTAGAATTAAGAAAACAACATGAACATTTCTGCTTTGGGGGGTCCCAGTGTCTAGGGTAAGAATGTTGTGTAAAGGTGGCCATAGACGTAACAATTATGATCTTTCTTGGAAAAGATTTTTCCAAGAAAGGTCGTTTGTTTCCTTACATGAGTGTAGAACTGAATTGTCAGATATACAGCTAGAAACAATAGAATTCTACCTGTATCTGGCGATTCAGCACTAACAATCGCCGATGTTTGGGTGCCTTCAAAGGCACCCAATCAAAATTTCCCATCCAGCCCGATCGACAAGCCAACCGATAGCCAGGTCTTCTGCCAATATCGGTCGGCCCTTTTCCCACCATACACGCACCAAATATGGTACGAAAATTAGTTTTGTACGATATTATCTGTGCATCTATGGCCACCTTTAGGATAGAATATATATTGTGGTATATCTGTTCTTCCTCCTCTTAACTCTGTTATTACTCCACCCTAAATCTACAGAGTAGCAATCTGGAGTGAGATGTGGGAAGAATCAAACAAAGTTCCTTCATTAAATGGATTTACTTTGTCATGCATCTGGATTGTTTTTAAGATGTCAGGGTTGCAGAGCTCAAGTTCAGTTTTGTTCTCATGCTGATTACCTTGGCATTTTCCATAGGGGAAAGTTGGTGAGTTTGGGCCTGCATTCATCAATAATTAATTGTGCTTCATGCTTGCTTTACCAGCACTGTGGTTCAGCTTGCTGAATGAACATGATCTTGGTATTTACATACTATGTGTATCATGTATATCAGTGAAGGCTATACATTTTTATTTTATTTTTTTTTTTTTAAAGACCAAGAGTCTGATGAAGAACCTGTCAAACTTGAAGATGACCATACAAAGCCTATTCAAATGCCTGAAGCACCAAAGGAAGAAGAGCCTGAAGCACTACAACCTGTAAAGGAAGCAAAAGGCTCAGAAAAGGCACCACTGCATGAAGTAAAGATTGTGGTGGAACCTCATGAAGATCATGTGGATCTATCCATTGATTCTGGAGGTCATACGATGAATTCAACCATGGATGATTCAGAGCTTGGAGACCCTGCAGTAATGAAGGCGTTTCATGGAAAACCAACACTGGAGGTATTTAGATGGCATAATGCATTGGGGTTATTATCTTTTGTGGGGGTGGTAGGAATAATAAAATTGCCAGAAACATTTTTTAAGGCAATGGCAAGGTAGGTTTTTGCAATGTAATTATCCTACCGCACACCTGTACTTCACCAATCCTGCAAGCTGGTGGTGCATTCCTTCCGTTGACCCGGCCGGGTCCCTTAGCAACCAATGTGTAAAAGAAACGGATCCGCACACACACCGATTAGTGCAGTTGGGGATTATCCCCTTTTATTCAGCCACCAAACATGGATAATCCACAACTGCACTAATCGGTGTTTGTGCGGATCCGTTTCTTTTACACAAAGGTAGGTTTTTGGTCACAAACCAAGTTTTTTCTCTCTAAAATGTCATCTTCATCTGCCTTAAACCAAGTGAAATCTTAACTTTTTATATATGTAGAGTTTGGACAGTGCAGTTGTTGACAGTGGAATTGGATCAACATGGAGTGAACTGGACACAGACTATGATCAAGTAAGTGTACTATTTTAGTTGGCTGACTGGCTTTTACAAAATTGGGTTTATTAATAATTTTTCCTTTCTCTCCATAGAGTGGAATGGATTCTGGCCTTTGGGAGGCATCTCCAAAGGTTTCCACGTATGCAACTGGGCAAATATTGGAGGGGAGTACCTAGACTTAAGTAGACAAAATAATATATTAAAAATTTATTATTTGAGGTTTTATGGAATTGGGCAAATATAAACTCATGTCCCACAGGCAGAATAGGGCACATGCAGGTAGGCTGAGTATGACACACATAAGTAGCAATATGGAAAGCAGAATAGAGCAGGAATTAGGGAAACCTATTAAGACCACTCTTGAGATGGCACAATTCATACTGTGCTACATACAGTGACACAATGCTGGTGCCCCTTCAGCAGTTTGTATGAGGTGTGAACAATGTGGGCACTTTAATTCTGGGTCTGAGGTGTGAACAGCAGAGTGTTTTAGGGGTGAGAACAATAGTCATCACAAGTGTGAACAATGCAGTTTGAATTTGAGGTGTGATCAATGCTGGGGCCAGTTAATCTGGTACTGATACCTTTTAAATTTTACACAAGGTAAACAGTCACAGCAGGCAGACTTTTCTTGTGGGGGGCCATAAAACCACCAGTTGGACAGCATAGTCTTGGACAATAAGTTATGAGCAAACAAAGCATATTCTGTGCACTCAGGCTGTATCTGCAAGGAATTGAAAAAAAAAAAAACATTTTAAATCTGTTGATTTTGGTACAAAAGTGGACACTGCCAAAAGCAGCATAGGTCTAAAGAATGCATGCTTTAAAGGTGGCAATTTGTTTTGTTGTAGAATCATGGCCAGTAAAGGTACTTCTGGTTGCTAAAACACGTGAGGCAGTATTTTTTTTTTTTTTACATTGAGACTGTCTAAATAACATGAAGTTATAAATCAATTTTTCCACCTCAGGATAAAGCAATTCTGCGCATAATGGAAAGGGCACCTTACCTGCCACCTACAAATTTAGAGTTTCTGGGGTCTCCTCTGCAGAGAGGATTTATGCCTTCACAAAGGCTCCAAGGACCAGAAATGGGTGCTATGTCTCCCAAGCCTTACAGACCAAGGTTCATGAGGCAGGTAAGAATGTCTGAACATGATCTTATTGCATGTTAAAAAAAAATGTTTGTTTTGTAGTAAAATAGAAGTGAAAGTATGGTTTTTATTAATTTGTCAAATGCAATACATTAAATCTTGATATCTCTAATGCAGCAATCACCTCTTGTACCACGCTCAATGCGTCCATCATACCCCTTCACGCCACCAAGGAGAGGTCCATCAGTCTTCGCCCCAAATCAGGTATTGAGTGATGAGGCTTTATAGGATACTAACTGGGACCTGACTGGACAATTATTGTTTGCATTAAAAGAAAACTCTTTTCTAATCTTGTCTGTTCACCTAGGCTATAAGTAAAAATATTAAGCTGTAACGGTAAACTTGCCAAACGGGTGTACCACCATTCTTTAAAGGGTCTATAAAGCCAAACAATGGATAGAAGTTTGTTGAAGGGTGAAGATGCTTAACTTTGTTTTCCAAATTCATATATAGGGAATTTAGTCATTCTAAAAGCATTCCTGTCTTATTTGTTTTTATCTCATAGTTGTATAACTAGTGGTGACATGATTAGAATATGTATTGCCTCTTAGAATTGTTCAGTAGATGATGTCTCAAGTCGCTGTGAAACACCAAGTTGCGGTAGATTCAGTATAAAAGACCTATAACCACTGCTTCCATCCAATTAAGCCTAATATCCAGCATGAAAAGTTGTGGTTAATAATGGGTCCAATAGGCAGAACTTTGCTGCACAATTCAAGTGCCTTATTGTGTCACGACACGTTTCGAGCAGAGCTCCGCTCGAAACATGTCGGGACACAAAGCACTTGAATTTTCATGTTGAATGTCTCAAGTCTTCTCTTCTCCTCCCTTCAGTCTCCAGGTTTTGTGTCTCAGACTCCCTTTAGGCCAATGTCACCCAACGTCAGCACCCCAACCCGACCAATGACTCCTAAAATGGTGAGGATGCACTTTGGCCCAATGTCTCCCAGCCCAAGCTTCTCCCCATTCTTCAGCCCCATGGGTAATGCACTGCAAAGGTTTAAGTAAGTTCCTTTATCTTTTTTTATTTACCTTTTTGTTTTTTTATACTTTAAGATGGCCACATATGGCTGACAAGTGAAAAGATAATTCAGCTGTATTTGTGACCAAAATTACAAATTCACTGATATTTGATTAGAGCACTTGTAAAATCCCAAGTACCTTGTCCAGTCATAGATTTGCCAGGGCTGCGCAAATTCATGAAGATCCAAAGTTGTGCACAAGTTACCGATCATTTGCGATGTTACGATCATCGGTTCGAAGTTATGCTAGCGAAGGCAAATTTGCATACGGCGTGCAGTTAAAAGTACAATGGCCGTGTATGCAGTAGCAAACGCATTACACTACACAAGGCCAGGGAACCTTAAATGTATTCAAATGCCCTACACGTGTATAGTTTAGGTGCCATATGTTCTAAAATGTAGGGGGGAAGGAGGGTACCCTAAAAAAAAAATTTAGATTTGATTTTTTTTTCAGTCTATCACCATATAAAGTAAGACACCAGCGTTTTGTTGGGACTTAGAAAAAATTTCAACTTTTTTTGGACCATTCCTATCTACTCTATTGCACTTCGCCTGGTCTGAGGTGACGAAGTAAAGTCTGGTGCAAGAGGTTCACGAAAATCCGCAAGTTAGTGAATTAGCATAGTTACGTCCCTTCGCTATAGTGCAACATCGCCTGGCGTAAGGGTGCGAAGTAGCGCTAGAGTAGGTAAAATGACGCCACGCTGACGCTAGCGTTGGCCACTTTTCCCTTTGGTAAATTTGCCACATAGATGTGGTCCTCTCTGATAGGTCTGTGCAGGACATCTTACAAATCTACTGTGGGCTCTGGGCCAAACCATACAGATCAACTTGGTTTGCCTTGGAACTCAAAAAATTAGCCCATCTTTTTGCGTATGGCTAGCTTGACTGTTCTTAAAGGAGAACCAAACCCTTAAAATGAATATTGCTAAAAATACCGTATTTTATATAATGACCTTATTGCATCAGCCTAAAGTTTCAGCTTCTAAATAGCAGCAATGATTCAGGATTTCAAACTTGTTATAGGGGGTCACCATTTTGGAAAGTTTCTGCGATGCTCAGTGGGCTCTAAGCAGCTGTTGAGAAGCTAAGCTTAGGGGTCGTCGCAAATTATCAAGCAGAAAATGAGGTTTGCCTGTAATATAAGCTGATGCTGCAGGGCTGATCTTTGGAGACACAGATCTTTACTGCTAAAGGGCTGTGGTTGCCTTGGGCTGGTACAGAAGCCCAAAACATAGCCATGTACAACATTTCTAGCTACTTCTTTAGTTCTCTATTCTGGTCTTTAAAATAAAACAATTTTATGGGTTCTAATGAACCAAAGTCCTCTTAAAGCTCGTTTTCAACCGTAATTTTTCCTCCCTAAAATACTGTAGGGTTCCAGGTCATGTCACACAGCTGCACCCACAGCATAGAAGGATACTCAGTCAACGTCAGAGGCCGCAGAGGTAAAGAATAATTTACTGTTTAACTTACTTGTAATGTGTTAAAGCTCCATCGGCTTGTTTAAAATACTCTCATCTGTCTTCAGTTCGAGTCGGAGGCAGTGGGAGAGTAGACCAGACCCTTACGCGAGCTTAATGTCTCAAAAGGAAAAGGAGTGGGTAATAAAACTGCAAATGATACAGTTACAAAGTGAAAATCCACATTTGGATGACTACTATTATCAGGTAGGAAAGATGGTTCTCTGACCAAGTATTCGCCAAAGCCCAAATACAAGTGTGATTTTGTGTTTAAAGATTGTATCCTGATTTAACTTTATAATCGGTTTGGGCTATTTTCTTTTAGGCTTACTATGAAAACTTAGAACGTAAATTATCGGAGGAAGAATTTTTGGGAGAACGCAAAAAACGAGAGCCTACAAAACTGGTTACACCATACATTCAAAAGGCAGAGACCTATGAGTCAGGTAGAGTAACAAATATTAATTGTAACTGATTTTTATGTTCTTCTAGGATATTGGTACCGTATACTGGCACATGATGTTCTAGTAGGTAGCAGGAGCTGCAAATCTAAAATAAGGGCGACGTCTAATAGGTATGCGAAATGCCCAGCAGAATAACATTTCCAGGCGCCCCTCCAGCATCATGTCCAAGCTCCTGTGTTACTCTTGATGAGCAGATATAGCAAGTAATGATCCCAAGTCAACCAGCAAATCATTGTCAATAATGTTCCCTGGATCCCCAGGGTCTCGGTGTCATTAACGAAAGATGTATCAATACTAGATTTGCCTTTGAGATAACAAATATTGTCTATTCACAAGAACAGTCTTCACTCGTTATTTCCTAACTTACTGTTGGTCCCTTTCCTTACTACTGAAGTGTTTAAGGGGTGGTTTGCTTCTAAGTTTACTTTCAGCATTCTTAAAGAAAATAATGTAGGTCTCCTGTAATTAACATGACCCTGAATACCACTTTGAATTTCCCTGGGTTGAGACTGCTGTCCCCCCCCCCCCGATCTTATTTAATCTGTTACAGTGGACTGACCTTGTGACTCCAGCTGAAAATATTAGTAAGAATACAGTCTTCAGTATAAAACCTTACCCTTTATTTTTACATTAAAGAACCTCCCACCCTAAAATTAAAGTGGTATGGAGGAGGAAGGGCCCTTTCACCAATATAAGACAGGGTGGAGGAGAGCGAACTTCTACATTATGTCAGTGGTAACGTGCAGAAAAAGATAGAGATACAAATAACTTTTTTTATTTTAAAACCACTGCAAAAAAAATTGCGTTTTTTTTTTTTTCCCCTCCCAAGTTAACTTTTTCTTTTTGTTTTTATATTAGTGGTTCACATCGAGGGTTCCCTTGGACAAGTGGCTGTTTCTACCTGCTACAGCCCAAGGAGAGCAATAGATGCTGTTTCCTATGCCATGCCAGATGAGGTAAGTAATGTTGTGTTGAATTTTATGGGTAACAATGAATTATCTAGGTATAGAATTGTTTACCAAATTGGCTTTGTCTACCCTGTAGTTTTTTGGGGAGTTGTTGGAATAGTCTAAAGAAGATTTTATTCTATATGATACTTCTTGATGGGAAGGTTGACATATTAATATGCAGCTTATTATAT
Source organism: Xenopus laevis (assembly GCF_017654675.1). Lineage (NCBI taxonomy): Eukaryota > Metazoa > Chordata > Amphibia > Anura > Pipidae > Xenopus > Xenopus laevis. The sequence goes on from NC_054373.1 coordinate 13,914,940, forward strand.
ACAAGTTATCCTAAGACTTGCGCTGCAATACAGTCTAGGGTCAAGAACTCATGGATGTAAAAACTCTGTCACAAAGGAGAAGGTTACCCAAGGATCTCTGTGTTCATAACAAGCCATCTCTCTGCACCCTTGGGGACTCTCCTTCTGTGGCTTGACATGACCAAATTACTCCTTTCCCTAACCCTCCTCTCTGTCAGACATTAGTTTGTGTACTTCCATACTGCATATGAGCAACACAGAGCAAACCGTCAACTGCAGTGGCTGGAGAGACAAAAGTTGTGTTGAGAAGAAACAAGGTGGGGCTTTAGTAGTTGGGAGAAGAGTTAGTACCATGGTTCATTTGGGACAATAATTGGGGTATTAAAGCGATTTTTGTGATATTCCTTCATAGAGTAAAACCTCTTGATTTGTGTGGTCCAAAACAACTGCTTTACAAAACTAAGAGCAGAAACTTTGTGCTTCTACCTTACAGGCTATTAAAGCACTTGGGTACCAAAGATTAAGAGTTCTTAAACATGCTGAGAAGGTGAGTATTTGCACATGGTAACCTCGCTTATCCTTTTGTCCAGTTATAGTACCCAGGGTCGGACTGGGGGGCCCGGGACTGCTGGTCCAGGGCCCCCCTACTGTGACGCGCCGAACTCGGTGCGACTGTGAATGCACCGCTCGAACGCTGCCATGCACGAGCTGCGCTTATCGGTGCGCGAGCGGCGATGCGCATCACCGAAAACGGTTTTTTTTTTTTTCAACATTTTTATATTGGTAGAGGGGGACACCGGGCCAGTCCGACACTGATAGTACCTTAATTTGCTCACCTGAGCTATATAAGAAACGGTGTACTACAAGAAGGCTTATCAGCAGGGTGGTACACCTTTTAGGGCAGAAATGCATGCTGCAATTTCGGGAGATTAGTCGCCCAGCAACTAATCTTCCTGAACTGCCTTCCCGCTGGCTAGAATGAAAATCGCCGGGGGATGGCACTTGGAATGCTTTGTTTTACGGTGTCGCCCAAACTTCGGGCGACTTCAGAAAGCCGAAACAATCCCAGTGCCACCCCCCCGTTGATTTAGATTCTAGCCAGCAGAAAGGCTTTTCGGGGAGATTTAGTCGCCCGTAGAAGAAGCGACTTGTCACTGGGTGACTAATCTCCCGAAATATCAGCTTGTGTCTCTGCTCTTAAGTGAACTTTTAGTATGTTATAGAAGGTTTCATAGTCTGATGTTTTCTGCATTAATGCTTTGCTTCTGGCTTATCCAGATCATTTGTACTGTCCCATCACAAGAATGGCTCCTCCTATTGTGCAGTCCACATCAATCACATCCATGTTTACTTATTTTCAGGTGTTCCTCATGTTCTTGGAAGTTGAAGAGCTGGCAAGGAAGATGTCCCATATTCCTGAAGAAGAGCATGTACACTTCCAGCACAAGCAGAACTATAAAGTGCAAAGGATATATGATGTCTTAAAGATTGCACCCTGCCATAATGAAGAGTATGTACCTGTTATAGTGATGTAATTAAAGGCAAGAATTTATATGTGGGGGTAGAGGGCAATTGGTAACAGCTGACTAATATATTGGCCCAGCATACCTTCTGTATGTATCATTGCTGCCTTGATGTATTGCTGTAAAATGATTGGGTGCAAAGGGGAAAATGATACAGCTTTTCTTGAATTATATTGCTTTATTTTTATGTACAGGTATGGGGTCCATTATCTAGAAAGTTTAGTATTCCTGAAAGGTAATTTCCCATAGACTCCATTTTATCCAAATTTTTTAAACATGATTTTCTTTTTCTCTGTAATAATAAGACCGTAGCTTGTACTTGATCCCAACTAAAACCTGCCTATTGGCTTTATCTGATGTTTAATTGATGGAAAGATCCGTTATCTGGAAAACACCAGTTCCCAAGCATTATGGATAACCTGTCCCGTACCCGTATAGCCTATTGCCATCTTATATGTACTTTTTTTCCCTCACAGAGAATCTGAGTTTTTGCAACTCTTGCAAGTGGGAAAAGGCAAGAAGTTGGTTGCGCGGCTCCTTCCATTCCTAAGGAGTGAGCAGGCTAGGGAGATTCTCTTACTCGTAGTTCAGCACTTAACATTTCTCATAAAGAACGACTCTGCAGAAGAGGTGGGTGCACAGTGGACACATTGCTGGGGGTGGAGATTCTGGAATTCTAAAAAAAAAAAACTGCTTGGGTAAGGGTTTGGTGTGGGACTGAGCCAAACACACCATCTTTTTTCTTTAGCCGAATTCTTAATATTTAGCATAACTGAGTTTAAACCCTCAGAAGTCTTCAGACATTGTGTTTAGCCCCCGTATCATTATTTGTTTTCTCCATTTAGCTTTTGACAGTCGTAGATATAAAAGGATGGTTGTCATGAGAATATCCAAGAAATGTTACCCTAAATGGACTTGGTATTTGGCCTTGGATAATGGATTTGATGGTGTCCTACACTATGTTCCCCACTAATGCCCTGTTTATTTTTCTGCAGTCCCTTTCTGTTCTTTATGGACCCCTTAAACCTATAATCAATGGGCTCTCCTTCACTGAACTCATCGGAGTCACTCAAGAGCTCACGCGGCCGTTGCCAGAGTCTAATGACCTGCCTCTTACACTTGCATTTCAGAACCAGGTTTGTGAAACTGGATTCTAAATATTTTTTATAATTCTGGTACAAGTTCCATTTCTAGAACCTCTGATATTGAGCCAGAAATGTATTTCACTCTCTCTCCCTTATCTACTGCTAAATGTGCATGTGTCCTTGTATTTGTTTTTCTCTGATGTGGGGGGAGTTCCAAAATATGGCAATGCAATTTTCCCATAATATCCTTGTGAAACAATTCTGAATTCCTCTCTAAAATTTCAGTTCCTTGTACTATAGACTCATGATGGTTACAGGTGTCAAAGCCAATACCACTTGTGGGAAATTCAAAATAAACCACTGGCACATGTATGACATATATATGTACCAATGAGGTCAAGCCCCTGTGTTTGCATCCCCTTAAAGGAGAATTGTGTAACAAATCCCCCCCCCCCAGCCTACCTGCCCCTCACCCCTCTGTGCATATTCTGGCCTAGGAGTTCACAGGCACCATCTTCTTTCTTCGGTCTGTTTCGCCGCATGCGCAGTTTGAGTAAATTTCCGGTCTCTAACAACTGTGCATGCGCCAAAACTTCCAGAGTAGAGTAAAAAATATGGGCCGTTTGCCCGGGGGGGGGGGCAGGTAGGCTGGAGGGGGTTTACCCAGGGTAGGAGGAGGGTTTTTTTTTTTTTTTTTTTTTTTTTTTTTTTATATTACAGGTTGAATTCTCCTTTAACATTGTATTTTCATTGCAACATTTGGTAAATATGGGATATATGGATCTATGGGTGCTATGGATTTAGGTGATCTTTTGAATGTAATTATTTCCATGGAGTGGCATTCTCCTAACATTAGTGAGCACCAAAATTACACCCAACATAGCCCCCCAGCTCTACATCAGACTCTTGCCTGTCTGCCGCTTCTTGCCTCAACAGACCCCTCCTCGTCATCCACTCACCTTCTAGCCCAAGAAATTTAAATAAATGAGGGCCAGATTTAGGGCAGAGTGAGTTGTACCAAAAGATGTGCTTTTTCTGCCTGCCCCCTAGTTAAAGGGCATGAATAAAATCCCATTTTTTACTTTCTTTAATGAGAGAAACCTATCTCCAATATACTTTAATTAAAAAATGTGTACCGTTTTTAGAAGTAACCTGACTCTATATGCAGTGAAATTATCCATTTACTGCTGGATATGAATTGTCAGACAGTCACTAACTGCTCTGCAGGGAAACAATCATACTTATGAACAGCAGGGGGAGCCCCCGCCTTACTTGCCAGCCATGCAGCTTTTTGTTTCCATGTACAGCAGTCGGCGACTGTGTAGAGATTTGTATTGGATTTTATACATCCCCTTTACGGTTTCCAACTCCAGCTGCAGGGACAAAGATCATGGGCCCAGATTTAAACAGATAAACTGGGATTATATTTGGAGGATTATTTTGCTGCAGCAACTGGTTCTGCAGAGTTGTATAAAGTTTGTAGTAAACAATACAAAAACTATAAAATCCACATTAGATTACATGACCACACAGGACCCAGTGCAGTCTATATATTCTGATTATTAATCAGTCTTGCTGTATCGGCTTCTGGCAGATATTATTTGACTTGTGCTGTTTTGATAATGACGATCCCTAAGCAGCCCAGACCACACTGAGCATGTGCACAGTCTTGGTCTTGCAAAGATGTATAACAAAGTTACAAGATGGTGACCCCCTGTGGCCAACTTTGAAAGCATAAATCATTTGTTTGATTAGGCTTGTGGTGCAGTAAGTTTGTTTAGTATAAAAAAATACAGCACTTCCTTCCATTTAAAGGCTTGTTTAAGGTAGTATTGGTGTAGTAGTTATGTTACAATGTGGTGTGTTTTTTTTCCTTTTGTTACTATATTTATTTACCAATGTTTATACATCTGTCCAGTTTGGAATCTCGCTATTGTATTGTTTGCTGAGCCACGGTGAGAGGTTGCTGTCATCTGACTTGCCTATGGAGCCTTGCATTGGAGACTTTGAAAAATGGTAATTGACACCACCTTCCATACCCAGGTTGCTTCTCTGGCCCTTTAACTTGTGGGCCATTTTTAATTGAAATGACATGTCTAGTAACCCATAGCAACCAATGAAATGTTTGCTTTTATACAAATTAAAAAAACACTACCTAACTGGATGGTACATGTCCTTACACCTGGTACATACCGTTTGGCTTACATTGCAATGTTTTAAGTAAATCACCCCATTGGTAGGGTTGTCTTTGCCCTATTTTAAAGAACATAATACTGTTCTGTATAGAATCAAGTTTATATAATGACCCTGAAGCCAAAATACCTTGGCCTCTACTAAACAATAACTTGTCTTTATCCATATTTTCACACTCACTGTATAGTTTGTACTAGACACAGCTATAAGGCTACTCTGAACCCTGTGTCTCAAGTCTGGCTGAGCCTGTGAAGAACTTTATTCCCAAATCTCTGACATGAAGACCTACCTTCCTTAAATTGTCTATGGAGAAGAAAAACCAAGCTGCTTAAATTGTGTATTCAACCTTCATATTAAATAAGACCATACATTTTTGGTAACTCCAAAAAACTAAACGAAAAATGGCCTATTAAAGAAATAATGTATCTAAACAGGCTTTAACCATAAAAAGTAATGAAGTTCCTTAATTCTCACAGGACCGATACAGTTTTCCTGGTTGCTAAGGAGCTGTCTCATGTCTCAAAGTCCTCCATGGTGGAGCCTCTCTTCTTGCCCAGCAACCTGCTCTCCTTGTTCTGCCGTTACCTGGACAAGCAGACTATTCATAAACTTGAGGACAAAATGGAGTAAGTCTTGTTCACTCTGAACTCATCTGTGACGCCTAGCAATTTTAAGTAAAATCATCTTTTCTACGGGAGGCCATGGGAAAAGATGATAGAAGCTGAACGTTGAAATCCCTCCTCTCTGCGATTTGGGTTTTAGATAGTTTGTTTTTAGTCTGTCCATGTGTTTGGTATTAAGTGACCCCCTGACCCTACTGCAAACCTCTTGCATGGAGGCCAGAGATGATGGAAAAACATTAGTGTCATTCTAGCCACTTTCATCAGTAAATGTGAAACTCAAACAAAGATTACAAGACATAGTGTAGATGGGATGTGTATCTATGTAAATATAGATGTTTTCTATAATTTATAAAGTCCCTAACTTTAGGATTTGACCCAGTGGTGTAACTAGATATTCAGGCCCTCAAAATGTAAGAGGTTGACCTGTTGTACCAATCTTTATTGAAATTGTATATAAATTAGGGTCTCCTGGGGCAGCCGCAGGGTCTGCTTCCTCTGTAGTTCCACCCCTGATCTGACCATATGCTGAATCCACCAAAAAAGATCTGGCAGAATTTCTAGGTCTGAATGTGCATATGACAAATAGCAAAGTCACAAACAGCATTCGGCAAAAATAAAAAATTGGCAGCTTCTAAAATCATGTGGTGATAAGGGTTGAAATTTGAATTCAGCAAGGCACACTGATTTGGATGGGTCCGAATCCAGCAAAAAAAGCTCTGAACCAAATGTGAGATTTCGTGCATCCTCAACCTTTAAGATTGTCTGTAAACAAATTCTAATTAGGGATGCACGAATCCACTATTTGGCATTCGGCCGAATCCCAAAATCCTTGGTGAAAGATTCGGCCGAATACTGAACTGAATCTGAATTTGCATATGCCAATTAGGGGCAGGAACGGAAAAAGTGGAAAAATGTATTTTTGTGAGCACATGATTTCCCTAATTTACATATGCAAATTAGGATTCGGTTTGGCCAGGCACAAGGATTCGGCCAAATCAGAATCCTGCTGAAAAAGGCCAAACCGAATCCTGGATTCCGTACATCATTAATTAAAATGGACGAGGCGATTAGTCCTTGAACTACCCAAAATTTTTAGGAAGTAGCCTGTATGGATTCTTGATCGGTCTGTGGGTTCTCCTGCTCACCCAGCCATTTGGCCTTTGTATGCCTACAGTATATGATGCCAAGTTCTGTTTAACAAAAACGAAAGGGGAAGTATAAACAAGTGTGTAAAGAGAAGACACTAGCAGTAAAATACGAGGCTGAAGAATAATTTGGAGAGCAGGCCTATGGTCTAAACGTTTTCTGAAGGTGCAGCTCATTTTTGTATCTTTTTTTTCCCCTTTGTCTCCCTGTAGATGTCCTGTTATCCCCCCATACACAGCTGTACCTTCATGAAATGCTACATCTGCCTTAAGAGGACAAGACTATCCTCTGCTTCACTCACCACAAGTTTATGGACAAGTGGAGCTTCTGCTGCGGATATTTAAATATTTATTCCTGTTTTAAAGGACCTTTTTTTGTTGCTTTGTTTGTTCAGACTCGGATAAGGCTTTCAAACTGGAGGAACACGGTTGTTTCCTTGAAGGTCTGAAGAGCGATGAAACATGTTCACTTTCTGTTTAAATGATTTGAAAAGCAAGAAATGTCGATGCTGTGTACAGATGTGTGGGAGGGGGGAAATTGCTGTAAATTTGCTTTTTGTTGGTGTGCTATTTGCACAGCATTCACCCGATATCATGTACAGCACTTGCAAAAAAAAAAAATAAACTGAAAGGAAATGTTCTTGTTTCTTGTTCTTGAGCCACTCCTGGCTGACCCCAGGCACCACCAGTACACTGGCACTAGATCTATGGCATGTTGGGTATGCACATCAGCCAACACTATAATGGCAGGGCAGTTTGACTGGAGATCAAAATCAGGGCAGGGACTACACACTGACCCATCATAGAAGGCACCACAACATGCTACCCCTCGTTATTCGACCGTCTAAGTAAAATCCTTCGACTTCGAATATCGTAGTCAAAGGATTTACCACATTCAGTAGGATCGAAGGAAAAATCGTTCGAACGATTAAATCCTTCGACTCGAAGGATTTTAATCCATCGATCAAACTATTTTCCTTCGATCACAAATTGGCTAGAAAGCCTATGTTCGGTAGGTTTTAGGTGGCGAAGTAGGTCGTCGAAGTTTTTTTTTTTAAAGAGACACAGTACTTCGACTATCGAATAGTCAAACGATTTTTAGTTCGAATAGTTTGGGTCGAAGTAGCCAAAAAAATAGTAGTAGAAGTATTTTTTATTCTAATCCTTCACTCAAGGTAAAATGTGCCCCTTAAAGGGCAAATCAACCCCAAAATAAAAATGTACTTAATAAAAGGAAACCTAATTTTAAGCAAATTTCCAATATACATTAATTAAGCCTTTTCAGTGCTTTTAAAGTTATTTGTAAAAGTAATTGCTATTGAAAGCAGCATTTGACTCCTGGTTGTTCATTTTTAAACAATGTTGCAAAAGTCTTGGTTCCCCAGCAAAGACCGGTCTGTTATTCAGCCGCCTTGTATTACATTGTATCAACAGTCTGAACCACCAGGGCAGAGAATAGACAGGGATTTAAAAACACTGCTTTCTATAGAAATATATTCATGTAACTTAAAAACCATAGGAAATCTGTAATGAATGTATATTGTAAAGTTGATTTAGAATTATGTTTTTGTTTATTAGGCAAAAATGTATTTTTTGTTTTGACATTCCCTTTAATGTAAATAGTTTGTAGTGGAACCCTGAGCCTTCAGTTACAAGTGTCCCCAACATATTTTTTTTACCTGCAAGAAACATTCAGATGTAAAAGGAGTTGGGGAGCAACACAAGCATGAAAAATGTTCCTAGGTGTACCAAGTAAGTGCTGTGACTGTCCATTTAGTAGCCCCTATATGGACTGGCAGACTACAGGAGACTCTATTTGGCAGAACACCTGGTTTTTATGCAACCAAAACTTGCCTCCAAGCCAGGAATTCACAAATGAGCACCAGCTTTGAGGCCACTGGGAGCAACATCCAAAGGGGTTGGTGAGCAACGTTGCCCATGAGCAGTGGTGTAACTAGATATTTACTGGCCCCCACAGCAAACTATTTTTCAGGCCCCCAAATTTTTAGCTTTTGATCGATTATGCCAATATTTATCTAAATAGTATATGAATTGGGGCCCCATACCTCCTGGGCCACCCCAGCAGTCGCAGGGTCTGCTTCCTCTGTAGTTATGCCCCTGCCCATGAGCCACTGGTTGGGGATCACTGCTCTACAGGAACCTGTATGTTGTTCATCAGCACTTGCCATAGGAATATGAACATGTGCAAGTAGCTTTAGGTTAGAGCTGTCGAAGCTGCACATTTTTATGTTTGTAAAAAGTCTTTAGATCTGGCGGGCAAGGCACCTCCATCCAGGCCCAGATTGACAATCTGTGGGTTCTTGCTAGACAAAGGTTTAAGATCACTTCCAACCTCCAATTTATTCTATTTATATTAATCTATTTATAAAAAAAATATTTTTAGGGAATATCTCAATCCCGCTATGAAAAATCCATATCTCTATATAAACTACCAATTGCCTCCGCAAAACCATAAATGTGTTCACCCTTTAAACCCGGTGACCTGGGTGTACATACCCCAGGACCCACGCTTCTGGGCACACAATACTTTACATTCAATGCAAAGAAGATTTGGGAAAAGTCGCACTCACGAGACGAGTGGCCCGGGTGCATCGTCCCGAACCCATAGCTGTGGGTGATGCGCATTCATAACCAAAAATTACTGGCAAGCACTCCCAAGTCCACTTGTAGGGTAAAATCAAGTGTATTTCAGCAGATTAAAAACATTGCAGTCCTGACACGTTTCATATCAAGGATATGTAGTCATATAAGTATCCTTGATACAAAACGCGTCAGGACTGCAATGTTTTTAATCTGCTGAAATACACAAATGATTGTACCCTACAAGTGGGCTTCGGAGTGCTTGCCAATAATTTTTGGTTTTGAATCTGTCGGTACTGGCAAATTTTATTTATTGTGTTGGTGGGGTATTGTTTCATACCTCCCAATTGTCCTGTTTTCAGAGGGACAGTCCCTTTGTAACAACTGTAACAATTTAGATAAGGAGGTCCCTTGGGATAAATTAGACTCACCTTCATTAGCAAAACTGTAATAACTGAAAAAAAAACACAGAAATATGTTCAAACTTCCATAACCTGCCAAATTTTGTAAAATTAACATGGTAATTAGGGGGTGTGGCCACAAAAATGGGCAAAGTCAAAAAAAATGTAGTCCCTCTTTTTTTATTTCCAAAATGTTGGGAGGGATGTTGTTTGGCCTCTGTGCTTAAAATGCAAATGCCTATTTGAATCCCACTCCAGACCTGCCTCCAACAGATATCTCAGAGAGGAAAATGGTGGACAGGGGAAGCCAGCTCTCAGCAGAGGCAATGAAGTTGATCAGCGAGCTTAAGGAATCCTTAGGGCAGTGATCCTCAACCAATGGCTTGCGAGCAACATCTTGCTCACCAACCCATTTAATGTTGCTTCCAATTGCCGCAAAGCAGGCGCTAAATTCTGAATTCCTGGCTTGGAGGCAAGATTTTGTTTCATAGAAACCATGTGTACTGCCAAACAACATTCTGTAGGCTGACAATCCACATAGGGGCTACCAATAGTCATTCATAGCCTTATTTGGTATGCCTAGGAACATTTTGCATACTTACTCCAACTTTTTTTTACATTTCAATGTAACTCACCGTAGAGATACGGAGGATGAACCAGAACCCCATGTGACTTACTGGCAGTTTAGGGTTGGGTGCAGTCAAACTGGGGAATGTACACTCCTCCACTGCTCCCAAATATTCCCTGTCTTGGAACAAGAGACAACCAGGGAAGTAGTGTACAGGCCTAGAAGACACCGTTATGGGTTGTGTGTGGGTCCTACAATGGCAACATGTTGCAGGTTAGTTTTGGGTGTGGGTTGAGTTTTTCTTGACGCATGCTAGCTCACAGGTAAAAAAGGTTGGGGCCCAGGGGTGTAACTACAGAGGAAGCAGAATAGGAACAGAGAAAGAAAGTATGGGAGCACTCTGACCTTGTGGATAGGCATCCTGCTGTGCTACCACATGTGAATGAACGCTCCCGACACGTACAGACTTTTCAGGTAAATATATTGAACACAGAGCACCAGCAGCAGTTAAAATCCATATTTTATTAGATCATCATTAAAAGGTTAAGCAGATCCAGTATCCCAATAGCACGCTTGACGCGTTTCGTGGACTAGGCCACTTTCTCAAAAGCTATGCTTAGCATGTCCAGGTGAACATTTAAAAGGTAACACCACACCCCCATTAAAAACAACCCTTACATTGCTGTTGATCATAACATTTAGAAGCTTAAGAGTGCTGGCTACGGAGCGAAAAAGGGGAATTTTATCATATTGACCAAATTAAACACAGTATCCTGTACAATATCACATATCTCTCAAGTTACCATACAATTAGCAATCTCATTTAGTAAAAAATCTGTTTGCTGATAAATCAGGTAGTTCATAAAGTATACATGGACATAATAATCAAAAGGGACCATTAACTAAATATCTGACACAAAGGGGCGAACCGGCTAAGACATATACACAGTTAATATAAATAATTAATTATAAATCACAATATAATTATGATCAACATTAATGAATCAATCAATAAAAAAATTCAATTCATTGCAAATAAACCTTTTTTGCTATTCCAAAATCATATATTTGTTATATTTTATTTTATTGTATTATGTTCTAAACGTACATATATTCTAGTGGCCACTTAATAAGAAGTTAGTAAAAACATGTCAATTCACATTCACAATTCAAACTGCCATTAATATCTAATGTTTTAAGATGGTACATCCAATACACCTCCATCCTAGATAAGATTTTATCACCATCTCCTTTTCTCACATTAAATTTAAGTTTATCAATTATTTGGAAAGTTATTCTGGAAACACCTTCATGTTGTTACAGAGGAAGCAGACCCTGAGACTGTAGGGGGGTCCAGGAGGTAAAGGGGCACCCGTGAGGCCCTAATTCATATACAATTTCAATAAATATTGGTAAAACAAGTCAACCTCTAGACATTTTGGGGGCTTGAAAAAATGATTTGCTGTGGGGCCCAGTAACATCTAGTTATGCCACTGTTTGGGACCCCTGATTTAGCGCAGCGGAGGTGTGTTTTTAAATGAGTGTTAGTGGAGAAGCAGGACTCCAACACAGGAGCTGAAGGAGACTGCCTGCTGGCCCTGGATAAGATTAACTCATTCTTGTCAGAGGAGGTTGAATTGGCTCTTTTTTCAGGCACAAGATCCCAAAGTTAGTCAAGGCAGTGAGCTCTGCAACTGAAGCTGCTGCGGGTATTGGTTAATCCAAGGATCCAGAAGGGGGGACCTCTATTTTTAAAGTGAAAAAGTCAAGCAAAATCACCTGTTTTTGAAAAGAGTTCGAAAATATTATCCACTCTGCAGCAGACGCCTTCAGCTTAGGACACTAGCACATGCTTATGCGGCTACGGATTTCCTTAAACGTTTTGGGTAGAGAATATGGTTTTCCATAAATTCAGGGGGCAAGGGTAGGAGAAAAAAAAAGTTTAAATATCTGGTAAACTATAGAATCAGGTGGGGAGCAGTTTGTAGAGTATTTAAAAAAACACCTCAACAGCACGATGCTATCGCCACTATACTTCTGTAGATATAGGTCAACCAAAATTCTAAATTTTAATGCTGTAGAGCAGTGATCCCCAGCCAGTGGCTCAGGAGCAACATGTTACTCACATGAGGTTCTTGGATGTTGCTCTCAGTGGCCTCAAAGCAGGTTCTCGTTTTTTGGATTTTAGACTTGGAAGCAAGCGTTGGAGGCATAAAGACCATGTGTCAATACACATGGGGGTGAAATAAACAATTAAAGCTCTTACTGGGCACCCCCTAGAAACTTTTTTAATGCTTGTGTTGTTCCTCAACTTTTTCAAGTGTGACTCAGGGGTAAAAAATTTTGGGGACCCCTGCTATAGATGATGCCAACCTCACAGTCCAGGTCCTCCTGTTTCCCAAAGCGCCCTATTTGCTTTTTAGATGGGTCAGTGACCCCCTTCTGAAAAGAATCAGAAGACGGCAAATAATTAAAAAAACTATACAAAAATAAATAATAAAAACCCAATTGAAAAGTTGCTTAGAATTGGCCAGTCTATACCATACTAAAAGTTAACTTATGGGTCAGGACGGATGCTCAGATTCGGGGAGATTAGTCGCCCGGCGACAAATCTCCTATTTTTCGGGGTGACTAATCTCCCCGAACTGCCTCCCGCCGGAGAGAATGTAAATCGCCATAAAGAAGGTCCTCGAAGCGATTTGTTTTCTGAAGTTGGCCAAAGTTTCCTCATGAGGCAACATCGGGCTACTTTGGAAAATGAAGTGCTCTGAGTGCCATCCTGCCGGTGATTTACATTCTAGCCGATGGGAGGCAGTTCTGGGAAATTAATCGACCCCGAAAAAGAGGAGATTTGTTGCCATGGGACTAATCTCCCTGAATCTGAGCGTATGCCTTGACCCTAAGGGGCAAATTTATTAAAAGGCGAATTGACGCTGGTGAAAATTCGCCAGAGTGACGTCATTTTGGAACTTCGGCGATTTACTAATGGGCGCTGCCGTAAATTCGCTAGCGAAGGAGATAGACTCTAGCGCTACTTCGCACTCTAACGGCAGGCAAATTTTCGCTCTGGCGTATGCACGTAACTGCACAAATTCACTAAGATGCATTTTTAATGAACGTTACCTCTTGCGCCAGACTTGCCTTTGCCACCTCAGACCAGGTGAAGTGCAATAGAGTAGATAGGAGTTCCTCAAAAAAAAAAATTTAAAAAAAAAACGCTGGCGACTTTTACTTTTTACAGGGTGATAGGTCGAAAAAGTCGTTAATTTTTTTTGAGGTACCCTCCTTCCCCCCCTACATTTCCTAACATATGGCACCTAAACTATACACTGGGCTCATGTGTAGGGCAATATTATACCCAGGGCCGCCATTAGAAATCACGTACAACAATATTTTCGGGGCCCACCCTGGTGACCAAGCCCCGTCCATTTTATTTTTATTAAGGTTCCCTGGCTGAAAGGTGGCTTCACTAGCTTTCGGAGCCCTGGACGCAACTTCGGATTTTTGTGAATTAGTGTTGTCCTGGCGAATCTACGTCTGGCGAAGTGTTGCGATGTCAGCGAAGCCCTCGCTGGTGCAATTTCCCTATAGGTGAAACACCCCTTTAAAGTACAAAATCCCCTGCCTATGCTGATGGTACAATCTCCTTTCCTCCCTTCCAGTCTTATCACCAGCTCTGAATCTGACACACAAGGAAACATGACTTTAGCAAGTAAATAAGCCAAACACTTGAGACTGGTAGTGTAAAATCCAGAAATAATACTGATGTAAGGAATATAGGCGAATTTCCAGAGCAGCAGCAGCAGCAGGAAGAATTGAGAAGTGACTGACACCTTTGGATATAGAATGTGCTGAGGTCAGCCGGCCGGCAGAGGGCGCTGTTTAGGAAGGAGGAGCTGCTGAGCTGAGCGTGGGATTGTGTATTATCAGTCAGAGCAGAACACACGTGGGTACCGCATTTGCACGGCTCAGATTGCAGGCAGCTCCCAGGTAAGGCTCATGGGGAAGAAGGAGCGCAGTGAAATGGTCACATTTATGTATTTTATGTAGCTCTGTGCTTATGAGCAGGGAAGTGCCTGAAGGCAGAGCTTGTTATGTTCCCAATGACTAGTTCCTGCTCCAAACGCTTTATAAGTGTATGTGATTGCAGGGGATGCTGGGAGTTGTAGTCTAGCAATAGAGCAGCATGTGGGGTATGCATAGACTAAATACCATTGTAATTGACATGAGTAGGTTTATATTACAGCTTCTAGTTGGTAAATAAGACAGAGCTAGAGCCAGGCCATTGGTGCAGATCTGCTGCAGGGTTGCCAGGGGTTTCCAGCCAAATTGGACTACTAATTTAAAGCCCAGGCGGGTTTCGAAAGTATAAACTAGCTAAGGTATGGCTTTGGGCTACTTTTTAGGCCTTTGGCTGTTTTTTTTTTTTTTTGCCCTAATGTGCCAAGCCTGTGTCTCCCAATGCATGTTGGGTAATGTAGTTTTTTTTGTTTAACAATTTTTGTTTAATGTAAGATTACAATACCCACCATGCAATGGGGCTGACTTGTGTAGAAGTCAGCAGTTACCAGAGTTTGGGCTCTGTGCCCCAGTCTTAAGTCATTCTTCTCACATTTTTTCGGTGAATTGACTCAATTTCAGACAATTTTGGGGCAAAAATCTACTGGCCACAAAAATGTCCAGAGGTTGACTTGTTTTGCCAATATTTACTGAAATTGTATATGAATTATGGGCTTATGGGGCCCCTATACCTCCTGGGTGACGGGCAAATCTCTCTCATTTTGCTTCATGGAAACATAAAAAAGTTGTATTTTTACATATATATATTCTTTATTTTTTTAGACTGTTTTTCACTGTACATATTGTGCTATTTTTGGGCTACTTTTCAAGTGCTACTTGTCTAGTTTTGGGCAGGTTTTGTAGCTGAATTTGGCTGGTTTTGAAAACTAGACCTGGCAACCCCGATCTGCTGAGAAGCAGAACAATGAGTGAAATTGCAGTTTCCCTCGGGGTGTCATTTGTATCAATACACAAGGTTCCTCCTCTCCGCAGAGGTAAATGTGGAATTGTAACGTGTCACTGCTCGGGGTTTGTACAGGTTTCCGGTGGTGGATTTATTTGCTGTTTAATGTGCAGGTGACGTTGCCAGATCACTAGAAAACTCAGGGACTTGTAATGTACTTTAGCAGGGCCTCACGCTGGCTGCATTTAAAGGAATTGTTCAGTATAAATAACAACTGGGTAAATAGGCTGTGTAAAATAAAAAAAAAATGTATCTAATATAGTTAGTTAGGCAAAAAACTGTTCCTTTAAGGGGGAACTAAACCTCAGTTCACTGGAGGGGGTTGCAATTTTTAGCCACCACCTCTCAGCGACTGTTATAACTAAACGCCCTGACATGGCCGAACTATTTAACATTTTTATTCTGAGGCAATTTGCAAATCATTTTTGATTATTTTTTTTACAGCAGCTCTCCATTTTAAAATTTCAGCTATCTGGTTGCTAAGGACCAATGAATCCTAGCAACCGCGTACTGGTTTGAATGAGAGACCAGAATCTGAATAGGAGAGGGGCTGAATTGAAAGTTAAATAATAGAAAGTGCAATAGCAATAACACTGCAGCCTCAAGGAGCATTATTCTTGCAGCGGGTCGGCAACCCCTGTATTTGAAAAATGAAACAGGCAGCATGTTCCACGCTAAAGTACTACTGACTGGTACATTTTTAGAATCGATAAGCACAAAGGGAGGTTAGACATTAGAGATACTGGGAGGTGGATAACCCATCTACAGTTGTGGCTTTAGTTATCCTTTAAAAGGGTGGTCCACCTTTAATGGGATACTGTCATGGAAAAACATGTTTTTTCCAAAACACAGTTAATAGTTATGCTCCAGCAGAATTCTGCACTGAAATCCATTTCTCAAAAGAGCAAACAGATATTTTAATATTAAATTTTGAAATCTAACATGGGGCTAGACATTTTGTCAGTTTCCCAGCTGCCTCCGTCATGTGACTTATGCCTGCACTTTAGGATGTTCAGCTTTGAAATCTGACATGGGGCTAGACATATTGTCAGTTTCCCAGCTGCCCCCAGTCATGTGACTTGTGCTCTGATAAACTTCAATCACTCTTTACTGCTGTACTGCAAGTTGGAGTGATATCACCCCCTCCCTTTTCCCCCCCCAGCAGCCAAACAAAAGAACAATGGGAAGGTAACCAGATAGCAGTTCCCTAACACAAGATAACAGCTGCCTGGTAGATCTAAGAACAGCACTCAATAGTAAAATCCAGGTCCCACTGAGACACATTCAGTTACATTGAGAAGGTAAAACAGCAGCCTGCCAGAAAGCATTTCCCTCCTGAAGTGCAGGCACAAGTCACATGACTGGGGGCAGCTGGGAAATTGACAAAATGTCTAGCCCCATGTCCGCTTTAAAAATTGAATATAAAAAAATCTGTTTGCTCTTGAGAAATGGATTTCAGTGCAGAATTCTGCTGGAGCAGCACTATTAACTGATGTGTTTTGAAGAAAAACATGTTTTCCCATGACAGTATCCCTTTAAGTTAACTTTTAGTATGTTATAGAAAGGCCATTTCTAAACAACTTTTCAATTGGTCTGCATTATTTATTTTTTATAGTTTTTTAAGCATTTGCCATATCTGCTTCTGACTCTTTCCAGCTTTTTAACGGGGTCACTGATTTGTCTAAAAACAAAAGCTCTGTAAGGCTACACATATACTATTATTGCTACTTTTTATTACTCATCTTTCTATTCAGGCCTCTCCTATTCATATTCCAGTCTCTTATTCAAATCAGTGCAGGGATGCTAGGGGAATTTTGATCCTAGCCACCAGACTGCTGAATTTGCAAACTGGAGAGTTGCTGCTATTCTCTGTAATAATAAAACAGTAGCTTGTACTTGATGCCAACTAAGATATAATTAATCCTTATTGGAAGCAAAACCAGCCTATTGGGTTTATTTCATGTTTACATGATTTCCTAGTAGACTTAAGGTATGAAGATCCAAATTCTGTTATCAGGAAAACCGCAGGTCGCGAGCATTCTGGATAACAGGTCGCATACCTGTACTGAACCCAGTGCCGCCAGCAGGATATGTGGCTGATGTTTTTTCTTTCTCTATAATGGGATACAAACTCCTCCAATATGTCCATGTTTATGACCTGTGTTCCTGTTCTCACAGAGATGGCAGAGACAGTTCTAGTGATTGGAAGCGGGGGCAGAGAACATGCTCTGGCTTGGAAACTGGCGCAGTCTCTACATGTGAAACAAGTGCTCGTTGCACCGGGGAACGCCGGCACCGCAGGAGATGGCAAGATCTCTAACACAGGTGAGTGGGGCTATAAAGCAGAGCTGCTACTTATTTGCACCCATGTGTAAATTGTATCAGCAGCTCCACCTAGTGGCCACATGACTACATACTAATAGCTGGGTGTTGAGAATTGTAGTTTATGAACATCTGCTCATATATACTTGTTCTACTGTATAGGTTATCAGAACATCTTATCTAATATGTTGTTTCTTGGCTCATTTATGAATAATGTTATACAACGGACTCTTCTATCATGAACAAGCAGAAATCTTACACATTCCTTTTGTACTGGGTCTGTTGCTATGCTCTGCTGGTTTGGAACGGATTTGTTTCCTTAAAGGGGTTGTTCACGTTTGAGTTAACTTTTAGGGGGGTATTTATCAAGGGTCAAATTTCGAGGGGTTAAAACCCTCAAATTCGACCATCGAATTGAAATCCTTCGAATTCAAATATCAAATTCGAAGGATTTAGCGATAAAATAAGCATTCGATTGATCGAATGAAAAATCGTTTGATCGAACGATTTTCAGTGATCGATCGAAGGATTTTTATTTGATGACAAAAACTTAGAAAATGCTTGTAGAAGGTCCCCATAGGCTTATAATGCAATTCGGTAGGTTTAACTTGGCGAAGTATTGAATTCAAAGGATTTTTAAAGAGACAGTACTTCGACCATCGAATAGGCTACTTCGACCATCGAATTGGACTTTGATTCGAACGATTCGAATAAAAAAATCGTTCGACTATTCGATAGTCAAAGTATCCAAAAATTTACTTCGAAATTCGAACTTTTTGAAATTCGAATATTAACCCGAGCAGTGAATCAGCAGAAAAGAAGATGGGGAGCTACTGGGGCATCTTTGGAGACACAGATCTTTACAGCTAAAGGGCTGTGGTTGCCTTGGGCTGGTACAGAAGCACAAAACATAATGTACAACATTTCTAGCTACTTCTTTAGTTAGGCTTTAGTTCTCCTTTAAAGGCCCAATAGCTCTCATGATTCTGAAGCGCTTACTAGGTCAAAATAAACTTCTTTTGGTTTCTGTGGGTTACTGGAAAAGTTGTCCTTGTTACGTCATAATACCCAAAATGTAAAATTTTTTGTGACTATGATAAAGGTTGTCTGGCACCAGCAGATTCAAGCCAACGTGTCTGTCTGTCTGTGTGTATTGGAAGTATAGCAGGAGAATGCCGTACATCAGACATACATAAAGATATTGATCATATGGAAATCAGATGAGAGTCTGTAATGTTACAATTATTTGCAGCCAGAGAACAAACACAGATCTGATTTATTTAGAAGTACGGGAGGATACATTACATAAGAATGATTTCCATCTGTAGCGAGTTGAAATCCGTTCCCTCTGTAACATCCTTAGTTCCCCTGTTGCTAATTCCTTATTAAAGTGCACTGATTTCTGTAAATCCTCATTAGGAACCTCTCAAGTGTCTGAAGGCTGATCACAAGTTCATTCGTTTGTTGCCTTGTGACACCCGGTTCCGGATGCAGAGACCTGATTTAATTGCTGTATAATCAGATCAGCAGAGCTGTGTATGGAGAGGTGGGAGGGGAAAAGTGAGGCTGGGTGCTGATTGAAAGGCATTTCTTACCTGTTTCACTAGTAAATAAGCTAAGTTCTATTCCTTTGTGCTTGCAGGAAAGATTTCTGATGCATATTCTCCCAAACTATTGTTTACATATAACTGTACCCCTGTTATCAACTGAGGGACCCAGCCCCTGTTTATTTGTACCCTGGGTACCCCTGGAACTATAGCAGGGTGACTGTTACCCCAATGTTTCTATATATCTGTAACCTTGTTATGAGCTAAGGGGGCCCAGCCTGAAGGCCAGTTAGGGGGAGATTTGGGGTGAGTGTTTATTTGTGCCCTGGGTACCCCTGGAACTATACCAGGGTGACTGTTACCCCAATGTTTCTATATATCTGTAACCTTGTTATGAGCTAAGGGGGCCCAGCCTGAAGGTCAGTTAGGGGGAGATTTGGGGTGAGTGTTTATTTGTGCCCTGGGTACCCCTGGAACTATAGCAGGGTGACTGTTACCCCAATGTTTCTATATATCTGTAACCTTGTTATGAGCTAAGGGGGCCCAGCCTGAAGGCCAGTTAGGGTGAGATTTGGGGTGAGTGCTTATTTGTACCCTGGGTACCCCTGGAACTATAGCAGGGTGACTGTTACCCCAATGTTTCTATATATCTGTAACTTTGTTATGAGCTAAGGGGGTCCAGCCTGAAGGCCAGTTAGGGGGAGATTTGGGGTGAGTGCTTATTTGTGCCCTGGGTACCCCTGGAACTATACCAGGGTGACTGTTACCCCAATGTTTCTATATATCTGTAACCTTGTTATGAGCTAAGGGGCCCATCCTGAAGGCCAGTTAGGGGGAGATTTGGGGTGAGTGTTTATTTGTGCAGAGTGACTGTTACCCCAGTGTTTACATCTATATCTTACATTGTTTTGAATATATTCCATTTTAAAATAAAACTGCAGGAGCTGATACTAGCGAATACTATTTACCTGCGTGTGACTAATTTCTGAGATGCACATAACTAATAATTATGACAGTACCCAAAACCGTTCTGCTCTCTAGTAGTAACTCATAGCAACAATTTTGCTTTTAGTAGTTCTGCTGCTGCTGTTGGATCAGAGCAATTAGCTTATTGGTTACTATGAGGGGCTGCACTTGTTGCAGTGCTGCATCAGGGATTTGAGTGACTTCACATTGCTGTACAGTGGGACAGACGTTGCTCATACTGACCATTATCAGTGGGACTCATCGGGGAGCTTTCTGATTCCCTTTCCTTTTCCGTTACAGCTGCCCCAGTTGGTGACCATGCCAAGCTTGTCCAGTTCTGCAAAGAAAACAACGTTGGACTGGTTGTTGTTGGGCCGGAAGCTCCTCTGGCAGCAGGTACATTTCATTCCCAAATGATCACCTTGACCCTACAGAGAAAAACCATTAGCCTTCATGCCCTTTGCTTCTCTTTTCCCAGGGATTATCGATGATTTGACTGCAGCCGGGGTGAGGTGTTTTGGTCCCACAGCCAAGGCGGCGCAGCTTGAGGCCAGTAAGAGTTTTTCCAAAGATTTTATGGACCGACATGGCATTCCAACTGCCCGCTGGAAATTGTTCACTGACCCCAAGGAAGCCTGTAGCTTTATTATGAGGTACCACGAATGTGCTTTAACTGTATAGGATATAGTATGTGTATACCTTGTTTCCAAAATACCACTGAAAATGCTATTCTTGATGCCACTGCAAAACTGTGTCTTTGTGCTTGGGTCCCTTATGTCTATAGGAAGCATTTCTGCATTCAAAAAGGCAATCACAACCATTTCCTGTTATGTGCCATGGCCTTACTGGGGCTTGATGCTTGGCTCACATGGAAGTTTATAAGGGGGGGGGGGTTTCTTTAAGGAAAACTGAATCCTAAAAATGAATATGGCTAAAAGTGCCATATTTTACAGCTAGGTCCATAAATATTTGTACAAAAAAGGGGGGTTGTGGGTGCACACCTAAGGCAAATTTCAAAATATTTAAAGCCCTGTCTAAGTAATTCAAGTAAAAATGCAAGTGCATGTAATTTTAAAAAACAGGGTTTTTTTTGTTACAAAGTTATGATCATAAAATTGATAAGCCACCATACCACATCAAGGTAAAACCCCACACGGTGGTCCCTAACTTGTTCACCTCTTATCATAGTATAAAAGGTATTTTACCTCTTTGCTTAATAGCATTACTTTGTATGAACATCTCCTGTGCTTTGGTTTCAAACTGTGAGCTAAATCCTCCCCCTCCGACTGCTAATGCGGCTTTTAAGAGGGAGAGACTGCCCAAACCAACCAATTTTTCAAAATTACATGCACTTGCATATTTATTTGAATTACTTAGGACTTTAAATATTTTCAAATATTTTGAAATTTGCCTTAGGTGTGCACCCACAGCCCCCTTTTTTGTATCCATAAATATTTGGACAGAAAACTTTTTTTCTTTTTTTTTTTCCTAATTTTGGTTCTGTACATTACCACAATTAATGTTAAATAAAACAACTCAGATGCAGTTGAACTGCAGACTTTCAGCTTTAATTCAGTGGGTTGCACAAAAAGATTGCATAAAAATGTGAGGAAGTAAAGCCTTTCTTTAACACAAACACTTCATTTCAGGGCCTCAAAAGTAATTGAACAAATTAAAAAACTGAAAATAAAATGTTCATTTCTAATACTTTGTTGAAAGCTGGCAATGACAGTCTGAAGCATTACTGTATATACTGAACTTATTGCACCAGCCTAAAGTTTCAGCTTGTCAATAGCAGCAATGATCCAGGACTTCAAACTTGTCACAGGGGGTCACCATCTTGGAAAGTGTCTGTGACACTCACATGCTCAGTGGGCTCTGATTGGCTGTTGAGAAGCTAAGCTTAGGGCTCGTCACTAATTATCCAGCAGAAAATGAGCTTCCCTGTAATATAAGCTGATGCTACAGGTTTGCTGATTATTAAATTCTGATGCTAATTGCACTGGTTTCTGTGCTGCCATGTAGTAATTATCTGCATTAATTACTAATCAGCCTTATATTGTGACATTTCTATTCTATGTGTACTGTATATTGTGAGTGGCTCCCTAAGCTCAGTAAGTGACAGCAGCACAGAGCATGTGCAGTGAATCAGCAGAAAAGAAGATGGGGAGGTACTGGGGCATCTTTGGAGACACAAATCTCTACTGCTAAGGGCAGAGACACTTGGTCAGATTCAGGGAGATTAGTCTGCCTTCCCGCCGGCTAGAATGTAAATCCGAAGTTGCCTTACGAGGAAACTTCCGGTGACTTCAGAAAACGAAGCGCTCAGAGTGCCATCCTGCCAGCAGGAAGGGAGGGGAAGGCAGCTTGGAGAGATTAGTAGCCCCGAAGAAGAGGAGATTTGTCGGCGGGCAACTAATCTCCTGGAATCTGACTGTGTGTCTCTGCCCTAAAGAGCTGTGGTTGCCTATGGCTGGTACAGAAGTCCAACACATATAATACAACATTTCTAGCTACTTATTTAGTTAAGCTTTAGTTCTCCTTTAATATCTTTAAAAAGAATCGGGCTTCTCACTGTTGAAGGTGTCTGGAGTGTTCTCTTCTCCTGAACTGACCTGACTTTTAGACTTCCTTTGAGATTCTCTGGTATTTTATGCATCTCGTGTCACTGTTTTTGTAGCGCTGATTTCCCAGCACTGGTAGTCAAAGCAAGTGGCCTGGCAGCGGGGAAGGGAGTGATTGTGGCCAGCAGTAAGGAGGAGGCTTGCAAAGCTGTGAATGAAATCATGCAGGTGAGTTGGGTTTTTGGCCTGTACAATTACATATGGTGCCTGAGGTTGGGTCACCTCACTCACATGTATATGAATAATAACCTGGGACGAATTAGTTCTTTAAAATAATTGCTCTACTGCAACTACCAACATTCCAGCAAATTGAGCTGCCATTGAAATGATGCTGGGAGCTGTGCTTCAGTAATATCTGAAGAGGCAGAAGTTTAAAATCACTTTCAAAGGCCATTCTTTGGTGAACTTGTTAAACGGATCTGTCCGCACATTATTGTCTCAGTTTAATTAAAGGAACAGTAAATTGTTAAAATAAATTGCTCATACTGCTTTTTCTTTTGCAATCTGCATTAATATTTTTTTTTTTGTAGTTTTCAAGATATTTGCAGTTTCTGCACTACTGATATTGAGAGCTAAAGCAACAGTGCCACCTGCTATTCAGTTTGGACGACTGGCTGCAGTTTGAGATAAAACGGAGTCTGTTGCTCTTCTCTGAATGGAGATGGTGAGCACATGTTGTACAGTAATTGTCTATAAACCCAATCCCTTTGTATCTTCTGTCACAGGACAAGGCATTTGGAGATGCGGGAGAGACGGTGGTTGTGGAAGAGCTGCTGGAAGGGGAAGAAGTCTCTGTACGTTGATGGTTTTTGTTTATTCTGCTTGGGTTGAACCTAATGCCTTTTCACTGCCAGATTTGCAGGCAATATCATTCTATGCCCATGCCAGGGCTTCAATTATATTTATGTTGTTAAAGGAACAGTAACACCAAAAAACCAAAGTGTTTTAAAGGAATGAATGTAGTGTTGCCCTGCAATGTTAAAACTGGCATGTTTGCTTTAGAAATACAACTATTTCCTGGGTAGCCATGGGGCAGCCACTCATAAAAAGGATACATAATAGATAACCAATTTGTTCTGAACAACCCCATTGTATTCTACAGATATTACTGAGCTTATCCGTTATCTGCTGTGTGTTTTGGAGTCAGGAAGGAATTTTTTCCCCCTCTGAGGCAAATTGGAGAGACTTCAAATGGTTTTTTTTTGCCTTCCTTTGGATCAACTGGCAGGCAGGTTAAAATAGAGTTAAGAGGTTGAAATTGATGGTTGGTGTCTATTTTCAACCTAACTTACTTTCTTACTATATGTAACCTGTGCGTTTTCTCCTTTTTCCAGTTGGAATGGCTGCCCCCTTGGCTACATAGCACCATGTTTATATAAACTGCATTAGTGTTTCTTAAGAGAACGCACCATTTTTACCAGTGCAGTGCAACAATACATTATATATCCATTGATAGAATTTTTAGTGTTACTGATCCTGTTAGGAAAAGTCTGGGCAGGGAACAGGAATGAGATCTGGGAGGGGACTGGTAAAGTTCAGCTCTGCAGGATGTGTCTGTGCCTTATAATTATATGAATTATTTATGTGGAACACCACCACCATAAGCTGCTTATAATTACATGTTTTTTCATAATGCAAACCGTTTCCCTTTAACCGCTTTATACTATATACTGGCTACAATGGGATATTTTTCCTTTGCAGTGTTTGTGTTTCACTGATGGCGTCACAGTTGCTCCAATGCCCCCAGCTCAAGACCATAAAAGACTGTTGGATGGGGACCTTGGTCCTAACACAGGCGGAATGGGAGCCTATTGTCCAGCTCCACAGGTATATAGTGAATGACATTATAATTACTGGCCGGTTTGCTCTGCTCTCCAGCCCTCAAAGGGCAAATAAGTATTTGTCCCAATTGACCTTCATTCTGTACTTCTAGGAATATATATTACAGCAAATAAGCATTGACCGTTATATTTCATCTTGCTTTACTCTCTCTGAGCTCCACAGTGCCAACTCTTTCTGTGCTTAAACCAATCGCATACAACAATATTTATTTTTAGATTACAAAAGATTTACTGGAGAAAATCCGAGACACTGTCCTGTTGAAAACCGTGAATGGAATCCGTCAGGATGGTGCGCCGTATGTTGGTAAGTGTTTTGTGCCACTGAAATACTGCTGTTCGTTAAGCCAGAAGGCAAGCAATTAGTTGTTGTGGGGTCTATATAGAAATTCTGATTGGTTGTTAAAGGAACAGTAACACCAACATTTTGTAATGCTTCATTCCCCACAAAACAGCTATAATAATAGATACGGCTTACTTTCCCTTGGATTTTTTCAAATCTTCAGCTTGAATTTAAGGTCCATAGTTCTCCATAGGAGAAAGGCGAAAAGGTGATGGCAGCTAGAATTCCTCAGCATTAACCTAAAGCACCTGACCTTTAAGTATCTGCAACTTAAATATTTGCTCACATAATTACTCCCAAAGCTGTCAGAAGGAATAGAAACATAAATCTAAGCTGCAGACACTGAATAAAAGCTTAGGTGCTTTAGGTTAATGGTGTTAACCTGACTTCTGTGTTCATTGCACAGAGAAATTCAAGCTGCCGGTGCCTTTTTGCCTTTCTCTTGTGGGGAACTTTGCATGCTTAAAGGTGGCCATACACGGGCAGATTAAAGCTGGCGATATCGGTCCCTTAGACCCATTCGGGATCTTATCTGCCCATGTGTGGGGTCCTGCGACCCGTCAGCCCATTCGTAGTATTGTAATCCGATCATTCGGCCCCAGGGCCAAAAGTTTGTATTCATCAGATATCGTCCTGCCGTTAGTGGGCATATCGGGTCAAGATCCGCTCGTTTGTCGACCTTGCCAAACGAGTGGATTTAATAGTGTATGGCCACCTTTATTCAAGCTGAACATGTGAAAAAAGTCAAGGGGAAGTAAGCCTTACCTATAATTATAGCTATTTTGGGGGGGGGAATGAGTATTTTAAAACATTTGGTGTTACTGGTCCTTTAAGTAGGCACTCTATATATTTTCTGCAGAAATAACTCTGCATTGTTAAATAAATTGGTCAACAGTAATTAAATACCTACAGGTTTTATCCCATTAATTGTATTGCTTCCCTTGATGACTAGGTATTAGTGGACACTTATCCATTGAGAAGCTGAAAGTGATATGAGTAAAAGGGTGGTAGGAAGCAAGTAGTTATACACAGATGATCTATTTTATTGTTCTTAGGGTAAGGGCACATGCTAAGATTCGGGGAGATTTAGTCACCCCAGCGACAAAACGCTTCTTCAGGCGACTAATCTCCCCGAAAAGCCTTCCTGCCGGCTAAAATCTAAACCGCCAACAGGATGGCACTCATGAGACGACTTCGGAAAACGAAGCCTTCCGGGTGCCATCCCGCGTTACCAGAGGAAAAAGCGATTTGTCGCTGGGCGACTAATCTCCCCCAGTAGCTTCATCTGCCCTTGCACTTATTGTGTAATAAAATGACACAATTTTCAAGCAGTATTACAGTGCTCAGATTTTATTATTATTATTATTATTATTATTCTATCCAGGTGTACTTTATGCTGGCCTTATGCTGACCAAGGATGGCCCCAAGGTGCTCGAGTTTAACTGCAGGTTTGGAGACCCTGAATGCCAGGTAATTTATAAAATAATTCTATTTCCTTTAACAATATTTGATGAGAACTGCCCAGTTTCTGCTTGCAGGTTTCTCCGCATATTTACGGAAGCCAAGTTCTTTCGCTCCATCCATTCCCCACTGTGCTCTCTGATACGGAGCCCGTCGTTATTCGTTTTAATCGCCAACAGAAATTGCTCTTTATTTTCCACCCAGGCTGCAGAGTGCTCATTATCATGGTGGTTTCCACAATCCCCATGTGACTCTGCAGTGCGGTTATTACCAGAGCTCAATGGCTGCAAGTTTTAATAACCCTTAATGGCTGTAATGGGGTCGTGCTCCATTTTCGGCTCAAATGCTTTTCCAGTATTCAAGTGTTCCTGTTTCATGCCAGTATTGTTTGATTTATTTTCTTTCTTTAAATCAGGTGATTCTCCCTCTCCTACAAAGTGACCTCTATGATGTTATCCTGGCCACTATTAATGGCAAACTGGCCAGCTGTATGCCCGTGTGGCTAGAGAGCCATGCAGCTGTTACAGTAGTCATGGCCAGTGGAGGCTATCCCTCTAATTATGCCAAGGGATTGGAGATTACTGGTAAGTCTTTATTAAGTGACATTTATATTGGTGTAACTACAAAACTGTTTTCTATTCTGAATTGACCAGTAAATACTAAATCCTTATGCACAGAACACATGGTAACCAGCAATGAGTTTGGGCTACTGTAATTGGCAATGCTGGGAATCTACATCTGCCCATTGCTCCATAAGAAAGGACTGTTCATAAAGAAGAGGTCATAAATAAAATGGGTTGTTCACCTTAAAATGAACTGTTAATATGCTGTAGAGAGTAATATTCTGATACATTTAGCAGCTGCTTTTCATTTTTTTTATAATTTGTAGTTTTTAAATTATTTAGCAGCTCTCCAGTAATTTCAGCAATCTGGTTGCTAGGGTCCAAATTACCAGGCAACCAGTCATTGCTTTGAGTAAGAGAAATATGAATAGGAGGGGACTGAATAGAAAGATGAGTAATAAAAAGTAGCAATAGCTAAACATTTGTAGCCTTACATAACATTTGATTTTTAGATGGAGTCAGTGATCCCCATTTGAAAGCTGGAAAAAGTCAGAAGAAGAAGTAGGCAAATAATTCATAAAGTATATAAAAAAAATAAAATAGTGAAGACCAACTAAAACGTTGCTTAGAATTGTCTGTTCTGTAACATACTAAAAGCTAACTTAAAGGTGAACCACCCTTTAAAATATTTTGCTTTTCATTCAGCAGCTCTCTATTTTGGAATGTTAAGTTATAGGGTCCAAATTACCTTAGCAACCAGGCGTGGTCTGAATAAAAGATTGGAATATGAATTGGAGGGGGATGGAATAGAAAAGTTATAAAAGGTAACAATAGCAATAAAATTGTAAACTCACAGGGCAATAGTTTTATTTTGAGACCTGAGGTCAGTGACCCCTATATGAAAGCTTGAAGTTGCCAACAATAGGGCATTCTATAACATAGCAAAAGTTAACTAAAATGGGTTGTTCACTTTTGAATTAACTTTTAGTATTCTATAGGGAGTGATATTCTTAGACAATTTGCAATTAGTTTTGTTTTTTTATTATTTGTGGTTTTTGTTATTTAGGTTTTTAATCAGTAGCTCTCCAGTTTGCAGTATCAGCAATCTGGTTACTAGGATCCCAATTGCCCTAGCAACCATGCATTGATTTGAATAAGGGACTGCAATATGAATAGGAGAAGCCTGAACAGAAAGATAATAAAAAGTAGCAATAACCATATATTTGTAGCCTTACAGAGCATTTGTTTTTAGATGGGGGTTCTGCAAATCCTCACTTGAAAACTGGAATGATTCAGAAGAAAAAGGTGAATTAAGAAACTATAACTAATAAAGACCAATTGAAAAGTTGCTAGAATAGGACATTCGATAACATACTAAAAGTTAACTTAAAGGACAATGAAAGCTAAAACATAAATAAAGCTGAATGAGAAGTCTGTTAGTCTAATCACTTACAGAGTGTAGTAAATTCTGTGTCCCGGGTGTCTAGCAGTAGTAACCTGTCTGAGAATGCAGTGTAGGACTACAGTGACGTCACTGATTTTTCAGGCCGCTGCTGCCCGAGGCAGCCTTGAGTCACGTTCGGCCAAATTACTTACATCATTTGCGCATGATTGAGCGGCGATTCATGCGTCAGAGGATAAGGAGGACTGTGCATACGAAGAGAAAAAGGAAGCGTGTAATCCTTTACCAAGATGGCGCCCGCATTTTACCGAAGGGGAGCTAAACTCGATGCATGATTTTCTTGTTTTCTATACACATGGGTGAGCCAAAAAAAAAGCGATTAGGGGCATCTGTATGAGATGTTTAGGGGGAGGTCGTGCATACATTTTGCCTTTCCTTCTCCTTTAAAGGTGAACCACCCCATTAAGTTTCAGCGGTGGACATGATAAATGATTGTGCACCGTAACACTGTCATGATACATTTTAATATTTTTCCAATTTCCTTAGATTAATTTAGATGAATAAATTGTGTATTTCCCTCAGGCTTCCAAAAGGCCAAAGAGCTGGGACTGGAAGTGTTTCATGCTGGCACTGCCCTCAAGGGTGGAAAAGTGGTGAGCAGCGGAGGGAGAGTTCTAACTGTCACATCCATCAAGAAGGACCTTGTTGTGGCCCTGGAAGAAGCTAACAAGGGGGTGGCAGCCTTACAGTTTGAAGGAGCCGTGTATAGAAAGGACATTGGTTTCCGGGCTATTGCTTTCCTTAACAAAGCCAGGTGTGTATTGGAAGACATAATGTGAGGACACAATACTGTCTGTAGCATTGCCAGGGAATTGTGTAGCCTTCTGATGTCAAATCCAACTGGGAAAGTGAATTCATAAAAGCACTTCATAACCCACCGTACACTCAGACTAACATTTCCGCTGTCTTCTATTTCTTAATGTTACAAAATGACCTACACTGTGCAGTTGTATTTTAGGTCGTTTCCCTTAAAATAAGACTGATGTAGATCATGCTGATGTGAGACGTAATTTCTTAGAAACCTTTTTTCATTCAGAAATAACATCAGATGGAGGCTTAAATATCCTACTTCTATGGGTTACTTAAAGGAACAGTAACATGAAAAAAAGTGTTTTAAAGGAATGACAATATAACACAGTGTTGCCCTGCACTGGTAAAACTGCTTCAGAAACACTACTATTGTTTATATAAATAAGCTGCTGTTTAGCAATGGGGGCAGCCATTCAAAGGAGAAAAGGCTCCATTTACACAGCAGATAAGCTCTGTAGAACATAATGGTGTTATCTGTTATCCACTATTTAGGGCAGGGGCACACGGGCAGATTCGGTGATATTTAGTCGCCTGGCGACTAATCACCTCTTCTGCGGGGCGACAATCTCCCCAAACTGCCTTCCGCCTGCTGTAATGAGAAAACGCCAGCGATTTCCGAAGTTGCCTCACAACTTCGGGCGACTTTGTGAAATCGAAGTGCCGCGAGTGCATTGGTACAGGCGATTTTTGATTTTAGCAGGTGGAAGGCAGTTCGGGGAGATTGTCGCCCAGCAGAAGAGGCGATTAGTCGTCTGGCGACTTAATCTGCCCGTGTGCCCCTGCCCTTAACCTCGTGGCATATAGATTTTTTTCAATTTCCACTATTGCTACGCAGCAGCTTTATATGAACTTTAGTAGTGTTTCTGAAGGGCAGCACTGTATTTGTTTTCAGATAGTTCACCAGAAATAAAGGCTTTTTCCAATTACTTTAATTACTCTATTTTTGACTGTTTTTCTAATATTGAAGTGTAAAGTGTCATTTTTCACCTTCTAAAGCAGCTCTGGGGGGTCGCCGACCCTGTAAACTGTTCTAAATTGATACATTTAGTTGATACATTTCTTATCTTTGTCCCTGCGGAGCAGAATCTCTGAGTTTCATTACAGGCAGCTGTTAGAATTGATACAATAGTTACTAATACTCCAGAGATGCTGCTGAGAAATGGATCAACTAAATGTTGCAAAATTGTAACAGTTCAGAATTTGCACCTGAATTTACTGAACTGTCAGACTCAAACACCAGAGACAGGGACTACAAACTTTACACTTAGATTTTGGAAAAACAAGTAATTGAAAAAAGTCTTTATTTCTGGGGAAAAATCTGAAAACAGTTGAACTGAAAAAAGTGTTCGGAAGGTGAACAACCCCTTTAAAACACTTTCATGTTTTTGTGTTCATGTTACTGTTCCTTTAATGCAGACCCTGGGATCTGTGTGTTTGAATGGTGACTATCCATATTCACATTAAATGGAATTTCCTAATTGTTTTGACTGGTTCCTATCTTGGCTGTACTGATAAATGTTTTGTTATTCTGTATTTTGTCTCCTGCTACTGGACTGGGTGTGATTTTCTGTAACCTTGACAAGGATAACTTTAAGGCTCCTCTACAGTCTCATGGTTTTGTTACATATTCGCACCTGCTGTGTATATGATGATTTCTTTGTAACCCAAAAAATGGATTTCTTAAAAAAATAAAAAAAAAATTGTAATGTGTATTAATTTCAATCAGAGATGAGTAGGGGTCGTTTTCGTCTGCAAGTGCAGTGACCAAAGTGCAATTTTATGTGCAATTGCCTTTTTTCCCCCCACAATGCAGCATTTTTCCCAGAATTCCAGCACCAGATGTTTAGATATTTATTCATACTTTATTTAGCGTATATTCACAAACATTAAGGGGATTATTTACTAAAATCCAAATTTATCTCATAATTAAATTGTAAAAAAAAAAGCCCGACCAAACACCCACGCCCGATTTTTGCCTTATCTATTAATAAAATACCTCAAATCGGATCGGGAAAAAACCCGATCAAATTGAGCGAAAAACCCAAATCGTATAGTTTTTTGTTTTTTTTTTTTTTTGTTTTTTTTTAGACTTTTTAGACTTTTTCCCTGAATGGCTTGTTTTATTGGGTTTTAGCCAGAAAACCCTGACAATCTGATTATCAGGCTAAGCCCACAGCAAACCACAATATCTTCAAATTGCGATAGGGAGATCTCCCACCCTAACATAAAGGGCAACTAGAGTCTAAAATAGAATAAGGCTAGAAATGGTGTATTTTGTATACTAAACATGAACTTACTGCACCACAAGCCTAATCAAACTTTTTATTCAAACTTTTTTTCAAACTGATTTATGCTTTCATAGTTTGCCACAGGGGGTCACCATTTTGTAACTTTGTTAAACATCTTTGCAAGACCAAGACTGTGCACATGCTCAGTGTGATCTGGGCTGCTTAGGGATCGTCATAAATGATCAAAACAGCACAAGTCAAATAATATCTGCCAGAAGCCGATACAACAAGACTGATTAATAATCAGAATATACACACTGCACTGGGTCCTGTGTTGTCATGTAATCTAATGTGGATTTTATAGTTTTTGTATTGTTTAATACAAACTTTCTCCAACTCTGCAGAACCAGTGGCTGCAGCAAAATAATCCTCCAAATAGAATCCCAGTTTATCTGTTTAAATCTGGCTCCATGATCTTTGTCCCTGCAGCTGGAGTTGGAAACAGTAAAGGGGATGTAAAGGCAAAAATAAAATCCAATACAAATCTCTACAGAGTCGCCGACTGCTCTACAGGGAAACGAACAAAGCTGCTTGAGTTCTGCATGGCTGGGAAGTAAGGCGGGGGCTCCCCCTGCTGTTCATAAGTATGATTGTTTCCCTGCAGAGCAGTTAGGGACCGTCTGACAATTCCTATCCACAGCAGTAAATGAAGGGAGAATTTCACTGCATACAGTCAGGTTTCTTATAAAAACAGTACACATTTTTTGAATCTAAGTATATTGGAGATAGGTTTCTTTTTCATTAAAGAAAGTAAAAATGCTCTTTAAAGGTGAACAACCTGTTCAAATATTTTGCTTTTCATTCTGCAGCTCTCCAGATGACTTCTAAGTTATGTGATGTCTAGGGTCCAAATTACCTTAGCAACCAGGCATGGGCTGAATGAGACTGGAATATGAATGAGAGGGATTGAATAGAAAAGTTATAAAAACAACCCAGAATGTATAGGATTATTGGGCTAAAGCCAGCACAGACCATATATCTTCAAATAGGGACATGTCCTATTGGCTTATACGGACCTCAACAGGTCTGATATGACGGATTTCGGATTTGGGCTTTTTGTAGCATTGGGGTATAATAAATTTTGAAAAATTCTATTTCCTTTTTCTCTGTGAAAAATGTGAGTTTTGGCCCGAAAAAGCCAGACCAAAAAAATTGGTTTTAGTAAATAACCCCCTAACTGTATTTGCACCATAACAAACATGCTTTTCTTAACCATTAAAATAGGAGTAGGCATTTATGTCAGAGAATTGCTTGGTCGCTGCTGTAGGGATGGATTTCTGCAGGAAGCATATTTAGTCCCCAGTAGTGGCCCGATAGGGTTCAGCATGCTGCCGAATGCCTCCCCTTGCTAATCAGGGCAGTGATCTACCTTTCTAGTTCATGTTTTATCCATATACATTATGATCTAAGCATTTCTCCAGTGTGGGAGTCCTATTGCTTTACTCCAATCCATGTTTTACAGATCTATACATTGTCCGTTTTCATTTCCAAATTCATAGGGCTCGTTCATTTCACCCTCATTCTTAGAATCCTACCCTCTTTATCCTGCCAGGTCCCTGACATACAAGGATAGTGGAGTGGATATTGAAGCTGGTAACTCTTTAGTGAAAGCAATTAAACCATTGGCTGCAGCCACTGCCAGACCAGGTAAGAGTCCCAATTTAATGGCGCCTTGCTAATAGAAAGAGGGTAAAGTGTAACTGCTAGAGAACATTTTATGGTTGTAGCCATGGCATCCAAATAAAAATATTCAATTATCCCCCCCACCCACTTTTATTACATTGTCCAGAAGACCAACTAAGGGCAGGTCATGTATTATTCAACAGTCTTTTACGAGTGAACAAACCTTGTTAGCTGGAAAAGGTCCTGCTTTAGTAGCTACTGATATCCAGCACTCTGTAAGTTGAATACTGCCCAAGGTTCAGTCAATAGAAAGATCTTGGTTGGGGGATAAACCATGTTTTGTATTGTCTATTTTGTTTTTTTTCCGCTAAGTTTGCATATTTAGTCTGGAACTAGCGCAAGGTACAGTTTGTGATGTCCCAATAGAGGGTCCTTCAAGCCAGAAGCCAATCTCTGCCCAGCTGGACTGACCTTTTTGTAATTTGTCTCTAATATTTAAGGCTTTGTATGTAATGCTGTATGTATGGAATGCCCTGCACAAGTCTGGATTTAACAAAAATGAACAGATGAAAATCTGACCAATGTTAGAGAATATCCAAAGCTTTCATATCGGGTAACTGTTACAATATGTCCACCTGGTAGGATGCAACGCAGAACTCGGAGGATTTGCTGGCCTGTTTGATCTGAAGGCTGCTGGGTACGTCGATCCCATCTTGGTTTCTGGGACTGATGGCGTTGGCACAAAACTGAAGGTAATGCCCAATTTCCATGCCGGTCAGATGCTGGTCAGTTTTTTTTCCTGAGAAGCTTTTACACAGTGCCCTTGATGTTTAGAAGACTAGATGCTGGTCAGTTCTTTTTCCTGAGAAGCTGTAACATAGAACCCTCGATGTTTAGAAGACTAGATGCTGGTCAGTTCTTTGGGTGGGTCCTAATAAGTGTATAATGCATAAGTTGGGTAAGATGCATAACGGCCCTGCAGACTGATGCTAAAGGAGGTGCAATAGGTTGGTTCCCACACATATCTTATAAAACCTGATTACGAGACATTCAAAACTGCCACCTGACTGGCACCCACACAGA
The DNA here is from genome assembly GCF_017654675.1 of Xenopus laevis. Taxonomy (NCBI): domain Eukaryota; kingdom Metazoa; phylum Chordata; class Amphibia; order Anura; family Pipidae; genus Xenopus; species Xenopus laevis. The sequence continues at coordinate 13,949,011 of NC_054373.1, forward strand.
AATAACCAGCATTACCTGATCATCACATTCAATGTTTAATACTTTTAATTGTTTTACTACTCCTGAATGTATCTATTTTCCTCTTGATTTGATTCCATAAAAGATTTTATGGTGTTACATACTCTGCTTGCAGTTTCAGACAGTACAAACTGCTATTCATTGTTACTTATTGTCCACCATAAACCTCCCATTGTGTTATAATCCTCCGACATTCATGGCATTCTACAGGTGTCGCATAGAAACCAATCTAGTTTACCATCATTCTCTTCAGATATCCTTAAAGGCATTCTGTCATGATTTATATATTAGGCATCCTCCGAATCCAGGATTTGGTTCGGGATTCGGATTCGGCCGAATCTTTGTGCCTGGCCGAACCGAATCCTAATGTGCATATGTAAATTAGGGGCGGGTAGGGAAATCACGTGACTTTTCATCACAAAATTAGAATTTTTTCCACTTTTCCTTTCCTGCAAATTCGGATTTGGTTCGGTATTCGGACAAATCTTTCACCAAGGGTTGGGGGATTCAGCCGAATCCCAAATAGTGGCTTCAGTACAGCCCTAGTTTTTATTTCTAAATTACTCTGTTTACACTGCAAATAATTCTCTACAATATAAAAATTCATTCCTGAACCAGCAAGTGTATTTTGTTAGTTGTAATATTGGTGTGTAGGTGCATCTCAGGTCATTTTGCCTGGTCATGTGCTTTCAGAAAGAGCCAGCACTTTAGGATGGAACTGCTTTCTGGCAGGCTGTTGTTTCTCCTACTCAATATAACTGAATGTGTTGCAGTGGGACCTGGATTTTACTATTGAGTGTTGTTCTTAGATCTGCCAGGCAGCTGTTATCTTGTGTTAGGGAGCTGCTATCTGGTTACCTTCCCATTGTTCTGTTGTTAGGCTGCTGGGGGAGGGGCGTGATATCACTCCAACTTGCAGTAAACAGTGACGTAATTTATCAGAGCACAAGTCACATGACTGGGGGTAGCTGGGAAACTGACGATATATCTAGCCCCATGTCAAATTTCAAAATTAAATCTAGAAAAATCATTTGCTCTTTTGAGAAATGGATTTCAGTGCAGAATTCTGCTGGAGCAGGACTATTAACTGATTCATTTTGAAAAAAAAAATGTTTTTCCATGACACTATCCTTTACGCTATCATACCATATGTATTCCACGTACTAAGCAATGTTTTAGGATCATTTTACAGTTTCTATGTATGGCTCTAGCTGACAAAGCAGGCAACTGTCAAGCTTCTGGCAATCTGGATCTTTCTATGGTTGTTCGTACCATTAATTCTATGACTCACACACCCATTGGAAAGCTCTGCAGACTGGTTCTGTGCTGATGTAAGGGCACGCTCATCTCGGGGTCTCCAATTTAATGTATGGGTGATTTTGTGCATTAATTACCTAGATTTTTCTCATCATTCCAATACTGATCTCTTCCATATCCTGCGATGCTCATCTGACCTCCAATTTCTGTTTCTTTGCAGATTGCACAGGCCTGCAATAAGCACGACACCATTGGGCAGGACCTGGTCGCTATGTGTGTCAATGATATTTTGGCGCAGGGGGCAGAGCCGTTATTTTTCCTGGATTATTTTGCATGTGGGTCCCTAGATGTGGCGGTGGCTGAATCTGTGGTTTCTGGAATAGCTGCAGCGTGCAAAATGGCTGGTTGCGCCCTCCTAGGTAACACTTGGGGGGAGTTTTTGCGGGGTATCCTAAAGGCAATAATCCTCTTTTGTGGTCATCCGATCCCAAATCTGTTTACTCATCATTCGCGTTGATTGTGTAACATGGTATTAATAAGCCACTGATGGGAAAGGCAATATATACTGTTTCTATTGTTTAAAGGGTTGGCACCTTTAATGGAAAACAATACCGGCCTTCCTATATATTTATCTTTTTTCCGTATTAATAACATTGGGATCAATCATCATTTTTACTGGCCAGGCCGGTAAAATACTGGCCAGGTGGCAACCCTAATAGTTTACTGTATGTATCTTTCTGCTTTTGTACATGGCAGGGGGTGAAACGGCTGAGATGCCGGGAATGTATTCTCCAGGAGAGTATGACCTAGCGGGCTTTGCTGTGGGGGCCGTGGAAAGAGGCCGAATGCTGCCACAGTTGGACACAATACAAGCCGGAGACTTGGTTATAGGAGTTGCCTCCTCTGGAGTTCACAGCAATGGCTTCAGCCTTGTGAGGAAGGTTCTAGAGAAGTCTTCTCTAGATTTCTCCCATTCGGCACCAGGAGGCTGCGGTGATCAGACACTTGGTAAGCAATTCACATGGGGACTTTTGCTTATCTGTCATTTATTTGAACATTAAGGCTGAACCATGATTGCTGTCCTAGTGAGCCAAAGCAGGGGTAGGTATCTTTATTTTTTTCATTATTTGGTCGTGCCACTAATTGGCTCTTTGCACCCTCCTTTTCATAGGGGTAGGTATTGGCCTTGCTCTAGTATCTCTTCCAAAGCAAGTAAGCCCATGCTTTAGTCTCAGTTGGTTTCTTTGTGCATTGAATAGGAGTCAATTCTTCTGAGCTGTAAGTAAATCATTGGTGTGCCACAATCTGACCACTCTAAAAGGCAGCTACATGGTCTTCACTGTACACTTTTGCCATGTTTTATTTCAGCAAGCAGATCAGATAAAGTTGGCTCCGGAGTTTGGGGTGAGCTGGGTCTTTGGCTTTCACTTGTAGCGGGCCCAGGGGGCATGGCTACCAGCTCCATTTTGGATTGGTTGGAACTCTCATGCATATTTTTAGCCAACCGTGATGCGGCTTCAGAGGCTCTCTTTTGGGCTTTATTTTGCCCCATAAGTATTCTCTGGGGTAAGGCCATGCTGGATACGCCCAACTAATCTGTTTTGTGCCATTCTACAGGATATTTTAGGACCGGTTGTCTGAGCTCTTCTTAAAGGGGTTGTTCACCTTTTATTCTGAGCAACTTTTCAATTGGTCTTCATTATTTATTTTTTATAGTTCTAATTATTTGCCTTCTGACTCTTTCCAGCTTTCAAGTGGGGTTCACTGACCCCTTCTAAAAACAAATGCTCTGTAAGGCTACAAATGTTTTGTTATTGGTTCTTTTTATTACTCTTTCTATTCAGGCCTCTCCTATTCATATTCCAGTCTTTTGTTCATATCAATGCATGGTTGCTAGGGCAATGTAGACGCTAGCAACCAGATTGCTGAAATTGCAAACTGGAGAGCTGCTGAATAAAAAGCTAAATAACTCAAAAACCACACATAATAAAAAATGAGGACCAACTGCAAATTGTCTCATAATATCACTCTCTATGTCATACTAAAAGTTATAAGTTGTGTCTGTTCACACGTAGCACTAAGCCACGTTCACTGTCTATGGCCCCCTTTGAGTTCGTGATCTGACCTCTCTCCACCATTTCAGGAGAACTTCTGCTGACTCCAACAAAAATTTACAGTAAGACCCTATTACCTGTTCTGAAATCTGGGAGTGTGAAGGCCTATGCACATATTACTGGAGGAGGCCTACTGGAAAATATCCCTCGAGTCCTTCCTTCATCTGTTGGCATCTCACTGGGTAAGAAACACCAGTACTTTAACTTAATGACACTGACCAGTGTTGAATGGCAAGTATTATACGAGGCACCATATTGACATTGTAGATTATTTTGCCAAGGATGTTGGCTCAAAATCCAGGCGCTAAATTTTCATATAGCTCATTCTGGAAACTGGTAAGAAAGATAATAGCATTAAATTGATGATTTTGCTTGTTGGCTCTCAGATGCAAGTTGCTGGAAGATTCCGGGAATCTTCTCCTGGCTGCAGAAAGTGGGAAACCTGTCGGAGGAAGAAATGGCCCGAACGTTCAATTGTGGGATTGGTGCAGTCCTAATAGTGGGGAAAGAATTGGCCGGACAGGTTCTGAGAGATGTGCGGAGAGAAGAGGAAGCCTGGATCATCGGAGCAGTCACCCCAGGTCCCAAAGGTCTGTTACCAAATTTAAGTTAACACCCAAAATGTGCCAAAGATCAATGGAGAAGCTGAAATAGGTGAATAAAGCTTAGCCAATGGTACAGGTATAAGACCTGTTATCCAGAATGCTCCGGATAATTGATCTTTGTTATTTGGATCTTCATACCTTAAGTCTACTAGAAAATCATGTAAACATTAAATAAATCCAATAGGCTGGTTTTGCTTCCAATAAGGATTAATGGCAGACGGCCTTTCCATAATTTCGTGCTTTCTGGATAATAGATTTTCGGATAACTGATCCCAAACCTTTATTACCTTTATTTGCTTTCCTGCCAATATAAAATACAGTTTTCTCTCTCCATCTTGCTTCTTTGTTATTTTTATAGCACTATGTGACACTTTATGTACCCAAACAAGTAACTGAATTTCTCTCACCACATGGAAGACTCTTGCAGTGTTGAAATAAAAAAACTGATGGAAGCTTTTGCCAGAAGCAGCTCTGAGTTGAAGCAGTTTGTGCCTGAACAAACCTCCAGCCTGCAGGGGGCAGCACACAAAGTGCGAGTGGCTGTCCTCATCTCTGGCACAGGTAGGGATTCTTGCTTCTATAAAAGTCTGGTGGATTTCTGCTTGGTCTTTAGCAGAGCGTTTTTGCCATACCTTCTTGATCTAATATTTATGTGTGTTTTCAACTGATCTCACTAAGTCTAGTTAACTCTTGTTTTAAAGGAACAAATATGGAGGCCTTAATAACAAGCACTAAGTCATCACACAGCGCAGCTTCCATAGCCCTTGTCATCTCTAACAAAGCTGCAGCTGGAGGACTGAAGAAAGCGGAAAGTGCTGGTATCCCTACAGTGGTAAGTCGGGTTATGCTTTTTGCATTAGGGGCTTTTAAAGGGGAAGTTATCCCGTTTTCTTCGCTATCAGGTTGGTGGGCTTTACTTACAAATAAAAACTTGATGTCTTTTTGTTTAGGTTTTGGACCATAAGCAGTACAGCAGCCGCCTTGAGTTTGACAATGCCATTGATAAAGTCCTTCAGGACTACTCCATTCAGTTTGTCTGCCTGGCGGGATTCATGAGAATTTTATCTGGACCCTTTGTTAAAAAATGGGAGGGTAAGTTCTGTAAAGAATTGTATTCATTCTGTGAGTATCGGGGAATGTTATAATGTGCACAGTTTACTCCGTTACCCAGAGTCAGATGTTGCTTTTGTTACCTAGTTTGGTTATTACTAAATACCAGTCGCTTCTGTTAGTCTAAGGCTTAATTTTCTCTTACCTGCAGGGAAGATTCTCAATGTCCACCCATCTCTGCTGCCTTCATTTAAAGGAGCCAACGCACATAAGCTGGTACTGGAAGCTGGCGTGAGGGTCACGGGATGCACTGTTCACTTTGTTGCTGTAAGTCTCTGTCTTTTGGTCAAGTGGGTCTCAGATATAGATCCTTGTGCTCCATGTTGTGCTTCTGTGCTTCAATACAATCTTGTATTCTTTGCAGGAGGAAGTGGATGCTGGGGCTATAGTGTTTCAGGAGGCTGTTCCTGTGGAGCTGGGTGACACAGAGGAGACCTTGTCAGAAAGGGTTAAGAAGGCGGAGCACAGAGCTTTCCCAGCAGCCCTGCAGCTTGTGGCCAGTGGTGCTGTCAAACTGGGAGCAGATGGCAAGCTGAGCAGGAGTTTGCCAAATAGATGCTAGTAAGAAATCCTACAGACCTACCATATTGACTTGTACGATTTGACGCTACCAACCAGAAATGCCCTTTGGATACGTTGCTTTACTTCATATGATAGGTTATCACCAGGCTTTTCACATGGTGCCTTAGTATCTACTTTCTACTTAGGAAGTATCAAATAGGGTCAGCTGTCCTGCACTTTAGAAGAACTGTAGGGAGGCATCCATGCTTATTGCAACATCACCTGCTTATTGATTACTTCAATATGGGGGGGCCTTTACTAGATACTGTGCCCCGAGACCCTCGTCCTCATAGCACTGCCCTCTCTGCTCTGTATTGCTCTTCTGTACTTTGGTGGTGTCAAGGGGGGCCCGGCTAATTTGGAAAGTGCAGCACAGCTGCCCTCCCCCCTTTAGGCCCAGGCCCCATACAAATGTACTCCTTCAGGTCCGGACTGAGAATTAAAATAGGCCCTGGCATTTCAGGTGCACAGAGGCCCAAACAGCCCTCACCAGCCCACTAAATACTGACTTTCGATGGGACCTTATAGCAGCCCCTCTGGCATTTGGCAGAACCCACAGATTGCCAGTCCAGGCCTGCCCCCTGTGCTCCCCTGATGGCAGCCCTGATTACATATATAGACATGTTCCCTATTAGCCACTTATCTTCTCTCCTCTTTCCCCATAGAGCTTTATCCTTGCCGGGGGTTTATATGTGAATCAACAATCTTCAACTGCTTCAAAAATCTTTTTGCATTCAAGATCCGGACTTCCACAATGGCTGCCTGCTAAGAAGATGCTAAAGAGACTGTAATATTTCTCCGCGTACCTTACACACTTATCCGCTATTTGCTGCTTCTGTCACACTGGGCATCTGCCATTATTGTTATTGCAAAGGAGGCACCATGTATGCATACATTAGAGAAAAACATTTAGGTGGCCCTCATAGACAATCCACTGTCTTTTGCCAGGTACCCAGTGGGGGGTAGTTTTTCCAATCTTGTTCAATACCCGTTCTAATACTTTGAAATATTTTACTTGTTTTGACTACATGCACATCGACCTTGTGTCTGTTAAAACCTTGATCCATTTATTTGTCCTTCTACAGTTATTAGTCTTTGAGGTTTTGCTTATTGCCTGAATATTTTCCTGTCTCCAGATATTTGTACATAATATATACACATGAATGGTGTCAGCCATGTTCCTTGCCTAAGCAGAGATAAGCTTTTTGGTCCAAGGCAAGTGATGCAGCACTTTCCACTTATATATATATATATATATATATATACACAAATATACAGATTGCCAAGAACAAATTGGAACCCTTGGAAAAATAAAATATAGTCAAGGGCCACATGCATTTTAGGCCTCCAGGACGAAAGGCCTGGTCTAAGAGAAAACAAATTACCAACTACCATCACAGGCCTGATCCAAAACATATAGACTTTGGGATGGCAATTACACTTAACAAATGCAAACACAAGGGAATTCAAAAGGGTCAATAAAGTTGACACCCTCCTTCCTTACTGGGTCTTTTAGTTGCTCCAAGTGTAACTAAAGTTGGGCTAAACAACTAGATAATTCCGATATGGCCCAATGCATTGGTGGACAAATTGGGGAAAGTTCTGCTCATCTAATGAGCTGGGCCAGATTGGGATGGTCCAGTTATTTGGCTTCTGGGCCAATTATCAGACCTCAATGGGGGCCTATTAATACTATCAGGAGAGGACTACATTAAAGTGCCATGTGCTCCTTGTCCATTGATAGAATATAGAAGCAGAATGTGTATAACAAATATTATTGTTGTATGACCCGGCTGCCCCTTTTTTATGCTAATGGAACTTAAACATTCCAGCCATTTCACTTTAGTGCTTCTCTAATGGGAAACTGTTTTTTCTTTAAATTGCCTAGTTTAAAAGACAATTGCATAGTAGGCGCATATAGCTTTGTACAAATCCATTGGCACTGTATCACTAATACACATTTTATATTTGCTTGAAAACAAATAGGGATGCACCAAATCCCCTATTTGGGATTTGTCTGAATCCTTCATGAAAGATTCGTCCGAATCCTAATTTGAATATACAATTTAGGGAAGGGAAAAAGTGGGGTACATTTTTTTTACTTCCTTGTTTTGTGACAAAAATGTATGTGATTCCCCTTCCCGACACTAATTTGCATATGCAAAATTGGATTCAGTTCAGCCAGGCACGAGGATTCTGCCGAATCCTGTTTAAAAAGGCTGAATCCCAAACTGAATCTTGGATTCGGGGGATCCCTAAAAACAATCCAACCCTAAGCCCTGCTTTTTTGAGGACCCAGAGGATGGAGCTGAGATCTTGTGACAGAAAGGTCGACTTAAATTTCCAATTAATCAACAGTAATTTGCACTCCCGTTGTTACCAATCCCATAACTCTCCATAAATCGAAATCCCAGCCTGCTCCCCTTTAGTATCTAAAGTATTTATTGGCTTTCATAAAGCTTAGGATATTTCCAGAGTGCTCTTGCATTTCTGTTCTAGAAGGTCTTAATACTTTGTTTCAGAATTTCTTGATCCTAATGTTGCATTCAGTATGTTACCCGTTCTGACCATGGCAGTTTTTCACAATAAACAACTCTGTTAACAGGCCAATGGCGGTTGTTCTTTTGCCAAACTTTGTTGGCATAGGATTAGTGGACCAAACTTTGCGCAATAATACAGTTAAGCAGCATAGTCCTATCCACATTGTACACATTAAAGAAGCTTGTGTTGTTGACAAGATAATATAATTCTGAATATTTCATATTTCCCAACATTCACAGAACAAACAATAATTGGAATTTTATTAGATGGTACAGCTCTCTCTAATATATATAACAGACTTACTCAACCCAATAGTTAGGGTGGTGCAGGAGATAAAGCAATTGGAGATTAAATAGTATTAACAGGTATCTCAAAGTCTGCACTCGGTATTTAGTCTTTAATTTATTGTATTACAATTTATTTATTCTCTCAGCCACCTGATTCAAATAGTTAGTGACCCATATGTTAATACGAATTAATCACCTTTTATTTACACATATGCAAAAAAACCACATATATTAAAAATTACCACACATAAATATATATCACAATTGATCAATATAAATAGAATCAATTAATTGATATTAAATTTGAGGCTGTTATAATAATAATTTACAGCATCAAATTTAATATCAATTAATTGATTCCATTTATATTGATCAATTGTGATATATATTTATGTGTGGTAATTTTTGATATACCATATATACCCGAGTATAAGCCGAGTTTTTCAACATCCAAAATGTGCTGTAACGTCTACCTCGGCTTATACTCGGGTCAGCGGTACCCAACCCGCTGAGATTGCAGTCACTTTTAATCATTCCTATACCAACAGTACACTTGGGGAGAGACTGCAATATCCCACAATGCCCTCTGTTGGTTATATGAAAGAATAACAGTGCGCCCTCTGTTGGTTATATGAAAGAATAACAGTGACTGCAATATCACACAGCGCCATCTGTTGGTTATATGAAAGAATAACAGTGACTGCAATATCACACAGCGCCATCTGTTGGTTATATGGAAGAATAACAGTGACTGCAATATCACACAGCGCCCTCTGTTGGTTGTATGAAAGAATAACAGTGACTGCAATATCACACAGCGCCATCTGTTGGTTATATGGAAGATTAACAGTGACTGCAATATCACACAGCGCCCTCTGTTAGTTATATGAAAGATTAACAGTGACTGCAATATCACACAGCACCCTCTGTTGGTTATATGAAAGATTAACAGTGATGGCAATATCACACAGCGCCCTCTGTTGGTTATATGAAAGATTAACAGTGACTGCAATATCACACAGCACCCTCTGTTGGTTATATGAAAGATTAACAGTGATGGCAATATCACACAGCGCCCTCTGTTGGTTATATGAAAGATTAACAGTGACTGCAATATCACACAGCACCCTCTGTTGGTTATACGAAAGAATAACAGTGATGGCAATATCAAACAGCACCCTCTGCACATGGTAGTGGGACAGTGGGACAATGCACACAGTAATCCGTTTGGCAATTCTCTGTCACCATCAACTTTGCAAAGAAGTCCGGTTGATCGCTGGGGGGGTCGCTTTGGCAGAATGTGCGCTGCTGGGAGACAGGGCTGTAGTTGTGTCTAGGCTTATACTAGAGTCAATAAGTTTTCCCAGTTTTCGTGGGTAAAATTAGGTACCTCGGCTTATACTCGGGTCGGCTTATACTCGAGTATATACGGTATGTGGTTTTTTGCATATGTGTAAATAAAAGGTGATAAATTCGTATTAACATATGGGTCACTAACTATTTGAATCAGGTGGCTGAGAGAAAAAATAAATTGTAATACAATAAATTAAAGACTAAATACCGAGTGCAGACTTTGAGATACCTTTTAATACTATTTAATTCATAGAACAAAATTTGGTAGATGTTTGATAGAGGGAAAACACACTGTAACTGCTCCCTTTTACACAAAGCCCAAGATACAAGGGGGAGTAAAACTGGTTGGTCTTTCATTCCTGGCCCATCCAGAATACTGTACTGTCCTCTGCTAACTGCACCGTTCCACTGGCCACTAGAATGATGGCCTTGGCCACTGCTCTGGATTTGGCTTCTTCCATTTGTTCACTTAGAGGCACTTCGGTATTGTCCGGTGCTGGAAAGGTCTCTTGCACAATCACTGGTCCAGGACTGATTCCAGCCTGCACAAAACAATATGTAAAGCACTTCAGGGCCATGATAAATACAATTCAATTACTAAAACAGATACTTGCAATCTGTTTTGGGGTTGGAGAACTGTATTCAGATTTTCTCTCACATTTTCCCTCTATTTTCTAGTCCCTGAAGCTTGTACTTTGCCAGAACTTGAAACATGTATCGTCTTTCCTAAAATTATAATGTTCTATACAAAGAGTGCTACATATGTGCAAACCACTTTATTATTAGATAAAAAGAGATTTAGCCATTACCTTTACAGATAATTTTATGTTCTAATTAAGCACCCTTATCATTAGTTAACTGATATTTTATTTCTGCTATACTATCATGGCTGCCTCCTGCTTAATTAATTGCTTCTTTGCTGAGCACTACAGGGATTAACGGCAATGGAAATGCACGTGGCTGCTGCCGTTGAAGTAAAGGCAACCATCTGTCCACAGTGGGGAGATACAGCTTTTTGCACAATAATGCACATTTGAGGATTTTTTTCTGATGACATGCAGTTGTCATTTAAAGGAAACGTATGAAAAACAAGAAAGTGCCATTGCATTATACTATACTAGTGTTTCGGGCTGTTTTCAGGAAATTGTTTGCAAAAACCTTATTAGTCCCACCCATCCGTTCCTATTCCTGCTGCCTCCTTTCCCAGGCTGTGCAGGGGAGCAGGTGACACTCAGCACACTGTAGGATAGGAACCAATCAGCAGCTAGGCTGACCTGACAAGGAACTGAAGCCTCTCTTTGCTATTGTTCCTTCCTATTGTGCTTCTGGCAGGGACTGGTGTGACACACACACCCCTCATATGAAACTCGAATAGGGACCATAGCAGATCTATAGAGTGCGCCAATAAAGGGGCCATTTTTTTTTTAGATAATTTTTAGCCCAGAGTAAAACCATCACCATAGATTTGAGGGTTTTTGCTTGCAGTGTTTCCTTTTAAGTCTCGCACATTGGCAGGCGTCTCACCAATAGCTGGTGTAACTGAGCCTAATACTGTTCCTGATATCACCATTTGCTTAATTGAGGCAGAGCAGACATCACATTGGAACCAACCCTGTAGGACGTTGCTTGAAAGTGTTGGGGTTTGCATGGAACTTACAAGCAAGAAACAGACAGTGCAGCCATAGACTCTCAATCCCTCTTGGAGAGGTTCTTTCATCTTCAATGAAGGGGAAAGATATGGGCACAGATTCATTAATTTGCCTAAAGGACAAAAAAAAGTTGCTAATGTTAGGAAAATCTGCAATTATTTATAATGAATGTTTAAACACAATTATTGCTCATGTATTCCTTGTAAGGGCAACTGTATATGGTATTAAACATATAAACTTGACCATGTAGGCAGACAACTTGCGGGGAAATTCTCAAGGAATCTGACCATTCAGCCTGGTGCTCGAACAATGTAATGGCGTGGAACTTGGCTGAATGTGTGATATGATTGTCCTGTAAAATAACCTTTACATTGGAGTGGGAAACTGGCTCATGATGTTGCAATTATTTGTGAACCTGGAAGAAAGCAGTCAGTCAGTCTTCTGTTTAACCAATGAGACTGCGAGGATGGAGTTATGCACAAGCAATTGGCAGGGAAACCATTTGTCTCAGTTTACACATTTCGCCAAAGATTTACTTTGTATTTTCAGTCATTTTTGACATATACAGTAGAACCCCCATTTTACGCTTTTTAGAGGACCAGAAACAAAAGGTGTAAAATCCAGGAAAATGGAAAATTAAGGAAATGTGTTATGCATAATATATAGGTGGGACCACAAAACAACAATGTAAAATGAGGGGAAAACTTAAAATCAGGATGTAAAATGGGGGTTCTACTGTATAGATAAACAAATACCAGGATTCAAAGTCCTGAGCAATAATCTCAGATCCCAGACATACACAGCGGTGTTTGATCATTTCAGTAGAGTATGGCCTCCTATAGTGGACTGTGTTGTCTGCTTTATATCACTGAATCTGTGCTATGGGACATCACCTGATATAATAAATATTTGGGAAAAGATGTGCTTAGGTTTGATATAATACTTTTTGTTTCTTACCTTTCCACTTACTGATAAAGTCATCGGACAGATTTCTGACAAACCCAGCAAAGCAGATGAGCTCAATGGAAAATTCCTCCAGCACTTTGCAGATGGTGCTCTCGAATTCAGACTGGCACCTGCACAGCGTAGGGTCAATCACCTGAGGCAACAGGAAGAGCATGAAAGCCCTAGGGCCCAACGATTGGATCACAACGAGGAGAAAATGGGTGGTCGGATGGAAGACCGCATCAACGAATCAATGCAGTCTTTGATCCGACCGGATTTTTAAGCCTGCCTGATCAACATCTGGCCTACTTTTGGCCAGATATCGATCGGGGAAGCCCGTTTTAGGGCACCATACACTGCCCAATAATCTGCAGATTTAAGGTGCATCATGGGAATGAGTATCTAAAGTTGCCCAGGCAGAGGAAATACAGTGTCATCAATAGAAAAATTGTGTACAATTTCTGAGATGTGTTTAACCCTCATACCATGGATATTGGTTGTAAAGATTAGGTGATAATAGGGGGCCGATTCACTAAGCTCGAGTGAAGGATTCGAATGAAAAAAATGCGAATTTCGAAGTATTTTTTTGGTACTTCGACCATCGAATTGGTTAAATTCGTTCGAATTCGAACGAAATCGAACGAATCGAACGAAAAATTGTTTGACTATTCGACCATTCGATAGTCGAAGTACTTTCCCTTTAAAAAAAACTTCGACCCCCTACTTCGGCAGGTAAAACCTACCGAAGTCAATGTTAGCCTATGGGGAAGGTCCCCATAGGTTTGCTAACCTTTTTTTGATCGAAGGATTTTCCTTCGATCGTTGGATTAAAATCCTTCGAATCGTTCGATTCGAAGGATTTAATCGTTCGATCGAACGAAAAATCCTTCGATCGATCGATCGAAGGATTAGCGCTAAATCCTTCGACTTCGATATTCGAAGTCGAAGGATTTCAATTCGAGGGTCGAATTTCGAAGTATTTTTAACTTCGAAATTCGACCCTTAATGAATCTGCCCCTAGGTGTTGTTTTACAGTAAAAGAATGACTGGTAGTTTCCCTCCTTTTTGGCCGGTCTGTCAAACGATCTTTGCTAAGAAGATCAGATCTCCGAGATAGCAGTCTTTGGGGTTATATACTAAACTCCAAATACCCAAAATCTGAAAAATTTGTGATTTCATTTGTTATAATAGGCTTTTAAAAAAATCACAAATTTTTCGGAATTTATTAAACCCCGAGGGCTAAAAAGCCCGAATATAAAAACACGGCATCTCAAACCTGTCGAGGTTGCATAAAAGTCAATGGGAACAGTCCCATTGATTTTTGGTTGTATCGGGGGTTTCGGGCAATTCCACAATGTTTTCTGAGCTTTTGGGTGAAAATGTAATAATAAATAAGCTGCTTAGATCGGAGTTTGTAGCAGCCGATATTGAGATAAATTCGGACCTTGATAAATAACCCCCTTTATGTTAATCATTTCATGGACCAAACAACTGATGTTCGGACCATTCATCACTTAACTGATATTATCTCTGAAATTATGGGGTGTCTTAAAAAGTCCATTTTAAAGCAGAAGGAAAGTTGCACTTGGGGGTGCCAAATGTTAGGCACCCCCAAGTGATTGTATTTACTTACCTGAAACCCTGGGCCGGTGCTCCTATCAGCAAAATACTGCACCTGCCCGAGGTTATTCCCGATGCCTAGGACAGCATCGGACCTAAATACAGTCCGGCCCATCAGCAGAACAATGGGAATATATATATTTATATATTATAAAATTATTATTATATATATTTTTGTTGGCTCAGGAATAAAATGTTATATGGTAGAGTGAGTTATTTGCAGTGTAAGTGTAATTTAGAAATAAATTACATTATTAATTATGGTGTAATAAAAACTACACCATAAAAATCATGGCAGAATCCCTTTTAAAACCAAGGCAGCTGCAGTGATGGTGATGGTTCTTATATCCCAAGTTTCATTGAATATCTGGCATTTGTGTTGCAGTTTTACTGTCATAAAGTAACTTTAAGGCCCTAAAATTTTCTTATGAACATTATTTTTTAAGACGATTTACTTATTAGCACTATAGTAACACCTGGTTCTTTATAGTTTTATATTATTAATTCCATTAAACGGGTGGTTCACCTTTAAGTTAACTTTTAGTATGTCATAGAATGACCAATTCTAAGCAACTTTTCAATTGGTCCTCGTTATTTGTTATAGTTTTTTAATTATTTGCCATCTTCTTCTAGCTCTTTTCAAACGGGAGTCACTAACCCCATCAAAAGAGCAAATGTTTTATAATATATATTGTCCATACTTTGGGGCAGATTTTCAAAATGTGAGGTCAGATTTTAATAAATTAAAACTCACGTTCTATTCATTTCTATGAGCTTTTTAGAAGGATATTTATCAATGGGTGAAATTTAGAACTCAATATTTGATAAATATCCATCTGAAAATTCCATAGAAATGAATAGAACGTGGGTGAGTTTTTATTTATTAAAATCTGACCTCACATTTTGATGAATCTGCCTCTTTGGGTTTACTGCACAGTAGGTCAAATAGCATACGTACTCGTGTTGGAATCCCAGCTCCTGCAGCTCTTCTTAATTCCCCCATGGCGGCCTTGTTAGATATGGCAAGAGACAATTTTGCACAACTTTCAGGCTGCCTTGTGCCATCTATAAGTAGATTTAGTTTGGTACCTTCAAGTAAGGAAAACAAAAGTGAATGTGTATTGCTCTGTATTCTGAGGGGAACCAAATGGTACCAAATCACTGGTAAAAGCCACATAAACCTGGGTTCCTTAAAGGTATACTGTCATGGGAAAAAAAAAAATTTTCAAAATGAACCAGTCAATAGTGCTGCTCCAGCAGAATTCTGCACTGAAATCCATTTCTCAAAAGAG
The DNA here is from genome assembly GCF_017654675.1 of Xenopus laevis. Lineage (NCBI taxonomy): Eukaryota > Metazoa > Chordata > Amphibia > Anura > Pipidae > Xenopus > Xenopus laevis. The sequence goes on from NC_054373.1 coordinate 13,964,363, forward strand.
CAAACAGATTTTTTTATATTCAATTTTGAAATCTGACATGGGGCTAGACATATTATCAATTTCCCAGCTGCACCAAGTCATGTGACTTGTGCTCTGATAAACTTCAAGTTAGAGTGATATCACCCCCTCCCTTCCCCCCCAGCAGCCAAACAAAAGAACAATGGGAAGGTAACCAGATAGCAGCTCCCTAACACAAGATAACAGCTGCCTGGTAGATCTAAGAACAACACTCAATAGTAAAAACCCATGTCCCACTGAGACACATTCAGTTACATTGAGAAGGAAAAACAGCAGCTTGCCAGAAAGCATTTCTCTCCTAAAGTGCAGGCACAAGTCACATGACCAGGGGCAGCTGGGAAATTGACAAAATGTCTAGCCCCATGTCAGATTTTAAAATGGAATATAAAAAAATCTGTTTGCTCTTTTAAGAAATGGATTACAGTGCAGAATTCTGCTGAAGCAGCACTATTAACTGATTCATTTTGAAAAAAAAAAAATATACCCATTACAGTATCCCTTTAAAGAGAAACAATTAAATCAGCGTTACCTTTTATTCTGTCTTAACCATACATAAATATAATCTGGTTGGTTCCACTGCACTGTATGAATGTGAGTAAAGATGGAAACTACAGGTTAGCTGAGCAGTATAAACCTCACGCTGTTCTTATATAGTTAATATACTGAGTACTGAAAGTGTCAGTTCACTGGGTATTGCCAGAGCTTGCCTGGGCTAGAGATAAAGACTGCAACCTTCTGGGTATTGCCTGATGCTTGGTGGATCTTTATGCTCTTCAGTAATGGGAAGGAGTTCACTCTCAGGGCTTCCAGCAAATGGGTAACTTGTACACGAGAACGTTCTGCAATAAAGAGATATAATAGAACAAACTGCTAAAAAAAAGTAATTCCCTAAGGTACTTTGCCATTGCAATTTAGTCTGAGGATTGCCACGCATTTAGACCGTAGACCTCTGATTTAGTTATTGGACAGCGAAACGCGCCAGGCGATTCCATCACTTCCATGTACAGCGGAGAGAGATAGAGGGAGCGCCGTCTGCCTGAACTCTTGCGGATTAAATATCTTAACCACCTAACATTGGGACTGAGAATTGTGTGGTGTAAGAAAGATTTTGTAAAAATAAAAAGGTTATATACTATGGGCGATGCACCTCTGTTTTAACTCATTGATACATCTTCTAAGCATTCATTTGGGAATCAAGTTAAATACTCAAACACATCTGGAAAAGCTGTAATTTTGTGAGTAGGAAATTTGGCTGCATTAACTGGTTGCTGTCTGGGTGGGCAAATAGAAAACTGCACAATTGAAACCCTCACTTTATAGTTGCCCTCAGCCTCTATGGAAGGGGATTTAACCAAACAAAGATTTTGAGACACACTAGTGATAAGTCACAAAGGATGATTTAATTGTTATACAAAATACTACACTATACACATTTTATATTTTGTTGTTTACTCCTCCGCTAGCCATGTGACGACGGCCATTTCGTTGGATATTTTTTATTGATACGTGGAGAGACTGTATCGGGATCGGCAGGGGGAGAAAGACTGAAGGGTAGAGATGCAGGAAAATCAAAAGCAGTAATTTTCGACTACAATTTTTTTTTATCGAGGAAGTGTGTGCCACAAATCCGAAGCAGTAATCTTTGACTGCAAATTGTTTTTTATTGAGGAAGTGAGTGCCACACACACTTCCTCAATAAAACGATTTGCAGTCAAAGATTACTGCTTTGGATTTGTCCTGCATCTCTACCTTCTCAGACTGATTCATTTGGGGTATTGACACAGGATACCCCGCGAGATAAGCCACACTCTATGGGGCGGATTTACATAGGGTCAAATATTGAGGGTTAATTAACCCTCGATATTCGACTGCCGAATGTAAATACTTCGAATATCGAAATCGAAGGATTTACAGCAAATAGTTTGATCGAATGAAAAATCGTTCGATCAAACGATTTAATCCTTCGAATCTTTTGATTTGAAGGATTTTAATCCATTGATCGAGCGATTTTTTTTCGACCTAAAAATTGTTAGAAAGCCTATGGGGACCTTCCCCATAGGCTAACATGGTACCTCGGTAGGTTTTAGGTGGCGAAGTATGTAGTCGCAGTATTTTTTAAAGAGACAGTACTTTGACTTCGAATGGTCGAATAGTCGAACGATTTTCGTTCGATTCTATGTCGTGGTCGAAGTAGCCAATTCGATGGTCGAAGTAGCCAAAAAAAACATTTGAAATTTGAAGTTTTTTTTATTCTATTCCTTCACTCGAGTTAAGTAAATAGGCCCCTATCTGTTTGTGAGCTTCAGTATACTTATATACTTATTTTGAGAAAGACTGAAGGTTTAGCAGACTTAATCATATATTTATTTGTGACCAAGGCGAACCAAGCCAGCAGAGAAATGTTATTATAATTATAATATTATTCCATCATCATCATCATCATTTATTTATATAGCGCTGTCAAGATACGCAGTGCTTATCTATTCCATAGATAAGTAGTCATTTACATAGTTTGGGGTTGCTAGTGGCTGTAAGGTATGTGGCAATATAAAATCAACAGTATGTGCCTATAGTGACTTCCACAAGACTAAGGGGCCGATTCATCAAGAGTCGAATATCGAGGGTTAATTAACCCTCGATATTCGACTGGGAACTAAAATCGTTCGACTTCGAATATCGAAGTCGAACGATTTTGCGCAAATCCTGCGATCGATCGATCGAAGGATTTTTCGTTCGATCGAATGATTAAATCCTTCGAATCGAACGATTCGAAGGATTTTAATCCAACGATCGAAGGAAAATCCTTCGATCAAAAAATCACAGGCAAGCCTATGGGGACCTTCCCCATAGGCTAACATTGACTTCGGTAGGTTTTATCTACCGAAGTAGGTGGTCGAAGTATTTTTTAAAGAGACAGTACTTCGATTATCGAATGGTCGAATAGTCGAACGATTTTTACTTCGGATCGTTCGAATCGTTCGAATTAGATCGAATTAGATCGAATTTAACCAATTCGATGGTCGAAGTACCCAAAAAATACTTCGAAATTCGAAGTTTTTTTAATTCGAATCCTTCACTCGAGCTTCATGAATCGGCCCCTTAATATAATATTTATCTCCCATGGATGAACATTGCTAAAATGGTCATTTATTTCAGCGGTTCTCGATTCTCTGATCGTGGCATACAATTTTTCTTAACTGACATAACCTGGTCGATGTAGAATTAAAGAACCAATCAGCCAGGCCTCCTCTTCTTGCTTCTGTAACTGCAGCACAATCTGCTGAGCAAAACTCTTCTGGACTATCAGCACAGCCCCAAGGCCACAGTTAAAGTTGAAGACCATCTCCTGTTCTGACAGGGCACCTTCTTTGTACACCCAAGAGTAGATTGTTGGTATCCTCCAACAGAGAGCATCTGAAAGAACACAATATCCTATATTCTGCTCTGTTATGTTCAATCAATAATCAAAATTATACAAACATTAGGTTGCATCTTAATATGGATTCAACTATTTTTCTTAAATGGTCTTCCTCTTAAAGGGCATGTAAAGGCAAAAAAATAAAATCCCATTTTTACTTTCTTTAATGAAATCTAACCCTATCTCCAATATACTTTAATTAAAAAATGTGTACCATTTTTATAAGAAACCTGACTGTATGCAGTGAAATTCTCCCTTCATTTACTGCTGTGGATAGGAATTGTCAGACGGTCCCTAACTGCTCTGCAGGGAAACAATCATACTTATGAACAGCAGGGGGAGCCCCCGCCTTACTTCCCAGCCATGCAGAACTCAAACAGCTTTGTTTGTTTGCCGCACCCCAGTCCAGTAAGGATCAATAAGTGGACAGGTCCAAAATATATGGAAAAGGGAGCCTTTGTCTATATCACATCTCCAACATCTGTCACTGGTGTTTGGATATATATGTTTCAGTCTGGCCGGGGTAAAGTACCACTGTGATATTATTTTGTAATTGGTCTCCTGTATTCTACAGCACCTAGAACTCTTAAATAACTTGGTCATGATATCTCCAAGCTGGTCATCTTGAAAATGAATATCTAGATCTGAGGCCCACAAGTCAATAAATGAGGGGGTAGCAGAGGTATGCGATTGGCATAGAATTTTATATACTTGTGAGATAATATGAATGGGGAAGTTCCGCTGAACATAAGGATTCATATGGAGTCTGACTTCTACCCAATACGGAAGCACCGCCCAGACTATGAAAAAAGTGCTTTATTTGCGCAAATTTCAGATGATCAAGTGTCGAGAAGGGTTTAACAGATTGAAATGCGTCTTTATCAATGAACTCTCCCTTTTCGAGGAAATTAAATTGTAGGTTGTCTTCAACCAGCCAGTGTGAAAAATACTTCGGCTGTTGGCTTATTGAGAATGCCGGGTTATTAATTATCGGCATAAGTGGAGAGGGAAATTGCGTTAATTTAAACTTTTGGCGGCAGCGATCCCAGATCGAGAGAGAGTATGTGGAAGCAAGGGGTGATCTGTGTGTTGAATGCACCTGTGTCTCGCATCTAACTATGACAAATGTAGTAGGTAACTGAAAGTGTCCTGCTGTTCTATCTCGACCCACAATTTGGAATCTAACTGGTGAGAACAATCCATAATTCGACCCAACACTGTTGCATAGTAGTAAATATAATGCATGTAGTATTGCAGAATCTGCTCACATTTATGGGTGGTGCTCTATTTGGGAACCTTGCTGCAATCTTTGGTATCCGTAATCCATACACTCATAGAAAATCAGATTGCACACACATGAGTTTCTATGAGTATATGCATAGTAGTAAAGCCTGCAATCGGGAAGAGATACTCCTCCTTGCTTCTTAGTCTTCATGAGAGTTTTATAGCTTAATCTACTCTTTTTATTTTGCCATATATATTTAGTAATAACAGGTTGCAGAGAAGCTAACATCTGTTCTGGCACTGGTAGGGGGAGGGCTTGGAAGAGGTATAAAATACGAGGGACAATATTCATTTTGATAACATTCATTCTGCCAAACCATGAGAGGGGTTTATCAATCCAAGAATCGAGGTCTCTGTTAATGGTTGTCAGGAGCTCCCTCAGATTTCCCGGCATCCATTTATCGTAATTGTTTGCCTGTTTTGATAATTTATGATGATCCCTAAGCAGCCCAGGCCACACTGAGCATGTGCACAGTCTTGGTCTTGCAAAGATGTTTAACAAAGTTACAAGATGGTGACCCCCTGTGGCCAACTTTGAAAGCATAAATCATTTGTTTGATTAGGCTTGTGGTGCAGTAAGTTATGTTTATGTTTAGTCAGCGCCGATTCTGACTAAGGAGCCGCCTGAGGTGGCTCCTGCAATGCCGCCCCCCCTCACCAACTTACGTGTCGGGAGGGGAGGCAGAAACACTATTGTGGAGAGCGCAATAGCGCTCTCTCACAATAGTACAGCCGAATTTCCGGTTCAAAAAACGGAAATTCGGCTCTTAAAGGTGCAGGAGCGGCTTTTTGCCGCCCCTGGAATCCTTTCAGGCGCTGCCGCCTGAGGCGAGCAGCGCAGCCCGCCTCATTGGCGGCGCGCCCCTGTGTTTAGTATACAAAATACTGCCTTATTCTCTTTTAGACTTGCCCTTTAAGAATAACTATATGATTTTTCTATATGAATGTATTGTCAGAATTATCTCTAATATATATATATATATATATATATATATATATATATATATATATATATATATATATATATATATATATAAATTATAGGTAACAATTCCAATTTCAGGAAGCGAATCATAAAAACATTTAAAGTAGCTTTCAATTAATCTAAATTATGTTACAGTAATAGGCTGAACCAGATTATTTAGCTTTTTGCTTGTATTTCTAAATCAGTTTTACTGCTTACCTACTATTACTCCAAGTGATTGTGGAAGGACTTGTTGAAAACTTCTCATTAGCCCCCCTTCAGTAATAGGAGCAAAGGCTCTGATGTACCCAGACTGGACAATTGAAAGCAGCATATTACTGTAGGCAAGGGATGGGTTCAGTATCATATCTCCTGGAAAGAGAAACAAACTTGTCTTAGACATTCTTCTTCATGCATAAAGGTAAATTGCAGTTACCCATCATCCAGTTCTGAGGTTCACTGAGCTGCAGGTGTGTGTGCTTTTGCTAACAGATATTAAATAACCCTAAATAAAATTTAAGAATTCACTTTAAATATGAGGTCTCGCATTTACTGGCCATCAAGTAACCAAATATGTTAAGGTTATTTATAGCTCTTGTGATTTTGGCAATCCTCATCCTTAATCATTCGCCTGCTCATGATGACATTAAGACAGAGGTTACAAAACTGTGTGGGTGTCCCTGCTCAAGAGCTCCCGAAAGGGGTCCAAGTCTGAAGACCAGTTAGGTTGAAATTTAGGGTGGCCTGATATGTAAAGCAGGTGTTGTGGTGATTACCTCCATCTTTGGTTTTAGCCCAGTGTTTCTAAAACTTTTGCCTTATGATCTGGTTTGGGCATTATTTTAGCTTTACAAAATTCACTTAGGACCAATTGGAAGAACTGGTGTGACAAGAAAGGATTTAGTAATTCAATCTTCATTCTTGAAGTGAGAAATAAGCATTGTACCCCAAGTTTGCTCTCCTCTCCCCACTGGCAACAACGAGGAGTAGTCAAGTGAACATTTTTTCATGATCTTTCCTATAAGTCCAGTATTACAACAGTGCACTCCAGATGCACGTAGCCCAATGATCAAGTCTCCGGCTTTCATTCTATCCAGCTTGGGAAGTTTATGATCTTGTTCTACTATTCCCACTGCACATCCGCTCAGAGTGTAGCTGCCCTCAGGATACACATCAGGCAAATTGGCAACTTCTCTTTCTGTGGGAAAGCAAGAGTGCACTTTTTTAAATTAGATAGCATTTTCCTACATATTTAGCAAAAAAATTATTTTAGAACAATGGGAACAAAAAATTGGAATAAAAACAAAAATATGTATACAGTACACAGTAAATATAACATTAGGTCTATATACAGTACAGGCTATGGTTAAACAAATTTTAATTGTCCTTGGATATGAAAGGCTATATTTGATGGTGCCTTGTTCACTACAAACTGTATCAAAAATCTGTTTGGATTCACCTCAGTTTGCAATGAAAATGTATGTTATGTACAGAAATATCATTATAAGAACAAATCTATTGTCAAAGAAACACATTCAGGAGTTTCTTACCTAATAATCTGCTGCCAGATGTTTTACAAGCTTCAGATAATCCAGTTTTTATTGAGTTAGCTATATCAGAATCAAGCTTTCCACAAGCTATATAGGGCATGAAGAAGAGAGTATTTGCTCCCTGAGCTAAAATATCATTCATGCACATTGTCACCAGCCCCTGGGCCACTTTGCTGTGCTGACTTCTTGTTCTGGCAATCTAAGATGAAACAAAGGCTGAATGGAGCAAGGAAAGCATCAGTAGGTATCTTGTCCCTGTATAGTCTTTTTATTCACGTTGGGCACATTTATAGTGGTGCTTGAAAGATTGTAAACCCTTTTGAATTCAATATATCTGCATAAATATAACAAAAAACACAATATTTGTAAAACAAGTCCTACAACTAGAAAATGAGAGCCCAATTAAACAAACACTATGCTTGTTCATTGAGGAAAATAATCCAAATTTACCTACATGTGTCTGGCAAGAGTATGAGAACCTCAATGATTTGTAGTGCATTTAAAGGGATTATTAGAGTCCCCTTCAAATGAAGTATTTAAAGAACAAAAATGAACAGAAATCTGTCTCTGTCTAATTCTGTTTTTAACAACACAGGTTTGTGGCAGAGTGTCATGGCTTGAACAAAGTAGATTGTTGAGGACCTATAAAACAGTTATTGATGCTTAGCAGACTGGAAAAGGCACTGTCATGCAGATTGTATAAAGTTCAACATCATTGTGTTCTTCCCCAGGAAGATCACAACAAGACTAGGCATGTAATGTTAGATCTGAAGAAGGCAGAGCCACTTTAAGGTACCAGTGGGCTCAAGGCAGAAATTTGATTGGTGGCCCCCACTTGAACATTATAAGGCACACAATAAGAAACCGTCTGTGTTTACTGACATGGCCAACAGTCGTAAGAATGCATAAACAATAACCACACCACAAATGTAAACCTGTAAAATTAAGATGGCTTCATTGTATAGCTCTACCAGAGGGGAAGCTTCAGTGGGGGCCTATTTTGGAGTACCTCCTCTACCCCTCTGATGGCAGCCTAGGGTAGGAACCTACCACCCTTCTCCTCAAACCAACCTGCAACCCACACAGCCAGATTTATAGATGTAAAACTCACACAGGCATTTTTATTGATGACCAACCCACACAGCCGGATATATACATGTACAACTCACACAGCCAGATTTATTGATGTACAGCCCACACAGCCAGATTAATAGATGTTCAACCAACACAGCCAGATTTATAGATGTACAACTCACACAGCCAGATTTATAGATTTACAACCAACACAGCCAGATTTATAGATGTTCAACCAACACTGCCAGATTTATAGATGTACAGCCCACACTGCCACATTTATAGATGTACAACCAACACAGCTAGATTTATAGATGTACAACCAACACAGCCAGATTTATAGATGTACAACCCACACAGCCAGATTTATAGATGTACAACCAACACAGCCAGATTTATAGATGTACAACCAACACAGCCAGATTTATAGATGTACAACCAACACAGCCAGATTTATAGATGTACAACCAACACAGCCAGATTTATAGATGTACAACCAACACAGCCAGATTTATAGATGTACAACCAACACAGCCAGATTTATAGATGTACAACCCACACCGCCAGATTTATAGATGTACAACCCACACAGCCAGATTTGCAGTGGTTGGATCATCAAGGTTCTACCAGAAACAGACAGCACAGAGACCACTGACTGCCTAAACTAATCCTTTACTAATGCATTACATGGGGGGGGGGATGATATAGAATTTGTGGGCTGCCACAGGTTTTTGTAGGGTGGCCTGGGAAAGTTGCATTACCTCACTGATCTGAGAATAATACAATGCATGTTTTGGAATGATCAAAAAGTCAAAGTCCAGGGCTTAATCCTATAGAAATATTGTAGAAGGAGCTGAAGCGGGAGTTCATACAAAAAATCCCACCATCAACCCTGAGTTGAAGCTGTTCTATGAGGAGGATTGGGCTAAAATTGTTCCAAATTGATGTGCATACCAGTTACTAAAAGAAAAAGTTCACATGTTGCCACTCAAATATGTGTAACCTTGGTTCATCTTCTTTGATAAATAAATGAGCAAACATTATGGGGCCGATTCATTAACTTCGAGTGAAGGATTCGAAGTAAAAAAACTTTTCGAAGTGTTTTTTGGGCTACTTCGACCATCGAATGGGCTAGTTCGACCTTCGACTACGACTACGACTTCGAATCGAAGGATTCGAAGTAAAAATCGTTCAACTATTCGACCATTCGATAGTCGAAGTACTGTCTCTTTAAAAAAAACTTCAACCCCCTAGTTCGGCAGATAAAAGCTACCGAAGTCAATGTTAGCCTATGGGGAAGGTCCCCATAGGCTTGCCTAAGTTTTTTTGATCGAAGGATATTCCTTCGATCGTTGGATTCAAATCCTTCGAATCGTTCGATCGAAGGAATAATCCTTCGATCTTACGATCGCAGAATTTGCGCTAAATCCTTCGACTTCGATATTCGAAGTCGAAGGATTTCAATTCCTAGTCGAATATCGAGGGTTAATTAACCCTCGATATTCGACCCTTGATGAATCGGCCCCTTAGTTTTTAATTCATTGGGTTCTCATTATCTAGTTTTATGATCTTGGTTTAGGACATATTCTTGTTGAAATATTAAATTCTAACGGTTAACACAGATCCAGGCAACACTGCAATTGTGTTTATTCTCACCTATTATCATATTTCTTGGTATACATACTTATAGTTATGGAGTTAAAGAGTGCTCTTACAAGACAGACAGGGAAAGAATGGCACAAATGTGTACACGTGGACATCAGGAACTGCTGTGGGAAGCTGCAACAGAGGGTTCAAGAATGATTTGGGGATTTGTTACCTTTATTTTAGCTTCTGCGCTATTAGTGGTGCATACCAACACGGAATCCTTGTACTGACTTGCGTTTAGCGGTAGGTAACCACATTTCTGTCTGAAAGCTGAGGTTTGTACTGTGAATTATAAAAACATATCAAGAAGCCTTCCCAAGACTATAAGCCACATTCTTGCTTCTTTTAACTCAAGTCTCAGGATGCCACAAAATTGCGGGTTATGATAAATTCATATATCCCCTCATTTAATATCTGTTATACGGATTACCAATCCAATAGTTTCCTTGGAGTTTTGCATACATAGGGCGAAAATCAACTCTAAAACTTGGCAAAAAATCTCCATCAATTCAGTATCTCTGGCACCTAAAATCTGTATGTATCACATCTAGTCTTTGTGTATCACATCAAACATTTGTAGTTACTCACTCCAGTTACAGACATGCATTTACTGTATGTGACTTTTTATCCTAGAGTTAATCCTAGAGTCTTTATCATAGAATTGCCACTAGGATTATTCTTTACAAATTCCATTTGCTTTATCGTTGATAGAGCCTCTGACACTGCCTGGGGCCAATGGAGCAGAGCAGAGAGCATTACATTTGCAGAATACAAAAAAAAGAGAAACCCATTACCAGTCTTCCCACTTTGCTGTGCATCTAAATGGACTTCGCTGATCTTTGGGGCAGTGACTGTATAATCAGGTTTTCGTCTGTCCCTTGGGCTAAAGATTTGGGGAGACAAATGCAATGAGTGGTCAACAATGTTCTACAACAAGGGTGGGTATATGGAGATTTCACTTCTCCCCAAGATTGTTAAACTACAGCTTCCAACATCAGTTTTAATGGGTGCTTAGAGCAGTAAATCAGCCACATCTGTAAAATTACGCACAGAGTTTGCTCCAGGTCTGAAGCTGACCTTTTCCCTGTTAAATATATATAATATTAATTCAAAAAAATCAATAATTCACAACCTCCATCTCTGTCCATATAAAGACAACTGCACATATCAAGCTATTCAAGCCAATGAATTGCAATTGAATCTAGAATGAGTTTATTAATATCTAACTGGCTCAGGAATGAGTACAACTTACTGTGTTTCCAGTGTTCTGATGGAACCAGCGGCTGACTTACTTACTTCTGTTCTGTTAAAGCAAATGCAACACAGGACTGTAGCACCTCCAAGCTCATGTCATTCTGTATAAGAGGCCCTAAAACAACAAATCGGTGCAGGGTGTAATAACCTGGGTAATATTTCATCAGTACATCTGCCTATGAGAAACTAAGGATTCTTGTGTTAGAGATCCTGGCACCAGAAATTAAACATGTTTTAATATCTATCATAACAAATATCTTTGTGTGGTATTTGTAACTGTGCCATAAAATGATTTGCCCAATGCATTTACATTTCCCATCTGATCCCCCATGTTCTTCTTTGACGTAGCTGCCATATTTGTGCAGCAGTAGTCTGTAAGCATTAAAAACTAGAACTGGCAGGTTGACAAGAGACAGGCAAGTTGGCAAATCAGCCACATTTAGAAACTTGAAGTAACAATTACTTATCCTATCAGCAAAAATCAACATGATCAACATGACTTATAGATAACTTTTAGGGGGTTATTTTTTAAAAACACTATGTCCAAAAGGATGTGAGGATCTCCAAAAATGAAAAGACAAATAAAAAGTAGAAAAATGTGTTAGGACATAAGGACCTAACGCGTTTCGTGCCTGTTGGGGCACTTACTCATAGGCTCTATATCTCTATAGAGCCTATGAGTAAGTGCCCCAACAGGCACGAAACGCGTTAGTTCCTTATGTCCTAATACATTTTTCTACTTTTTATATTTGTCTTTTCCTTTTTGGAGATCCTCACATCCTTTTGGACATAAGTGTTTTTGGTTTTTGCACCTTGGGACTGAGGTGAACTGTGAGTGTTTTCTCCCTTATTATTTTTCCTATTATATTTTGGTATCTGTATTCACTTAACACTTATTTGTTGAGCGGTACCTTAGATATTCCTTGTTATGTGGCAGTTGCACAAACCAAAGTACTTTCGGTTATTTTTTAAAGTCTGAATGCCAAAAACTTAAAAAAATTCGGAATTCAGATTTTTTTGTGAAAAAAAAACCACTAATTTTTCGGGATTTATTATAACCCGAGGATCGAAAAAGTCAGAATCTGAAAATCCTCAGACCTGCCAAGGTTGTATATAAGTCAATGGGAGAATTCCTGAAGATATCCTGATCTGCACTGGGCTTTGTGGGATAATCCAAAGATTTAGTGGTTTTGGGGCAAAAATTCGAAAAAAAATCTGAGTTTTTGGGCGGAAAATCTGAAAAATTTGTATGATTCTATTTTTTCACTTTTTTTTTTTTGTTTTTTCCCGCACTGGAAATTTTCGGGAAAATGTATTGATAAATAAGGGGTACAAGACGGCTATGGACCTCCCCATTGACCCTGGGATGGCACTCTTATCAATACCTCCTCCACAAACCATTATTGTGCGGAAGGCATTGGTTGCTTTCGCCCTAACGGCGGCCAGATCAGTTATTCCCAGATATTGGAAACAGAGTATTACTCCGCCCGTAGGGGACTGGATAAAGGAACTTAATTCTATCATGCGCAATGAAGAATTGCTCTCTTATTCAAACAAAACACAGGACAACTTTGTCCGTACATGGTCGAAGTGGATCGTATTTAGAGAATCCCCTGAATATACTGCTATGCTTGTCAGTTGACTGTGTAATCTGTTTCTCTGTCCCTCTCACTGTATGCCCAGGACAGCACAGGGTGACCTTGAGATAATTCATAAGATGTTACATATTCGGGTTTAGCGTACCCCCTCGTTTGCTGAGAGGGGAATCAATGGTATTGTGTTGGAACTGTGTCCCCCCCCTCCCCTTGTTATTGATGTATAGCGTGCATACATGACTCTACTTCAAGGAATATGGTTAAAACTTTCTGTACTCATTGCTATGGAAATTGTATAAGTGATTAAGACTACACTTCGATTTTTACCTTGCAAATGTGATAATGCATGATTGATACTCTCAGGTTATGTATGCATGTAACTCTTCCATATCAATCTTGATGTTCATTGTGTGTACTTTGTATTTCAAAAACGGAAAATAAAGAATATATAAAAAAAAAAATAAGGGGTACAAATATGGGAAAATAATCTGAGAAGCTCTATTAACACTGGAAGCAGGGTACAAGGTGTTATTCCACTGGTACACGACTCCTGCTCGAATAGCTAGGATTTACCCACATGCTAATAGCAATTGTTTTAGAGGCTGTTATCTTGCAGGAACCATGTACCATATCTGGTGGACTTGCCCAAGAGTGGTAAGGTTCTGCATCAGGATTTATACCATGATTTTTTCCATCTTATATATAAACTTGAAAATAGAACCATGTGTTGCCCTCCTGGGAGCAGTCCCGGAAGGGGTATGTATCTAAGACTCAAGGTCGCTTGTTGAATACTATTCTTTTGGCAGCCAGACAAGTATGGAAACTGCCATATTTGGGTAAAAACTAAAATAGATTGGATTTTCTCTAATAAAAAAACTAACTAGTATTCATTTAGATAAATACCATACCTTTTGCTTAAATTGGAAGCCATGGATAGATAATAGGCATCTTGGCTCTCTACCAAGTCATCTTTAAGGGCTAGTCCACACGGGGAGATAGCGACGCGTTTGCGGTCGCGGCGACAAAGCGCCGCGACAGTCGCCGCGACCGGCGCAGGCGACAGTTTTGTATGGGCGCCTATGTAAAAACGCCTGTGCTAACCACACGAGGCGATGCGCTTTTCAACAGTCGCCTGAAAAAGCCTGGCGAGGCATTTTCAGGCGACTGTTGAAAAGCGCATCGCCTCGTGTGGTTAGCACAGGCGTTTTTACATAGGCGCCCATACAAAACTGTCGCCGGTCGCGGCGACTGTCGCGGCGCTTTGTCGCCGCGACCGCAATCGCGTCGCTATCTCCCCGTGTGGAATAGCCCTTATCCTTATAAATGTGGATGTCATGGGAATGCTTCCGTGTATCTAGAAGGTAAGGTTGGCCTCTCGAAAATCTGTCCCTTTCGAGTTTAGGATTAAAACTAAATATATTAAGTACCGCTTTCCTTACCCATTTATGGCTAGCACTGTGATCCCAAGATAGAATTTTGTTTTTCATTTTATTTCCTTTTTTTTGTATTATTTTATTGTATTTTCTTTGTATTTCATTGTTAATATTTAGAAACCAGAAAGAAAAAAGATACCCCATATAGTCCCTAATTGAGGTTAAGATGTAAACCTCAATTAATATTTTCAGACAGACCAATGAATTAATTCCCAATCAATTCACTAATGTCATTACATAAGTAAACACCTCATTTGATTAATTTAATTATTCTAAAAAGAGGTATTATTGTTCTTTCATAAACGTAATGACTAAAGTGCTGAGTGCATTATAATTAAATATTTGACTATTAATTAAATCAAATCTAGAAGAAATTAATAGCTAGTATAAATTAAATAAATAGCAGTGATTCTTAGAGAGGAATTTTTTAACTTTTATATACGAGAAAGAACAAAAGTGCAAAGTGCTTATAGTAAATAGAAAAATACCCCCCACAAATTAATGTATAGTTGAAAAAAATGCTATTTGCTTCTTAAATTAATTTAAATGACCTATAATTAATCAATTTAAGCAATTAATGAGCTACAAAAATAAACTGTATATCACCATTAAAGGGATCCTGTCATCGGAAAAGATGTTTTTTCAAAACACATCAGTTAATAGTGCTACTCCAGAATTCTGCACTGAAATCCATTTCTCAAAAGAGCAAACAGATTTTTTTATATTCAATTTTGAAATCTGACATGGGGCTAGACATTTTGTCAATTTCCCAGCTGCCCCTGGTCATGTGACTTGTGCCTGCACTTTAGGAGAGAAATGCTTTCTGGCAGGCTGCTGTTTTTCCTTCTCAATGTAACTGAATTTGTCTCAGTGGGACATGGATTTTTACTATTGAGTGTTGTTCTTAGATCTACCAGGCAGCTGTTATCTTGTGTTAGGGAGCTGCTATCTGGTTACCTTCCCATTGTTCTTTTGTTTGGCTGCTAGGGGGGGGAGGGAGAGTGATTGAAGTTTATCAGAGCACAAGTCACATGACTTGGGGCAGCTGGGCAATTGACAAAATGTCTAGCCCCATGTCAGATTTCAAAATTCTCTTTTGAGAAACGGATTTCAGTGCAGAATTCTGCTGGAGCAGCACTATTAACTGATTCATTTTGAATTTTTTTCCCCATGACAGTATCCCTTTAATATTTACTTTGTTATAAAACAATGTGTCTTATGAGTTAATGTCAACAATATATATAAGAACTGAGAAACATGTATGTTATCTGTACATTCAGATTTGCAGAATTGTCTCCACTGTGAACTATATGGTGTTCATTTTTTGTTCTCCTGACTGACACATTAATAAAAATATTGAAAAAGATAAATAAGAGGAACTAACCCATGTGGATTTGGTCGGAGTTTCAGAAAAGATTGAGATATTTTCAGATTTTGATAAATAACCTCCTCAATGTACATTAATATTGTGAAGAGTAGTTTTTTAGTGTCAGTGTGGGAGGTGTTCATTACTAAATATGCATAGTCAACAATGTCCCTCCCTTTGTTTACAAGAAGCTTAAACCAGCCATTACCATCCTGTTTTTCCCCTGCCATTGTGCCAGAACTGTGCCTCGGAGCATTAAAGAGGCATAACTCTTGTGACCAGACAGGTAAGTGCTGATGAAGATGGCCATCGATGGTTGCTTGCATCACTTCATACAGATCTGTTTCCAGTAGAGGCAGAAGAACCTGCATACAGATATTGTCATTTTATATAGTCCTAAATTTGTTTTACCATATCAGTCAACAGTGAGGAGATATTAGTTCTAGGACTGACAAACTCCCCCTTTTAAACTACCGTATATACTCGTGTATAAGCCGACCCGTGTATAAGCCGAGGTACCTAATTTACCTAAGAAAACTGGAAAAATGTATTGACTCGTGTATAAGCCTAGGGGCCCCATGTCAGATTTCAAAATGTGAATGTGACCCGGCCACAACAATTGGGGGACACTGGGCAGGTACCTGTTAAAGGGTCCTCTGTCTACCCCTATTTCATGTTTGCTTCCCTCTGCCACTTCCCCCCCCTGCCCTCCCCATCTGTCGCTCTCCCCATCTGTCGCTCTCCCCACCCCGGCCCTCACGTCTGCTGCTCTTCCCTCTGTCACAGTAAAACGTGACCCGGCCCCAGCAGGACTGTCTGTGACTGACTGTGTCGCCGCCCGGAGCAGGTCCAGGAGCTCCGGGCGGCGCGTCCTTCCCTGCTGGCGTTCGCTCCCAAAATGGCGGCGCCCATGGGGCCGCGGAAGGAGGTATGACCCGCGTATAAGCCGAGTTTGAGTTTTTCAGCACATTTTGGGTGCTGAAAAACTCGGCTTATACGCGAGTATATACGGTAGACCCAAATAAATCTGCTTTGGCTATTTATATATCAATATTTCATGCCTGCGTAGAACACAAAGGTGTCTGTATTATGCATCAAAATAATTTGCTTATTGGTTGCGCAAAATATGAAATCAGTCTAGTTTAGTGGGATAAGTTTAGTTTAGTGGGATAACTCTGTACTGCTAAAAATTCAGCAGGTGAAATCCTGTTTGAGAAAACTGTATCATTAGAGTTGAGAGAAATATCCCTAGAGGCAGAATCCTGGACAGAATACCCCCCAATAAATCTGAAAAATGGTTTCTACCCTCCATTGTTAAGGTGGCCATACACTGAGAGATCCGCTCGTTTGGCAATGTTGTCAAACGAGTGGATCTCTCCCCGATATGCCCACCTTGAGGTGGGCAATATCAGGCTGATCCGATCGTGGGCCCTAGGGCCCAACGATTGGATCCTAACGAATAGCAATGGGCGGTCGGATAGCGGGACCGCAGCAACGAATAGATGCGGCCGCGATCCGACTGGATTTTTTGTCCCATCCGATCGAGATCTGGCCGACTTTCGGCCAAATCTCGATCGGTGAAGCCCCATACACGGGCCAATAAGCTGCCGACACGGTCTGTCGGCAGCTTTTATCGGCCCGTGTATGGCCACCTTAAATTACTGAGAAGGATGTTTCATTATTTAAACTCTTTAAAGGGCAAGTCAACACCAAAATAAACATTTGCCCAATAAAATAAAACATAATTCTGAGCAACTTTGCAAAATACATTCATTACAAATTTTCTGTGTTTTTTTTAAGTTGTTTGTATATGTATTGCTATTTAAATCAGTGTTTGTCCATTTCTATTCTCTGCACTGGTGGTTTAGACTGTTGATACAATGTAAGACAAGGCAGCTGATTTTGCAACATTGTTTAAACAGAAACAACCAAAAGTTAAGCAAATGCTGCTCTTAATAGCAAATGTTTTTACAAATAGCTTTAATAGAACTGGAAATATATAATAAATGTATATTGAGAAGATAAAGTGTTTTTAATTAATTATATTCATCAATGAATTGTTTTTCTATGGGCGTGTGATTAATGAAGCAATTAATGCTTGTTGTAACAATATAACGTAAATGAAACCAGCACTGGCAATTTAATTGAATGTTTTTTTTTTGTTCCACTATAATTAATTACACAACTAATGAATTACATTAATGTGACACTTCATTAATCTAACGCAATTGTTGAAAGGTATTGCTCGGCACATTGTCAGTGATAATCAATTAAGAATTAGGTAATATCTGAGAGTGTGGAGGTTTACTATCTTTTCCTTCTCCTTCCTTCAATAAATGTATATTGGAAAGTTACTTTGAATTGAGTTTTCTTATATTAGGCAATTTTTTTTATTTTGGGTTGACTTGCCCTTTAAAGCAAACATAGACCCTTGAAAAAAACTAACTAATATAAATTGCTTAGAGTGCTCTTCTGGTTTGTTATTTATATTTATTTTTTCTACTTTTCAAGATATTAGCAGTTTTACATTTCTTACCTGACTTTCATGCTCTTGAAATGTACATTTGAGCCCAAGAACAATAGGGCCCTGTCCTGTAAGCATTATTTTGGCACCAAGTACCCCTGGTATTTAAGCACAACAATATATATTAGTGGAAATGAATCAAGGAGGTTCCATTACATTTGGATAAATTTCATTGACATTTGATGCAATATTGATTTTTATATATATATCCATGTCTACTGCCAGATCAGACTAGCCAAAAAAAGTATAGAGTATAGAGGGCAGATTAATCAAGGGTAGAAGTGAAAATTCTAAAATTTAATTTTGAGCTAATTGTGTGTTCACACTTTCACCTGCATAGGATATTCCTTCCTTCTTCAAAGCACCAGCCACTTGCGGTAGAACTGTATCCCGAACCTTCTTTAATAAAGGCACAGAGACCTAAAAATACACCTATATTACAAATAGTACAGGATGCTGAAAACATTAGATATTGTTTTCCTATTTAAACTGAGATTTATGGTGCATCTTATGTTGTTGTATGGGGGAACAATATACAATACTTGCTGCTATGGCTTCTAAGTACAAAGATTTTCTCAAGTCATGGTTACTTGAGACTTTGAGATGTTTTTAGCAGAGGGGCAAAACAGGATTTTTTTTAAAGAAATGTTGATTCCCCATTTTTATACAAATTCCTCCATTCTTATTTATAGTTCCTCAACAAGAACGTATACATTAAATCTGCATTAGTCTCACCATCTTGTACTACTGCCGCTTCCTCTGTGAGCTCTGGACTGCTGATAACCCCTTTAGGGTTCAGCATTTTATCAGGACCCCCCATTAGATTAAAACAATATGAACAACTGTTGTATTGGCCATTAAATATAGTGATATGCAGGCGAGCCCGATACCCGAAAACCTGTGGTCAGACGGATTCGGGCCAACCTTGCACTATTCTTCGCGGGTGGCTGCCAAGGGAGGGCGGGTTAGGGTCGGGTGTGGGTCGGGGTTTACCCGCAGGCTGGGTTCAGGTCGACCTCGCACTCTTCTTTGCGGATGGCGGACGGGTCGAGCTCTTCTCCTGCTCTCCCGCCCGCCACCGTCAAATGCTGGCTCCCGACTTCCGGGTTCTTCTTTTATAGATGCTGCATCTGCTCACTCCACCCCTTTTGTGACATCATCGGTGGGGTTGGTATAAAAGGAACCAGGAAGTCGTATGTGGGTGGGAACGGGCTAAGGGAGGGTGGGTTAGGGTCGGGTGCGGGTCTGGGAAACCCTGACCCGCACATCACTTATTCAATAGCTCTGTAGGGCACTCACTAAGGGGTTATTTATTAAAATGTGAATGTTAAAATCTCGAGAAATTCGAGTTTTTTTCACTAGAAAACTATAATTTTTGAGGAAAAAAAAAAACTTGAATTTTTCAAAATTTATTATACCCCAATGCTGCAAAAAGCCCGAATCCGAAAAATCCATCATCTCAAACTTATCAAGGTCCTGTGTAAGTCACTGGGAGAGGCACCTATCTCAATTTGACGTTTTCGTGGTCTGTGCTGGTTTTAGACAGATAATCCGACTTGAAAAAATACCTGAAAAATTCAAGCAATTCGGGAAAAACCCCGAAAAATTTTAGCAATTTGGATATTTGCTTAATTTTATTGAGTTTTTCCTCAATCCATGTAGAGTTTTTATTATTAATAAATGAGCTAATATTAGGCATGGCAGTTTGGTTGTGTTTATTTTAAAATAAAATATGAAATAAATTTGGATTTTAGTAAATAACCCACTAAGGGGCCCATTCACTAAGTTCGAGTGAAGGAATAGAATAAAAAATACTTCGAATTTCGAAGTATTTTTTTGACTACTTCGACCATCGAATTGGCTACTTTGACCTTCGAATCGAACGATTTGAACTAAAAATCGTTCGACTATTCGACCATTCGATAGTCGAAGTACTGTCTCTTTAAGAAAAAACTTCGACCCCCTAGTTCGCCACCTAAAAGCTACCGAAGTTAGCCTATGGGGAAGGTCCCCATAGGCTTTCCAAGTTTTTTCTGATCGAAGGATAATCCTTCGATCGATGGATTAAAATCCTTCGAATCGTTTGATTCGAAGGATTTAATCGTTCGATCGAACGATTATTCCTTTGATCGTTCGATCGAACAAATTGCGCAAAATGCTTCGACTTCGATATTGGAAGTCGAAGGATTTTAATTCGCCAGTCGAATATCGAGGGTTAATTAACCCTCGATATTCGACCCTTAATACATCTGCCCCTAAGTGTAGGTCTCAGCCTAAATGGACAGGGTTTGCTGATAAAATGATCTAGGAAAGCAAATAGGCATTTCCCACTGATCTCAGCTCTGTATACCGTAGGTACAACCACATAAGTGCTAAAACGTAATGTACATGCATTCTAGTATTATATATTATTATACATGTAAAGCTGCATCCTTACCAGGGGTTCTGGGTAATTTTCCTGCATTTCTGTTCCTTGTGAAACTTGAGATACATCTCTTTTATGGTACTGGAGCTCAACAGGTGGCATTGAGGCCAATGATGTGCCATCAGTAAAAGCCAAGCACTAAAAGACAATTTGTAGAGCTATTTGCTAATTTACATTTATTATATGGACATTACATACATTATGGGCACAATGTTTTGGCTCTCCCATATATATATATATATATATATATATATATATATATATATATATATATATATATATATATATATATATATATATATATATATATATATACATATATATATATACATATATATATACATATATATATATATATATATATATATATATATATATATATATATATGTATATATATATATTGTATAATACAAGAAAATAAATTATAATAATATAATCATTAACATAATTAATAACTTTAGTGAGCTTAGGGCACATAACTCTACATTACTGAACACTGCCAACCTACTGAAAATTCCACTCCTTCCAGGCGCTCTTCAACTATGAAGGTTTCCATTGGGATGCCAATATTCCAGGTGTCCTGTAAGGTATAAATGTTTGTTAAATACCCAACTCCTCTGCTTGGATCCGGCAACCAACACAATGGTTGAAACACAGTAGATATCTATAGATGGACCCCACCTCACAGTAGTGTAGCGTAGAAGGAGATACTTTACATGTGTGAGCTGCTGTACTGCTCGGCAGGCCCCATCTTTGTCACTAGATATACGGAGCTTTCTTCCTGATGCTGAGGAGCATGGCTTTACCACCAGGGCAGGGAAGTCTGCACTTCATCAGAAACAGAAGACAGGACTTGCTTCAGATTGAAAACCCCCTATTCACTTATTTCATATAAAGGTCCACTTTAATAAGTGGGTAGAATTTGCAAAAATGATGGGGCAGATTTATCAAAATTCAATTCGGTAATTCTCAGACAATTAAGGGGGTTACTTACTAAAATCAGAATTTATCTCATATTTTATTTAAAAAAAACCATGACCTGATTTTAGCTTATTTATTATTCAATTTAAAATAAAATAAATGTAATCAGTTTGCTGAAAAACTTAAAAAAAATCATTGAAAACCCGAATCACCTGAATTTTTCTGGCTTTTTTCCAAATAGCTCAGATTTTTCAGGTTTTTTTCCGGAATTGCTCAATTTTCTGTTGAAAAAATTAGATTTTTTTCCAGATTTCACAATTTGACCATTATTAAATAAACCCCTTACTTAACCTTGGTTGGTATCAATCCAACTGGCTGATCCATTCGATTTCACACCAGTTTGATAAATATTGATCAGTATCAATATTTATAATTTCCAGAACCTTTGTGATTCATCTTTTGCAAAAGTACAAATATAACTTCTGGTCTGGGATGTTAAAGGGATCCTGTCATCGGAAAACATGTTTTTTTTCAAAACGCATCAGTTAATAGTGCTACTCCAGCAGAATTCTGCACTGAAATCCATTTCTCAAAAGAGCAAACAGATTTTTTTATATTCAATTTTGAAATCTGACATGGGGCTAGACATTTTGTCAATTTCCCAGCTGCCCCTGGTCATGTGACTTGTGCCTGCACTTCAGGAGAGAAATGCTTTCTGGCAGGCTGCTGTTTTTCCTTCTCAATGTAACTGAATGTGTCTCAGTGGGACATGGGTTTTTACTATTGAGTGTTGTTCTTAGATCTACCAGGCAGCTGTTATCTTGTGTTAGGGAGCTGCTATCTGGTTACCTTCCCATTGTTCTTTTGTTTGGCTGCTGGGGGGGAAAAGGGAGGGGGTGATATCAGTCCAACTTGCAGTACAGCAGTAAAGAGTGATTGAAGTTTATCAGAGCACAAGTCACATGACTTGGGGCAGCTGGGAAATTGACAATATGTCTAGCCCCATGTCAGATTTCAAAATTAAATGTAAAAAAATCTGTTTGCTCTTTTGAGAAATTGATTTCAGTGCAGAATTCTGCTGGAGCAGCACTATTAACTGATTAATTTTGAAAACATTTTTTTTACCCATGACAGTATCCCTTTAAAGGATCGGTCACTAGTCCAATTAAGTCCAATGAATCCATTGGAGTTAATCTAAAGTGATTCTGTTCAGTAAGATAGATCCTTATATTGTTATTGGATGCATATTTTAGGGGGTTATTTACTAAACTCTGAATGCAAAAATAACGATTTTTTTTTAAAATAAAATCAGACTTTTAAAAAATCATTAATTTTTTAAAATTTATTAAACCCCCAAGGATGGAAAAGTCTGAATCTGAAAATCCGGCACCTCAGACCTGTCGAGGTTGCATATAAGTCAATGGAAGACGTCCCAATGATTTTTTGATGTGCGCTAGGTTTCGTGCAATACCCCAAAGTTTGCTGGTGAAAATTCCTAAAAAATAATCATGAAAATTGTGAAAATCTGATTTTTTTTTTTTTCCTGCAAAGCAAATTTTTGGAAAAATTTAATAATAAATAATCATAAAAAACCTTGGCAGATTTGATCGAAGTTTGTAGCAGAAAATATTGAGATAAATTCGAATTTTAATAAATAACCCCCTTAATAAATCAGCCTCTTTATAACACAATGTTGGTAAGTCAACAAACAATTTACTTACTAGGTGATAAAGCTACAGGCATCATGAGGATTAGTGAATGACTTCCCTTGTGCCGTTGGAATGTGATGTTGGTTCATAAAATCTCTAGCAAAACTCTTACGTGCTTCCAGCTGAGCTGCCTTTGCTGTGGGTCCAAAGCACCTCACTCCGGCTGCAGTCAAACTATCAAGTATTCCTAACATGAAAAATGTAGGGAGGATTAACAATATCCACCCTCCTCTCTAATAAAATTAAATATGCACTAAATAATTAGTCTATATAGTAATGTAGTCTATGCTCAAGCAAAGGCTACAAAATGGGTGACCCCACTTCAAAATTGAATATGGAATATACTTGACTGATCCATTCAGAGCTGCACCTATGGTTTCTGCTATGCCAGACCCTTATATAAGAACCATATTGGCCAATGAACTATTGACTATTCATTATTTATACAGTTGAACAGCTGACAGGCAGAGATAGGGGAACCAAGTGATTTCTGGTCTCCAGAAGAATTTAGGAGTGCAGGTATAGCACCAGGTTTACTTTTCTATCTGTCATGTTCTTCCTCCTCACAGAGCTCAATGTATCTTACCAGCAGCAAGAAGGGAAAATTGACTAACCACCACCAGCGTGATATTGTGGTCTATGCAGAACTGCTTTAATATGTTAGGGTTGCTGATTAGCACATCTGTAGAAAGTAAAATAAAAGCATTTTTAGGGTATTAATACATTCAAACAGCATCTGATACTTACAATAAAAACAGTACACTGTGCATTGCTTTATTTCACCTTGTGAACCATTAAAAGGGATGCACCAAATCCTGGATTCAGTTTGGGATTCGTCTGAATCCAAGCTATTTTTATCGGGATTCGGATTCAGCCAAATCAAAGAGCCTGGTTGAACCGAATTCGAAACCTTTATAACTTTTAAAAAGCTTTACCCATGTGCCGTATTTTACAGTACAGAAGAAGGGTTTGGATTCAGTTCAGTATTTGGCTAAATGCTTAACCCTATATTCTGGGATTCAGCCAAACTAGGGTGTCCACCTTTCACTAGTCCGCACTGGGGTGGGCCGATTGCATCACGGACAGGGTGAGTGCTGCCACCGAGGAGGGGCTATGATGTGGCGATTGGCTGATCGCCCTGTCAATCGAGGGGGGTCCTGCCAATTTAAGATTGGACTGTGCTTAAAAAACAACTAAAAAAGCCAGCACAGTTCTGGAAAATCATTCTTTGGACAGATGAAACCAAGATCAACCTCTACCAGAATGATGGCAAGAAAAAAGTCTGGAGAAGTTGTGGAGCAGCTGATGATCCAAAGCATAGCACATGATGTATAAAACATTTGGGAGGCAGTGTGATGGCTTGGGTGTGCATGGCTGCCAGTGGCACTGGGACACTAGTGTTTATCCATCATGTGACACAGGACAGAAGCACAAGAATGAATTCTGAGCTGTTCAGAGACACTGTCTACTCGGATCCAGCTAAATATAGTCACATTGATTGGGAGGCGTTTCATAATGACATAAAACATACAGCCAAAGCAACCCAGGAGTTTATTAAAGCAAAGGAGTGGAATATTCTTGAATGGCCAAGTCAGTCACCTGATCTGAACCCAATTGAGCTTCATTTCACTTGTTGAAGACTAAACTTGGGACAGAAAGGCCCACAAACAAACAGCAACTGAAAGCCGCTACAGTAAAGTCCTGGCAGAGCATTAAAAAGGAGGAAACCCAGAATCTGGTGATGTCCATGAGTTCAAGACTTCAGGCTGTCATTGCCAGCAAAGGGTTTTCAATCGAGTATTAGAAATGAACATTTTATTTTCAGTTTTTTAATTTGTTCAATTGCTTTTGTGCCCCTGAGATGAAGTGATTGTGTTAAAAAAAGGCTTTAGTTCCTCACATTTTTACCCAATCGTTTTGTTCAACCCACTGAATTAAAGCTGAAAGTCTGCAGTTCAACTGCATCGGAGTTGTTTCATTTAAAATTCATTGTGGTAATGTACAGAACCAAAATTAGAAGAAAAAAAAGTTGTCTCTGCCCAAATTTTTATGAACTTAACTTTTTACTCAAGCATGAATTCAATCTATCCTATCCTACACTTTCGGGTAAGACGTGTTATTTAGGCTCATAGATTAAAGGAGAAGGAAAGCTCCAAGACAGTTCATTGCCAACATATTAGCCACAATAGTGCAAGCCAGAAAGCTATATTTATTCTGCAGAATGCTTTACCATACCTAAGTAAACAGCTCTAGACACTGTCTCTATTTGTTTAGGATAGCAGCTGCCATATAACCTTGGTGTGACATCACTTCCTGCCTGAGTCTCTCCCTGCTAATTTACAGCTCTGAGCTCAGATTACAGCAGGGATGGGAGGAGGGAGGGGGAGAGGAGCAAACTGAGCATGCTCATGCCCTGCCCTGGAGGTTTCAGCTGAAAACAGGAAGTCTGATACAGAAGCCCATGAGTACACAATAGAAGAAAAGAAATTAGGTGTTTCTTTTGACAGAGGACTCAGAGCAGCATTACTCTGAGGGTTTACTGGTGTATTTATATAGACCTTTCTAAAAAAACTTACTTAATTTTAGCCTTTCCTTCTCCTTTAAGAACACCTATTTCAATAATACAGCAAACTCCTTCCCCAAAGAATGATTCTATACATTGTAATTCTGAATGTAGGCATAGAGGATATGCTTCCATTACACGTTAGTGCCATCAGCCATTGACATTAACATATTTTGACAAAAACGCAAGTACAAGAACATATACAATGAAGAGAAAGGGGCATTTCAGACCTGAGTTAGTGATTTTCTCATTGTTGGTAGTCCCAGCATTCCCTGGAGCAACTAGAACCTGTTTAACCCTGGTAGACTGGGCCAGCTTTTGGGCCAGGACCTGCTCTCTGGTTCCACCCCCAACCACCAGAACTTTGTCACTCATAGCTCTGTGAACAAAACAATGATAAAACTGTTACTCAGAAATAGGACACACGGCTGCTGAATATGCTCCTACTTAGAACTTGTTACTAAGAGAGGTTCTAAACCAGTTTTGGGTTGAAGCTTAGTTTAGGTGTAGACACCTTGCTCTATATAAAGAATTCACATATTCTAAACATATAGGAACGTATAAATTGTGTGTTTACATATAGGTTAACTTAACCTATACACAAACACACAAATTTTCCACGTTTTTAATATAATTTACAACAGAAATGAGCAGGCATAAGGATAAGAATGATATTGTTTTCTTCCACAAAGCAGTAGCTGTAAATCCAAATAATTAGCTGTGTCTAGAATGACCTTTACTGTTGTTGTCCTCTTGTAATTATCTGTACTGGCAAAACAAGTTAATAGATCCTTAAAAAATTTGATATGAGGATTGTGACCTTTCAAGTGACACTTTCATTACCAGAATTTGAAACAGACTGGTCTCATAATATAATAACAAAAGGCGCCGCTCAATTGTCTCCCATACTGTTTGGCACTTAAGAGACTAAAAAAATAGTTTTTAAACATGGAAATAGTTTTTTTCAGCACTAATCTAATACACATTTACATATTGTTTAAAGATGTACATTTTTACATTTTCAAATGGCAATATGCTTTAAAATTTAATTCTAAGACAAGAGTGCGGTTAAATATTATGAGAAAAAGAGGAGGATTTGAAGGGCGTTAGTGTGCAAAATGTGCAGAGTAAGAGAAGAAAGTGCCTGGCCAATGTAGTAATGACAGGGCTTCAACTTGAAATTTTATCAAGGACTCACCAAAATCTCCCATATAAACAGCTGGATGTAGACAACTTTCTACCAGTATGTTGTTATTTTAAGTAGGGATGCACCGAATCCAGGATTCGGTTCGGGATTCGGCCTTTTTCAGCAGAATTCAGATTTGGCTGAATCCTTCTGCCCGACCGAACCAAATCCGAATCCTAATTTGCATATGCAGATTAGGGTCGGGGAGGTAAATCGTGACTTTTTGTCACAAAACAAGGAAGTAAACAATGTTTTTGCCTTCCCATGTCTAATTTGCATATGCAAATTAGGATTCGGATTCGGTTCGATATTCGGCCGAATCTTTCATGAAGGATTCCAGGATTCGGCCGCATCCAAAATAGTGGATTTGGTGCATCCCTAATTTTAAGAATGACAGATGTGAATTGTAAAATAAGGGGTTAAATAGGGTTGCCCACCTTCAAATAAAATTTTAGTATGATGTAGAGCAGTGATCCCCAACCAGTAGCTCGTGAGCGACATGTTACCCCCCAACCCCATGGATGTTGCTCTCAGTGGCCTCAAAGCAGGTGCTTATTTTTGAATTCCAGGCTTAGAGGAATTCAAAATTCCCCTAGCAACCATGCACTGATTTGAATAAAAGACTGGAATATGAATAGGAGAGGGCCTGATGAGTAATTAAAAAGTAGCAATAACAATATATTTGTAGCCTTACAGAGCATTTGTTTTTAGATTGGGTCAGTGCCCAGCTTGGAAGCTGGAGTCAGAAGAAAAAGGCAAATAATGAAAAAACTATAAAAAAAATGAATAATGAAGACGTTGCTTAGAATTGGCCATTCTATTACATACTAAAAGTCAACTTAAATTTGAACCACCCCTTTAATATCAGAAAGAGAAGGCACACAGATAAGAGTAAGAAAAAAAATGTCATATAAAATGCATCAATATAATAAACCAGGGGTCCCAGAAATGAGAAAGATAGAAAAGAAAGATAAGGTTGAGACAGACAAGCTACGCACCTTTTGTTTCTTCTAAGATTCTTTCTCTCCTCTCTCCCTCAGCCCAGATTCAGTCGGTCGGACAAATGGCCTTTAAATCAGTGGGCAAATGAGAATTAAACTGTTGTAGAATGTCACATACGCAGCCCTCTTGCCCAATCAGCAACAAGATGTTTTATTAAAGGGGCACTGCCACACCATATTTATTCCTTTTTTTGGCGATACAGGTATGTGACCTGCTATCCAGAATTCTCAAAACCTGGGGTTTTCTAAATAAGAGATCTTTCCACAATTTACATCACCATACCTTAAGTCTAATAAAAAATCATTTAAATATTAAAAGAAAAATTGTTTGGCCTCAAATAAGGATTAATTATATCTTAGCTGAGATCAAGTACAAGCTACTGTTTTATTATTACAGAGAAAAAGGAAATCATTTTTCACATTTTCAATTTGTCTATGAGAGAAGGCCTTTCCTTAATTCAGAGCTTTCTGGATAACACATATCCGGATAACAGATCCTGTACCTATAATATTAATTTGTTTTCCACCCTGTTAATAACATAGGTGCCAGAGGAATTTTAACCATAAGGTAAAGTGAAAACTTTGCCTCAGGCTGTACTTTATTAGGAATGTAATTAGACACCTCCGGTAATTTTTAGAGAAAGATTTGATTTTTTTAACTGAAAAAAAAAAAACGAAATTTGGCTTAATGCAGAGAACAGCACTTACACTTTTTTACTGCCCTCAATTAAACGCAGCCTGAAGCAAGACCCTCCACCTTGCCTCATGACTGAAACAGCATTATGTGTTTTTTAATGGAAACGTAAACCATCATCCGTTTTGGCCATAGATGCACCGGTCATAACATACAAAACAAATTTTCGTATAAGATTTGGTGCGTGTATGGTGGGAGAGGAGCAGACATATATCAGCAGAAGACTTGGATAGCGGTCGGTTCGTCTTTTGGGCTGGCCATATAATTTTGATTGGGCTCCTTTAAAGGCACCTGAATATTGGCCATTGTTAGTGCTAAATCGTCAGATACAGGAAGAATTCTATTGTTTCTACCTTATATCTGACGATTCAACTCTACACGTGTGTATTGAAACAAACAGGGCAGGATTTATATAGAGGGTGCCCCTAGGCCCACTGCTGTTCATCGCCCCATCCCCTCCAGTTTATTCATGGAAATTTTCATCATCGGCACTGGAGCAATGGGGATTGGCGCACAGGAAATTTAAAAAACGATCATATCTCCTGCACATCCGCAGTGTTTCTGAACCAATGTGGGTCAGGTTGGGCAGCATGTCGCCCCCTAAAATCCTATTGCCCTAGGCCAGGGCCTTGGTGGCCTTTCCACAAAAGATGTTTCCAGGAAAGATCATTTGTTTCAATACACATGTGTAGAGCTGAATCGTCAGATATACAGAGAGAAACAATAGAATTCTACCTGTATCTGACAATTCAGCACTAACAATGGTTGATGTTCGGGTGCCTTCAAAGTAGGTTTGCCATCTCACCCCTTCAAAATCAAACACCTATGGAATACCCAATTGGGAATACCCAATACCCCTGCATGGCTAATTAGTAAATGAATCGCTAATTAGCCATGCAGGCTGTGTATTCCATAGGTGTTCGGTTTTGAAGGGGTGAGGTGGCAACCCTACTTCAAAGGTGCCAGGTAGGGTTGCCACCATTTCCCCAGTAAAGACTGGGCAGGAGGCGGGGCCGTGTCATATAGGGGTGTCACAATGACGTGGAGGGGTTGACCGTGACATCAAGGGTCTCCTGCCGATAGTGCTTGTCTCGTCTCCCACCATACATGCACCAAATATCGTACAGAAATTCACTTGATATGATATTATCGGTGCGTCTATGCCCCTTGCTCGCTTGAGCATTTTATGGACTGAGGTATTTTATCCAACACTGTTTTCTGTCAGATGGCAGCAAATGATATTAAACTGTGACAAAAAATAATGTTTTAACGGGAACTTTTATGTTTAGGCGATTATGTGAGGGTATAGGGTGACTAATAGGGTTGCCACCTGGCCGGTATTTTACTGGCCTGGCCAGTAAAAATGATGGTTGATCCCAATATTATTAATAGGGAAAAAAGCTAAATGTATAGGAAGGCCGGTATTTTTTTCCAGAAAAGGTGGCAAACCCTATGGACTAAGCAGATGCTGTTACATTCATGTTTCTAACATTCTCGCTTCTTCACAACTATTTCCTTCACCCTTATTTTCTCAGTCAGTTTTCACTTTTAACACAGGGGGCGCTGAGGATTCCCTATTTATAATCACAAACTACATCCCCCAGAATGCCTCGCGTCTGCAGCTGACAAGCCCGCCCTCTGGAGATGTTTATATGCGGTGCAGTCAGGCTGTAACGCGAACTGCATCATGGGACTACATCCCCCAGAATGCCTCGCGTCTGCAGCTGACAAGCCTTCCCTCGGAGATGTTTCTCTGCGGCGCAGTCAGGCTGTAATATGAACTGCCTCATGAGACTACATCCCCCAGAATGCCTCGCGTCTGCAGCTGACAAGCCCGACCTCTAGAGATGTTTATCTGCGGCGCAGTCAGGCTGTAACGCGAACTGCATCATGGAACTACATTCCCCAGAATGCCTCACACTGGTGATCATGGCCGCTTCCTGAAGGGGGTGAACTGAACAGCTGGTCAGTGTAAACATGAATGTTGCGAGAGATTACCTTACTGAGGCAGAAATATTGGGTGGTAGCAATTAACTACTATATTACTTGTATAGTTTTTGAATTATTTGCCTTGCTTTCCAGCTTTTAAATGGGGGTCACTGACCCCATCTAATGACAAATGCTACAAATGTATTGTTATTGCTACTTTTTATTACTCATCTCTATTCAGGACTCTCCAGTTCATATTCCAGTCTCTTATTAAAATCAGTGCATGGTTGCTAGGGGAATTTAGACCCGAGCAACCAGATTGCTGAAATTACAAACTGGAGAGCTGCTGAATAAAAAGCTAAATAACTCAAAAACCACAAATAATAAAAACCAATTGCAAATTGACTCAGAATATCACCCTCTACACCATACTAAAAGTTAACTCAATGGTGAACAACCCATTTAACTTTGCAATTGGTTTTGATTTTTTTTATTAGAAATAACGTGGCTCAGAGAGGAGACTAGTGTTGCCACCTGGCTGGTATTTTACCGGCCTGGCTGGTAAAAATGGTGCTTGATGCCAATGTTATTAAAGGGGGTTTCACCTTTAAATTAACTTTTAGTATGATGTAGAGAGGGATATTCTGAGACCATTTTTTAAAAATTTTTTAATAATAAACAACAAATGTGTAGCCTTATAGAGAATCAGTGTGTGACAATACATTCAAAGGACTTTTTTTTTTTTTAATTGGGGCCAGTGTCCAAGGGACCAATAACTGGGGCCCGCTTAAGGGTAGAGCCCTTCTAACTCAGTACTATGGGGCCCCAATGCTGGTGTCAACTGACTTTATTATTTAGGAGCAGCCATAGAGGATCTGCACAGAAACCACTTTATTGTGGGCCCCAAACCCATTAAAATGCAAGTGTAACAGCCGCCTGCAGAAAATAGATTATTTGTGTATCATTTTACTGCTTTTGCAGACTTCCATGTTTTGCTGGTCTTGTAGCTTTATTTCTTCCATGAACAATAAGTACAGATCCTGTGCTTGTATATTATATCCATTTACTCTGTATTAGGCATCCCACACAGGCAAAACACCAACACTGAGCCTTGCAAGCATGGTATGTTTGATGCTGTATAACTCTTTTGTGTTTTGTGTGCTTCTCTTCTACCAAGACCTCATTTTTATTCTCTTTTTTAATGTAGTGCCCCTGATTCCCTTTGAGGAAGAAAATTTCAAGATACATTTTAATACTGAAAGGCGACAGCTTCCCTAGGGACTGGTTTCTACAAAGGTAGCTAATGCTTTAGAATGCCTGCACTTATACTTCATTTATTAACTATTAGTGTTTATTATTGCTTTCCATTACTTCTTAAAGGAATTGTTCAGTGTAAAAAGAAAAACTGGGTAAATAGATGCAAAATTAAAAATGTTTCTAATATAGTTAGTTAGCCAAACATGTAATGTATAAAGACTGGAGTGACTGGATGTGTAACATAACAGAGCATAACCCAACTTCCTGCTTTTCAACTCTCTTGGTTTCCTCTGACTGGTTACCCTGGTTACCAGGCAATAACCAATCAGAGACTTGAAGGGGAGCCACATGGGTCATATCTGTTGCTTTTGAATCTGAGCTGAATGCTGAAGATCAAATGCAAACTCACTGAACAGATATGTACCATGTGGCCCCCTTCAAGTCACTGACTAACTCAGAGTTAGAGAGCTGAAAAGCAGGAAGTAGTGTTCAGGCTATTATGTTACACATCCAGTCACTCCAGCCTTTATACATTACATTTTTGGCTAACTAACTATATTAGATACATTTTTATTTTGCATCTATTTACACAGTTTTTATTTTCACACTGAACTATTCCTTTAATGGTCATTGGCTATGGCTTCTGTTGCTGCTCCTCCAACAGTAACACTCAGATGAGGTTTCTCAGATTACCAGACCAATGTCAGGGAGAAAATAAGGATTACCTAAAACACAGAGACTACAAGCTGTCAGTGAGGCCCTTAAAAAAAACTAGGGATGCCCTATTTATAGTTAATAATAGTTATTGTTACCAGGCCTGTATTTGTGGCAAAGAGGCAAAGGCCCAGGCCTAGGGCTGCACAACTTAAGGGGTAGTATGCCACCCAGCCACACTTGAAGTTTGGTCTCAAACTGGGGTCACTGGAGTCTAGGCATGCAGGAGATTTCTGTGTGTCCTGTCCCCTGTACACAGTGCCGTGCCAAGTTGACTGGGGGCCCTAGGAAACCCAGCCGACTACGTCGCCCCCCCTCGCACCTGCAGAGAAGAAGGAATCGTGAGTGTGCATGCGCAGAAGGAGGAAGCGTGAGTGCGCAGAAGAGCAGCGAGGCCACTCCATTAAGCAAGCGCGAGACACTGCAAGAGACGGTGAAGTGAGAGTGCGCATGTGCCAAAGAGCGCACACTCGAGAGAACGGATGCCGCAAGTTCTGCACAAAATGTCCGAACTAGAGAAAGGCGTAAAGAGGTACGTGCCTGGCATCCCTCAGCCCTAGGCACGTGCCTCTTCTGCCTACCCCTAGTTCCGGCCCTGCCTGTACACATGATCCTAGGGTGGCGAGCAGTGGAGGATGCCGCTTCTGGTCACCTGAAGACAAATCCGCCCCTGATTGTTACAAATTGGGAGCATGCTAGATACAATTAAGGCAATTTTGACGAGTCTTCATACATATATACCTGAGGTTAGGAAAAAAATACCATATTGTATATACTGAACTTATTGCAGCAGCCTAAAGTTTCAAACTTGTCAATTAGCAATTCTATAACATATTAAAAGTTAACGTAAAGGTGAACCACCCCTTTAATTACTGAACTGTCATTGTAATTCATTTTATAGGTTATATACTCTTTGCTACAATTATGAAACTGCTGGGCATTGTACAGCTTAGGAATTCAAAGTGCTCTTTCTACACATCAGTAATACCAAGAATAATGTCATGGCACTGGATTCTGTTCTTCAGGAGTCACTCCACTATAAAGTACAAAAGAACCGTTAAAGATTGTTGCAGAATACTAAATGTGCCTGAAGGGTGTTCTGTAGAGGAAGTCAGACATTCGTATCGATGTCTGGCAAAGAAATACCATCCAGATAGCGGCTCTCTTTGTGCAGATGCTGGCAAGTTCATGGAGGTAGATGAAGCCTACAAAGCTTTGCTTACACACCTGGCCAAAGAAATAAAAAAGGGAGAAAGTGAAGCCAATGAAGAAACCACAACAGAATCTAAAGTACCACAGCACAGGCACTACCTCAGCTTTGAAGGTGTTGGCTATGGAACCCCAAGCCAAAGAGAGAAACAATATACTCAGTTCCGTGTAGACCGGGCAACTGACCAGGTTTTGGAATTTAGAAAGCAGAAGCTGGAAAGGCAATATAGCGAGAACTCAATGGTGGCAAAAGATGTGAGGCAAAGCAAAAAGATTAAAATCACTCAAGCCATTGAGCGACTAGTGGAGGATCTGATACAGGAATCAATGGCAAAAGGTGACTTTGATAACTTGAGCGGTAAAGGAAAGCCACTTAATAAATTCTCCTATTGTCCACATATTGATCCCATGACTCATAACCTTAATAGGATATTGATAGACAACGGTTATCAGCCAGAGTGGATCCTCTTGCAGAAGGAAATCCGGGAAACAATCGAGACATTAAGGAATGAAGTGTTGGCTTCTCGGGTAAAGCTGGGAGATCC
The DNA here is from genome assembly GCF_017654675.1 of Xenopus laevis. Lineage (NCBI taxonomy): Eukaryota > Metazoa > Chordata > Amphibia > Anura > Pipidae > Xenopus > Xenopus laevis. The sequence continues at coordinate 13,998,644 of NC_054373.1, forward strand.
ACTGACTCCCAAAACCAGTAAGAAGTGGGAGGAGACCTGCGATCAGTTTAAAGAGGATATCACGAAGCTCAACAAAAGAATAAATGACTTTAACTTGGTTGTTCCTCTTCTGAACAGGCAAATGGTTCACTTTAATGCGGCTAAAGAGATCTCGCAAGCTGAGAAGAGGTATGCGGCCCAAAGGGAAACCATGCGAAAAGCAGATGAAATCAAAGCAGAGAGAATGGAACTGAAAGAGCAGCAGCTTGAGCCTAAAAAAAATCTTCTTAACTGGATAAAGCAATTGAAAACATTCTAAATATCATTAAAGGGATTCTGTCATGATTTATTATGGTGTCTTTTTTATTTCTAAATTACACTGTTTGCACTGCAAATAATTCACTCTACAATATAAAATTTCATTCCTGAACCAACAAGTGTATATTTTTTAGTTGTAATATTGTAGGTGCATCTCAGGTCATTTTGCCTGGTCACAGGCTTTCAGAAAGAGCCAGCACTTTAGGATGGAACTGCTTTCTGGCAGGCTGTTGTTTCTCCTACTCAATGTAACTGAAGGAGTCGCAGTAGGACATGGATTTTACTATTGAGTGTTGTTCTTATATCTACCAGGCAGCTATCTTGTGTTAGGGAGCTGCTATCTGGTTACCTTCCCATTGTTCTGCTGATGGGCTGCTGGGGGGGGGCAGGGGGAGATATCACTCCAACTTGCAGTAAAAAGTGACTAGAGTTTATCGAACCACGAGTCACGACTGGGGGCTTCTGGAAAACGGACACTATGTTTAGCCCGATGTCAGATTTCTAAATTAAATATAAAAAATCAGTTTGCTCTTTGAAAAACGGATTTCAGTGCAGAAGACTGCTGGAGCAGCACTATTAACGGATGCATTTTGAAAACAAAACACGTTTTCCCATGACAGTATCCCTTTAAAATATCTAAATGATTGTGTCCTTTTGTATTTAATATTATGAAAAATGACTACTTTTCTAGCTCTGACATTACAAGGGCTCAAGATGGATTTTTTTCAGTTGTGCTTACGATAATAAACACCTGGGCTCCATTATCTATAAACCGTACTGCTAAATCTGCAATTATCGCATTGTCTCCACAGTAACAATATACAGTGCTGCACCCTATTCTGCAGTAGTGTGTATGAAACGATCTTTATGTAGCCGCTCCTCTTCTGTTGTACATTGAATAAGCATTTAAAGGGGATCTCCACCCAAAAAAGTGTTTTTTCTTCATATTTAAAAAATGTAATCCTAATTACTATCCTCATAGAACTATAGGGCAAATGTAATGAATCATTGTTGAGAGTTGTAATCCTAAATTGACCTTACAACAGAAGTTGTCAGGAGAAAGAAAGAGGCTGCTCTGATGTTCTTCTGCTTAGTAAAGATGTGAAAAAAGGTTTCTAATTTTATTTCTAATTTTAAAGGTTTACTTATCCTTTAAAAAATCTGCCTGTATATGTACTGTATATATTAATGCATGCTCATGCTCCTACATCAGTCCTGCATCTGTCCACCAGCAGCCCGGTGTGTATTACATTTTACGTTGTAAATACCCGAGCTCTGTATATTATAATGTAACCCCCAGTGACAATAGCACAACTCCTCATTCAAATCTCCATCGCTTTCTACTCGGGCTGTCGTCTTCCGGGGTTGTCACGTGGTATTGTCATACACGTAACAGGCATCAGACACGCCCTCGTGTGACAGCTCCTAGTTCCGCCCATATCTTGGTCACATGGCCGTGACGTCACGCCCTTCTGAAAGCCGCTTCGTTCTAGCGTTTATCCAGAAGGCAAGGTTTAACTCTTTCGGCCACTCTGCTAGAGGCAGTGGAAGAGGTTCGAGCCCAGGGGGATCTCACAGTACGTATATTGCTAGTTCACTTAGTTGTGTAACACTCTGAAGCAGCGTGTCCGGCTCGGTTTCTGGGTTGCGTTTTGCGGCTTTGCTGTCAGGTACTGCCGGGATTGTAGTTTATCAATAGCTGCAGCTGATCCTATAAACGCTGGGACCTCCCACCGGGATTTAACCTTTAGAGCGCTGCAGGGAAAGGGAATACACTGACTGCGCAGCTCTCTAGCTCGGCTGTATTAATGGCTGCATGACATGGCACCTTTACCAGGGTCAGATATTGGACTGGGCCATTGTGGCATGGGGGTGTGCCAGCTGCAGGGTGGTGAGGGAATATTTGCTACCCCCCTACTTCCTTTGCTCAGTCCTGGGGAGGAACTTGGATCTTAAGAGAATTCTACCGATTCCTGTAAGGGGAAGTGGTGCATTCCATTTAAAGGGCAAGTTCAGCTTTACCTTACTTAAAGGGGAACTATTGCGAAAATGAAAATGGAATAGAAGCTTCAGCATACTCTCTAAATACAATCAGTTAAAGGGGAACTCCACGAAAACATTACTTGAGCTTTTTTAAAAGTAAACCTAATTTCAAGCAACTTTGCAATATACATGAATTTAAAAATATGCAGACTTTTCATGATTTTCAATGGTTTCTGACTACTTTGCTGAGCTGACTGACCACTGTTAATTTGTATCAACAGCCATCTGTCCTCAGCCTGCATCCTCCAAACCCCACAATTCCCAATTTCAATAAGGAAGAAAACATCACAGTGCAATGCATTGTGGGTTATGTAGTTCCTGCATGCTGTCTGTAGGCCGTGGAGAAGTTGTTACAATTTGTAACATCAGTGTTTAGTCCCTCCTTCCCTGCCAGGATTTCAAATGACACAGAAAGAGAAGGAATGTTAAACAGCTGGATTTCAGCATAGAAAATGGCATTTATTCATACTTTTTGAAGAAACCGATAACGCTGATGGATATATTAGGTGTTTCGGTGTTATGTGGGCCCACCAGGTTTTTTGCCGGTGCCCCGCCAGCCCAGGCTCCTCTTTCCTAGAAGATATATTAGAGCTCGCTCTATTAAAATCACCAGACATCATGTCTCTCTACATGCAGAATTTGTGCAAAAGCAGTGGCAGAACTACCGGGGGGAGCGGGCCAGGGCCCGCACCCCCTCAGGGCCCCCGGCAGCTCACGCGCCACTGAAATGCGGGCCGAAAATCACGTACGGAGGGGGGCGAGGGGCCCGGCTGCGCGTCACCAGGGCCTTCATCCCTCTAGTTACGTTACTGTGCAAAAGGCAGTTATTTTGTTAGATTTTGTTTGTACTGGAATCAGTTATTTAAGTGAGCGCTAATACATCTGCTAGGAAAGGAAGCCCCCCCCCCCATAAAATACATAGGATCTAACTGTCAATGTCTATCTGACACCCAACTGCTGCATGAAGAGAGAATAAAGAGAAACAGATGCTGAGAGAGGGATAGTGAAGATACACTTGATTATTTCAGAAGGGGTACAGAATATTTAATTGCTTGTATTTGCAAAGTTTCTTATTTCATTATGGTGAAGCTTATATTACATTTTCATTTTCGTAGTTCCCCTTTAAGATCTTCCAAATTCCAGCCCCAGGCTTTGGGAAACTGTAGGGGAGACCCGAGACTCTGTTCAGGATTAGCATTTTATAGGGGACAGTCAAGCCGGAAATGAGAGTTATGTTTGAACAATAACATTTTGCACTGTATTAAATGTACTAGGAATATAATTGGATATACCAATTACTTTCAATTTCCATTCAACACTTGCTAGATGTCCCTGCTCTCCCCACATTCCCCTGTCTCTCTTCACCATTTAATTGTGTAACCAGGACATGGGGATGGACATCAGGTCCCCCATTCTGGTGCACAAACAAGATTCTGAGATGATACAAGGCTTGTCTTAATAACAGTGTCCACAAAATGGCTCCTGCCTGCTTGTTATAATTATTAATTCCCAGACTGAAGGAAACAAGATTCAAATAATTTATACAGTGTAATTAAAGTTCATTTTGCTTGACTTGAACATGATAAAATAGGATTTGGAATAATTTTTTTGAGCAACGGGTCCCCTTTAATGGAATGTGTTAGGCTATTTGTAGCAAAAACCAGAATGTCCTCCTGCAGGTCCTTTCCCTCTGTCACTAATAGTAATCTGTCCCAGTTCCCCAACACAAAGCAGTGATCATATAACTCAGCTTCATCTAGAGATAATTGTGGCTCCCAGGTGACTGGTAGGACACAGATGTCTCTATGTGCAGACCCCCTGCAGGTAATGAAATCAGAAAGGTATTTTGGATAGCGGGAAATAGAATTGAATCTGTCCCATTTCGGTTCGCTGAATAATTTGCAAAACTGTGAAAAATTTTGCGAAACGATTTTGTATTCGCAACTTTTTTTAATGCACAAGACAATTTTCTTACTCAAAATGCATTAAAGGTCCTAATTCGTTAAAGTGAATGGGCGTTTTTTGTTATGGCAACTTTTTTTTTGTCCTAATTCATTAAAGTCAATGGGCGTTTTTTCTAATCTCCCCGAACTGCTTCCACCTGCTAGAATGAAAAATCAACTGCGGCATGGCACTCTCGCGATTTGTTTTCCGAAGTTGCCTCACGAGGAAACTTTGGGCGACTTCAGAAAACGAAGCACCGTGAGTGTCATGCCGCAGGCAATTTCTCATTCTAGTAGGTGGAAGCGGTTCGGGGAGTTTAGTTGCCCCAAAGAAGAGGCGATTAGTCACCGGGCGACTACATCTCCAAATCTCCCAATGTGACCTTGCCCTTAAAGGAGAAGAAAACCCCCTGGGCGCAAAACCCCTCCCCCCTCCCCTGTGTTGCCCCCCCTCCCTCCTCCCCCCTGGCCTACCTGTCCCCCTGGGCAAATGCCCCTAACTTGTTACTCACCCCTCTGCGCAGGTCCAGTCCATGGAGTTCACAGTCGCCATCTTCTCCCACGCATGTCTTCTTCCTGCTCTGACCGGCGTCTTCTGGCGCATGCGCAGTAGGAACAGTTACCGGTACGGATCTACTGCGCATGTGCCGAATGTCACAAAGTTTTCCGATTTCACTTCGTGACATTTGGCGCATGCGCAGTAGATCCGTACCGGTAACTGTTCCTACTGTGCATACGCCAGAAGATGCCAGTCAGAGCAGGAAGAAGACGCGCATGGGGGGAAGATGGCGACTGTGAACTCCGTGGACAGGACCTGCGCAGAGGGGTAAGTAACAAGTTAGGAGCATATACCCAGGGGGACAGGTAGGCCAGGAGGGAGGGGGAGGGGTTTTGCGCCCAGGGGGTTTCCTTCTCCTTTAAAGTCAATGGGCGTTTTTTCTTATGGCGACTTTTTCTGTTCTAATGCATTAGTCAATGGGCGTTTTGCGGAAGAATTTGCATATGGCGAAATTTGTAATTTCGCCACAAATTCATGGCTGCCAAATAAATTCAATCAGACGGATCATGTTAAAAACAAATATAGTTCCCTTTATGTGGCAGTGAGTAGGAAGTTGTACATGAGATGAGCAGATTTTATTATGATTTTCCCAAGGTATCTTTTCCAGTGCCGGATAAACCTCTTTTCTATACTAAAGCCTGTGGGCTGGTTTGGAGGCTCTGAAGGAAATGCCTGATGGGGTTGTGCCTTGAAGTTAGTTTTTAGGCGAATTTGTCCATTTCCTGTCCAGGGCCCTACTGGGTCCTCCTTCATCCAGTGCCATTGCACCCACAAACCCCATATCACTGCTGAGCTCACTGCATCCCTGCTAGCTATTCCTCTGCCTTACTGTGTGTGATAGTTTTTTTTGTGTAAACTCCACAGGGGTCTCTGTGATGTGCAGAGTATGAAGGGTCGATAATGGAAGTGTTGACCACTCCCTTTTTTTTTAAACCATACCCACTTTAATCCACACCCATGTTACTAAAAGACGTTTTAAGACCATGTCCACATGGACGGAGGTAGCACACCAAAAAACCAAATGGTTGGGGCTCACGGCAGGGATATCACTCATCATTCGCATGTGAAAAATGTAAGTCATATTAAAACATAACGTTATATCCATATACCTCCTCCTCCCCTGTGGATAACAAAGCACCCCCTCCCAGCACATGATTAAATACCTTAGGGGCTCCTAACAACAATTTATAAATGCTAACAAACCCCCAGAATAAATACCAGGCCTATGTTCCACAGGCAGGGCACACACATGGAGCATAGGGCTGGCAGAGTATGACACACACAGGGAGCATAGGTCAGACACATACCTCCCAACTGTCCCTTTTTCAGAGGGACAGTCCCTCTTTTGACAGCTCAACCCGCAGTCCCTCATTTGTACTGGAAAGTCCCTCTTTTCTCTGCACTGAACAGCCAGAAAACAAAGTTTCTCACTTAATTGGCTTTTAGCAGAGAGCCCAGAACAGCTAACAGGTGCAAATAAGATACTTTGTAACAATTTTGAGACACAAAAACACAGTTTAGATAAGGAGAAATATTTTCAAACTTTCATAACCTGCCAAATTTTGTAAAACAAACATGGTAATTAGGGGGTGTGGCAACAGAAAGGGGTGTGGTCAAAAAATTGCTGCGCTACGCTCGGGAAAAAATTTTTTGTCCCTCTTTTTACTTCCAATTTTGCAATGCAGGGGCTAGTTGATCTCAGTACTGATACATCTTAAGATCTCAGTACTGATACATCTTAAACAAGGTAAGCAGTTACAGCAGGCAGACTTTCATACGGGGGGCCACACACGGGGGGGGGTGGTCACGGGCCGGATGCAACCTGCTGGCTGCCAGTTGGACAGCACTGTTACAGACTATACAAGATACTATAATACTATTCTAGCATAGGTATTCATTGCAATAATTACATTTCTGCAGGAAAAATGTGAATATGGACACTGCTGAATTATAATTTCAATAACACTCTGAAGAGATATGAATTTTCAGTTCAGAACACTCATTTCTGCTGTAGCTGTACAAGTGACATGGATGTTCCTGCAGGCAATACAGTAACATGCTGGGGTTCATTTCCAGTTGATGTAACGCCCCGCGTAGAATCTGCTAGTGAAGGAGACATCACTGAGCCCCGGAATGGCCGGCTTCTTGGACAACTTCCGATGGCCTGAATGTGAGTGCATCGACTGGGGAGAGAAGCGGAACACGATCGCTTCGGTGGTTGCAGGCGTGTTGGTGAGTTGGTGGCGATTTTTTTTTTTTATTTAACCTTTTCCTTTATGGACTTTGTGCCTTAAATAAAACATTGGCTGCATTCTTTCTACTTGCTCCTCCGCAGGCCCGGACTGGCAATCTGTGGGTTCTGGCAAATGCCAGAGGGGCTGCTATAAGGTCCCATAGAAAGTCAGTATTTGGTGGGCTGGTGAGGGCTGTTTGGGCCTCTGTGTACCTGAAATGCCAGGGCCTATTTTAATTCTCAGTCCGGACTCCTCTGATATACTGACACAGACCATGACTGATATTAGCCAAGCTCAGTGCCCAACACTTACTCTCCGCTTACAAAACTGATCCACCTAGTCTAAAGTCTTCACCCTGTTATAGTTTCACTTCCAGATATTTGTTATTAATGTTGCTTTTATGTACCCATAGCTTTCAGGGGCAGCATTCCCCCTTTTCTACATTCATTCAATGAATAGTGCTTCTAAGTGAATCCTGTACATTTTGGGAGTGGGGGAGGGGGGTTGGGAGTTTACCCCTTTAAAGGAGAATTCAACCCTAACGTTAAAAAAAACCCTACCCTCCATAGACCCCCCCTCCCCCCAGCCTAAGTGTTACCCCCAGGCTAATATCCCTAACATTTTACTTACCCCTGCAGATTCAGGCATCTGAGTTCACGGGCGCCATCTTCTTCTCTTCGGAAATCTTCGGAATGAGACATGGGCAGAAAATTGTTCCAACTGCACTTGTGCCGCCACGCGGGTCTTATTTCGAAGATTTCCGAAGAGAAGAAGATGGCGCCCGTGAACTCCGATGCCTGAATCTGCAGGGGTAAGTAAAACTTTAGGGGCATTTGCCCGGGGTAACACTTAAGCTGGGGGTGGGAGGAGGGAGGGGGTCTGTGTATTGTAGGGGGGTAGGGTTTGTAAACGTTAGGGTTGAATTCTCCTTTAAAGGGGTTGTTCACCTTTGATATAACTTTTAGTATAATGTAGAGAGTGATATTCTGAGACCATTTGCAATTGGCTTTCATTTTTTATTATTTGTGGTTTGTGAGTTATTTAGCTTTTTATTCAGCAGCTCTCCAGTTTACAATTTTAGTTGCTATGGTCCATATTAACCTAGCAACCATGCACTGATTTGAATAAGAGACTGGAACATGAATAGGAGAGGCCTGAATAGAAGGATCTGTAATAAAAAGTAACAATAACAAAAAATTTGTAGCCTTAAAGAACATTTGTTTTTTAGAAGGGAGTCAGCGACGCCCATTTGAAAGCTGCAAAGAGTCAGAAGAAAAAGGCAAATAACTATAAAACTATATATATATAAAAAAAATAATGAAAATCAATTGAAAGGTGAACCACCTCTTTAAGTGCTTTCCAAAATATGGATCTGGATCCATTAGGGGGGCACAGAGCAGGAAAAGCCAGGATGGATTTATGTATCTATAATGTTATTCATAAACCGCTACATGAATATGCAGCGCTGCTCAAGCCATGTGCTAAAAGACACAGTAGGAAGGAGGGCTCTGAACCGCAGAGCTTACAATCTAAGCAGGTGGCTAATATGCAGACACAAATGAAAAGGAAAAGTGTACAGGGATTTGGACACTGCCCTTAAGTGCCAGGACTGGACTAGACAAGATATGTTCTAGTGCTCTAAAACGTAGGATCTGATTTTCGTTTTACCAGCCAGACTGGTATTTTACTGGCCTGACCAGTAAAAATGGAGCTTGATGCCAATGTTATTCAAGGGGTTGTTTGCCTTTAAATTAACATTTAGTATGACATAGAGAGTGCTGCTCTGAGATAATTTGGTTTTCATTTATTTTGTGGTTTTTGAGTTATTTAGAAATCTGGTTGCTAGGGTAAAATTAGCAACTTTTCCTTGCTATGAATAAGAGACTGTAATATGAATTTTTCGAGTTTTTTAGTAAAAATTTTCATTTTCAAGGTTTTTGTTTTTAAAAAAACTTGAATTTTTCGAGATTTTTTTTTTTTTTACTGACAAGGTCATGTAGGAGTCAATGGCAGAGGTCCCTTGAATCATCTGAAGATGTTAATATCCTCCATAATGTACGAGTTTTTTTCTGTGACTTTCGCTCGAAGATTCCTTGTATTTTTTGTGGTTGAAAACTTGATCAATTTCAGTTTTCAGATTTCTCAACTCTAATTCACTGATTTGAGTTTTTTACATTCAAGTTTTTTCTTAAATTACAAACCATTCGAGTTGTGAGTTCATTCGAGGTCTGAAAAGCTCACAAACCTCTAAAATTCGACCTTTGATAAATAACCCCCTTAAAGTTGAACCACCCCTTTAATAGGGATGAAAGAAAAAAATATAGGAAGGCTGATATTTTTCCCCAGAAAATGCGGTAACCCTAACTGAGATAAGTGGAGAATTGTAGGGAGGAGCAGAGGAGGGAAGGGCTTTATTAGCATTATATATATATATATATATATATATATATATATATATATATATATATATATATATATATATATATATATATATATATATATATATATATATATATATATATATATATAAATCCAAACTGGTGCACTCCACAATGAAAAAGTTAAATGCCTAGGTGCTGGTAAAACTTGCATATATTCAAAGAAAAAAGACCGCACTCACAGGACTTGTATGGAAAAAAAAGCCACAAGGGCTGTGATTTATATATGTATAGAATTTTTTTTTTTGGCCACAGTTAATTTGCAGTGTTATTTGTCTCTTCTGCCTCAGTTTTTCTCAGGTTGGTGGATAATGATCGATGCTGCCGTATGTTACCCTGACCAGAAGCAACTCAACCATGCGTTTCATACCTGCGGTGTCTTCTCTACAGTCGCATTCTTCATGTAGGTGTTTAAATCTCCTTTACAATTGCTCTTTGTCAAATTAGCCTTCTATAATATTTCATGCACGGGAAGTGGCCAAAAAACCTCAGTTTCCACCTGTTCGTATGGTGTCGCACTTTGTAGTACGAAAAGCGTCAGGCATTGGAATGAAACTATTTATAGTCAGCTGCACAGTCTGTATGGTAATGGATTGTAAGAAAGCAAAAATGTTGGAGCAAGGCACTCAAAAGGTCACGCAGGGATCAGACGAATGTGGAGTAAAAATAGAAATCTTTATTGGTATAAACTACTCATGCCTGGCGCATTTTGTGTCGAAGACACTTAGGGGTATATTTATCAAAGAGTGAAGTTAATAGTGAAGTTCCGCCACTAGAGTGAAATTACGCCACTTTCCATTAATTTCTATGGGGGTTTTTAAATGCGTATTTATCAAAGGGTGAAATTTCACTTTCACCCATTGATAAATATGCCTTTCAAAATCCATAGAAATAAATGGAGAGTTGCGGAATTTCACTCTAGTGGTGGAACTTCACTCTTTGATAAATTTACCTCATAGTCATAGGCATATATGTTTGTCATGTAATGGATTATACCAATGGTGGCTACAGCCAGTCGGGATCCTAGAGGGGGGTGGGCCCTGGTGCGTGACGCGCAGCCGGGCCCCGCCCCCCTCCGTACGGCCGCATTTTCAGCGGCGAACGGACTGTCGGAGGGGGCCCTGAGGGGGTGCGGGCCCTGGCCGCAGATCTTCTCAATAGCGATTCTCAATTTTACTCCTTATTTCTGATCTTGTCTACTTCCGATGATGTCACTTCCAGGTTACGGCAGCACTTCCTGTTTTACTCCTTTTTCCCTGATCACGCCTACTTCAGATGATGTCACTTCCTGTTTACAATGACCACACTTCCTGATTCTTGATGGTCAGCGGGTTGCGGGTCCGGGTTACGGATAAGGTACTTGCAGGTCGGGTAGCGGGTCCAAGCGAGTAAGAATGCGTGTTACGGGTCCGGGTTGCGGATTGCAGGTTGTGTGTACGGGTCGGATTCCAAAAAATGGACCTGCGCAGGACTCTAGCTGGGACCATGTTTAAATACATACATTGCTCATGGAGTTTTTTCCCCTTCTTCCCTTTTTCTATTTTTCCCTCTTACCCCCATTCCTTCTTTGCTCTGTATCCAAGTAAATAAGAACGACAGCAGGTTGACTTTATTCAGTTTACTAAGCGCATAAAATTAATATAATTAATACAATCGACTGAATAAAAGAACTTTCTGCTTATATAGAACACCACTAAATCAGTGTACACTGTATTGGATGATATACAACAACTTTGTAACCTTTTCATACATACAGTATCTGTAAGCCGTATTTCATACTGACTACCTACCAGAGATAGTCATAATAGTCTTGTTACTTGCCTGTTTTGTTTTTTCATTTTGTAAATTTTATTTTGAAAAAAGATGATAACTCAATTAAACATAATTGCTAATTTTTATTTAAACCATTTTTTTCACTTTCTCTTGTATGTTTTATATTTCAGGATAAATGCAGTGTCGAATGCGCAAGTGAGAGGAGACGGTTACAGTGATGGCTGTATGGGAAGGACAGGTAATTAATTGCTATTGGGGGTCGGTGACCCTGGATGATTGACTTGCTATGGCTTTTGTGACAGTGCAGACAATAGGAGTCAATGCAAGCAGGGCGAGGCTGCACAGGAGTTGCCTGACCTATAGAAGCAGGTTTAGTGAGCAGCCGATATTTCCACTTGCCAATAACTGCTCTTCTCACTGTTCATAATGGGAAGAGACAGAAGAGACAGGCGCCAGTTCCACCAGGTTTTGATGTTGCTGCTCGAGAAAGGTCACAGCAACAAAATGTGAGGCAGTTGCTGGTGGGACATTTCCCTGACTCAAACAACAAATAAATGTGACAGTGAAGTCATCCTTATGGAAAAGTCCACTGCAAATGATATTTTTATATAGTACATAGTTAGGTGAGCTGCATGTCTTAAAAGGAGAACTAAACCCTAAAAATGAATATTGCTAAAATGTCATGTTTTATATACTTATAGCACCAGTCTAAAGTTTCAGTTTCTCAATAGCAGCAATGATCAAACTTGTCACAGGGGGTCACCATCTTGGAAAGTGTCTGTGACACTCACATGCTCAGTGGGCTCTGATTGGCTGTTGAGAAGCTAAGCTTAGGGCTCGTCACTAATTATCCAGCAGAAAATGAGCTTCCCCTGTAATATAAGCTGATGCTACAGGATTGCTGATTATTAAATTGCACTGGTTTCTGTGCTGCCATGTAGTAATTATCTGTATTAATTACTAATCAGCCTTATATTGTGACATTTCTATTCTATGTGTACTGTATATTGTGAGTGGGTCCCTAAGCTCAGTAAGTGACAGCAGCACAGAGCATGTGCAGTGAATCAGCAGAAAAGAAGATGGGGAGCTACTGGGGCATCTTTGGAAACACAGATCTTTACTGCTAAAGGGCTGTGGTTGCCTTGGGCTGGTACAGAAGCACAAAACATCATGTACAACATTTCTACCTACTTCTTTAGTTAGACTTTAGTTCTCCTTTAACTGCTTATAGACACTGTCACTCCCCACCTGTTCTCCCATCAAACCATTGGACTTGGAGCATGTGCAATACCCCCTAAAGTCCTGAACATGTACATATTTGCTTAAAGGGAAACCCGTTTCACCATGTCTCTGGTGTTTGAGTCTGGCAGCTCAGTAATTCAGGTGCAGACTCTGAACTGTTAAAATTTTGCAACATTAAGGGGCAGATTTATCAAGGGTTGAATTTCGAGGCGATCGAATAAAAAAAGACCAACCAAACCTTATTAAAAAATATATATTTTTTAAATTTGCGTGAACAGGCTGTATTCAATCATCGAATTTAATTCAGATCGTTTTCGATCAAATTCGATTAGAAGTATTTTCAAAATAAACTGTCGATTTTTTTAAAGTCAAATGACTCCAAGTAGGTTCTAGGAGGTCTTCCATAGGCTAAAACAGCAATTCGGCAGGTTTTAGATGGCGAATAGTCAAAGTCGAATTTTTAAAGAGACAGAACATGATAAATTTCTATATTCTAATTTTTCTCAAATTCTAATTGAATTTGGACTATTCCCTAGTCGAAGTACACTAAAATAGCTTGAAGTTCTAATTGAAAAATTCGATTTTTCAATTCGAACCTTAATAAATCTGCCCCTTAGTTGGTACACTGCTCAGCAGCATCTCTGGAGTATTAGCAACTATTGTATCAGTTCTAACAGCTGCCTGTAATGAAACCCAGAGATTCTGCTCAGCAGGGACTAAGATAAGAAATGTATCAACGAAATGTATCAATGTAGAAAAGTTTAGAGGGTCGGCGACCCCCTCTACCCAGAGCTGCTTTAGAAGGTGAAAAAATTTGACTTTACACTTCAATGTCAGAAGAACGGTCACATAAAGATAATAGAAAGTAAATGGAAAAAGTCTTCATTTCTGCTGAAACCAAGTGAACCGAAATAAGTGTTGGAAGCTGACAACCCCTTTAACACAGGTAATTTATTATTAACACATATTTGTAAAGGGCCAACATATTCTGCAGCGCTGTACCTTGTACACACAGATTACATGGAAAAAAAAAGAGGTAAAGTGGGCACTGCTCAATAGATCTTACAACCTCAGTAGGATCTATAGAGAAGCTTGTGGCCAGTGTAGGACTGGCCCACCGGGATACCAGGAAAACTCCCGGTGGGCTCAGGTGTCGGGGCCCTTGTGCTGCTAAACATTTGGCCTATTTCATGGCCATTACCTATTTCTATGAGAATAAAGAGGCTAAATAGATGGAATAATAGATTATAGTATGTAAAGAATAGAGACTAGGAGAATAGAGGTTGAGTGAGGAGAAGAAGAATAATAGTACTGAGAGTGGGCCCCTGGCCTACGGTTCTTTGGTGGGCCCCTGGTCTAAGGTTTTTGGGTGAGCCCCTGGTGTCCCAGTCCGACACTGCTTGTGGCTGAGTCACTAACACCTTTACAGAGGACACTAACATGGTTAAACTACAGCTGAGATGCTTATCCTGCACCAAGCTAAACACATGCCATTTTTCTGATCCTCAGGTGCCCGAATTTGGCTCTTCATTGGCTTCATGTTGATGTTTGGATCGCTCATTGCATCCATGTGGATACTGTTTGGCGCTTATGTTACACAAGGTCAGTGTCACAAGGTGTTAGTACAGGAATGGGACATGTTATCCAGAATGCTTGGGACCTGAGGGTTTCCGGATAACGGATCTTTCTGTAATCTGGATCTTCATACCTTAAGTCTACTAGAAAATTGTGTGAACATTAAATAAACCCAATAGGCTGGTTTTGCCTCCAATAAGGATTAATTATATCTTAGTTTGGATCAAGTACAAGCTACTGTTTTATTATTACAGAGAAAAAGGAAATAATGTTTAAAAATGTGGATTATTTTACTATAATGGAGTCTATGGGAGGGGGGCTTTGCGTTATTCGGAGCTTTCTGGATAATGGGTTTCCGGATAACTGATGCCAAACCTGTATTTTAATACGTAAAATGGAAATGACAAGCCGTAAAATGCCAGGCCTGTATTTTAGTGATGTGCGAGTTAACCTGAAACCGGTGTTGACCACCAATTAGGCGGGTTTAGGTTGAAATTTGGCCAACCATTGTGGGTTAGGGTTGGGTGCAGGTCAGATGGGAGAAGTACACTCCTCTTCTGCTCCTGAAGGTTTCTTGGGGGTTCTATAATAAAAGGCACTAAGTTTGCCCAGGAGCAGTAATCCATAGCAATCAATCAATCAATCAATCAGAAGGTAGCATTTACTGGTCACCTGTTAAAAGGAACAGTTTAGTGTAAAAATACAAACTGGGTAAATAGACAGGCTGTGCAAAATAAAAAATGTTTCTAATACAGTTAGTTTGCAAAAATGTAATGTATAAAGGCTGGAGTGGCTGGATGTCTAACATAATAGCCAGAACACTACTACTACTGCTAAAGGACAGTGGTTGCCTTGGGCTGGTACAGTAGCACAAAACATCATGTACAACATTTCTGGCTACTTCTTTCGTTAAGCTATAGTTCTCCTTTAATTGCTAATTTCTGATTTTATACATATTGGAGACTGGGTTTAAGGCAATGGTTCTCATACTTTCTCAACTCTAACCCGCCTTTGATGTCCCATATTCTTTCAGAGCTCCCCATGGTTCCATAAATATCTAGGGCAAAAAAAAAAACAAGGGATCACCCCAAGGGTGGCCATACACTTGAAGATCCACTTGTTTGGTGGTCCTCTTCCAACAGTCTGTATTTACCTTTGAATCATAAAAAAAGTAATTGCAGGCCAACTGGAAAAAGAATTGCATCAATGAGCAGATGCTCTCCTCACCTTAAGGACAGGGACACACGGGCAGATTCAGGGTGATTAGTCGCATGGCGACAAATCTCCTCTTCTTCGGGGCAACTAATCTCCCTGAACTGCCTTCCTGCCTGCTAGAATGAAAATCACCGGCCGGGCGACTTATCACCCCGAATCTGCCCGTGTGTCTCTGCCCTAACAGGGTTTTTAAATATGCCCAAATAAGATCTCTATTGGAGCCCAGAATTAAATCTCACAGTATCTTGAAACTTTTTGTTATAGAATCATAAATTAAAACCAGTACAGACAATTCTGCCCCATAAATTTCCCTCATACAGAGTTTTAATGATTGCTGCTTGTTGTAGTTATCAAAACACAAGCTGATCTGAATAACTGTAAAGCCCAGGGTTATTACTGTTATTGTGTTGCGTCAGGCCATGTTAGATCTAGACCACTAGTCACAATAAAGGATTTCTCATTTTAACCCGGAGTGCCGCCTGATTTTGGGACTGAGCAGGTATATATATATATATATATATATATATATATATATATATATATATATATATATATATATATATATATATATATATATATATATATATATATATATATGTATATACATAATTTGTTATAGAATGGACAATTTCAAGCAACTTTTCAATTTTCTTTTTTTATCGTTTTTGAATTATTTGCCTTCTTCTTTCCAGCTTTCCAATGGGGGTCACTGACCCCATCTAAAAAACAAAAGCTCTGTAATGCTACAAATGTATTATTGCTACTTTTTATTACTCATCTTTCTATTCAGGCCTCTCCTATTCGTATTCCAGTCTCTTCAAATCAATGCATGGTTGCTAGGGGAATTTGGACCCCAGCAACCCGATTGCTGAAACTGCAAACTGGAGAGCTGCTGAATAAAAATCTAAATAACTCAAAAACCATAAATAATAAAAAATGAAAACCATTTGCAAATTGTCTCAGAATATCACTCTCTACATCATACTAAAAGTTGATTTAAAGATGAACAACTCCTTAAATTTCGTATAAATCAGCCTTTGAATTAAATTAGACATGTACCTTTTAAACTGTTGTGACTGGTATGCCTGTAAGCATTATGGGGTTTTATATAAATATAAAAGCAAACTTTCCACATACCTGTATCTGTTTTCATTTCCTCCTGCAGGACTCAATGTGTATCCTGGTCTAGCTGTGTTTTTCCAGAATGCTTTAATATTTTTCAGGTAAGTGGGGAGGTAGATCCTTGTGATTCTGGAATTTTACCAACTCATTTATATTTTTATCTTAGTTCCTGCTTCTTTTGTTTTCAATGTCCCTGTAGTCTCTCTGCTCAGGTCTTTCTTCCTGCATTATCAAGGGGATATTTATAAAAGTATAAAATAGTAAACTTGTTGTTTGCTATGCTAGTAATTATTGAAAGGAGAAATATGCATATTTGAAAATAGGGGTTTATTTTGACCTTAAATTAGAACCAAACCCTAAGGGTAAGGGCACACCTGGCGATTTGGGGAGATTTAATCGCCTGCTACTACCGTATATACTCGAGTATAAGCCGATCCGAGTATAAGCCGAGGTACCTAATTTTACCTACGAAAACTGGGAAAACTTATTGACTCTAGTATAAGCCTAGACACAACTACAGCCCTGTCTCCCAGCAGCGCACCTTCCGCCAAAGAGACTCCCCCAGCGATCGACCGGACTTCTTTGCAAAGTTGATGGTGACAGAGAATTGTGCAGAGAGTGCTGTGTGTCATAAAACCATCACTGATCTTTCGTATAACCAACAGATGGCGCTGTGTGATATTGCAGTCACTGTTATTCTTTGATACAACCAACAGATGGCGCTGTGTGATATTGCAGTCACTGTTATTCTTTGATATAACCAACAGATGGCGCTGTGTGATATTGCAGTCACTGTTATTCTTTGATACAACCAACAGATGGCGCTGTGTGATATTGCAGTCACTGTTATTCTTTGATATAACCAACAGAGGGCGCACTGTTATTCTTTCATAAAACCAACAGAGGGCATTGTGGGATATTGCAGTCTCTCCCCAAATGAACTGTTGGTATAGGAATGATTAAAAGTGACTGCAATCTCGGCTACTGCCCGCTGACCCGAGTATAAGTCGAGGTAGACTTTTTCAGCACATTTTGGACGCTGAAAAACTCGGCTTATACTCGAGTATATACGGTAATCGTCTCTTCTTTCCTGCGACTAATTTTCCCAGAACAGCTTCCCCCTGTCTTCCGCCGTCTAGAATGAAAAATCTCCTGCGGCATGGCACACACGGCGCGTCGTTTTCCCAAAGTCGCCCAAAGTAACCTCACAAGGAAACTTCAAGCGACTTCAGAATACGAATCGCTGTGTGTGCCATGCCGCAGGCATTTTTTCATTATAGCCGGCGGAAGACAGGGGGAAGCTGTTCGGGGAGATTAGTCGTCCGAAAGAGGCGATTAGTCGTCGGGCGACTAAATCTCCCCAAATCGCCAGGTGTGCCCTTACCCTAAAGTTAAAAAAGCTCTAACCCCTACCCTACATAGACCCCCCTCCCCCCCCAGCCTAGCTGCTACCCCAGGCAAATGCCCCAAACTTTTTACTTACCCCTCCATGCAGATTCTTAAAAAAAGGTTTACTTTTTAATTGTTTATTATTCAAGGAAATGTATATACTTATACGTACAATCTATTAGCCAATGGATGTGCCACACTTCCTTCATGGAAGAGGGTGACCGTCTTTGAATGCTATAGGTATGGGACCTATTATCCAGAATGCTTTGGACCTGGGGTTTTTCAGATAAGGGATCTTTCTGTAATTTGGATCGTCTACTAGAAAATTATGTAAACATTAAATAAACCCAACAGGCGGGTTTTGCTCCCAATAAGGATTAATTATATCTTAGTTTGGATTAAGTATATGGTACCATTTTATTATTCCAGAGAAAAAAGTAAATTGTTTTTAAAAAAATTGGATTATTTGGATAAAATGGAGTCTATGGGAGACAGACTTGATGTAATTTGGAGCTTTCTGGATAACAGGTTTCCAGATAATGGATCCTATGCCTGTTGTGACAAGCTTGGCTGCCTGTACACGCCGTTTTTAGGGGAAATTTGGGGAAAATCTGGTTATTTCCGGATAATGGATCCCATACCTGTATGTCTTACCTGTTCCGTAGGATTTTCTGTCTGGTATTCTATAATACAGTAGATATTTTATATTATACTATATATAAATTACATTTTATATATAAGTATTGGCTAATCCTTAAATGTGGGTGGTCATATAAATATATTTGATTATTAAATATGTAATTAATGCTGCCTCTTTGTCTTTCCACACAGTACACTGATATACAAATTTGGAAGAACGGAAGAACTGTGGTCATAAATAATAGTTTGGAAGATTCATCGACCTCTACTTCCCCACCCCCATGCCCCGTGAATATTATTTTCTATACTTGCCAATCCACCCAGCTTCTTTATGTACATTTGTTACCCCTTCCATGTATAATTATTGCCATACACTGTAGTATAACAGAGGATAATGTATAATATTAAATTTAGGTAATTTATAGTAGAGATTAGTTATTTTTAAGGTACGGACAGTTTTCATCTGATCTAACATGGGGTTGAGAAAATTTCAGGGTTTGGTTTTAAAATCTGGGGGAAACTCCATCGGACGGATTTGTTTTTGTCTGAAAAATATAGAGCATTCATATTTGAGTATCTGCACTTTAGTACAGGTAAGGGACCTGTTATCCAGAATGCTCGGACCTGGGCTTTTAGAATAACGGATCTTTCCATAATTTGGATCTTCATACCTTAAGTCTACTAGAAAATCATATAAACATTAAATAAACCCAATAGGCTGATTTTGCCTCCAATATGGATTAATTATATCTTAGTTGGGATCAAGTACAAGCTACTGTTTCATTATTACAGAGTAATAGGAAAGAATTTTGAAAAATTGGATTATTTGGATGAAATGGAGTCTATGGAAGATAACCTTTCCGTAATTCCGCGCTTTCTGGATAATGGGTTTCCGGATAACGGATCCCATACCTGCATTAAATCACAACTCTGACATAGCAGCGTTTCCAAGTTCTGAGTTTTGATTGAGGGAGATGGGAGCTGTCATTGAACAACGGCTAGAAATCGTGTATGTGTTTATATGTGTACAGCTGGAATCTGGAGATATTGTCCCTGATACTGTCACTAAAGATCCATTTCTTTCTGTTTCTCATGGAGATTATTATTCCTTTGTACCAAATTTATATTGATCATCACTTAAATAAGCCTAGAGCACACTGAGCATGTGCAGTGCTACTGATGTAGCAGATACATTAGATAAGTATACAGGCATCAATCTTTTATGCCATAAACACCTCATGATGGGCCCGTCCAGTGCAAGGCCATTGTCTTTTTTGGAGCGGCCTCATTAGATATCTGGTATGTGTTCTGGGTCTCCAGGGAGTCAAGTAGGCCTAACAAGCAGCTAGTTGGATTGAGCACTTTGGGTAGTGCTTGTTCATTATTTGTTCATTATTTGTTCATTATTTGTCCATAATTTGTATACGGCAGGGCTATTCCCACATTAAATGCTCTTCCATCCATTTTAGCTGCATTTCACCGAGTGCATCTTTGCTCAGTGTGTATGTCTATAGGCATTTCAAAAAAGATGGGATGTTAACTGAGCTTTAAAGGGATACTGTCATGGGAAAAAAAAAATTCTAAAAAAAACCACATCAGTTAATAGTTTTGCTCCAGCAGAATTCTGCACTGAAATCCATTTCTCAAAAGAGCAAACACATTTTTTTAATATTTCATTTTGAAATCTGACATGGGGCTAGACATATTGTCAGTTTCCCAGGAGCCTCCAGTCATGTGACTTGTGCTCTGATAAACTTCAGTCACTCTTTACTGCTGTAATGCAAATTGGAGTGATATCACCCCTCCCCCCCCAGCAGCCTAACAACAGAACAATGGGAAGGTAACCAGATAACAGCTTTCTAACACAAGATGACAGCTGCCTGGTAGATCTAAGAACAGCACTCAATAGTAAAATCCAGGTCCCACTGAGACACATTCAGTTACATTGAGTAGGAGAAACAGCAGCCTGCCAGAAAGCAGTTCCATCCTAAAGTGCTGGCTCTTTCTGAAAGCACATGACCAGGCAAAATGACCTGAGCTGGCGTCTACATACCAATATTACAACTAAAAAAATACATCCTGGTTCAGGAATGAAATTTTATATATGGTAGAGTGAATTATTTACAGTGTAATTTAGAAATAAAGACTACATCATAAAAATCATGACCGAATCCCTTTAAAGGAGAAGGAAAGCTCCAAGACAGTTTATTGCCAACAGATTAGCCACAATAGTGCAAGCTAGAACGTTATATTTATTCTGCAGAATGCTTTACCATACCTGAGTAAACAGCTCTAGACACTGTCTCTGTTTGTTTAGGATAGAAGCTGCCATATAAGCTTGGTGTGACATCACTTCCTGCCTGAGTCTCTCCCTGCTCGCTTACAGCTCTGAGCTCAGATTACAGCAGGGATGGGAGGAGGGAGGGGACCAACTGAGCATGCTCAAGCCCTAGCCCTGGAGGTTTATGCTGAAAACAGGAAGTCTGATACAGAAGCCCATGTGTACACAATAGAAGGAAAGAAATTCTGTGTTTCTTTTGACAGAGGACTCAGAGCTGCATTACTTTGAGGGTTTACTGATTTATTTATATAGACCTTTCAGATAAAGCTTAATTCATTTTAGCCTTTCCTTCTCCTTTAACTAATGAAAGCATTAAAATGTTGTTTCCCCAACTATGAAACTAGAACACAATGTAGTGAAATATTCCGCAATATAAAGCAAAGTTCACAAATTCCACTTGTTTTATAATGTTAGATCGGCTCAGTACATTCCTCTGTTTGAGCTCATTTTCCCTTTGGTGCATAACAGGCAATGTGCAGACTTTCCAGCTATAGTAACTCTGATGAGTGAGAGGCATACCTCCCAACTGTCCTTTTTGGAGGGACAGTCCCTCTTTTGACAGCTCAACCTGCAGTCCCTCATTTGTACTGGAAAGTCCCTATTTTCTCTGCACTGAACAGCCAGAAAAAGAAACAAAGTTTCTCACTTAATTGGCTTTTAGCAGAGAATCCAGAACAGCTAACAGGTGCAAATAAGATACTTTTGTAACAATTTTGAGACACAAAAAAACAGTTTAGATAGGGAGAAATGTTTTCAAACTTTCATAACCTGCCAAATTCTGTAAAATGAACATGGTAATTAGGGGGTGTGGCCATATAAAGGGGCATGGTCAATCAAATTCGCTGTTCTACGCGTGAAAAAGATTTTTGTCGTCTTTTTACTTCCAAAATGTTGGGAGGTATGGAGAGGCACAGAGTAAGGGGAAATGCAAAAAGCTGGTTTTTCCACCTGTCTGTCAAGTAAAAGGCAAGCAAGTCTCTGGTATGTTCATTATTTTTCCGTAAGTGATATTTCCAGTTTTTTGTTACTGAATGTGATTCAGATCCCTCACCTCGACTGCCAACATTTTTTTGTGTGAGTGATAAAGTTACAGGGCAGTAATACCTTTAAATATGTATGAGTTTTAATTTGTATAAAAGCTGAAAAACATTGGATCCCTTTGCTAAAATTATGATTAAGATGTATTTCTAAAGTGCCAACATATTCCTCAGCTGTGTACGAGGAAGGGTGTACAATTGTACATGAAACTAATTCGGTGTAAATACTGACTGATACAGGAGGCAAAAGGTGCTTGTTCATTAGAATTTGGAAGAAGGGGAGCTATTGAAATTATTAATGTTGCTGAACAACCATACTACTACCCTGATTAAACCTTGTTCCCTTGACTTAGACTAGGGCCACACAGTTCAAAATCCGCTAACTGAAGTCCGCTGGCTGATTTCAGCCCTACAGTGGGCAGTAGCCTTTTCTGCATTGAATGGGCTCAGTGTGAACAGACTTCAGTGAATTTGGGCTCAAAATGCAGAGACACATGGTTCTTTGCCGAAACCTGCCAAAGCCAGCAATGCTCTAATGAAATGCCTGGGCCAATTCAAGATGGCCGCGCACAGTGCTCTAATGAAATGCCTGGACCAATTCAAGATGGCCACACAGTGCTCTAATGAAATGCCTGGGGCGAAGTGTTTTTTAAAGAGAGGAGCACAGGCCTGGGGTTCTGGGTTAGGAATCTGTCATTGTGGGGTGCTGAACAAATTGTAATGGCTGGAGCAAAGTAGGGCAGCAAAAGGGAGCTAGAGGCCGCTTGGATCCACCTAGCCAGGCAGCCTGACTGGGGTTGATTAAAATTGGCTAATGTTAGCCAAAGTAAACTAAAGCTGGGCATAAACAAAGCTGGGCAAAAACAAGAGTCAAAAGGTCATTGACCTGTGCATGAGGGAAGGCCCAGATTTGTGGCTTTGCATTCCGTCCAGCCTCAATTTATGGAGCGCTGGGGACATGTTCCCCTGTACACGTAATCCCCAGTGCTCCGGCACAAGCCCGGGGGGGGGCTAGGGACACCTAAGCCTGAAATCCAGGCCTGCATGAGGGTTGGAAATTGTCCAGATATATAGCAAGTAAGTTTGATGCATATCTAGGGTTGCCGCATGATGTGATTTTGAGCCACAGCAACTTTGCCAAATGAGCTGCTCTTTAAATGTATGACCAGCTCTCCCTATTACTGTTACAGTTTGATATTCAACTAATCGGGACAGCACTAAATGCCAGTGTGTGTGTGTGTGATAGGCTGTAATAATACTGAGCACTGTTGTCATTAATGCCATAAAAATCCACATTAAATAACACCATGCTATAGGTTTTATCATCGCTGAAATCACTCACCGTAATTATGTCACATGATCTAGAAAATCTGCTGTAACCCACTAATTCATCGCGGAATGACAACTGTCAGAACATATAGGTGTCTGCTCTGTTTTTTTCCCTTTGTGCTAAAGCTGAAATTTTCCAAATCGAGGGCACGTGTTATTTTTTGCTCAAACATTTCCTTCTGTACATACCAGTACAGCTTCATCACTAGTGACTGTGCACAGATATATGCACTCATATCTATACACAATATTTCTGCTAACTCCCAGAGTCATGTATACTTGTAAATAGAGAAAAGAAATTGAGGGGAATCTGGTGTTATGTTGCAGTATCTTTCTGAACTTAAACCCTGCCTTTATATGAACAGATACACTTTGCTGCTGACTGATAAATTCCCAGTCTAAAGCCATTAGAATTTATTCCAGACCACCATTTACTTGCCCTGAACACAATATACAACACATTTTACCGCTTTGTTTGTTTCCCTGTAGAGCAGCCGGCGAACCTGTCGAGATTTGTAGCTGCAGCCGTCAGAGCAAGTAAACGAAGGGGGGATTTCACTGCATATACTCAGGGTTCTTATAAAAACTGTACAGATTTGTTAATTTAAGTATATTGGGTATAGTTTTCTTTTTCAGTATATTTTATTTTTGCTTTTACATGCCCTTTAATGTTTCCAACTCCAGCTGCAGGGACAAAGATCATGGAGCCAGATTTAAACAGATAAACTGGGATTCTATTTGGAGGATTGTTTTGCTGCAGCCACTGGTTCTGCAGAGTTGGAAAAAGTTTGTATTAAACAATACAAAAATTATAAAATCCACATTAGATTGTGTCTTGCTGTATCGGCTTCTGGCAGATATTATTTGACTTGTGCTGTTTTGATAATTTATGACGATCCCTAAGCAGCCCAGACCACACTGAGCATGTGCACAGTCTTGGTCTTGCAAAGATGTATAACAAAGTTACAAGATGGTGACCCCCTGTGGCCAACTTTGAAAGCATAAATCAGTTGTTTGATTAAGCTTGTGGTGCAGTAAGTTCATGTTTATGTTTAGTATACAAAATGCATTATTCTATTTTAGACTTTAGTTTCCCTTTACTGAGCACTGCTTTCTAAGGTATAGGAGGTGCTGGCCTGGTGGGCCTTTTCAGATAGAGAATTGCCAGTACTGGTGCCCCATCTACCTAAAAACATTCAGAGGATTTACCAAAAGGGCAGTCACAGGATCCAAGAACCTTTGGGCTGATCTGTGGTATAATGAATAGTATGGCACCTCCTGCAGGTTTATAGCAGAACCCATTATGGCAGAACTCTGCAGGAAATCTATTGGGTAAACTTACAATAACTGCCTATCCCACGTTCCTTTGTTTGTGTCTCAGCCCAATATGCAGATGTAGCTTTATCCTTTGCCCCCAGCATTCACTGTGTATGAAGCAAAGAGCTGATTGCTGTGAGCTGGTGGCCTGTTCTCTCTGCATAAATTCTGTATAATAAATGATACATGCATGTAGATTTGTATGTACTCAGAAATGCCTGATAGCTTGCAACATGTAATAAAAGACTGTATTTTAATGATCCACAAAATGTGTGTGTTTTTTTGTTTTTACTGCTGACAGGGGAATGTTATTACAACGGCCTCGGAGGGAAGGTGTAATGATGAGCTGCAGGATGGGCACTTAAAGGAGAACCAAACCCTTTATATTAAAATACCCTACCCTACATAGACCCCCCACCCTGATCCCCCCCCAGCCTAGGTGTTACCCTCGGTAAATGCTCCTAACTCTTTGCTCTTTGCAGATTCAGAGCATCAGAGTTCACGGGCGTCATCTTTTTCTCTTCGGTAATCTTGCTGTATCGGCGCATGCATAGTTGGAGTCGTTTTTTTAACAACTGCACATGCGCCGGAAGTCGCAGAAATTGCAGAAGCGCCGGAAGAAGATGGCGCACGTGAACTCTGATGCACTGAAATCTGCATTCAGATTCACGAAATTGGAGTTTTCAAGTTGATTTTTTGGTCATAATTTCTTAACGTTTTCAGGTTAAAAAACATTTTTTCAAGTTTTTAAAAAAAATGTTTTATACCCCAACCCTGTAAATAGCTTGAATCTGAAAATACACCATCTAAAACCTGTCAAGGTCATGTCGGAGTCCATGACAGAGGTCCCTTGAAACATTTGAAAATGATAATAGACTTTATGATGTTCGAGTTTTTTCGGAGGGTTTTGCCTGAAAATTTGATCAATTCAAGTTTTTTCCCTACGAAAATATATAATCTATCTGTAACTTCCTGATTTATTGCCCATGGATTCCTTTCACTGATCTAACAGTATATATGCTGTGCCTTTCCAGCTATCGTGTATTTTGCCTGACGAAGGGGCCTTGGTGCTCCGAAAGCTTCCAATGTATTTTTTATTGTTAGCCAATATAGGTATCACTTCCACAATACCTTTTGGTCTAGTATTTAGGCACCCGACCTTAGCCTGCCCCTGGCTCCAGAGATCAGCACAGACAATCTTTCTGTCCAGTGTATGTGTCGCTCATGGGACATGCAGGTACCCCCCCCCCAGTTCTGTTACCATATTTGGCAGCAAGTATCCAGTGGTGGGCTGGGGGGAATATAGATTTTTTGGAATTGTTCTGTTTACCATATAGGCACCTTTGTGCTGCCCCCCTAGGCACATATAAGTATCTACCATACATGCCTATATGCTACATATGGTCCTGCTTGTATATAGTTACATAGTTAAATCGGGTTGAAAAACGACAAAGTCCATCAAGTTCAACCCCTCCAAATGAAAACCCAGCATCCATACACCCCTCCCTACTTTCACATAAATTCTATATACCCATACCTATACTAATTATAGAGTTTAGTATCACAATAGCCTTTGATATTATGTCTGTCCAAGACATCATCCAAGTTACTCTTAAGCTGGCCATAGACGCAAAGATCTGATCACTACTCTGCTGTACTACACACATACCCACAACTGTAGACGCCACAATTATACCTCCCAACGGTGTGTTTTTCGCTGGACAGTCCCGATTTTGACAGCTCAGCCCACAGTTCTGGCTTATTACTGAAATGTCCCTCTTTGATCTCCTGCACTGAACAGCCAGAAAAAGATACAAAGTTTCTAAAACTTAAATGACTTTTGGCAGAGAGCCCAGAATTCTTGGCAGGTGCACTTAGATACTTTTGTAACAATTGAAGATAATCAGGTCTCTTGGGGGAAACTAACTTGCAGCTTAAAGGGCAATTCACCTTCATTAGCAAAACTGCAATACCACATAAAAACCACAGAAATGTGTTCAAACTTTCATAACCTGTCAAATTTTGGAAAATGAATATGGTAATTAGGGGGTGTGGCCACAAAATGGGCATGGTCAAGAAAACTTTCTCCGCGCTCTGCGCAGCAAATCTTTTTGCCCCTATTTCATACATACCCACAGTGATATTTTATATGTCTCTAAAGGTTAAAAGGGAGTAAAATATAAAATATAATGTAAATATCCATCAAGTGATCTTCTGAGCACTTCTGTAATGTACTAACAAAAAGTTATGCTGTCCCTTTTGCACAATTATTTAAATAGCTCCAGCCTGTTTGCCTAAATTCTATTCCCTCCTCTTTATTACACATCGGTTAAGCAAATGGCATATAAATACTGTACATATTTGCTTTCAAAAGAAAACCCTGAATTCTCCTTCCATTGCCCCTTATCAGAATCACCTTGTTATGTCCTCATGGATGATTGCCACGTGATTTCTTTTTGGCTAGAAAATGGGCCATGCCCTTGTAATTTCCCCGTTTTGCTGTGATAAAAAACATAAAGCAGCTGTCAATATTAAGGACAAAGCAGAATGGTTTTTCATAAGCCTTGATAAGTGCCTGCTGGACCTGTAGACAAAAGACACAATGTTTTTTTAATAACACTGAGGGGCCCATTTACTTAGCTCGAGTGAAGGATTAGAAGAAAAAATACTTCGAATTTCGAATGGTCGAATAGGCTTCTTCGAATCGAATGATTTGAAGTAAAAATCGTTCGACTATTCGACCATTCGATAGTCGAAGTACTGTCTCTTTAAAAAAAAAACTTCGACCCCCTAGTTCGCCACCTAAAACCTACCGAGGAAGGACCCCATAGGCTTCCTAACAATTTTCTGATCCTTCGATCGATGGATAAAAATCCTTTGAATCGTTCGATTTAAAGGATTTAATCGTTCGATCTAACGATTATTCCTTCGATCGTTCGATCGTAGGAATATCGCTAAATCCTTCGACTTCGACCCTCGATATTCGACCCTAGGTAAATCTGCCCCTGAATCAATTTCCTTTGTTTAAAAAAAGTTCTAATTCCCACAGTGCTGGTTTCAGTCTCTGTAGTACTGACTACTGACAATATATAGAAGGCCTTCCAAGAGTGTAAAAAGAACATGAATCACTTTACATCATGTGATAGTTTCCCAAAAATTGGGGCACGATATGCTATATCTATCATGTTGAGCATACCCAGAATTCATGGATTTTGCTGTGTAATTGCCCATGTACTCAATAAATATGCTTACTTAGAGAGTGAAAGAAATCAGAAATACTTCATTGCAGTTGGTCAGGGAGAAAAGAACAAGTCAAAACCCGGGCTGACAAGGACATTTGGGATGGTTGGCAGCTATGAATGAGATTTACTAGGACAGAAAAGTGAATTTGGATATGTAATCTAGAATAAACCTGTACAATGGAAATTCAACACTGGAAATGCAAAAAAAAAAGTCACAAAACTTCATGGTTTCATAGGAAGATAATTATCACTTTGTTGAGTTACATTTCATGTGAATTCCCAAGATCGAGGTACAAAAGTAAGAGTTTAAAGGACAAATAGGAGAACACGGCACATGCTTGTAGGATATATGTTACAGTCATCAGCCTGCTTCTCGTGAAGAACAGCAATGCTACATTTATGCAATTAATATTTCCTGAGAGGGTTTCATAAAATATAGTACAGATTAAAAAAATACAAATAATTATAAAAGTTATAATAAAGCTGTAAAGAGATGGAAATCTGGGATGCTATGTTGGGAAAAAGGCAGATGAACATTGCAGCACCATGAAGGAGTGGTTTAAGGGTTCTATGCAGAGTTCTATGAAAGATCTTGTAAATACAGTCACAGAAACAGTGCTTCAGAAAGTGGCTATTTCTAAACAAACTCAAGGGTGTTCATCCCAAGACTCCGAAGCTTTAGGTGAGTCCGATTGGAAGAGGATAATTCTTTTTGATAGTGATTGGTGGAGCCATTCCTAAAGATGTCAGCCAGGAACATGTATTTTGCGGTTGCAGTAAGAAGAATTCTCTAGTTAAGACACTGACAAGCTGATACTCCATCAAAATGTAATCTCCCGTTTGAAGCCAAAGCTTGATACTATCATCTCAAAGGCCTCTGCTGGGAAAAGTTTCTTCCTCCCTCAAAGGAAAATAGATACACTTCAAGCTGGGAGAAACGATGGACCATCATTTAAGGAATTTAAAAGTTACAGGCCTGACAAAGGCTATAATAGACAATCCTTTTGAATGAACACATTTCAAAATCAGCAGAGGAAAACTTCCAAGACAGAGACGTCAAAGTCTTTTTGATGAGGTGAATGCCCATCAGTACCCAGTAGCAGGGCCGCCATTAGAAATCACAGGGCTTCGTACAACAAAATTTTTGGTGCCCCCTTGGCCCCACCCAAACTAGTTCTCAAGCCCCACCCCACCCCAGATCCCGCCCACTCCACCCAAGCCCCACTCCATCCTGCCCAAAGACCACACAGACATCAGGGATAAAAAAAAAGTAACCCCCCCCACAAAAAAACATTGGCGCCAGGGTCCCCCTTACAAGATAAAAAAATTGGGGCCCCAAAAACTTTTTTAAAAAAAAACATTCAGAAAACTTCAGAAAATTTAATTTTTCGGTAACCTAGACAATCTATTGTTGCGATCTACTCGTGGCATCCGACAAAGAAATGTTAATGCATCAGTTGAAATGGAAAGCGTTAAAGGATCACGGATGGTTAATAAATGATCAGAAATCACTTTTCTAGGAGTTTTAGTGGATACAGTCCTGGAGAAAGTTTTTCTGCCACTAGACACAGTAAAAGACATAATTTGTTCTGTGCGGGAATGCCAAAGGTTCGGTTACACAACTGCGTCAGCAAGATGTCCTCAATGAAGGAAGGATACAATGGTTTGCTCATCAAGACAAAGTGGTCCTAACATTGCCGGTGAAATTTCTTTCCAAAGTTATTTCCTCATTCCATGCCAACAGGGAATAGAATTCTTTCCTCAGCCAACGATGAGGAAGAGGCTAAGCGGCATACTTTGGACTTAGTGGCGTGTTTCGGCCTAAATTTAACAGGACTGAAAGTACAAGAAATGTGAGAAACTTCTGCTATTTTTAAAGGTCCTAAAGTGGTATTTCAAGTGTCAAAACGTACCTTAGCAGAAAGGATCAAGAGATGCTTTGTTAAAAGATAGGTAACATAAATTAAAAAATAAAAAATTTGTAGTAATAGAATGAAAAAACCCCCCACAAAGACATATTAAAACTTTTAAATCGCTAGGTCTTTATTAAGAAATAACTTACCGAAACTCTGCTTGTGCTCCTCTTCAGAAAAGGCGACACAGCGAAGATCCATCATCTCCTATAAGGAAAGCAGGGAGGAGAAATCGAGTGCCGCATGATGGATCACCTTTTCTGAAGAGAAGCGCAAGCGGAGTTTCGGTAAGTTATTTTTAATAAAGACTTATGGGCAAAGCACGAAGTGGCTAACGCTAGCACAAATTCGCCAGTGTGACGTCATTTCGTTACTTGGCTTTGGGCCAGACTGGGTGGACGCAGCACCGGGGGCAAACATACTGCAGGATAGGACATGTATTGCAGGCAAAACGGTACGGGTTACTATTGTAAACACTTCTTGTGCAGAATCCATATTATTAGAGGCAATTACATTTGGCTACAAGCAATTACACTTGTAGGAACCCATAGGTTTAATGGCCCCTATAGTTTCATGCCCCTACCAGTGACTTATTTCCTTGCTGGGTTAAACCCCATGTAATCATTTGTACTTATTTACATACCCAATTCATTGACCTGTAGGTTGATGACCATATCCTGCAGGGGATGGATTTCCTCTTTGGCCTGTAGCAGTTGATAAGGGTGGATGTTCATATAGTCAACAAGGCCCCAGAAGTGTTAGGCCCTAAAGCATACCTTCCAACATTTTGGAAATAAAAAGAGGGACAAAAAAAATTACTGCGCAGTGAACCTTTTTTTTGACCACACCTGTTTATGTCGCCACACACCCTAATTACCATGTTCATTTTACAAAATTTGGCAAGTTATGAAAGTTTGAACATATTTCTGTGTTTTTTTTCAGTTATTATAGTTTTGCTAATGAAGGTGAATTGTCCTTAAAGGAATAGTTCAGTGTAAAAATAAAAACTGGCTAAATCGATAGCACATGCAAAATAAAACATGTTTCTAATATAGTTAGTTAGCCAAAAATGTAATGTATAAAAGCTGGAGTGACTGGATGTGTAACATAATAGCCAGAACACTACTTCCTGCTTTTCAGCTCTCTTGGTTTCCACTGATTGGTTACCAGGCAGTAATCAGTGACTTGAAGGGGGCCACATGGGTCATAACTGTTGCGTTTGAATCTGAGCTGAATGCTGAGGATCAATTGCAAACTCAATGAACAGTTATGTCCCATGTGGCCCCCCTTAAAGTCACTGACTAACTCAGAGTTATAGAGCTGCAAAGCAGGAAGTAGTGTTCTGGCTATTATATTACACATCCAGTCACTCCAGCTTTTATACATTACATTTTTGGCTAACTAACTATATTAGAAACATTTTTTATTAGAAACATTTATTTTGCACAGCCTATCTTTTTACCCAATTTTTATTTTTACACTGAACTGCACCTTTAAGGCCAGGGCACATGCTGCTATTTCGGGACATTAGTCGCCCAGCGACAAATCGCTTCTTCTTCGGGTGACTAATCTCCCCGAACTGCCTTCCCGCCAGCTACAATGTAAATCTGCGGGATGGTAGTCGGGTCGCTTCATCTTTCCGAAGTCGCCCAAAGTTTCCTGGTGAAGAAGAAGCGACCAAAGTCACGATTTGTCGATGGGCGACTAATCTTCCGAAATAGCAGTGTGTGCCCTTACCCTTAAAGGGCACCTGTTGGGTAAAAATAGTATCCCCAACTAAAGGTGCAGGCTAATAGAGCCCACATTCTGGTTGGGGATAACAGTTTTTTTTTAAAAATGCCCCTAGCCAGCACTACGCTACCTGCACCGGGAGGGAGCTCCCGCTGCGAGCAGCCATGTTGTGTCACTCGCATTCACATAACGCTCATGTGACGTCACATGGACATGGACGGACATGGCTGTTCGCAGCGGCGAGGGGCATTTTTTAAACTGACAAGGGGATTAGGTTATTGTTCTATCCCTGTTACAAGTCTATTGTTAGGATCCGGTCCACATGAGGTACTGACAACCTGAAAGATGAATACTTTCAACTCCCCTTGCTATTCCTTCAGTGGTGTGATGTATGCTGTGTCTGCTACACCTGTGATTGTATTTATTGATCTACCTTGTGTGCTGTGAGTATTCTAACCCTGTGTTGCTACTTGCTTTATATTGAATAAAGCCTGTTTTGTCGTTGTTTACAAAGAAACCATGGCCATGTTCTTTTATTTTACATATTTAGCCTTATTGAGGTGTAGTTCAGCAACACCCTCACATGCTTCTTTCCCTTAAAGGAGAATTCAACCCGTAATAAAAAAACATCCCCCCCTACCCTGGGTAGACCCCCCTCCCTCCAGCCTACCTGCCCCCCAGGGAAAATGCCCCAAATTTTTTACTCACCCCTCTGTGCAGATTCTGGCATCAGAGTTCATGGCTGCCATCTTCTTCTTCTCCGGTAATCTTCGGGTATTGAATGCATTTTCGGCGCATGCGCAGTTGGAGTAAATTTCTGGTCCCGAACAACTGCGCACGAAAGTCGCATAAATTTCCAAAAAAAGCAGGGAGGGGGTTCTACCCAGGGTAGGGTTTTTATTTTTATTACGGGTTGAATTCTACTTTAAAGGGGTGGTTCACCTTTATGTAACTTTTTGCATTTTATAGAATGGCCAATTCTAAGGAAATTCTCAATTGGTCTTTATTATTTGTTTTCTAAAGTTTTGGAATTATTTGCCGTCTTCTTCTGACTCTTTCCAGCTTTCAAATGGGGGTCACTGACCCCATCTACAAACCAAATGCTCTGTAAGGCTACAAATGTATTGTTATTGCTTTTTATTACTTATCACTCTATTCAACCCCTCTCCTATTCATATTCCAGTCTCTTATTCAAATCAATGCATGGTTGCTAGGGTAATTTGGACCCTAGCAACCACATGGCTGAAATTTCAAACTGGAGAGCTGCTGAATAAAAAGCTAAATAACTCAAAAAACACAAATAATAATAATTGAAAACCAAATGCAAATTGTCTCAGAATATCCCTCTCTACATCATACTAAAAGTTAGTTTAAAGGTAAACAACCCCTTCTCATGCAGGACAGATACACTGCTGGTGGAAATGAAGACAGATTCCCCCTTGCCCACGTATATAAATCCACAGTCACTAGCATTCGAGCTGTCATTGGACACGAGGAGACACGTGATCAAACGGAGAAACTATCCAATAAGCGCCTGGTTGAGTAAGCAAGTGGGAGGAGGCGGGCTTGAGACACGCCTCCGCTGTTATTGGTCAGTGTGTGGCCTCACACAGAGAGGCAGAAATGCGGTGAGACTTGTAGTGCAGAGATGTCCGCGGAGCCTGGCCTGTTACTCCTGTCACAATTATATTTCCTGCTGCTCTTGCCGCCCTGTACCGGAGCATTGGGATCAGGTTAGTCCATGTTTTATCTCTCTGGGATTGGAGGGGCTTCTGTAACTTGCAGCTGCTTTTCCCGGAAACTGCTCTAATTGGGTTGTTATCCCGACCCTCGCATACCTCGTCTTATTGAGAGACTGTTGTGGTTAGCGCTAAGAGTTTTACTTCAACAGCTACTGAGGAGAAACCTTTGCTAAACTCCAAATTAGGTTCTGGGTAAAACCCTGACTGTGGGAAATTGGTATAGTCCTCTCAGGGTCTGGCCTCTGTCACTCTCTTGGTACGGTCTCGGTCACCCTTTCTGGCAATGGTATGTTCTCTGTCACCCTCTCTGGTCTCACACACACACAGTATAACTGTACTCTCATTTGCCTGTGACTGTCTCTCACACACAGTATAACTGTAATCTCACCTGCCTGTGACTGTCTCTCACACACAGTATAACTGTACTCTCATTTGCCTGTGACTGTCTCACACACAGTATAACTGTACTCTCAACTGCCTGTGACTGTCTCTCTCACACAGTATAACTGTACTCTCATTTGCCTGTGACTGTCTCTCACACACAGTATAACTGTACTCTCATTTGCCTGTGACTGTCTCACACACAGTATAACTGTACTCTCATTTGCCTGTGACTGTCTCTCACACACAGTATAACTGTACTCTCATTTGCCTGTGACTGTCTCTCACACACAGTATAACTGTACTCTCATTTGCCTGTGACTGTCTCTCTCACACAGTATAACTGTACTCTCATTTGCCTGTGACTGTCTCACACACACAGTATAACTGTAATCTCACCTGCCTGTGACTGTCTCTCACACACAGTATAACTGTACTCTCAACTGCCTGTGACTGTCTCTCTCACACAGTATAACTGTACTCTCATTTGCCTGTGACTGTCTCACACACACAGTATAACTGTAATCTCACCTGCCTGTGACTGTCTCTCACACACAGTATAACTGTACTCTCATTTGCCTGTGACTGTCTCACACACAGTATAACTGTACTCTCAACTGCCTGTGACTGTCTCTCTCACACACAGTATAACTGTACTCTCAACTGCCTGTGACTGTCTCTCACACACACAGTATAACTGTACTCTCAACTGCCTGTGACTGTCTCTCTCACACACAATATAACTGTACTCTCATTTGCCTGTGACTGTCTCTCACACACAGTATAACTGTACTCTCATTTGCCTGTGACTGTCTCTCACACACAGTATAACTGTACTCTCATTTGTCTGTGACTGTCTCTCACACACAGTATAACTGTACTCTCATTTGCCTGTGACTGTCTCACACACACAGTATAACTGTAATCTCACCTGCCTGTGACTGTCTCTCACACACAGTATAACTGTACTCTCATTTGCCTGTGACTGTCTCACACACAGTATAACTGTACTCTCAACTGCCTGTGACTGTCTCTCTCACACAGTATAACTGTACTCTCAACTGCCTGTGACTGTCTCTCTCACACACAATATAACTGTACTCTCAACTGCCTGTGACTGTCTCTCACACACACAGTATAACTGTACTCTCAACTGCCTGTGACTGTCTCTCTCACACACAGTATAACTGTACTCTCATTTGCCTGTGACTGTCTCACACACAGTATAACTGTACTCTCACCTGCCAGTGACTGTCTCACACACAGTATAACTGTACTCTCATTTGCCTGTGACTCACACAATATAACTGTACTCTCATTTGTCTGTGACTGTCTCACACACACAATATAACTGTGCTCTCATTTGCCTGTGACTGTCTCACACACAGTATAACTGTACTCTCATTTGCCTGTGACTGTCTCTCACACACAGTATAACTGTACTCTCATTTGCCTGTGACTGTCTCACACACACGGCATAACTGTACTCTCATTTGCCTGTGACTGTCTCTCACACACGGTATAACTGTACTCTCACCTGCCTGTGACTGTCTCTCACACACAGTATAACTGTACTCTCATTTGCCTGTGACTGTCTCACACACACAGCATAACTGTACTCTCATTTGCCTGTGACTGTCTCTCACACACAGTATAACTGTACTCTCATTTGCCTGTGACTGTCTCTCACAGACAGTATAACTGTACTCTCATTTGCCTGTGACTGTCTCACACACACAGTATAACTGTACTCTCACCTGCCTGTGACTGTCTCACACACAGTATAACTGTACTCTCATTTGCCTGTGACTGTCTCTCACACACAGCATAACTGTACTCTCATTTGCCTGTGACTGTCTCACACACACAGCATAACTGTACTCTCATTTGCCTGTGACTGTCTCACACACACAGCATAACTGTACTCTCATTTGCCTGTGACTCACACAGTATAACTATACTCTCACCTGCCTGTGACTGTCTCACACACACACAGTATAACTGTACTCTCACCTGCCTGTGACTGTCTCACACACAGTATAACTGTACTCTCATTTGCCTGTGACTCACACAGTATAACTATACTCTCACCTGCC
Organism: Xenopus laevis; assembly: GCF_017654675.1. Classification (NCBI taxonomy): domain Eukaryota; kingdom Metazoa; phylum Chordata; class Amphibia; order Anura; family Pipidae; genus Xenopus; species Xenopus laevis. The sequence continues at coordinate 14,034,242 of NC_054373.1, forward strand.
TGTGACTGTCTCACACACACACAGTATAACTGTACTCTCACCTGCCTGTGACTGTCTCACACACAGTATAACTGTACTCTCATTTGCCTGTGACTCACACAGTATAACTATACTCTCACCTGCCTGTGACTGTCTCACACACACACAGTATAACTGTACTCTCACCTGCCTGTGACTGTCTCTCACACACAGTATAACTGTACTCTCATTTGCCTGTGACTGTCTCACACACAGTATAACTGTACTCTCACCTGCCTGTGACTCACACAATATAACTGTTCTCTGATTTATTGCCCTATAACTATAATTTCCCCTCCCTTCAGTTCAGTGTCACTTTTTTGACAGTAGATATTTAATTCCTACTCACAGTTTCATGGCTAGAGAAACCCTAAGTGTTCTGCAACTAACCCCACAACCCCTCATTTGCCCACTCTCAGCGCAGCTCCTATGCAATGTATCTGTGCCCCAGAAGGATTTACTCTATTAGCAAAGGACAAGTGATTATGTCTGTATATTTCTTGTTCAGTGCAGGAAGTGTTTCTGGGGGCTCATGTCGTCTGCTTGTCTGTCTGTGTTTGCTACATTTTTGTCTATCGCCGTCTAATCACACTATGTGCAGCTTGTTGCTGAACTGTGCTTGTCAGCATCCCAGCCAATGAAATGCTTGCCCTTGCACCCCAGCAAGTTTCATCATATCTCTGGCCAAGCCAACGGCCATGGTGTGATACAGATAAAGGGTTAAAAAAACAACAACATTCCGTTTATTAGAAACATTACTTCCTGTGAAGAGGCACAGCTGTGAATATAACGCTGCGTAAACCCAGTTGAAATGAAACTACATGACAATAAACAAATCTGATCTGTACAGGGAATGCTGTTATTACAGGTATGGGACCCGTCATCCAGAAAGTTCTGAATTACAGAAAGGCTGTCTTCCATAGATTCTATTTGATCTAAATAATCCAAAATTTTTAAATGGTTTCCTTTTTCTCTGTAGTAATAAAACAGTAGCTTGTACTTGATCCCAACTAAGATATAATTAGTCCTTATTGGAAGCAAGACCAGCCTATTGGGCATATTTAACGGTTACATGATTTTCTAGTAGACTTAAAGGACCAGTAACATCTAAAAAAAATTTTACAAAAATTTGTTCGTTTACATCGAAAAAACTAAACGACCACTGGAGCTTTGGTCGCCCTGTCGCCTTTTCTGTAGAGGAGCGGAAGTGGAGTTTCAGTAAGTTATTTCTTAACAAAGGCTTTGTGATTTTAAAGTTTAATTTGTAGAGGTGTTTATGTTTCAATGTAAACTAACATTTGTTTTTTTTAAAAAAATTGATGTTACTGGTCCTTTAAGGTATGAGATCCAAATTAAGGAATGATCCGTTATCCGGAAAACCCCAGATCCCAAGCATTCTGGATATCGGGTCCCATACCTGTACTAATAGCTGTTCTGGTACAAGTATAAGATAAAATAGCTATTGGGCCTGGCCTGGTGTTTGTGAGAACACAAGAGCACGGAGAATGGTATTGTACAGTGTTGTGGAGTATTATTCTGCCTTATAAACAATTGTTTATAATAGTAATAATTAAGCAATACCTATAGACCCCAGAGTGTCATGAACTTACCATGATGGACCACTTGATTACATTGTTGTTTAGGGAGGTATGCTGTGATCACAATCAAGATTCTCCTGGGGGGGGGGGTAGTAGTCCTAGTATTCACCTGGAATATGGTTGATACTATGTAAAAGATGGAAGAAACAGAGATATCAAAGCTGTATAACTCTATAGGTGGCCATAGAAGTTACAATTAAAATCTTTCCTGGAAAAGATCTTTCCAAAAAAGATTGTTCGTTTTAATACACACAGAAACAATAGAATTCTACTTGTATCTGACAATTCAGCACTTACCGTACAATGGATGATGTTCGGGTGCCTTCAAAGATGCCCAATCAAATTTTTTTCTGGCCAGCCCAATCAGTGAGCCCACCGATATTCAAGTCTTCTGCCGATATCATATCCCACTATACACGCACCGAATATCATACGAAAATTAGTTTTCGACGATATTATCGGTGCGTCTATGGCCACCTTTAGCTGTACACCTTTGAGTTAACTATAAGTATAATGTAGAGAGTGATATTCTAAGTCAGTTTGCAATTGGTTTTTATTATTTGTGTTTTTGAGAAATTCAGCTTTTTAGTAAACAGCTCTCCAGTTTGCAATGTCAAGCTGTCTGGTTGCTAGGGTTCAACTTACCCTAGCAACCATTCATTGATTTGAATAAATGGAATATGAAAAGGAGAGGGAATGAATAGAAAGATTAGTAATAAAAAGTAGCAATAACAATAAATGTGTAGCTTTACAGAGCATTTGGTTTTTTAAATGGGGTCAGTGACCCCAATTCAAAAGATGGAAGGAGTCAGAAGTAAAAGGCAAATAATTCTAGAACTATATAAAAAAAAAAAAAAATAATGAAGACCAATTGAAAAGCTGCTTAGAATCAGCAATACTATAACATGACTTAAAGGTGAACCATCCCTTTAAAGGGACATGGAACATGTGCTAGGACAGAGCAGAAGGGGCATTGCCTTGTTGCTATCTGTGCGTGGGGGTCAGTATACATCATAGTGCAGCCTTGGTATAACCGGTTGTTTTTGTGTCTGTTTTTGTTCAGTAAATAGTAGCTGAATCTCCCAGACAAATCTCTGCTGGCTTCTGCTACATCGTTTCAGGCCTGTAGTGCAGAGAATATCTGCCAGAAAGATATTGTTTTAAAAGCCAATACATTTTACGAATAATTTTAAAACCATCCGTTGATAATGTTTTATTAATGAACGCTAGAGATTTAGAACGCTTTTTAGATTTACATTGTCTTTGAAAAAGTTAGTTATTAGGTGAGCTTGTAAGGGTAGTGACACACGGGGAGATTTGTTGCGAGAGAAAAAAAAGCGAGTGTCGCTGACATGGTGATGGCCTTTTCTCTGTCGTCTAAGGGGGACACAGGGAACGATGGGGTTAAGCTCCATCCTCCAGGAGGCAGGACACTTGGTAATATTAATTAAGGGGCGTGCCATACTTGGCTTAACCCCGCACACTGTGCTGAAGCTTCAGTTTTTCAAGTGTCCTGCTACCAGGAGGATGGACTTCCCCTCTGGGGGAAGATTTCTTCGGTCAGCATCGGCTGACACCCGGGGTGATACCAGGAACAGGGCTACCTGCTTCCTAAGGGTTAGCCCCCGCCATGGAACAGTCACCGGGGTAATTCTTCTAGCCATGCGGCTATATCAACCACCCAGACAATGCCTGCTCCAAACTTGGTTGACAGAAGGTCTGGCCGGTGTTAACTGCTACTGAGGTAAGCTGTCCGGTCTCCCCCAGTATCCATATGCTACTGTGGCGCCGGTTTCCCCCCCTCCCCTCCCCTCCTCCCTCTACCAGCCAGTCGCCATGCCCTCCCTTACTCTCTGGGCCCAGACACGATTCAACAGGGGACCCAGAGGGAGGCTGCGTCTGCTCTGCTGCGCATATCTTACCGATGGAAGAATGCGGCTATAGTTGAGCCTAATTCCGCATCAACGCGTCTCGTTATTGGCGCCATTTAGTGCGCGACGCCATTTTCAAATGACGTTCGCGGTGGAACGCATTGCGTTCCAGCAGCCATCTTGCGCACTACACTGAGCGGGCAGACACGCGCCGCACAGAGGGAGCAGAAGTAACTGCTCGGTGCACACAGAGCGACTGGCAGCAAAGGAGGGGAGAGACTCTTACCTTTCCAAAGGCAAGACACCACCAGAGACTATCACGGCTCACTCCACAAGAGCCATGGGAGCATCAGCGGCCTGGCGCAACTCTGCCTCAATGGATCAGATCTGTAGAGCAGCCACCTGGTCCTCAGTTCATACCTTTACTAAATTTTACAGACTTGACACCACTTCTTCAGCTGAGGCCTCTCTAGGCCGCAGGGTGTTGCAGTCTATTTTGCATTAATGTTCAATCTGGCTCGTCCCACCCTGCTGTTTTCCTGGGACTGCTTTGTTAAGTCCCCATCGTTCCCTGTGTCCCCCTTAGACGACAGAGAAAATAGGATTTTTTGCTACTCACCGTTAAATCCTTTTCTCTGTAGTCGAAAGGGGGACACAGGGCTTCCCGCCCTAGGACGAGCCTTTGACCAGACGGTCGTGTCCAGGATAATCCCTGGCTTTCATTCTGTCATAGTTGTTATCAGTTAATTTTTTCTTAGGAACAAACTGAAGCTTCAGCACAGTGTGCGGGGTTAAGCCAAGTATGGCACGCCCCTTAATTAATATTACCAAGTGTCCTGCCTCCTGGAGGATGGAGCTTAACCCCATCGTTCCCTGTGTCCCCCTTTCGACTACAGAGAAAAGGATTTAACGGTGAGTAGCAAAAAATCCTATTTTTGCAAGCAAAGATTTTGGGCAACTTTGGCGTCCCATAGTGCACCACGGTTCTTCAACAAGATCAAAGAGCCTCTCTGCGTCAAAGAAATTGCATTTTCTGCGGAGTATTGTCGTACGAGTATTGTGCGTATCTTAGCATGCGAATAATGAGTGAGCGCGTGGTCGCTGGAACAAAGAATGTGAAATTGCCGCCCTAGAAATGACGTCCATACGTTCTTGCATAGTTACGACATGCATACTACCGAGGCTACTAATCTCCGTGTGTGTTTTGCTAGCGCAGATTTTAACTACTTCTGAATAGCCAGGCGTTTTGGGACTACATCGTGGGGCAGATTTATCAAGGGTCGCATTGAAAATTCGAATGTTCTTGTTTTTTGTAATCAAAACTGTCAAATTCAACTAGGGAGTTATTAAAATTAGATTTGAGTTTTTTTAAAAAAAAAAAAAGTTGAATTCAATTTTCGATATTTATCATACTCTGGCACTTTAAGAACTCAAATTTGACTATTCGCCACCTAAAACCTGCCGAATTGCTGTTTAAGTCAATGGGAGACGTCCATTTGAGTTGAATTTGAAATTCAACCTTTGATAAATGTGTAGCAGCTGGCAATTTAAACTTTTCTCTACGGCAAGACAAAACTAAATGGGAGGGAGTAACAGGGTTTAAATTCTGAACGGAACATGCTGTTAACAGTGACACCTATGACTGAAGTGCCGGAAGGTACGAAACGCGTAAGGTGGACCGTGTGGGGTCAGTATGTATCTAATCTTTTAATGCAATCTTGAATAAACTTTTTGTTTTTACTTATGAAAAGCCTTGGGACATATATCTTTGGATATAGCCTTTTGTAAGACAAAAGACTCGTTTAAAAAACGCGGACGACAAATCTCCCCGTGTGTCACTGCCCTAAAGAAAGAAATGACAGATACTGCACAGAGATAACACCTTCAAATAACTGCTTACGTCTTTACTTAGAAAGGTTCCCTCCGTGCTTTCTAAATATCTGTAGCGAAAACCTTCTCATGTTGGGCCCTTTGTTATGTTTTCCATTAAACTGACCTTTTAGTGCTTAGAAACACCTCGCCGCAAGCCATTGTTTGTAACTGTAGTGTAATGAGCACACAACTTCCGCACAGGCCACAGACCCACAAGGTGTTCCCTCCCCCCCCCCTTGTGTTTTTTTTATAGTCATTTTACCACGTTTGTGGCAGGGTTAAATGTGTTTGTTAGGTTTCTGTTTTGCATAACTTTCAAAGCAAAAACAGCTCAAAGTAATGCCCAAATTCTGCACATATACAGTGTAAAATGAATCTACACATTTAGGGGTTTATTTACTAAAATCCAAATTTATCTCATATTTTATTTAAAAAAAAAAAATTATCAAACTCCCATGTTGGATTTGACCTTATTTATTAATAAAACAACGTGTTCCGTAAGTTTATATTTTGCATAACTTTCACAGCAAAAACAGCTCAAAATAATGTCCAAATTCTGCACATGTACAGTGTAAAATGAATCTACACATAAAGGGGTTTATTTACTAAAATCCAAATTTATCTAGTATTTTATTTAAAAAAAACCTCAACCAAACTCCCATGCTCAATCTGAACTTATTTATGAATAAAATAACCAGAATGAATCAGATTGCGGGAAAACTCGATAAAATTAAGCGCATTTTTCGGGATTTTCTCCCCAAATCGCTTGATTTTTTTTTTCCCTAAAAAGTTGGATTTTCAGGCTAAACTTAGTGCAGACCACGATAACTTCAATTTGGGATAGCTGCCTCTCCCATTGACTTATACAGGACCTCAACAGGATTGAGATGGTGGATTTTCAGATTTATGCTTTTTGCACCATCGGGGTATAATAAATCTTGAAAAATTCTAGTTTTATTTTTTTCCAAAAATCATTTTTGCCCCAAAAAGATACATTTGAGGTAAAGTAAATAATCCCCTTAAAGGGATACTGTCATGGGGAGAAAAAAAAATTCAAAATGAATCAGTGCTGCTCCAGCAGAATTCTGCACTGAAATCCATTTCTCAAAAGAGCAAAACAGATTTTTTTTTTATATTCAATTTTGAAATCTGACATGGGGCTAGACATATTGTCAATTTTCCAGCTGCCCCAAGTCATGTGACTTGTGCTTTGATAAACTTCAATCACTCTTTACTGCTGTACTGCAAGTTAGAGTGATATCACCCCCCCTCCCTTTTTCCCCCCATCAGCCAAACAAAAGAACAATGGGAAGGTAAACAGATAGCAGCTCCCTAACACAAGATAACAGCTGCCTGGTAGATCTAAGAACAACACTCAATAGTAAAAACCAATGTCCCACTGAGACACATTCAGTTACATTGAGAAGGAAAAACAGCAGCCTGCCAGAAAGCATTTCTCTCCTAAAGTGCAGGCACAAGTCACATGACTGGGGGCAGCTGGAAAATTGACAAAATGTCTAGCCCTATGTCAGATTTCAAAATTGAATATAAAAAAAATCTGTTTGCTCTTTTGAGAAATGGATTTCAGTGCAGAATTCTGCTGGAGTAGCACAATTAACTGATGCGTTTTGAAAAAAACGTTTTCCGATGACTGGATCCCTTTAAATTGTGCTATCATATAAAAACCAAGCCCTGGTGGCAGATGAGTGTTTGTTATTTTTCAAATGTGAAATCATTTAAACTTACTTTACAAAACTTGAATGTGGGGCACCGTGATTAAAAAAGCATATTTGTGAGCTATAGAAAGGGTGGGGCTTGCTGAGAAGTAGGTGGGGTTTGCGTGGATAATGGGGGACCCGATATGTCGGTTTTGAAAGCACCAAGCCTGAAGGCACACGTGATATCTGTCACATTATAGAAAGAGACTTTGTATTACATGTGTATATATGTTATCACAGCTGTTCTATATAAGCCAATTCCGAATAATCAAATAGCTATGACACTAATTTTCATTGCTCCCATAGAGTGCGGTTTTGGGGGGAAAAAAAACGCCATTTATTGTATAGTGGGTGAGATGGGATGCCAGTTAACATGACCTGCGAACATTGGTGATTCGATTGGTTAAGAATGCTAATTAGACATATTGTATTAGTGCAGTGATCCCCAACCAGTAGCTCGTGAGCAACATGTTGCTCTCCAACCCCTTGGATGTTGCTCTCAGGGTCTTCAAAGTAGCTGCTAATTTTTGAATTCAAGGCATGAAAGCAAGTTTTAATTGCATAAAAACTAAGTATAGTGCCAAGTAGAGCCTCTTGTAGGCTACCAATACACATAGAGGCTACCAAATAGCCAATCACAGCCTGTATTTGGCACCCCAATGGACTTTTTCATGCTTGTGTTGCTCACCAACTCTTTTTACATTTGAATGTGACTCACAGGTAAAAAAGGTTGGGGACCCCTGTATTAGTGAATTCGCTGTTACAAATTCATATAAGAAAATGATCTGATATTAATTAAAGTACATGTCAAATCCAAAATAAAATGAAAACATAATTCTAAGCAACTTTACAATATACATTTATTAAACATTTTCAGTACTTTTGACGTTATTTGTAAAAACCATTGCTATTGAAAGCGGCATTTGCTTAAAGGAGAACTAAACCTTGAAAATTAATTTGGCTAAAAATGCCTAATGTTATATACTGAATTTATTGCACGAGGCTAAAGTTTCAGCTTGTCAATAGCAGCAATGATCCAGGACTTCAAACTTGTCACAGGGGGTCACCATCTTGGAAAGTGTCTGTGACACTCACATGCTCAGTGGGCTCTGAGCAGCTGTTGAGAAGCTAAGCTTAGGGCTCTTTAAACGGTGGTCACCTTTAAATTAACATTGTATGTATGTGTAAAATTGGCAATTATAAGCAACTTTTCAGTTGTCTCTCTTTATTATTTTTTTTTATAGTTTTTTAATTATTTGTCTTCTCTTTCCAACTTTCAAAAAGGGGTCACTGACCCCATCTAAAAACAAATGGACTGTAAGGCTACACATTTATCTTTACTCCTGCTTTTTATTAGTGATATTCGTATTCAGACCCTCTTCCTATTCATATTCCATTCTCTTATTCAAATCAGCGTATGGTTGCTAGGGGAATTTAGATACCAGCAACCAGACTGCTAAAATTGCAAACTGGAGAGCTGCTGAATAAAAAAAAAAGATAAATAACTTCAAAACCACAAATAATAGAGAATGAAACCCAATTGCAATATGTCTCAGAAGATCGCTCTCTACATTATACTAAAAGTTAACTCAAAGCTCATGAGCCCTTTAACACCTGGTTGTTACTTTTTAAACAATGTTGCCAAAGTCTGAGCTCCGACAGCTGCCTTGTCTTACATTGTATCAACAGTCTGAGCCACCAGGGCAGAGACTGGAAAGGGATAAACACTGCTTTCAATAGCAATACACAGGGCCGGATTTACCCTCCTTGCCCCCCTAGGCCCAGCTACTGTGCCGCCCCCCCCCCCCGCGCGCATTTTCTGGATGTGAATCTTTTTCCAATCAGGACATTTATGCAAAAGTGGATCAGATGGATCAACTAGCAGTTAGGCTTGTTTGAGATATATCTATATATATATATATTCTCTATATATAGACACCTTTTTATACATAGATGCAGAGAGAGATGTGTCCCTTGTTTTGATAAGTTTGTCAATTGTGCTACAGTGGGCAGCCGCAGCATCAGTTAAATTTTTATTATAAAATAAAAAAGTCAAATCTTGGCAGCATCATAATCTTTGTAGTTCCTATTTCTCAGCAGACATTATCCCTTATAATACATGAGTGATACTCCGAGTTCCCTGTGTAACTCAGCCTGCAGCCTTGTGCCTTTATATGGTCACAGAACCCCTCAGTGACTTCTAATATCCTTATAATTTACAGTAGGGGGTACATTATCTCTTATAATACATGAGTGATACTCAGAGTTCCCTGTATAACTCAGCCTGCAGCCTTGTGCCTTTATATGGTCACAGAACCCCTCAGTGACTTCTAATATCCTTATCATTTACAGTAAGGGGTACATTATCCCTTATAATACAAGTAGGAAGCAGGAAAGGGACATAAAAAAATCTGTAACAGGTTTAGAAGTTAGAACACTTGTGATTCTGCACCTCCAGCAAATCTGCAAGTTGACTATGACATATTTCTCTACATGGCCGATATACAGCAGATCTGCAGGGGAAATATTAAATGTACATACCAGGAACAGATCACCTTGCTGGGACACACGCAGCACAGCAGAGGCAGCAGCAGCACGAGCACAGAGAGGAGTGGGAGGGGGCGGAGCCACAGCGGGAGATAGGCTGGAGGAGCGGTCCTAAAGCCAGCCGGATCTATCAGGAGCAGCCGACTTACACAAGATGTTAGGGAATAGGGGGCGCCTTCTTGCCGCCCCTAAGATCTTGCCGCCCTAGGCCCGGGCCTAGGGGGCCTTTCCCTAAATCCGGGCCTGGCAATACATATACAATAGTGACTCCCTACACCCGCGCCCGCCCAAGCCAGACTTCCAGCTTCCATCCGCCGATGATGTCACGAAAGGGGCGGAGCGAGCAGGCGCGCGTCTAAAAAAGGAAGTTGGAAATCGGCAGTGTAAGGTGGCAGGAAGAAGAGCTCAACCCGGACCCGCCACCCGCAAATGGGGGTGCGAGTTCGTCCTGAAGCCACAGGTATCGGGCCGGCCCGCAATCACTAATATACAAATAACTAAAAAAAACATGGAAAAATTGTTGTGAATGTACATTGCATAGTTGCTTAAAATTTGTTTTTTTGGTTTGACATTCCCTTAAAGGGACCGTAATTAAAAATAAATGAATTATGACTTTGGTTTAATAAACAGGAACACATCTCCACCACATCGGATTTACACTATATTTTTGTGTAAAATCAAAGGGAAAGCGGATGTTCCCAGCCTGAAGCCACAGATTGAGGCCGTTACAATCAGCCTTATGCATTTATGTAGTTTGTGGTCAGATAGACTTTTGTTGTTTTTCTTCCCCCTGAGATTCTGTAGTGATTTCCATGCGAATAAGCACCGCAGACATCAGAACACAATGCCTTTTATCATCTCTGCGTCTGCTGCATTAGTCATTTCTAGAAAACTGGTTTCAGCCCCACCGTGGCAAATAATATATTCCTATTATGCAATAGATAAGGGCATTAGAAGTGACAAAGGAGTTCCATGCCCATATAAAGGCACAGGGCTGCAGCCCAAATGCATCGGCTGGGACTGCGTTGTACTATTTCAGTTGATACGGGTTTCTGTGCCAGAGTAAATTCCCACCGCATGACTGACAAATTCTGTGAATAAGTGAGTACATTATGGACTCAGTACCACCCACACAGGATATTAAAGGGATTCTTCTAAATCAGCGGTCCCCAACCTTTTTTTGCAAGGACCGGGGATGGGGTCAGAGGGGCGGGGGAGGGGTTGATGGGTCAGGGGTGGAGTCAATGGAGGCGGGGTCGTTTGGGCGCGCCTTGTTTTTGAGAGCTGGGTTCGGCGGCCCAGTGCAGGAGCGTTCGCTGCCCGGTTCTGGGCCATGGCCCGACGGTTGGGAACCCCTGTTCAAAACTACACTGTTTACACAGCAAATAATTCACTCTACAATATAACATTTCATTCCTGAACCAGCAAGTGTATTTTTTTTTAGTTGTAATATTGGTGTGTAGGTATTTTTTTTTTTTTTTATAATCCTCATTAAAGCTTCTTTATTCTTATAAAGCTCATTGCAAATGGTACCGTGCATTAACCAAATTCCCCCCCACCAACCATGTAAGCCAAGCTGTGACTGGTTGCACACAAACAGTGCACGGGCTGCTTTAAGGGGTTATTCATCTTTAAATTAACTTTTAGTATGGTGTAGAGAGTGATATTCGGAGACAATTTGTAATTGGTTTTCATTATTTATTATTTGAGGATTTTGGGTTATTTTAGTTTTTATTCAGCAGCTCTCCAGTTTGCAGTTTCAGCAGTCTGGTGGCTAGGGTCTAAATGACCCTAGCAACCATGCATTGATTTGAATAAGAGACTGGAATATGAATAGGAGAGGCCTGAATAGAAAGATGAGTAATATAAAGTAGCAATCGCAATAAATGTGTAACCTTACAGGGCATTTGTTTTGAGATGGAGGTCAGTGACCCCCATTTGAAAGCTGGAAAGAGTCAGAAGAAGAAGAAGAAGGCAAATAATTTAAAAAAAAAACTACAAAGAAAAAAAAAATGAAGTCAAATTGAAAAATTGCTTCGAACTGGCCGTTCTATAACATACTAAAAGTTAACGTAAAGATCAACTACCCCTTTTAGTTGAAGGAACAGTAACACCAAGAATCGAAGTGTTTTAAAGTAATGAAGATGTCGTGGAGTGTTACCCTGCACTGTTAAAACTGATGTGTTTGCTTCAGAAACACTACTATAGTTCATATAAACAAGCTGCAATGGTGGAAATTGAAAAAAGACTATATGGCACAGGTTAAATAGTGGATAACAGATAACACCATTATGTTCTACAGAGCTTATCTGCTGTAACCTGAGCCTTTTCTGCTTTGAATGGCTGCCCCCATTGCTACACAGCAGCTTATTTATAAAAACAATAGTAGTGTTTCTGAAGCAAACGCAGCAGTTTTACCAGTGCAGGGCAACACTGCATTATATTTTTATTACTTTAATTTTTTTATGTTACTGTTCCTTTAAGGCTGGAGTGAGTTTCCTTGTCCCAGAGCTGTCCTATTGTGTTATAAAAAGAGACACACTTAAATGTCCTATCAATAAAGGAGGCATGGCTGACTGAATAGGGTTGTAAACAGAAATTTCTATCTCTGGGACAAATCGATTGGTCCAAGAGACCTCCAAATCAGTAGGGATGCACCGAATCCAGGGTTCGGCATTCGGCCTTTTTAAGCAGGATTCGGAATCGTCCGAATCCTTCAGCCTGGCCGAACTGAATCCGAATCCTAATTTGCATATGTAAATTAGGGGCGGGGAGGGAAATTACGTGATTTTTTTGCCACAAAACAAGGAAGTAAAAAATGTTTTCCCTTTCCCAATCCTAATTTGCATAGGGTTCGGATTCTGAATTCAGCCGAATCTTTTTGCAAAAAGTGGATTCGGTGCATCCCTACAAATCATGAAGAGCAGAGGGCATGGTTGGAGGCGTGGCCTGGGCAGGATTAGGGCAAATCTCAAAACGACTCATCTGCTTTAAAATACCACCTTTGCTGTGTAAGACTTGTTATGTTGTTTCATATATTTACTTACTTTTTTTTCAGAAGCAGTTTAACCTCCATTGGTACTAGTTTAAACAGGATAGGCCCCACTGGGAACCTGTAAATGGGAGTGGCTTGTGGGGATATAGGCAGGGTTTGGTTGAATGAGGGGGTGTATCTGCTATAACACACCAAGAGAAAAGACCCCCACAACTCTGCACCAGTATTAATATCATAAAAGGCAATCTTTATTGATATAAATTACATGCTAGAATAAACCATGGTACAAAAAACCTAAAAACAATTAAAAATATAAAGCCACTCTTCTCCCCTCCCCTTCCATAATCGGACCACAATTCACAATCATTTATTGAGCGACCCAAAACACCCGGGGTGTATACAGGCTCTAAGGTCAAAAAAGCTAGGCAACAAATTATAGTCAGACCACTACTTCCTGCTTTGCAGCTCTCCTGTTTCTACTGATTGGTTACCAGGCAGTAACCAATCAGTGACTTGAGGGTGGCCACATGGGTCATAACTGTTGCTTTTGAATCTGAGCTGAATGCTGAGGATAAATTGCAAACTGAATGAACAGTTATGTCCCTTATAGTCACTGACTAACTCAGAGTTAGAGAGCTGAAAAGCAGGAAGTAGTGTTCTGTGTATTATGTTACACATCCAGTCACTCCAGCCTTTATACATTACATTTTTTGGCTAACTAACTATATTAGAAACATTTTTTATTTAGCACATACTATCTATTAACCCAGTTTTTATTTTTATACTGAACTGTTCCTGGCTTCTGCTAGAGTCCTGCGCGGAACCAATTTCAAAGACCCGAACTTACAGTCCGCAAACCGAACCGCAACCCGCATATTTACCCACTTTGAACCGCTACCCGCCCGGATCTGCAACTGTCTTATCCGCAACCCGCCGACCACCATCAAACAGGAAGTGATGTTGCTGCAAACCGAAAGTGACATTGTCAAAAGTGGGCGGGGACAGAAACATGTTTTGTAAAACTTTAAAAGGAGTAAAATATAGACAATAATACATAAGATAAGAAATTTAGATGAGACCCACGACCCACAGACCTGTGACCCTCAGACCCGCATCTATACCCGCACCTGAAAATCGTGCCCTTTTTTTGTGGGTAACCCGAGGGTATTCGCAGGTACCGGACCCATTGCAGGACTCCTGCATTGTTTACACCTCAAATTCGATGTACTTTGGCCATAGTAGCCATTGCTATAGTAGAAATACAACTCCCAGCATCCTTCTATATCCTTCAGCCTCTCTGTGTGAGCTTCACTCCTTCTCCTATTCTATGACTACAGCAACTATTCTGCTTTTTCTTTTTTATATACATTGGCTTCATCTCTGTGCAACCAACCTCCTCTTTCCGTTATTCATGCTATCTTTCTCCACAAACCCCTTCTCCCTCTTTTGCAGGTCTAACTTACCCGGAGCCGCCTTTCAACGTAAAAGTCCATAAGTTCCCTGACAGATATTCTGTTGCGTGGGACTGGAATAGTGGCAATAGAGAGGATGCTAAGAATGTGACATTTTCTGTGTTTGTCCACAAGTATGTAAACCTGTAGCATTATTTGAATGTGGGGAATAAAAATGCTAGAAAATGATGTACCATTGGCCTTAGTGGTATACAGCAAAAATGCCTAGGCTACACGATTAGTGGTTGCTTATATATATATATATATATATATATATATATATATATATATATATATATATATATATATATATATATATATATATATATATATATATATATATATATATATATATATATATATATATATATAATATATATATATATATATATATATATAATAGATATGGTTAGTGGGTTTGGGTGAGAATGTGAGGGACGGGCTGCAAACACGATGATTATTTAATAAGCATATTGCTTGAATAGAAATATATGCAAATGATTTCTCTTTGTTGTTAAAGCGATACTTTCATGGAAAAAGATGTTTTTTTTTTTTTAAAACACATGAATTAATAGTGCTACTCCAGCAGACTTCTGCACTGAAATCCAGTTCTCAAAAGAGCAAACAGATTTTTTTATATTTAATTTTGAAATCTGACACGGGGCTAGACATATTGTTAGTTTCCCAGCTGTCCCCAGTCATGTGACTTGTGCCTGAACTTTAGGATGGAACAACTTTCTGGCAGGCTGTTATTTCTCCAACTTTATGTAACTGAATCAGTCTCAGTGGGACTTGGCTTTTACTATTGAGTGCTGTTCTTAGATCTACCAGGCAGCTGTTATCTTGTGTTAGGGAGCTGCTATCTGGTTACATTCCAATTTTTCTGTGGTTTGGCTGCTGGGGGCGAAGGGAGGGGATGATATCACTCCAACTTGCAGTACAGCAGTAAAGAATGACTGAAGTTTATCAGAGCACAAGTCACATGACTGAGGGCAGCTGGGAAACTGACAATATGTCTAGCCCCCTGGCAGATTTCAAAAGTGAATATAAGAAAATCAGATTTCTCTTTTAAAAAAATAGATTTCAGTTCAGAATTCTGCTGGAGCAGCACTATTAACTGATGCATTTTGAAAAAAACATGTTTTCCCATGACAGTATCCCTTTAAAGTATCCCAGGGAATACTGGGAGTTGTAGTCCAACAGCAGCTGCTAAGCCAATGGCAAAGGTCCTTGCATTAATAAAGTAGGGGGGGGGTTTATATAACATAATATAAGGTAGTCCTGCCTGTAAATTACTTATAACTTATTTGGGACTGACCTGTGAGGGTTAAATAGATAATGTAATGTTGTATTTTACAGACTTGCATAATAAGTATAGTTGGCATGATTTACCCACTACATACAGCCCTGATTTGTTCATAATCCACAAGCAGTTTCTGGCCTGGGAATTTCCCCCACTCGTTTCTGCTGCTGCTGCTGCTGCTGCTTTCACTTTCTGTCTCTGTCAATATTCACTGAAATATAAATATGAGACCAGTCAGTGTAATCTGAAACCAGGGACAGATAGAGATAGAGAAAGAGCGAAATATATCTAATGTACAGATAGTCAGGAAAAAGGCGTATATTATTCCCCTGGCTATAGATGCACCAAACAATAGACTTTTTATATTGTATCTTAGATTAAAAAACAAAGCCTTTTCCAAGTTTTGGAGCAGTGTCCCCGGATGCCTTCACATTCTTCATCAGAACTGTAGCATTGACCCAGCGCTCGTAGATACTGACAAGGATTACAAAGTGCAAGTCCGAGCCGAAATATCACAAATTAATTCTGCATCCTCAGATCCCGTTATATTTTCTCCAAAGGTAGCAGGTAAGGAAGCAAGCCAGGACTCTTTTATAGAAATGCCTATAATAAGCAAGCTAAAGGGATACAGCTATAGGATCTATTATCCGGGATACTTGGGACCTGGGGTTCTTTGGATAAGGGATCTTTCCTTGATTTGGATCTCAATACCTTTTAAAAAGGGGTGGTTCACCTTTAAGTTAAAGGGATGATGTCATCGGAAAACATGTTTTTTTTCAAAACACATCAGTTAATAGTACTACTCCAGCAGAATTCTGCACTGAAATCCATTTCTCAAAAGAGCAAACTGATTTTTTATATTCAATTTTGAAATCTGACATGGGGCTAGACATTTTGTCAATTTCCCAGCTGCCCCTGGTCATGTGACTTGTGCCTGCACTTAAGGAGAGAAATGCTTTCTGGCAGGCTGCTGTTTTTCCTTCTTAATGTAACTGAATTTGTCTCAGTGGGACATGGGTTTTTACTATTAAGTGTTGTTCTTAGATCTACCAGGCAGCTGTTATCTTGTGTTAGGGAGCTCTTATCTGGTTACCTTCCCATTGTTCTTTTGTTTGGCTGCTGGGGGGAGGGGGAGGGGGTGATATCACTCCAACTTGCAGTACAGCAGTAAAGAGTGATTGAAGTTTATCAGAACACAAGTCACATGACTTGGGGCAGCTGGGAAATTGACAATATGTCTAGCCCCATGTCAGATTTCAAAATTGAATATAAAAAAATCTGTTTGCTCTTTTGAGAAATGGATTTCAGTACAGAATTCTGCTGGAGCAGCACTATTAACTGATTCATTTTGAAAAAAATGTTTTTTCCCATGACCGTATCCCTTTAACTTTTAGCATGTTAAAGATTGGCCAAATCTAAGAAACTTTTCAATTGGTCTTCATTATTTATTTATTTTTTTTATAGTTTTTGAATGTATTTGCCTTCTTCTTCTAACGCTTTCCAGCATTCAATTACGGGATCATTGACCCCATCTAAAAACAAATACCCTGTAATCTTACAAATGTATTGTTATTGCTACTTTGTATTATTCATCTTTCTATTCATGCCTCTCCTATTCATATTCAAGTCTCTTATGTGAATGCATGCATGGTTGCTATAGTAACTTGGACCCTAGCAACCAGATTGCTGAAATTGCAAACGGGAAAGCTGCTGAATAAAAGACTATATAACTCAAAAACAATAAATAATAAAAGAAGAGAACCAATTGCAAACTGTCTCAGAATATCCCTCTCTGCGTCACATGAAGTGAACAACCGCTTTAAATCATTTGGGTCAGGCCTTGGTTTAGAAGGGTGGGTGCAGGTAGAGACATTTCAAACCCCTGCATCATTATTTTCTATGGCCCGCCAATGAAACTGACTTCCAGGGCTACTCTCATCCAAATTAGATGGAGATAGCGTCCAATGTTTTGGGTTATTTAGGTTTATGGTGGACATAAGTAATAGAAAATTGTTTTTTTCCCCCGTGCGAGGCCCTTAAGGCTTTCCTCTGGTACTCTGTAGTACTTTCCTTTTTCAGAGTGTAATCTCTGCTGGCAAAGACCATAAAGCTAATAATAAAAGTCCAATCGGCATTCGAAAAGCAATTCTTTGTATTTTAGGAGAAATCCCTCCTATCGCTGTGCGTGTGGAACACATTGATGGGGGCATCAGAATAGAAGCTACCCTCCCTAAAACAAAGGGAGATTGGTATGATGCTACGTTGTACTATACCTTGTTGCTCTGGACAAACGGCTCTATAGAGGAGGTAAGGCTCGGATCATAGGCTTAGAATAAGCAAATCTTAATAACCCTGACATATACACGTATATGATGTAATGCTACAGATAACTGTAATGCAGCAGAGTAGTAAAGCAAATAGGGCAATTTACTCCGTTTCTGAAAAATGTCCTATTATTATTATTAACATGTATTTATATAGCGCCAACATATTGCGAAGCACTGTAAAGTAAATGTGATTATACAACTACATCACATGAATTACATAAATAGAATTTATGGAGTAACAAACATCACAACCAATACAGGTACAAAAAGGTGAGGAAGGCCCTATGCATAGGCATACAGTCTAAAGGGAAGGGAGTAATACACAAGGTGTGGGAGTGGGCAAGATCGAATTGTGGGTGAGAAATGTGGTATTGTATGTGGTGTTGCGTTTGGTAGTTAAGCAGAGTGAGGGTAGGCTTCTCGAAAGAAGTGCGTTTTCAGAGATTTTTTGAAAGCAGAAAGGTTGGGAGAAAGTCGGACAGACCGTGGGAGAGCGTTCCAGAGGAGGGGTGCAGCTCTTGCAAAGTCTTGAATGCGAGCATGTGAGGAGGTAATGAGAGAAGAGTTGAGTAGTAGGTCAGTAGAGGAGCGTAGTAAGCGAGTGAGTGAGTATATAGAGATGAGTTCAGAGATGTAGGGTGGGGCAGAGTTATGAAGTGCTTTGAAAGTCAGTGTCATTAATTTGAATTTGATTCTGAAAGGTAGCGGAAGCCAGTGCAGGGATTGACAGAATGGCGAGGCAGAGGAGGAGCGGTTGCTGAGGTGTATGAGCCTCGCAGCAGTGTTCATTATGGACTGGAGAGGTGACAGTCTCTGGAGGGGGAGGCCAATTAAAAGAGAGTTACAGTAGTCTAGACGCGATATGATGAGAGAGTGAATAAGAATTTTGGCAGCGTCTTGGGTGATAAATGATCGTATTTTGGATATGTTCCTTAGGTGTAAGTGACATGATTTAATAAGTGACTGGATATGAGGAGTGAATGACAGGGCAGAATCTAGGATAACCCCAAGGCACCGGGCCTGGGGAGAGGGGGTGATAGTGGAATTGTTAGCTGTGATGGATACTTCGGGGATGCTACTGGTGTTAGTTGGAGGAAAGAGAACCATTTTAGTTTTAGAGAAGTTTAATTTAAGGTAGCCTTGCGACATCCAGGTAGAGATAGCGGACAGGCAGGAGGAGAATGTAGAAATGAATTTGCTGGTAGTCATGGGGATGCCTCCATTTCCTTTTCCGTAAGCAAGCCCAGTCAAGCAGAATGGCCAGGGTTCAGTATTGCGTTGGTGTGTTTAGCTAAACATGCTCTGCCAGAAACTGTACATTGAACGCTTTTCCTCGGCTAGAAGTGCAGTCGTTTCACCAGTGCAACAGCAAGGGATGGGCACAAAGGGGTTTTAAGGGGGTTTGAAATATTTAAAAGTTAAAGCAGACCTGTCGCCCAGACATTAAAACCTGTGTAATAAAAGTCCTTTTCAAATTAAACATGAAATCCAAATTTTTTTTTTTTTTTTTTAATAAAGCATTTATAGCTTTTTTAGAAATTCCATTTAAACATCTCAGCTGTCAATCAATTATTGCCTTAGGCATAGGGGCGGAGCATACAACTACTTTCACTTTCCGTTCAGCACTTACTAGTTGTCACTGCTCTCCCCACATTCCCCTGTTCTCTTTACCATTTAATTGTGTAACCAGGGCATGGGGATGGACATCAGGTCCTCCATTCTGGTGCACAAACAAGATTCTGAGATGATACAAGGCTTGTCTTAATAACAGTGTCCACAAAATGGCTCCTGCCTGCTTGTTATAATTATGAGTTTCCAGACCAAAGGAAACAACATTCAAATAGTTTATATAGTGTAATTAAAATTTATTTTGCTTGACAAACGTGATAAAATAGGATTTGTAATAATTTATTCTGGTGACTTTAAGCCCTAAGAACAGGAACCGGCACGACCACCAGGTCCAGACTGAGATTCAAAATAGGCCCTGTCAAAGTACACAGAGGCCCAAACAGCATTGCACTTTTGCAATTTATTTATATTTGTTTTGAAAGAACCTTTTTTGAGACAGAGACTTTAAGGGGGTTATCTACTAAAACCTGAATTTATCTCATTATTTTAATTAAAAAAAACCACAACCAAACTCCCATTCCTTTTTTTTTAATAAAATAAATCGAATCAGGGGAAAACCCCGATAAAATCGAGTGAAAACCCGAATCATATGAATTTTTCGAACTTTTCTCCTGAAAAGCCAGATTTTTTGGAGTTTTTTCCCAAAACTCGGAAAAAGTTGTATTTTCGGGATAAACTCACTGAAGACCCCGATAGCTTAAAGGGATACTGTCATGGGAAAACATGTTTTTTTTTTTTCATCAGTTAATAGTGCTGCTCCAGCAGAATTCTGCACTGAATCCATTTCTCAAAAGAGCAAACAGATTTTTTTATATTTAATTTTGAAATCTGACATGGGGCTAGACATATTGTCAGTTTCCCAGCTGCATGTGATGTGCCAGCTGTCATGTGATTTGTGCTCTGATAAACTCTTTACTGCTGTACTGCAAGTTGGAGTGATATCACCCCCTCCCTTAAACCCCCCCTAGCAGCCTAACAGAACAATGGGAAGGTAACCAGATAGCAGATCCCTAACACAAGATAACAGCTGCCTGGTAGATCTAAGAACAACACTCAATAGTAAAATCCAGGTCCCACTGAGACACATTCAGTTACATTGAGTAGGAGAAACAACAGCCTGCCAGAAAGTAGTTCCTAAAGTGCTGGCTCTTTCTGAAAGCACATGACCAGTCAAAATGACCTGAGATTCACCTACACACCAATATTACATTGTTGGTTCAGGAATGACATTTTATATTGTAGCGTGAATTATTTGTAGTGTAAACAGTGTAATAACAGTTTAGAAATAAAACTACATCATAAAAACCAGAAGAGGACCACACCATTGCAATCCTCACCCAACAGCATTTTCTAACCTGCCTGATATAGATTTTCAGCCAGATATCTGTGGGGTAAAGTTATTAGGAGCCCCTTATTCCCAGGGCAATAAGCTGTCAGCATGCTTGAGAAGGACAGAGTCAACTTTTATCAGCCTGTGGGAAATGCCTATTTGTCGATCTATTGCTTCCTATTTGCTTAAAGGAAAAATATACCCCCGAACAATGTAAGTCTTTATAAAAAGATTTTGCATAAACCAGCTTATATGTAAAACCTTGCTTCATGTAAATAAACAGCTTTCATAATAATTAACTGTTTTAGTAGTATGTGCCACTGGGTGTTCCTAAATAAAAAATTGCCATTTTAAAAAATAAGGGCAACCCCCTGGGATCATACGATTTACTGTTCACACAAACTATTTATGTTAGGTCACATGAGCCAATTAACAGACAAAGTTGTATCTTTTGCTTCCTCACTTCTTCCTGTTACAGTTAGGGGCACATTTACTTAGCTCGAGTGAAGGATTAGAAGGAAAAATATTTCGAATTTCGAAGTATTTTTTTGGCTACTTCGACCATCGAATAGGCTACTACAACCTTCGACTTAGATTCGGACGATTCGACTAAAAATCGTTTGACTATTCGACCATTCGATAGTCGAAGTACTGTCTCTTTAAAAGGAAGGTCCCCATAGGCTTTCTAGGCAATTTGGGATCGAAGGAAAATCGTTCAATCATTGGATTAAAATCCTTCGAATCGTTCGATTCAAAGGATTTAATAGTTTAGATTTTTCCTTTGATCGTTCGATCGAAGGAATTGTGCTAAATCCTTCGACTTTGATTTTCGAATACTTAACCCTCGATATTCGACCAATAGTAAATGTGCCCTATAGAGTTGCAGTATTTCTGGTCAGGTGATCTCTGAAGCAGCACACAGACCATCACAAAATGGTGGTTCAAGACAAGAGATGCCACTTAATATGATATAAACTATCTGTTGGTTAAATGTTCATTTTTGGGGGTAAAGTTTTCCTTTAAGGGGCCCTGATTAAATGTTTTACTTAATGGGAAGAGGAGGCTTGAACGTTTAATTGGTACAACAGGATTGTAGGTTTTCTTTTTCAGGATATATTCCTATAATACACAAAAGCCATGAATATCTTGTAAATTATATAGTGAATAAAGTACCCCCTCTTTTAAAATATAAGGATATTATAAGTTACTGAGGAGTTTCATGACCATATAAAAGTACGAGGCCGAAGGCCGAGTGTTTTTATACAGGTCATGAAACTCCGAGGTAACTTCTAATATCTTCATATTTTACAACTGGGGGTACTTTATTTATTATAATACACAAGTATCAGTGAGTCATGTGACAGAAATGACATCAGAACTCACCGTTTATAACTGATGACATCACTACTCACCGTTTATAAGGATATAATTTACAAGATATTCATGGCTTTTGTGTATTATATCCTTATAAACGGTGAGTTCTGATGTCATTTCTGTCACATGACTCACTGAAACTTGTGTATTATAATAAAGTAGCCCCAGTTGCAAAATATGAGGATATTATAAGTTACCTCGGAGTTCCATGACCTGTATGGGCCTCGTGCTTTTATATGGTCATGAAACTCCTCGGTAACTTATAATATCCTTATATTTTACAAGAGGGGGTACATTATTCACTGTATATCTTTGGGGCATAACTCGGCGTATATTGTAATTCTTTATCCCAGTTTGCAAAGGAACTTTTTTCTTTAATTTTAGAGAAAATTTATGCATCCCAAATTTGATCTTTATGACCTCACTCCTGGCGAAAACTACTGTTTCAAAGTATATGTGTTTGACTTCGTAACAGAGACGAGAGGCAAATTTAGTCCTGAGAAGTGTTTTAAAGTGGAAGCACTAGGTAAGTGTTTCTTTACTGCTCTGGGATATCTGCCTTCCCCTCTTAGGCACATTGAGGGGTTTGTATATATTAGGATGATTCCATATATGTGGGGCACAGATCTGTCATCTTCTTGGAGACCCTATCGTAATACTTGGAATTTGGCACATACGTGGTGAGTGTAATATTCAGATAATTAAATATTTAGCCTACCTCCGCCCATGGAAATGCATTTCTTTTCTGCAGTGCTGAGTGGATGGGGCTTTTTTTTTAATCTACCGGCTGCAGAAGAGAGAAATAAGTAAGTTATCAGTGAGTCAGCAAACTGACACCTATCTCATTAGGAAGTGTTAATGGGATTCTGTCTGATCGTCAGAATAATAAAGGCCTGATCAAAACCAAAACGGTTTTTAACATAGCATACTAGTCAGACTGTACTGTCAGAAACTTTAGGTACTTTTAATGGCATTTAACAGGAACCAGAGCCTTGCTATTAAATGGGTGGTTCACCTTTAAATTAACGTTTAGTATGTTATAGAACACCCAATTCTAAGCAACGTTTCAATTTGTCCTCATTATTTATTCTTTATAGGTTTTTAATTATTTGCCTTCTTCTTCTGACTTTCCAGCTTTCAAATAGGGGTCACTGACCCCATCTAAAAACAAATGCTCTGTAAGGGTAAGGGCACACGGGCAGATTCGGGGAGATTAGTCACCCTGACGACAAATCGTCTATTCTTCGAGGTGACGATCTCCCGAACTGCTTTCAATGGAGATTGTGTGTTCGTCAGTCCACGAGTTTCCCAAATGGCCCACGTATCTAAATGTTGCTGGACTTGATTTTGTATCAAACTGCCTGTTACATTTTGTCCTCAGATTCCCCCTTACAATACTTGTCATACCTAACATGGAAATATTATAACAATTACTGTGCAATGTTCTACAGAAGGTTTGCCAATGAACAGATGTAATTGAACTGTACAGAGCGGTAAATATACTGTATGCATTACTGAGTGAAAGAAGACAACAGGGGAAGTGGCAATTACAGGGTTAATTGGTGTATTTTGGTTATGTGGGGTATTTTTTTTTTTTTTTTTTTTAAATTATATCTTTCATTATATATTTAAAACCAATCCATATTGTTAATGATAAATATTCCTACATAGATTCTGCTCTGTGGATTTTCGGTTTCAAGGTATTGTATTTTATCTTCAATAATGAAAATAAAACGGAGAGGACTGGTTTAGGGCTGTGACATACCGGGGAGGGCAAATGATGCGACGGGCGGATTAAGATGGGGCGAGTCTATGGTGCTCTATCTCAGGGAATCCTGCCCGGTTTTCCTAATTTGGAAAACTGAGCAGGCAGTTCTGAATCGGACATTCCTTTGAAAAAAAAAGGCTGTCCAGGTCAAAACGGGACCGGTGGCAATCCAGGGCTGGTTACATTGATGTCCAGAGCCCAGCAGTTTCCAACAATTGTAGCAGTTTTGTCGCACACACTAAAAAATGCACATTTCCCTTTTTGCTTCTTGTGGTGTCCTGTAGTGATGTTCCGGTGGAATTTTTCTTGCCCCGCACCCTCCCAACCCTAACCTAGCCTGTTCCACCCCCTCTATCTCAAGTCTATAAATTGACAGCCCGGAAGCTGGCAGAGCCGAATTTTTTTTTGCAGTAGCCGGCCCGACCCCCAGGCTAACTACCCCCCCCCCACCAAGGAAATGCCCCATACTCCATACTTACCCCTCGCCGCAGATTCTTCCAGTGAAGTTCCACGCATCCAGCGTTCTCGGTATTTCTGCGCATGCGCAGTTGGAGCAGTTTGCCGGTTTGCGACGACTGCGCATGCGCAAAATTACACGGAAATTGACGATCTCTCAGTCAGCTTACAGAGGACGCGGAAGATGGATGCCTGGAACTTCGCTGGAAGAATCAGCTGCAAAGGGGTAAGTATGGAGTATGGGGCATTTCCCCGGGGGGGGGTGTTAATTAGCCTGGAGGGAGGGGTCTACCTGGGGTGGGGGGTACGGGCTTTTTTCCCCCCACAGGTCGAATTCTCCTTTAAAGTATGGTGATCAAAATTAGGGAAATTTTGTGATGAGGCTACAAAGACCCGGGCCTAGGGCAGCAAAATATTAGGGGCGACATGCCGCCCGCCGATTGCTCCCCAGTACTCTGGTGCAGGCAGTGTAGCAGTAAAGAGTTTATCAGAGCACAAGTCACATGACTGGGGACACCTGGGAAACTGACAATATGTCTAGCCCCATGTCAGATATAAAAAATCCATTTTGAGAAATGGATTTTAATGCAGTTCTGCTGGAGCAGTACTATTAACTGATGCGGTTTGGGAAGAAAAAAAGTTTCCCCGCAACAGTATACCTTTAAGTATGGTGTAGGCAGTGATATTCTGCTATATTGCGCAGTTGGTGTTCATTTGTTTTTATTTTGTGGGGTGGTTGAATGATTTAGCTTTTGTTCAGTGATGCCAGTAAGCAAAATGTGAAATATATTGCAGGATTGGATGGCCGGCCGTATGCAGAGAACTTAACAATCGAAGCTCTAAACACAAACTTCACGTTAAAATGGGACTGGGATTATTCGCTGCATCCAAACGTGACGTTCTCTGTAGAAATGCTGTAAGTACATTTATATGAATATATTTTGCCTGTACGTTTATGTTCTTCACAATTGTTTCACAGTCCGTATAAGTGAGAATATGACAGTCACTGGTGGCGCTCAGATGAGGTACAGGCATGGGATCTGTTATCCGGAAACCCATTATCCAGAAAGCTCCTATTTGAGGGAAGGCCATCTCCCATAGGCTCCAATCTAATCAAATAATTCAAGTATTCAAAAATGATTTCCTTTTTCTCTGTAAAAATAAAAAAGTCCCTTGTATTTGATCCCAACTAAGATATCATTAATCCGTATTGGAAGCAAAATCAGCCTATTGGGTTTATTTAATGTTTACAGGATTTTCTAGTAGACTTAAGGTATGAAGATCCAAATTACGGAAAGATCCATTATCGGGAAAAACCCAGGTCCCGAGCATTCTGGATAACAGGTCCCATACTTGTACCATGACAGCCATATTCTCTCGATTTCTATTGCAGAATATTTAATTGTGAAGCACCATACACCACTAGACACCTGAAACTGTTTTTATATTGGGTCCATTGGCTTATATTGTGGCATGCTACTTCTCCCAAGAAACTAATAAAAATTCTAATCTCCATATGTAATAAAAGGTACTAAGTTTGCAGAGGAGCAGTAATTCATTGCAACCAATAAGGTGTTTTCTTTTAAACAGGTGACCAGTAAATGCTAGGTGCTGATTGGTTTCTATGGTTAACTGTTCCTGGGCAGACTTAGTGCCTTTTATTACATAACCCCTAAAAGTAATAAAATTATTATAATGCACTAGGGATTGCAGTGCAGAGGCATTTGGAAATCACGGATGTGTAATCAGTGGTTTATGGTCCATCTCTGCATGCTGGGGCTATACTCACCTGAATGTACTATAAGCTCTTGTTGTGCTAAATTATATTGAGTATACAGTAGAACAACCATTTTACCTTTTTCAGGGGACCAAGAAAAAGATTTTGGTAAAATCAGGTAAATGTTTTGAAGTGACTTCTTAAAGTACTGAAAGGATATAAGCACAGGAGTCTGTTTTACCTTGAGATACAATATTTATGTAATAAAAGGCACTAACTTTGCCCAGGGGCAGCAACCAATCAGAAGGTAGAATTCACTGGTCACCTGTTTAAATGCAAACACCTTATTGGTTGCTATGGGTTACTGCTCCTGGGCAAACTTAGTGGCTTATGGGGGACAACTTGACACTAGAGTTGTCACTTTTTACCGAGCTTAACGCTGGGTAGAAGACAGGGTGGTGATGTATCGGGGCAGGTTCTGGGCAATCTTTTATAAATATATTATAAATTTGGACACTGCACCCAGGCATTTTTGAACCTTGTATTGAGAGTGCCGACTCCTCCTTGGGGTCTGTGTGTGTGTATATATAGATAGATAGATAGATAGATAGATAGATAGATAGATAGATAGATAGATAGATAGATAGATAGATAGATAGATAGAGAGAGAGAGATTATTATTATTATATATATTTTTTTTTTTTTTTTTTTTTTTAAAGGAGCTAAAAAGCTTACTAAAGTAAAGTAGGTAGAAATATTGTACATTATGTTTTGTGCTTCTGTACAAGCCTGAGGCAACCACAGCCCTTTAGCAGTAAAGATCTGTGTCTCCGAAGATGCCCCAGTAGCTCCCCATCTTCTTTTCTGCTGATTCACAATATAAGGCTGATTAGTAATTAATACAGATAATTACTACATGGCAGCACAGAAACCAGTACAATCTGCATCAGAATTTAATAATCAGCAAACCTGTAGCATCAGCTTATATTACAGGGGATTACAGGGGAAGCTCATTTTCTGCTGGATAATTAGTGACGAGCCCTAAGCTTAGCTTCTCAACAGCCAATCAGAGCCCACTGAGCATGTGAGTGTCACAGACACTTTCCAAGATGGTGACCCCCTGTGACAAGTTTGAAGTCCTGGATCATTGCTGCTATTGACAAGCTGAAACTTTAGGCTGGTGCAATATATAAAATGTCATTTTTGGCCATATTCATTTTTAGGGTTTTGTTCTCCTTTTAAGGGTTTACATTTGCTTGAAAATTACAATGGGATGATCACTTTCCTGTCCTACATACTCTTGGAGCTTTTGTTGAATGTACCAATGTTTTCTATTTTGGTAACCTTGTTATAAGCTAAGGATGGCCCAAAATCACTCGCCTAAAGTGTTAAACACTTAAGGGTAAAAGAAGTTTATGAAATAATAATATGGGCGACTATGTGCATGTTTTTTTCAGGTCAGAAATAATACAGCAAGACAGCTGGAAGCAAGTGGGTGGATGTGAAAATATTAGCATCCTCCACTGTGATGTTTCTCGTATATACATTTACGGAAAATATAATTTCCGTGTAGCCGCATCATTCGATAACAAGAATAGAACTCTCTCCAGAGCTCAGCAGTTTGATCCCCTCGAGGACAGTAAGTTGATTATTCTTACACATTTGTTGCAGCTAATGGTACTTCCTAAACACATTTCCTCTACTCTGGGGGTTTAGCACTATGTATAATAAAGGTGCTTACAAGAACGGTTCCAGCATGTATCCATGAGTTGCCTGCAGCAGGAAAGTTGTTAAGTTTAGGGAGACCTCTTTTAAACCATTTATAACCCAAACGATAAAAATGAATAAGAAACAAAAAAGATAATATCCAGCTTGGACCCTTCTTCTGATGACTTTCGATTGGTTCAGTTAGCCATGCTGGACCTCTCCAATCAGGGAATCGATGCGAGCCATACACATAATTCATTCACTGTAGGGTTTAGATGGTCTGGGCCAGTGTCATAACCAGGCCTGGACTGGGAGTCAAAATAGGCCCTGCCATTCCAAGTACACAGAGGCCCAAACAGCCCCCTACCAGCCCACTATATGGTAACTTTCTATGGAACCATACAGCAGCCCCTCTGGCATTTGCCAGAACTCACAGATTGCCAGTCCGGGCCTGGTCATAACAGTAGACGGAGTCAACCCCATGATGGGACCCAGTATAAACCCACTCCCACATTTGTGTCCCAAGACACCGACACACAAAGACACACAGACAGACAGATACACACACACAGACAGACAGACAGACTGACACACACACAGACACACAGACCGACACACAGACCGACACACAGATAGACACACATAGACAGACACACAGACAGACACACAGAGATGCGCACACACAGAGACCGACCGACAGACACACAGAGACCGACCGACAGACACACAGAGACCGACCGACAGACACACAGAGACCGACCGACAGACACACAGAGACCGACCGACAGACACACAGAGACCGACCGACAGACACACAGAGACCGACCGACAGACACACAGAGACCGACCGACAGACACACAGAGACCGACAGACCGACACACACAAAGAGACCGACAGACCGACACACACAAAGAGACCGACAGACCGACACACACAAAGAGACCGACACACACACAGAGACCGGCCGACCGATACACGTGCACACACAGGCACTCACGCAGAAACAGACACTCACGCACACAGACACTCACAGACACGCACACACACATTTACATGGGTTGTTGAGCGTGGGTGGGGCAAATGGCCTAAAGGTGTGCATGGTAGAAGACCAGGGGTGTGGGCTGTAGGAACTGGGGATCCCAAGTTACTCCCAAGTTTGATTCTGCTTTAGTAAAGGGACAGTGACCCAAAGTGAGGAGGAACACAGAACCTTAGAACAAGGAGATCTGCTCTGAAATATTGGCCGAGAAACAAATCATGTTCTAGTACTGGTACATTTACAATTAGGTGCAATCACTTTTGGGACACAGAGGATCAACTACAGAAATTGCAAAGATTTCCTGTAACCCTTTGTTTCTTCATTTCCAAAAGCTGTGATAGGCCCCCCTTCAGATGTGA
Source organism: Xenopus laevis (assembly GCF_017654675.1). NCBI lineage: Eukaryota > Metazoa > Chordata > Amphibia > Anura > Pipidae > Xenopus > Xenopus laevis. Next base: position 14,063,322 of record NC_054373.1, read on the forward strand.
GAGCAGAGCTATATGGCACAGTGCTGCAGGTCAGAGTGATGGAACACGAAGCTCTTCACAATTTAAAGAATGCATGTAACTGGGCATACAATCTGACATACTGGAAGGACAGTGTATCTGACAGAGAGGTAAATAAAAAGCCTTTTTTTTTTCTTCAAGGAACTATGTTATTGGGTAATGCCATGTTGTGCTCTACCTGCCAATACAAAAATGATACTTGTAATACACAATAAACTTTTTCTGCTTAGATTCAATCTGTGAAGCTAATTCTCCCTCAATGGAATAATCACATCCACGTAGAATAATACCAGTGAGAAAATGCCTGACGCTGACGAACCCGGGGAGCTAGCTATACTAAAATGAAAATGTAATATAAGCTTTATCATACTGAAATCAGAAACTTTCAGATACAATCAATTAAATATTCTGTACCGTTTCTGAAATAATCAAGTTTATCTTCACTATTCCTGTCTCGGCATCTGTTTCTCTTCAAGCAGCTGGGTGTCAGATATTCATTGACAGTTAGATCTAATATAAATTATAGGGGGGCTTCTTTTGCCTAGAAGATGTATTAGACCTCACTGTATTAAAATCACCAGACATCATGTCTCTCTACATGCAGAATTTGTGCAGTTATTTTGTTTGTACTGGAATCAGTTATTTGAGTGAGCTCTAATACATCTGCTAGGAAAGGAGCCCCCTTATAAGATATATTTGATCTAACTGTCAATGAATATCTGACACCCAACTGCTGCATAAAAGATAATGAAGATGAAACAGAGAGAGGAATAGTGAACATAAACTTGATTTTTTCAGAAACTATACCGAATTTTTAATTGATTGTATTAAGAAAGTTTCTTCTTCAGTATGATGACGCTTATATTAATTTTCGCAATAGTTCCCCTTTACACATCATTAAAAAATTGAAGGTGTATGATTTCCTCCTGAATGCAAACAATCTTGATTTAAAAGGCTATGATTACTAAAAGACTGGCTTGATCCCAAAAGTCAGTCTGGTTTGAGGCTGAGTTTGTGCAGGTTATTATAGTTCTACAGAAAGGGTTTGGCCCATGAAGGGATGATTTCATCACATCTTTTACCATGGATTACTGGAATAAAACAGTTGGGATAATATCCACCGGCCCCCGTGATACACTAGGGTCACCCCCCACTCCCGCTATATCTGCACAAAAAAAAAAAAAACGTTTGAAAGTAAAGAATCATTGCGATCTCACCCACAGCAGTGTAACGATCACCACTCCACACTTTCTCCTGGTCGTTACAATTGTCTGTGACCTCCTCCAGTTTGCACTAATCTCCATCGCTCCACACTCTCCGCTCTATATCCGGGTATCTGCCTCCTTCCTCCTTTGCCCTACTCCGCAGCTCTCCAATTTGCAATTTTAAACTGGTTGCTACGATCCAAATTAGAGTCCAGCGCGGGTCCATTTTTTTGAAACCCGTACCCGACCCCAGCAACCTGCAATCCGCAACCCGGACCAGCAACCTGCATTCTTACCCGCTACCCGACCCGCAAGTACCTTATATGCAACCCTGATCCACTGACCAACAAGAATCAGAAAGTGCTGTCATTGTAAACTGGACATCATCGGAATTAAACGTGGTCAGAAAAAAGGAGTAAAAAACGATATTGAGAAGACCCTTGGCCGACGTGCAAACCCATGTCTATACCCGCACCTGGAACTTCTACCCGCAACCCGCAGGGTACCGCAGGTTTTTGCGGGTAACCCACAGGTTCCCGACCCGCTGCAGGACTCTAGTCCAAATAACCCTAGCAACCATGCATTGATTTTAATAAGAGACTGGAATATGAATAGGAAAGGTCTGACAAGAAAGATGAGTAATAAAAAGTAGAAATAACAATACGTGTAGCCTTACGGAGCATTTGCTTTTAGATGGGGTCAGTGACCCCCATTTGAAAGCTAGAAAGAGTCAGAAGAAAAAGGCAAATTAATTAAAAAAATATAAAAAATAAATAATGAAGACCAATTGAAAAGTTGCTTAGAATCAGCCATTCTATACGATACTGAAAAGTTAACTTAAAGGTGAACCACCCCTTTAAAGGAAAACTATACCCCTCAAACAATGTAGGTCTCTCTAAAAAGATATTGCATAAAACAGCTCATATGTAAAACCCTGTTTCATGTAAATAAACCATTTTCAGAATGATATACTTTTAAGTAGTATGTGCCATTGGTTAATCATAAATAGAAAATTGCCATTTAAAAAAATAAGGGGCGCCCCCTGGGATCATATGATTCACGGTGCACACAAACATACCAAACAAACCATACTGGTGCTCAAGTATTCATTTTGGGGTATAGTTTTCCTTTAAGTCTTTCACTTGGTCCAAGCATAAGAAAATGAATTAAAATAGTGAAAGAAAAAAGAGATCACTGAAAATGTGTATTTGCTCTATGGTGTCTGTATTATACAGCAGCGTTGTTTAATCTAACCGTTGTTAAATGCAATATTTTATTGGCAGGAGAAATCACTAAAGGACAGCATGGGGAGTTTTGAAATAGAAGTGGAACCATCAACCAAGTATTGCATGAGAGTTTGTGTTGTTTGCCCAAACAATAAAAGAAGAAGCCTTTTTAGTAAGGAGCAGTGCATCACCACTGACACTGGTAAGAACTGGTGTGGGGAGAGGATGGTTGGAATATCCAAATATTTTCTAATTTCACCCATCATAGGGGCAAATTCAGTAAGCGCCGAAGTGCCTAACGCTAGCGTCAATTCGCTAGCGTTGGGCATTTTCGTTACTTCGCAAATTCACTAACGAACGCTGGCGTAAATTCGATAGTGTTACTTCGCACCCTTAGCCTGGTGAATTTTCGCTTCGGACGTAACTACGCAAATTCACTAACGCGCACAGTGTACTGAACGCTACCTTTTACGCTAGACTTCCTTCGCCACCTCAGACCAGGCGAAGCGCAATAGAGTAGATTGGGATTACTTCAAAAAAAGTTAACATTTTTTCTAAGTCCCAAAAAAACGCTTTCTACGTTTTTTCTATATTATGGGTGATAGGCTGAGAAAGATCGAAAAAAATTTTGGGGCTTCCCTCCTTCCCCCCTACATTTCCTAACTCATAGCAACTTAACTATACAGTGGGCACATGTGTAGGGCATTGAAATTTGAATTTGGCGCCGTATGCAAATTAACCATCGCTAGCGTAACATCGCTTTGCTTAGCGAATCAACGCTAGCGCAACTTCGCAACCTTACGCTACCCCTGTGCGCAACTTCGGATATTAGTGAATTTGCGGAGCGCTGGCGAAACTACAATCTTAGTGAATTTGCCCAATAGTGTGTGCCTTTACCTGTTGCTTACCATCTGTCTCCGTTTCCCGGGGACAGGCCCCGTTTCATGTGCCCCGTAGCAAATTACCCCGTGAACTGTCCCTGTGTGTGCATCTCCCGTTGGGCAACTGGGTCATGTAGTTGTGACGGTCTAGTTGCCAGTAACTGATTGCAGTGCATTTTCCCTAAAAAGCTGTTTTCCCATTCAGATTCAATACAAAAGGTACAAACAGTTGGAGAAAATGGACTCCTTTGTACATTGATCTGTTTTGCTCTTTTATTGTAGGTATCTTATTGTAGATGGCTTTATAGTAAGTTTTAAACCAGGGAGTACCAATATGTTGGTCACCCGCCAAATCGCCAATCTTGCTTCCCGGGCTAGTTCATCAGAATTCGGATTTGCCCGAATCCTTGTGCCTGGCCGAACCGAATCCTAATTTACACAAAACAAGGATTTTTTTCCTTCCTGTCCCTAATTTGCAAATGCAAATTACAATTGGATCTGGTATTTGGCCAAATATTTCATGAAGGTTACAAGGATTCGCCTTTTGAATTACTGGGGTTGCCCAACATTGGCCACCTCAGTGTTTTAACCTTTACTTCTCCCTTAATTTTACTTCAGCGAGTTCAGCGAGTGCAGATAACGTTATAAATTACCGAGGTCCAGGTTTGTTGGTGTTTTTTTAGCCTAATTGGGCTACTAATTTAAAGGCTGATTTTGAAAGTACAATCTAGCCAAGGTATGGATTTGGGCTACTTTTTGGGGCTTTGGCTTTCTTGCCGAAACTAGCCCATTTTTTTCTTGCCCTAATGTGCCAAGCCTGCATCTCCCAATGCATGTTGGGTAATGTAGATTTTGTTTAACAATTTGCGAACTGTCAAGTTTAATGTAAGGTCACAATACCCAGCATGCAATGGGACTTGTGTAGAAGTCGGGTGTTACAGATTTTGGTCTCTGTACCCCAGTCTCCCATCACTCTTAAAGGGATACTGTCATAGGAAAACACAACAGTTAATAGTGCACTAAATTCCTTTTCCCAAAAGAGCAAACAGATTTTTTTTATATTTAATTTTGAAATCTGACATGGGGCTGACATATTGTCCATTTCCTAGTTGCCCTCAATCATGTGACTTGTGCTCTGATAAACTTCAGTCACGCTTTACTGCTGTACTGCAAGTTGGAGTGATATCACCCCCTCCCTTTCTCCCCCAGCAGCCTAACAACAGAACAAAGGCAAGGTAACCAGATAGTAGCTCCCTAACACAAGATAACAGCTGCCTGGTAGATCTAAGAACAGCACTCAATAGTAAAATCCAGGTCCTACTGCGACACATTCAGTTACATTGAGTAGGAGAAACAACAGCCTGCCAGAAAGCAGTTCCATCCTAAAGTGCTGGCTCTTTCTGAAAGCACATGACCAGGCAAAATGACCTTAGATGCACCTACACACCAATATTACATTTAAAAATACACTTGTTGGTTCAGGAATTAAATGTTATATTGTAGAGTGACTTTTATATGCAGTGTAAATAGTGTAATGCAGAAAAAAAACATAAAAATCATGACAGAATCCCTTTAAGAATTCTCACATTTTCCGATGACTTTCCTCAATTTCAGACAATTTTGGGGCAAAAATCTACTGGCCACAAAAATGTCCAGAGGTTGACCTGTTGTACCAATATTTATTAAAATAATATATGTATTAAGGCTTTATGGGGCCCCTATACCTCCTGGGTCCCCTCTGTAGTTATGTCCCTTGGTGACAGGTGAATCTGAACCTTTTTTTTTCCTGTAAAAAGTTGTGAAAATGTAAAAAAGGCATATTTTCACATATTCATTTATTTTTTAGACTTTTTTTTTATCTCTGCACATATTGTGCTGTTTTTGGGCAACTGTTGAAGTGTCTCTTGGCTAGTTTTTGGCTGTTTTTGAAAATTAGACCTGGCAACCCTGCCGAGGTCCCAAACGCTGGACCAGAAAAGTCTGAAAACCACAGGGTTTGGGTAAGAAGGGGTAAAAGGAGCCAAAAACATTGCACTGCAAAACACTAAGTACCACCTTAAAAAAAAAACAACCCAGTTTTAAACCCTCACATAAGCAGTTTTGGGGAATAGGAACGGAAATTGCAACCACAGTGCCACCAAGTGGTCCCCTACCTGTGATGTCAGTCACATGCACAGAAATTTGCATGTTATTTTAACATTAAAAATGTTTTATCTTTTTCAGATACTGGGCCAGTTTGGAGTGTGGGGATTATCGGGGGCCTCGTAGGCGTAGTCGTTACATCGGTGGTTGTTTATCTCTGTGCCTGTCCTTTAAAACGATACATCAAGAATATATTATACCCCACCGGGAAACTTCCATCAATCATCGAAAATGTATGTTGTGTGAAACCTCCATTGAGAGGGCATTGTATTTCCACTGTTTATTTCCATTGTGTAACTGTCACACTGGGTGTTTTGTATACTAATATAGTGGAAAAAGGGCCCCTGTGCCATTGCCTTTAAAGGGGATCTGTGGTTGCCGGGCGACTAATCTCCCTGAATCTGAGTTTGTGCCCTGACCCTTAAAGTAAGTTAGGGTTAACTAACTTGCATATGTATTATACTAGCAATGTACCTCATGTTCCACAGAATTCCTTGGCCCGTGTCGATATCAGTTTGGTCTCTGAAACCCTCACTGTGCTCTGTACGACTGTAATTGAGCTATGATTAGGGACAGCAATATATCATACCAAACAAAACTTCAGGTTAACAAATGGATCTGTTTTTTTATCCCAACAGCTGACGATCTATATATATATTTTTTATTGTAGGGGTTCCTTGATTCACGTGTCAAAATTCCATATGTGTTACAAGAAGAAGAGGCTACAGACCTGTGCTATATAACTTGGAACAGTGGGCTTGATGAAGAAAGTGAGCAAAATACTAAATATTTGTTGAAAGAAAACAACACAGACTCTGGTAATTACTCGAACGAAGAAGAAGCTACAGGGGAGAGTGGCCTCTCTATACAGAGAACGTAGCCTTCTCTACAACCATTCATATACAACGTTTCATTTATTAACTCAACATGGCACTATACAGTCATATATTTAATTATGACTATTGTTTTAGACATATCCTGAAAAATATATATTAAAGGAGAAGGAGAGGTCTTTTTACTTGGGGGTGCCAAAAGTTATGCACCCCCTAGTGATCGCATTTACTTAACTGAAACCTCGGACTGGTGCTCCTATCAGAAGAAAACTGCACCGGCCCAGGATTCTTCCAGCGAGCACCACAGAGCGAATGTCTTTTCGTTTCTTATTTTTCTTGCGGCTGCGTATGTGCATTAGAGCGAAAGGCCAAACTTTAAGAAAAAAGCCGGCTATTTCGTTCTACTGCGTATGCGTCTGCCCTGGGAAATTTGAACAAAGAAGAAACCAGAACAAGATCGCTCAGTGGTGCTGGCTGGAAGAATCCCGGGGTTTCAGGTAAGTAAATGAGATCACTTGGGGAAGCATAACTTTTGGCACCCCCAAGTAAAAAGACCTTTTCTTCTCCTTTAAGAGAAAACCGAACTTTGGGCTTCTACGGACGGGAATGCTGGTCGTTCAGCTGAAACTATAAGGCTGCAGACACACACAACTTCTTGTCAAAATAGACAATAGTGATAATTGGCTTTGCTAAGATACTACGGTGCAAATTTATTAGGAACAGTTCAGTATAAAAATAAAAAGTGGGTAAATAGATAGCCTGTGCAAAATAAAAAAATGTTTCTAATATAGTTAGTTATCAGAGACTTGAGTGGGGGCCACATGGGTCGTAACTATTGTTTTTGAATCTGAGCTGCATGCTGAGGATCAATCGCAAACTCACTGAACAGATTTGTACCATGTGGCCCCTTTTCAAGTCGCTGACTAACTCAGAGTTAGAGAGCTGAAAAGCTGGAAGTAGTGTTCTGACTTAAATTTAATTCGAGTTTTTAGAAAAATTCTTTTTTGGAGAAAAAAAACTCTAATCGAATTTTTGAAATTTGATTCGAATTCGATTTGAGTTTTCGGGTCGATTCTATTCACCTGACTTTGAAAAATTAAATTTAATTGATAAAATTAGATTCAAATTTAGTTTATGGGAGTTTAAAAACTCACATTTGAAATTCGACCTTTGATAAATGTGCCTCTATGTCTGACAGCCTTTTAGTGGCGTGACTTAAAGGACCAGTAACATCAAATTTTTTTAAAGAAAAAATTAGTTAGTATACTAACAATTTTTTTTTTTAAAAAAAATTGATGTTACTGGTCCTTTAAATTTAGTGAATTAGGAACTGGCCTACTGAATGAAGCCAAAAGTGAGGTTGTTAAGCTTAAGACATTAACCAGCTACTTCCCCATGTGAACTCCTGCTGGCACTTATAATTATGAACTCTTTATAAGAGTTTGTTTAATACTTTATCAAGGTAGGAAAGTTTGTGATTGTGGTACCCTTAGCTAATGAGCGAGGGTGGTGGTGACAAACTCAGATTGTCATTTGTAATTAACCAGAGAGCTTTTTTTAACCAATACAGGTATAGGATCTGTTATTCAGAATGGTTGAACCTGGGGTTTTCCGGATAAGGGGTCTTTCTGTCATTTGGATCTCCATATTTTAGCAAATGAGCTAAAGTGGTGTGGATAAAACTCAAATTGTTATTTGTAATTAACCAGAAAGCTTTTGTTAACCAATACAGGTATAGGATCTGTTATCCAGAATGGTTGGAACCTGGGGTTTTCCGGATATGGGGTCTTTCTGTCATTTGGATCTCCATATTTTAGCAAATGAGCTAAAAGTGGTGGTCACAAACTCAAATTGGTATTTGTAATTAACCAGAGAGCTTTTTTTAACCAATACAGGTATAGGATCTGTTATCCAGAATGGTTGGAACCTGGGGTTTTCCAGATTAGGGGTCTTTCTGTCATTTGGATCTCCATATTTTAAGTTTCCTGAAACTTAATATTTTAACATTAATTAAATCCAGTAGGGTAGTTTTGCCTCCAATAATGATACAATTCTTCGATTGGATCAAGTACAAGCTTCTGTCTTCTTATTACAGGGATAAATGAAATATTTTTGAATTGTTTGATTTAAAATGGAGTCTATGGGAGATGGTCTTCCCATCCTCTCGCCCACTTCCCTCCCTGCGCATGCCCCACGGACTCCGCCCACAATCCACCAACTCCGCCCATGTCCCACCCCAACTTGTGTTCCCTTCCTCGCCGGTATGAGAGCAGCTGGGAAGGAGGGGTTTTCCTATTAACTACTTTTTTTCTTTGTCTGCTGGCCATCACAAATAAAAAAAGAAAAACTCCTTTATTTCCCTCCATTGCTTCCCGTGTTTGTCCGACACAATTCTCAGAAATAATTTTTTTTTTTTTCTCTTTCCAAAATGGCCACAACAGGGTATTAATACCATGCGGAAACCTGCTGTTTGCAGATCTGAAGCACTTAAACATTAGGATAAGTAAACCTTTAAAGGAGATATACAGGATAAATAAAAAACACCTCATTTTGTAGGCAATAATATATACAATATGGTGCTGGTTTTATTTTTTGGTGCAAATTAATATTGTCTTCAAAAATGCCCCCCTTTATTGGAGCTCCCCATAGATGTTCTCTGGTCCCTGTTTCAAATGAGGAGTGGGCGTGTCCTAACTGTCCCTGCCAGAAGCACAGTAGGAGGGGGACAGCCAATAACAGCCCTGCAATCACACAAGCAAAGACAAACATCCGTTCCCTATCAGGTCCTCCTAGCTCCTGATTGGTTCCTGTCCTACAGTGCAGAGTGCTGCCAACTCCCCTGCACAGCCTGGAAAAGAGGCAGCAGGAAATGGAACGGATGGGCGGGACTAGTAGAGTTTTTTTGCAGAAAATATTTATAAAGTTATCAGAAACACAACTATTTAAAGCACATTCTTCTATAGCTAAAAGAATTTAATGTACATATGTCTCTTTTAAAATAAGCAAATGTAAAACTGACGAGTGCTATTCTAAACACTTTTTCAATTTTACATTCATTCATTTTTATTTCTAACATACTAAAGGAAATCTGTACATTTAATACATACGCTGGTCCGTTTTCGACCGTGGTCCATTCAAGGAACTTTTCAGAAGAAAGAAAGAGGACTGGTCTTATGTTTCTCTGGTTAGAGGAACTGAGTGGGACAATTTATAATATTTCCCTTAAAGGGGTTGTTCACCTTCAAATTAACTTTTAATATGATGTAGAGTATGACATTATGAGATATTTTGCATTCGTTTTTTACATTTTTATTATTTGTGGGTTTTTTTTAAATTTATTTAGCTTTTTTTATTCATTAGCTCTCCAGTTTGCAGTTTCAGCAATCTGGTTGCTAGGGTTCAAATCACTTTAGCAACCATGCATTGATTTGAATAAGAGACTGGAATATGAATAGGAGAGGCCTGAATAGAAATATGAGTAATAAAAAGTAGCAATAACAATACATTTGTAGCCTTACAGAGCATTTGTTTTAAGATGGGGTCAGTGACCCCCATTTGGAAGCTGGAAATAGTCTGAAGACGAAGGGAAATCATTAAAAAAATTATAGAAATTAAAAAATTAAGGGCAATTGAAAAATTGCTTAGAATTAGTCATTCTATAACATACTAAAAGTTAACTTTCAGGTAACTTTTAGTATGTTATAGAAAGGCCAATTCTAAGCAACTTTTTATCCTTCGGTTTTTCATTTTTTATAGTTTCTGAATTATTTGCCTTCTTCTTCCAGCTTTCAAATGAGGGTCACTGACCCCATTTTAAAACAAATGCTCTGTAAGGCTACACATTTGTTATTGCTACTTTTATTATTAATCTTTATATTAAGTCCTATCCTGTTCATATTCCAGTCTCTAAATTAAATCAATCCATGGTTGCTAGGATAATTTGAACCCTAGCAACTGGATTGCTGAAACTACAACACGGAGAGCTGCTGAATAAAAAGCGAAATAACTCAAAAAACACAAATAATAAAAAAATTAAAAACCAATTGCAAAATGTCCCATAATAGCCCTCTCTACATCATACTAAAAGTTACTTTAAAGGTGAACACACACAAATATCTTGCCCTATAGATTTAAAAAACTGTGGTGCTTTACATTTGTTTTATGCACAATCACTTCTCTTCCTTGCTATGGAAATATATATAGGGGCAAAGAAATGACAACACATACATATTTGGCATGAGATGATGTGTATAATGTGACAGTGAGGACACTTTGTGAGTATGCAGAAATGTCTCATGTTTCCTGATTGTATACATGTTTTTATAGGGATGAATTTTAAATAAAGGGCTGTTTTATTTTCTTTTGTAAAAGTGTGTTTGTGCATTTGTCTTGCCGCCATTGCTGAGAGGCAGATTCAGTAAAAGCCAGTGGTGGGTGGCAGTGGGGGTCTCAGGTGTTGCTCACAAAAAGCTGAAGGAATGTGTGTTCCAAAGACATCCGTTGGACTCCCCAAGATCAGCAAGTACTATGTTACCCTTATTAGATGTATTTTCTATGAAGCAACCTTCCACTACAGCTTAAAGCTTTCTGCAGGTCAGTTAACCGTAATATCATTAGATAGGTACATTTAGTGCAGTAGTCAGACTGTTGCAGGGTTGGACTGGTGCAGTCGGGGGCCCACTGGGTTCTTAACCTTGGGGGGGGCCCTGCGTGCATGCGCAAAAAACCAAGCACATAATGGCGAGCACACTGCACGGCACAAATTGTTTTTTTGGGAGCCAATCTAGGACCGGGTCTGGGCCAGCGGGGGCCTAAGAGGGCCGGGGCCCACCGACGTCAAATCTCCTCTTCTTCGGGGGGACTAATCTCCCCGAACTGCCTTCCTGCCGGTTAAAATGTAAATCGATTTACATTTTAGCAGGCGGGAAGGCAGTTCGGGGAGATTAGTCGCCCCGAAGAAGAGGAGATTTGTCTCGGGCGACTAATCTCCCGAATCTGGCTGTGTGCCCTGAACCTGAAGGTCCAGATTTTCATAAGGGTTCCTTATTAAAGTCCATATCAAGGCTATCGTTGGAAAAGCATTGGTGTACCAGTCCTTGTTCCAAGAATATCTAAGGTAGTAAATAAATGCTTGTCCCAAATCCCACTGTAAATTACCTTTAAACTGGGTTTTCAGAATTATCTAAGAGCTTGAATAGGCACAACCCAAATTAGCATTACTTAGCCCTACCCCCCCCCCCCCAAAAAAAAACTGAAGCTGGCCATACATGGGGAGGTCTGCTGTTTTGGCGATGTTGCAGAGCAGATCTCTCCTCGATAGGCCTACTTGAGGTGGGCAATATCGGGCTGATCTGATTGTGGGCCCTAGGGCCGAAGGATTGGATCACAGCTAGAAGAGTATGAGCAGTTGGTTAAAGGGCCGCATCATCGAACCATTGGAGTCCTTGATCCAAAGGGATTTTTAAACCCGCCCAATCGACATCTGGCCGACTTTCAGCCAGATATCGTTCGAGGAAGCCCATCTGAGGGGCCCATGCAATGCCCAATAAGCTGCGGATTTAAAGGAAATCTACCCCTCAAACAATGTAGGTCTCTATAAAAAGATATTGTAAAATCCTGCTTCATGTAAGTAAACCATTTCCATAATAATATAGTTTTTTAGTAGTATGTGCCATTGGGTAATCCTAAATAGAAAATTGCCATTTAAAAAAAAGGGCCGTCCCCTGGGATCATATGATTCACTGTGCATACAAATATTCCAAACAAACCATACATGTTAGGTCACATGAGCCAAGTATTTCTGGTCAGGTGATCTCTGAGGCAGCACAGAGACCATTACAAAATGGTGGTTCAAGGCAAGAGATGTAAAAAGGCAATATTTACTTAAAGGGGAAATCCACACAAACATAACTGAAGCTTTTTGAAAAGTAAACATAATTTCAAGCAAATTTGCAATATACATCAATTAAAAAATATGCAGACTTTTCATGATTTTTAATGGTTTCTGACAGTTCCCTACGCCTAGCCTCCTGCTGATCTGTCTGACTACTTTGCTGAGCTGGCTGACTACTGTTACTTTGTATCAACAGCCATCTGTTAACCAGGGAGCAATATTTTCTACAACAAAGCACAAGAAATAATAAAATATAGTGTAGTATCCAGAAAAATAGTTGGAATCGCCCCACACAATGTGATTCAATGTCAATTTATGAAGGGATAACTTTCCTCCGAAAGTGTGTTAACTTTCATGTCAAACAATGCTGCTCCGGTATATCCTGGAGCCGGATCTACATTCCTGGAAGCAGAAAAGGACACTGCGAATGTTTGAGTGATGTATGCCTAGTCACGCTTATGCAAACTGATGACTAAATGACAGTCAAATGATGTCAGAGAATGATGTCAGCAACAGTCCTGCTCTAGGGCATACCGGAGCAGCGTTCTTTTTCTCAAACGTTAGTGCACCCATTGGAGGAAAGCTGTCTCTTCATATAGGACATTGAGGCTTAGGACTTTTATGTATTTGTTCCTGAGGAAGTGTAGAGTGAACTACACGAAACGCTTTGAACTACAAACCACTCTTAGATTCCAGTGTGCTGATAAAGTGGATGTTTGTAAATATCTCTACATTTTAATTTTGACTTTTAAAAGGGTTGTTCACCTTTAAAGAGGACCTGTCACCTTGAGACATGAGTAATATATAGCTTTCCCTCCTTAGTTAAACCCTTTAGTCAGCTGTTTTTGTCTATATCCTACATGTAAAAAGTGTTTCATAGGCGCTGCCATCTTGAAACAGGACCCCTCTGTTTTCTGTGTGTGGGCTGAGCCAAACTGCCAAATCTCATGCATGCTTAGTCATCTGTGATAGACATGCTCTGCACCACTCATGTCACACCAGGACTTGATATTCTATTAGGATTGTTTGAAACACATTCTCTATTAGCACATTGTGTGGCTAAAACCTACTAAGAATGTGCAGTCCTTGGGGCTCATTTATAAACACTGGGCAAATCTGCGCCTGGGCAGTAACCAATTAAATGTTTGATTTCATCATTCAACCTGCAGCTGCCTGTAAAAAGCCAGTCACAGTTGCTATGGGTTACTGCCCAGGTGCAAATATGCTAAGTGTTTATACATGAGCCCCCTTTAACTTAAGGTCAACCCCAACATAAAAATGTGCCTAATAAAAGAAAACATCATTCTAAGCAACTTTCTAATTTATATTTATTGAAGATGTTCAGTGCTTTTAAAGTTATAGTATTTGCTTAACTCCTGGTTGGTACTTTTTAAACAATGTTGCAAAAGCCTTAGTTCCCCAGCAGCAAAGGCAGTTCTCCTAATCAGCTGCCTTGTCTTAAGCTGGCCATAGACGCAAAGATCTGATCGTACGAGTCGAGGATTCGTACGATTTTCGAACCGTGTGTGGAGAGTCCCGACATTTTTCGTCCGTCGGAGATCGGTCGTTTGGTCGATCGGACAGGTTAGAAAATTTCTGTCGGCTGCGGGTAATATCTCTGCGTGTATTGCCGATCGTACGATTTTCAGTGGGAGACTGTCACTAGCTTTGGTTGGACATAGATATCGTACGATTACTGTCAGCGGCAGAACATTGCTGATCTGTTCTTTTACTAATCTGACTGGTAAGACACACATAGACACACAAACACAGAGACACACACAAAAAGGCACACAAACAGAGAGACACACAGACACAGACACACACAAACACAAAGAGACACAGATACACTCACACAGAAAAACAAACACAGACAGACACACAGACACAAACACACACAAAGAGACACACAAACACAGACACAAACACACAAAAAGACACACAGAGAGACACACAGAGGGCCAGATTTGATGAGGTGCAAATGTGTGGGGGCCGACCATTTTAGCCTGACATTCTTTGATTCGAATCCGGGACACTTGGGAGGTATAGGAATATGTATTCATGTTTTAGTCAGACTGCACTGGTATAGTATATATATATATATATATATATATATATATATATATATATATATTCATCATTCTATTTATGCTGCACTCTGCTCTCTCAGTGCTTTGATTTCACTTTCAGTCTGTATAACAAATACTGGCACCCAAATGAAATCCCATTTGCATGTATGCACAGCAGCACTGAAGTGGAAAGAGGTTGCAGTGGATAATCCCTGAGGTTATACTATATATACACGCACAGGCCACTCGCATGTAGTAGTTTCTCTCAGTGCCCCACATACACAAGCGCCACTAGCTCCATCCACGCCAAGCAAGTGGAATCCTAATGACATTTCATTGAGGGGTAGTGTCATTGATTGTGTGTAGCGCCCGCACCCAATCTCCTCTCCTCACAAACACCCCCAGAGCACAGAATGCGGCGCATGTTAGGGACAGGAGAGAGCATTTAGGCTCGTCGTACAAATCTACAGCCTGCTAGACACCGCGGATTCCTATTCTCTTTGACTTGGTATAACCCAGATTGTAACTCACTGTTTCCCTTTGTCGGTCGGTTTCATGTTCAGGTTTCTTTGAGAGACGGACGATGGCTGCTGGCGGCTACCGAGCGGCACATGGTGAGTAGGAATGATGGAGCTGCAACGTTCGGCTCCAGAAACGTAACTAGAGGGGGGCGGGCCCTGGCGCAGAACGCGCAGCCGGGCCCCCCGCCCCCCTCCGTACACCCGGAACTGTCCGGGAATAGGCACCGCAAAGCGGCGCACGGACTGCCGGGGGCCCTGAGGGGGTGCAGGCCCTGGCCCGCTCGCACCCCCTGCTCCCCCGGTAGTTCCGCCAATGTTCGCCTCTTCTTCCGGCTCCTTCTCTGCCGGCTCTGCAGCAACTTCTTGTTCACCGCGGTCCGCAGCGCTGGCCACTTCCACTGCACCGGCTGGGTAGGGGGGTGGTGCGAAATGCTGCGGGCTCCTGAGGGTAGATCCGAACAGCGGGACATCTTCACCTGCTATCCGGGCGGCTCCTTCTTCCTCGCTTCAAGCCATAACACTGAGGTGAAATCTCACGAGATTTTGATTCAGCATATTTTTCCCAGGAGGCTTTGCACACCGACTTTCAGAAAGTCGGGGCTTGTGGAGTCTCGTGCGCACTTTCGAACCTCTGTATTAGTTACATTTATTTAAAAAAAAAGAGAAGCTATGTGATTACTATTAACTCTTTATTTACAGTTCTACTATAAGTAAAAAAGTGACAGGTTTCCTTTAAATTTACTTTTAGTATGATGTAGGGAGTGATATACCAAGACCATTTGCAACTGGTTTTAACGTTTTATTATTTGTGGTTTATGAGTTATTTTTATTCAACGGCTCTCCAGTTTGCAATTTCAGCAATCTGGTTGATAGGATCCAAATTCCCCTAGCAACCATGCCCTGATTTTAATAAGAGACTGGAATATGAATAGGAGAGGCCTGAATAGAAGACTGTAACAATAAGAATTGGCCATTCTATAACAAACGAGAGGTTTAACCACCCCCTTAAATAAATATACTACACTATATTAGCCTTTATTTTCTCTTATGGTGACTGGGGTCATTGCAACTATCTTCTGAATACTACACAATGGGGCATATTTATCAAGGGTCGAATTTCGAATTGAAAAAAAAAGACCAACCGAAATTAAGTTGACTGTTTTTTTGGTCTAATAGGTCCTTTTTCGATAGAGTAGGTCCGTATTTGGCCAAATTCAAATCGTACGAATCGAAGGAACAGCGCATTCAATCAAATTCGATTAGAAGTTTTTCCCAAAAAAAAAAACTTTGATTTTTCAAAGTCCACCAATTGACTCCAAATAGGTTCTAGGAGGTCCCCTGTAGGTTAAAACAGCAATTTGGCAGAATTTAGATGGCAAATGGTCAAAGTCGAATTTTTAAAGAGACAGTACATGAAAAATTTCGATATTCTAATTTTTGAATTTTTTTTCAAAGTCGAAGGATTTTAATTCCCAGTCGAATATCGAGGGTTAATTAACCATCGATATTCGACCCTTGGTGAATCGGCCCCTTATTATTATTGCTACTTTCTATTCAGCTCCTCTCTTATACAGTACATATTCCAGTCTCTTATTCAAATCAATGCATGGATGCTAGGGTAATTTGAATCCTAGCAACCAGATTGCTGAAATTACAAACTGGAGAGCTGCTGAATAAAAAACTAAATAACTCAAAAACCACAAATAATAAAAAAAATGAATGGCAAATTTTCTCAGAACATCACTCTCTACATCATATTAAAAGTTGGTGGTGAACAACCTCTTTAAATAGTAAAGCGGTCACGGTAAGAAAATTTAGCGAGGCAAAGAAAGCAATATTTGAAAACATTTATGAAATCTGGATATATTTAGTAACGGGAAATAACCCATATTTAATAGAGAAATTTGGGCATAATAGCAGCCCTATAATCAGACTAATGAACTGGAACTTGTATTTTATTTGTTGGGATTAATTTGGGATTTCCATGAAATGTCCAGGGTTCTTGCACTGAGCAAGTATTAACCTATTGCATGAATTACTAGCAGAAATCTCCAAAATATGACTGTATAATTACGCTCCATGCGGTTAGAAAAACACATTTCCCGTCAGCAATTTCCCATCATGTCCAACATAAAAGGGACAGGCTGTGGTTGCATGATGCTTCTCTCTGTGGTATTATGGGCAACTACAGCAGGAAACTGAAATCCACCACTTCAAAATGTGAACGTTTTGGGGAACAGAAAACAAGCTGCAATATGTGTTCCTCATTGCCCAGAACAAGCAGTGTTCTCTGACTGTATAAAGCAAAGTGCCGTTCAGCAGCATAACTACAAAGAAAGCAGACCCTGTGATTGCAGGGGGTCCCAGGAGTGTACTGGGCCCATTATATTTTGGTAGACTAGGTCAATTTACCAATGTTTTGGGGCCCTAAATTGCATTTAATTAAATAAGAAGTAGCAAAAGTAGCAACAATAAAATAGTAGCCTTACAGACCATTTGTTTTGTAGATGTTGGGGTCAGAAGTCAGACCCCCCCCCCCCCGAAAAGCTGGATAGAGCCAGAAGAAGAAGGCAAAGAATTCAAAACTATAAAAAAGAATAAATGAAGGCAGATTGAAAAGTTGCTTAGAATAAGCCATTCTATAACATACTAAACGTTATCTTGAAGGAGAACTAAAGCCTAACTAAAGAAGCATTACAGAAATGTTTTGCATTATGTTTTGTGCTTCTGTACCAACCCAAGGCAACCACAGCCCTTTAGCAGTAAAGATCTGTGTCTCTCCCCCCTACAATCACTAAACTTAGAACAGGAGACACCAGCTTTACTACGGATGCTGAAGAAATTCGGCAAACTATGGTCGGTTTTTACACAGATCTATACCGCTCTGGGCTAGACCCGGGGGGGAGGGCAGTAGATGCTTTTTTAGATAAACTGACATTACCTACGCTGGGTGCAGAGTTTAGAGATTATCTCGATCAACCCATTTCCATTGATGAAATTCTAGAGGCGATTGGGTCTTTTCCAGTGGGTAAGGCACCGGGAGTGGATGGCATTCCTATTGAGATGTATAAAACTCATGCGGCACTGTTAGCCCCTCACCTGTTAAAAACGTATACTTATGCTCTTGATCATATGCTACTCCCTGCATCTATGTATGAAGCCACCATTATTCTGTTACCGAAGCAGGGTAAGGACCCCACTTGCCCCGAGGCGTATCGCCCTATATCTTTGCTGACAGCGGACGTAAAAATTCTGGCAAAGATCCTATCGAGAAGGCTAGGGAGGGTGGTCACCCATCTGGTCACTGAGGACCAAACAGGGTTCATCCCAGGTAAAACCACTGCCCATAATATTAGACGGCTCATGCTCAATCTTACTGTTGAACACACTAATGTGGGTCATAGGGCAATAGCGGCGTTAGATGTGGCAAAAGCCTTCGATACCGTAGAGTGGGTTTACCTATGGAAAGTCCTGGAAGCCTTTGGCATAGGTCCTCATTTCATTAAATTGGTCCAATTGCTGTACAGAAACCCAATAGCCTCGCTGAGACTTAACGCCTCTCTTACTGATACCTTCCCCCTTTCTAGAGGTACGAGACAAGGGTGCCCCCTATCCCCTCTCCTATTTGCCTTGGCCATTGAGCCCCTGGCACTTGCAGTCCGCCAAAATACCCAGATTATAGGCTTCCAACTCCGGACCAGAGAGGAGAAAATACAATTGTATGCGGATGACACACTTGTGTACTTGGGCGATACACAAGGCTCACTAGTTGCACTCCTTGACCTGACCAAAGAGTTTGGGGATATCTCGGGACTGAAAATTAACCAGGCTAAATCAACTCTGTTCCTTATTGATCCGAATGCAGGGGCTGCCATCCCTGACGCCATTCCGCTACAAAGATCCTCTCAGTTCACTTACTTAGGGGTTAAAGTTGCTCTGCCGATCACTACCTATTACGCTCTTAACATTGCCCCTCTGTTGCAATGGGTAAGGTCCAAATTTCAAATCTGGGAGCGGCTGCCATTAGGTCCTACAGGTCGCATCCAGATTATTAAGATGATCATAGCCCCGAAGCTTCTGTACCTACTTTGGCATGCGCCCACCAGGGTACAGGGCTCTTTTTTCGTAGAGCTAGCGTCTGCGTTTAGGCGCTTTGTGTGGGGATCCTCCAGGAACAGATTGGCCTTGGCAACACTCTATCGGCCAAAGGATTTGGGTGGCATGGCTTTACCTGACATGCAGATGTATTTTTTGGCAGCACAGCTCTCACAGTTGTGGACTCTACTGCATTCCTCAGAGGGAGAGGCACTTTATCAGTTGTGGCAATCAGTACTACACACAGAACTCCCCCCAATGCATGCCATTCTAACCGTTGCCCCTAAAAATACCAGGCCCGCTCATAATCCGCTGCTGATCCATCAAAAAGGTATACTTAACAGGGTTAACCATCTTACGAATCGGGCAGGACTGGATCCCCTTACTCCCCTATGGTATAATAGTAAACTACCGCCTTTGGATAGGTTGAGTGTCCCCAAAGCATGGCTAGAAGCGGGGATATTTACCCTGGGCCAAATTTGGGATGACTGCGAAGGGGTCTCGTTTCTACCCTTAGGGAAAGGTATACCATCCCCCCCTCTCAATGGCTTACCTATCATAAAATCATGGGGGCTGTACGGAAGGCTCTTAGGTCTTCTAATTATCAATTGCCTTGCACACCTGTATCAGAGGTGTTTACGCAAACACAACCCGGGCGCAAAATATCTCTCTTTTATAAGGCACTACAGCACAGTGTCTATCAAAAGACCTCTCTGAAGGCCAGGGACAGGTGGGAACAGGATGTGGCCCTACTGACTGATGACCAATGGCAACTAGTTCTCCAGTCCCCGCTGTTATTTCCCCTGTATACAAGTTTAGAATTCAACAGTTATATTTTGTGCATAGGGCCTATTACACTAGAACACTCCTTCACAGGCTTAATCCGATGCTCCCGAATACATGTCTGCGGTGTGAGAGGGAAGAGGGTACTTTCATGCACACGTTTTGGTCTTGTGGCAAACTGCATTCCTTCTGGGTGGCCATTCAGGCTCGGATAACGAAACTACTAGGGTTTGAGATCCCACTTGACCCTAAATGGTACTTATTATGTATGGACCCACCTACCCCACTGGCATCCCCAGCCCGTAAAATGGTTAACAAGCTACTTTTCCTGGCCCGAAAGCTCATAGCGCTTCATTGGAGGGCTTCTCTCCCCCCTACATATCAGGCATGGGAAAAAGCGGTCCAAGACTTGCAAAAGGTAGAAGATCTCATAGCTAGGAGGAATGGTACTTCCAAACAGTATCTTAAGATTTGGCAATTATGGATTTTGGAAGATGTATAACTGTCTGTTTGATCTTTTTTCTGTAATTTAACCTCATGTTTGGACTGTTTTGCACGTCTGACTGTTATGCATATATGCTTATCTACCGCTGTAAAACTGCTAACTACCTGTGTATTCTTTGTTCTAATAAACTTATCTGAACCAAAAAAAAGATCTGTGTCTCTAAAGATGCCCCAGTAGCTCCCCATCTTCTTTTCTGCTGATTCACTGCACATGCTCTGTGCTGCAGTCACTTACTGAGCTTAGGGACCCACTCACAATATACAGTACACATAGAATAGAAATGTCACAATATAAGGCTGATTAGTAATTAATACAGATAATTACTACATGGCAGCACAGAAACCAGTGCAATTAGCATCAGAATTTAATAATCAGCAAACCTGTAGCATCAGCTTATATTACAGGGGAAGCTCATTTTCTGCTGGATAATTAGTGACGAGCCCTAAGCTTAGCTTCTCAACAGCCAATCAGAGCCCACTGAGCATGTGAGTGTCACAGACACTTTCCAAGATGGTGACCCCCTGTGACAAGTTTGAAGTCCTGGATCATTGCTGCTATTGACAAGCTCAAACTTTAGTCTCGTGCAATAAGTTCAGTGTATAAAATATGCCATTTTAAAGATTTAGTTCTTTAAAGGCACAGCGGGACATCTTTATAACCAACAGACAGACAGCAAAAATCGGGACTGTCCTGCGTCCTGCGACAGTTGAGAGGTATGATTTATGGCTTTTTACAAGATGCAATTCCTTTACCACATAATGCTGCTGACAAGAAATATTTGCAGATACTGGTCCAACAGAATGGGCAGATAATCAAAATCTATTCATTCCTATGGGATCTTGAGAAGTGTATTTATTTATGGGTGAAAGTAAAGAGTTCACCATTTGTTTCTTAAGAAGCTCAGGGAAAGACAGCAAGAAAAACTATATATATATACATATACACAAAATGAAACAAAATGTTTATTTTTCAAACTAGTTTACATCTCAATCCAACGTTTTGGACCCGCATGGGGCCCTTTCTCGAGGATCCTTGAGAAAGGGCCCCATGCGGGTCCGTAACGTGGATTGAGATGAAAACTTGCTTGAAAAATAATTTTTTTTTCACCATAACTACAGTGAATGCCGATCCTCCGTTATGCTATATATATATATAAATAGAAAAACACTCGCACTCTGATCCAGTCTTGAAGATACTGTGGGTGCTGGGTCAAAGCTTCAGCATACAATCATCGGATAAGGACCCGCACTCCAATATTTCGTGGAAAAAAGGTTTTTATTGCACAAGGATGCACCAAGTTGTAATAAAAACCTTTTTTCCACGAAATATTGGAGTGCGGGTCCTTATCCGATGATTATATATATATATATATATATATATATATATATATATATATATATATAAAGTCCTTGGGTTTTCTCCGCACTCCAAATAGAAGTAAATGACCCAGGTGCTACCCATAAATGAAGTAAATAAAGATGTTTGTAGATGGGTGCACACCAGGAACGTTTAACACCAAGTTACTTAAAACATACTTTATTGTAGAAAATTATAAAAACAGGCCAACGTTTCGGTCTCCTTCTCAGACCATTATAATTTTCTACAATAAAGTATGTTTAAGTAACTTGGTGTTAAACGTTCCTGGTGTGCACCCATCTACAAATATATCTATATATATATATATATATATATATATATAACCAAAGGAATGGTGCACTCTGTAGACAAAATTAATACCTGGGTGCCAGCATGGGAAATAAGCAGTGAAAAAGGATTGTGGCACTCACAGGGTTTTAGTGAAAAAACAAAAAATGTTTTATTATTAAGCCTCAACGTTTGTTTGTTTTTGCTCCTGACGAAGATCCCTGTGGGGGATCGAAACGTTGAGGCTTAATAATAAAACATTTTTTGTTTTTTCACTAAAACCCTGAATTCTTAATGAATCAGATGAAAATTAAGCGTAGGACTGGTCAGATATGGGATGACTTTGACGTAGTTGTTCAGCTTAAATATATTGCAATATATGGACAAACAATCCCTGTGTTGTTTAAAGGGTAAGGCATTTTTCAGATGTCAGATTTCAAAATTGAATATAAAAAAATCTATTTGCTCTTTTGAGAAATGGATTTCAGTGCAGAATTCTGCTGGAGCAGCACTATTAACTGATTCATTTTGAAAAAAAATGTGTTTTCCCATGACAGTATCCCTTTAAGTCGAGCAAAACTTAACGCAGTTTTTCGTGCTTCAAGCCAACCATGAGAGAGTCTGACTGACGTGTGTTTAAGCCAATGAACAAAGCTCCCGATCCAGCTGCCTCAGGAAAGTCCCTAAGAGACGGGAAGTGTAGAACTAGATCTTCAGAAGCGAGAGGGGCGGGTCTAAGCGCTGGAAGCTTTGGATGCGACGGGGCTAAGATAACGCAAAGGCCAAGGAGCGGACATGAAGCAGCCGGAGTGGGTACGGGCACCGGAGGAAACCGGGAAAGGAAGCCGAAATGCCATGGAGGTCGCTCTGAACTAAATATGGCCACGGCCTGTTTCAGCCAAGCGCTGCTCTTGATCTTCTTCCTCCTTCTGCTTTCCGCAGGTACTTACCAGTCATCTGAATGGGGCACCTTGTAGAGAACCGATTGGAACTGTGGGTACTGCTTGTGTATAGTGAGGAGACAACAGGCGTCATTATTAGGAATGTGCAGGGATCATAGAGAGGACATAGAGAGCTGCAGATAGTCTCCAGGTTGTACCAGTAAGAGCCTGGCATTGCCCTCTCAGTGGGGCTGAGGAATGGCTTTATGTGGAGGGATTTCTGGCATCACACACACTTGGATTTAGGGAGCGGGACACTTTTGTGTTACCATAAAACAACAGTAAAAACATGTATTATTGGGGTTCCAGTGTTATTACATATCCAACATATTTCCCCTTCTTCTGTATAATAATATAAACAACAGAGAGACCTGCAGGGATCTGGTTGGGCAGAACAAACACGGCACCCAGACCAGGTGTCTCACATTTACTTACTACGTAAAGGGGTTGTTCCCCTTTAAATGAACTATTCGTTTGACAAAGAGACTGATATTCTGAGACAATTTGCAATTGATTTTATTTGGGGTTTTTGACTTATTTAGCTTTTTATTCAGCAGCTCTTCCAGTTTGTAATTTCATTAAAGGGGAACTCCAGCTTCCAAACCAAAATTTGATAAAGAGGCCCACATAACACAGAAACCCCTAATATACCAGTGATGTGCTGGCCGACCCGATACCCACGGGTCAGGCGGGTTCGGGCTGACCTCGCACGTTCCTTTGCGGGTCACAGGTTGAGCTCTTCTTACTGTTCTCCCCTCCCGCTACCTTCCAAATGCTGACTTCCGACTTCCGGGTTGAGGTTTTATAGATGCGCGTCATCGTCAGGGCTGCGCGGGTCTATAAATGGAACCCGACAGTGTGGGTGAGGGAGGGCGGGTTATGGTCGAGCGCGGGTCGGGAAACATGCGTTTTTCAGCACGTAGGTTTCTTTTCCCAACATGCACTTCTCATTGTTCTCGTTCCGCTGACTGGAAATAGAAATGCTATTTAGAAATAGAAAAGCTATTTACATGCAAAATGGAGCAGGAATGATCGTCAATACTCAACGTAGTTAGGTCATCTGCCTAATACGCCGTAAAACCGTATATACATCATTAATCTCGCGAGAATTTGGATGCCATATTTAAAATACGCTGTGTATTTACGTAAAGTGTGGTTTTAAACTTGCAGATCCCATAGAGTCTATTGATTTGGTACTTTCTTGACGTACTGGCGTTTCTGCTGAAAAACACTAATACTGGCGTCCCGTGGCGGATTTCGGCTTGCAAACGCCCTGTGAGAATTTCCATAGTGTGTTTTCCATTATTTTCAGTGGTAGTGCAGTTTATGCGTATTTACGCCGATGGAGCTTTTTTAAAAAACGCAACGTAAAAACGCCACGTCTGGCCTTGCCCTTACAGACAGCATTCAGGAACTACATAACCATAGTAATAGGAGAGGGTCAAACTAGAAAGATGAGTAATAAAAAGTAGCAATAACAATACATGTGTAGCCTTACAGAACATTTGTTTATTATATGGGGTCAGTGACCCCCATTTGAAAGCTGAAAAGAGTCGGAAGAAGAAGACAAAAAGTAAAAAACTAAAGCCAATTTAACAATTGCTTAGAATTATCCATTCTAAAACATACTAAAAGTTTATGTAAAGGTGAACCACCCCTTTATGTATAGTTTGCCAGTTAAATGGGTAGGCACAACGTACTAAATGTATTCACATTCACATTGTTTGGCATCATAGGAACCAGAGGATTCTGCTTATGAATTAATAATATTTGTTCCTATTTTATATGACCGGTGTAACCTCTCCCTAATGGGTTTATTTAATGTTTAAATCATTTCTAGCAGACTTAAAGGGGTTGTTCACCTTTAAGCTAACTTTTAGTATAATGTAGAGAGTGATATTCTGAGACAAATCGCAATTAGTTTTCATTTGTTATTCTTTATGGTGTTTAAGTTAGTTATTTAGCTTTTTATTCAGCAGCTCTCCAGATTGCAAGTTCAGTTGTTTGGTTGCTAGGATCCAGATTACCCTAGTAACTATGCATACTGGAAGATGAATAGGAGAGGTTTGAAGAAAAAGACGAGTAATAGAAAGTTACATTAACAATACATATGGAGCCTTACAGAGCATGCTGTAAATAATAATTAAATAATATAAATAATTAAAAACTATAAATAATAAAGACTAATTGTAAAGTTGCTATTACTATAACACATTAAAAGCTAACTGAAAGTTGAATCACCCATGAAAGCTATGAAGTTCCAAATTACGGAAACAGCCCCTTATTTGGCAAACCCCAGGTCCTGAGCATGCTGGATAACAGGTCCCCATTTCTTTTCCTGGTCATCCTATGGCAGCATAATAATAACCTAAAGGTGTGTGTGTGTATGTGTGTGTGTGTTATATATATATATATATATATATATATATATATATATATATATATATATATATATATATATATATATATATATATATATATATATATATATATATATATATATATATATATTATATATATATATATATATATAGACAAATACAAGAGTCCTCTGCACTCAACCCATTATCAATATATTTAAGACAGAGACATTTTGTGCATACTGCTACTGAAAATGCCTTACCAAAACAGGGATATATATATATATAGTATATCTAGTACAGGTATGGCATCCGTTATCCAGAAACCCATTATCCCAGAAAGCTCTGAATTATGGAAAGGCTATTTCCCATAGACTTTGTAATCAAATAATTCCATATTTTAAAAAAATATTTCCTTTTTTTTGTGTGATAATAAAACAGTAGCTTGTACTTGATCCCAACTAAGATATAATTAATCCTTATTGGAGGCAAAACCAGCCTATTGCGTTTATTTAATGTTTACATGATTTTCTAGTAGACTTAAGGTATAAAGATCCAAATTATGGAAAGACCCGGTCCTGAGCATTCTGGATAACAGGTCCCATATCTGTACATAGCAGTGGGTAGATCCCTCATTGAGCTGACACCAGTGCTATCTAGATTTTACAGGTGGTGGGCCAGTTGTCCTATATATCAAGTTTAATGGTTCATTCGTCTGACAATTATTATTAATGTGCTGGTTAATGAGATGGTGAGGGTGTGCAGTACTTGCATAAATATTTAATATATTTATATATATTTTTAGATGTCATTTCTGTATTACCTGCACCCGCAAATGTAAGAATTCGCTCATTCAACCTACAGCAAATACTGCAATGGGATCCCGTGAAAGTGGAAGATGTAACCTACAGGGTGGAAACCAAACGGTAAGTATTCTATTAAAAATCTCTTAAATTCTTTTAGCAAGGTTGGGCCATTTACAACCCAGCAAGTGTCATTGAACTACAGCTACTGCCACCCTCCTGACATAACATGGCTGTTTATGTAATTTTTCAACATCTGGAGGGCTGCCCAATACCTTTGTCTGATATGGAATATGAATGTAGTGTTTTTAAACAGGCCGCAGACTGGTGGATTGTGGACCAGTCTGATTTTGGCCACTTGACGACAAGTATGGATGACCAAACTGAATAGATCTGGTTACAAAGAAATGCCATTTTCCACACCATTGCTGCTGATCCCAATGTCTGTCATTCATGATTTTGGTTGACTGATGGTAACAGGCGGCTTCGGGACTTCAACTTCAGCTCCTTTCATGGCTTCAGTTTTTTTTGCGGCTTCGGGACTTTAACTTCGGCTACTTTTGTGGCTTCAGGTTTTGTCGTGGCTTCAAGACTTCAACTTCGGCTCTTTTTGTGGCTTCGGGACTTCAACTTTGGCTCCTTTCATGGCTTCAGTTCTTTTTGCGGCTTCGGGACGTCAACTTCAGCTCCTTTCGTGGCTTCATGTGTTTTCACGGCTTTGGGACTTCAACTTTGGCTCTTCGGGACTTCAACTCTTTGGGACTATGGCAGATGTGGCACGGCTTAGACGCTGTCAAGGGGTGCTGGCTATTTCGAAAAGTGCAGCACAGCCGGGCCTCCCTTTAGGCCTGGGCCCAGAACAGTAGTACCCCCTGTGCCCCCCTAATGGCGGGCCTGCCAGAGGGACACCGGGTAAAAACCTGGTAGGCCCAACCGACCCACACCCATCCGATGCCTGCACCACTGCCCGTGCGGCCTCCTGATCTTCCATCTCCTGGGCCCAACTGAGAGAACAGCGTGGGGGGCCCAGAGGAGGGTTGCAGGGGCCTGGGTGGTTGTGGAGGCTTGGGGGGGACCTGGAGGGGGCCCCTGTATTGGAAGCCCCGGTGGGCCTCAGACCCTCCAGTCTGACACTAAACTGGTTGATAGTAGTGGGATCAAATATTATCTTTAGCTGAGCTAACCAATCAACAGCTAGCATTTATTGGTGTCCTGTTGGAAACCAAACATCAAAGGAGTTGCTAAAGTTTATAAGGCCCCGTGCCCTCAAGCCACATTTTAATCTAATGCAGTCACATGTGCTTCTGGCCTCTCAAGTACACAGAGGCCCAACACTGGCCCAAAAAGTAATGTCTGTCTATGTGGCATCTTACAGCAGCCCCTGCGGCATTTGCCAGAATATACAGATTCCCATGGTTGGAAGGAGCTCATAAAATTTGTACGTCTGTGAGGTTTTCCTGTTCCTGCCATTAAGTATGACATAGTTTACTAGACGAGAGCTTTATTAGACATGTAAATTATTCTCCTGTGTTGCAGGTATCATGAAGTGGATAATGATTACACAGTCCGTTGTGAGAACACTACACAGACAGAATGTGACTTTACAGATCTTGTTCCATTTACGTGGAGGATCGTACTAAGGGTCAGAGCTGCAGCTGGGAACCTACGTTCTAGATGGATTGAAACACCCGACTTTCAAGCATCAATAAACAGTAAGTAGATTTTCTATGTTAAACGGGTGGTTCACCTTTACATAAACTTTTAGTATGTTATAGAATGGCTAATTCCAAGCAACTTTTAAATTGGCTTTCGCTTTGTCTTTTATATAGTTTTTGAATTATTTGTCTTCAAATGGGAGTCACTGATGTTCTGTAAGGCTACAAATGTATTGTTATTGCTACTTTTTTTTTTTTTATTCGGGGACAGTCTATCTGAATGGACCTGTATGCCATTACACTTAAAGGGGTGTTTCACCTTTAAAGGAGTAGTAAAGTCTAAAAGAGAATAAGGCTATAAATGCTGTATTTTGTATACTAAACACAAACATGAACTTACTGCACCACAAGCCTAATCAAACCAATGATTTATGCTTTCAAAGTTGGCCACAGGGGGTCACCATCTTGTAACTTTGTGAAACATCTTTGCAAGACCAAGACTGTGCACATGCTCAGTGTGGTCTGGGCTGCTTAGGGATCGTCATAAATTATCAAAACAGCATAAGTCAAATAATATCTTCCAGAAGCCGATACAGCAAGACTGATTAGTAATAAGAATATGCAGACTGCACTGGGTCCTGCTTTTTAATGGTGATCTTTGTATTCAGACCCTCTGCTATTGATATTCCATTCTCTTATTCAAATAAGTGCATAGTTGCTAGGGTAATTTGGACCCTAGTCACCAGACTGCTAAAATTGCAAACTGGAGAGCTGCTGAATAAAAAGCTAAATAACGCAAAAACCACAAATAATAAACAATTAAAACCAATTGCAAATTGTCTCAGAATATCACTCTCTACATCAGTGATCCCCAACCAGTAGCTCGTGAGCAACATGTTGCTCCCCAACTCCTTGGATGTTGCTCTCAGTGGCCTCAAATCAGGTGCTTATTTTTAAATTCCTGGCTTGGAGGCAAGTTTTGGTTGCATAAAAACCAGAGGTACTGCCAAACAGAGCCTCTTGTAGGCTGCAAGTCCACATAGGGGCCATCAATTGGCAATCACAGACCTTATTTGGCACCACCCAGGAACATGTTTCCTGCTTGTGTTGCTCCCCAACTCTTTTTACATCTGAATGTTGCTTACAGATGAAAAAGGTCGGGGACCCCTGCTCTACATCATACTAAAAGTTAACGCAAAGGTGAACAACCCCTTTAATGGAGAACTAAACCCCCCAATGAGAAAAGGCCCATCCACTGCCTTCCATAGTCCCCCCTGTTTCCTCCCTGCATAGTGTAGAAAGTGTTCCTGAATTTAAATCTTATGTATCCATGCAGAGTAACGCAACGGAGCTCAAGGGCCCCATTTTCCGTGGATGGGGCTTTTCTCATTTGGGTGGGGAAGTTTAGTTCAGATTGCTGGTTTGTCTTGACATGTTTTATTGTTTCTTTGCAGCTACTTTAGGTCCTGTGAAATCTCTCAAACTGTCGCCAAGCAAAACAGGTGATGCCATTTCTGTCCACTTTGAGCCCCCTATATCAACTGAAATCCTTCCATATGACTCCATAATACATTTTACATTGTATTACTGGAAAAACGGCTCTGGTGAAGAGGTAAGGTTTGATATCGAAAAGGCTTGGTCTAACACATTTTTATTTTGGTAGGGCAAAGTTAGATTATTTTGTGTATTGCTGAACCAAAGAAAGTGGGTTTGTAGCTGGGGACATAACGAGAGGCTCAAGGTGAGTAGGTACATGTGCATGGATGGTGTTGGGGGGGGGGGTAAATGATTATATACAAACAATTGGGAAGCTCTTGGACAGACTGGGTCCATATAATCCCTTTGAAGGCCCCATTCTATTAGAGGGACGTTTGCTGGATAAAAAGTGTGTATTTGGGAGATCGAATAAATAGTAAATGGCGCTAAAAGGGGTTATAGTTGAAAATGTAGTTTATATATTGTAAAATATAAGGATATTATAAGTCACAGAGGAGTTTCATGACCATATAAAACATGAGGACGAAGGTTGAGTGTTTTTGTACAGGTCATGGAACTCCAAGATGACTTCTAATATCCTCATATTTTGCAACAGGGGGTATGTATTAGAATACAGAAGATTCAGTGAGTCATGTGACAGAAATGACATAACTAAGTTGCGATTATAACTGTTGACATCACTACTCACCGTTTATAAGGATATCATTTATAAGATATTCATGGCTCTTGTGTATTATATAGGGTACTATAGTTACTCTTGGAACTAGACTGTTATTAAAGGACCAATAACACTAAAAATTAAGTTAAAAATGCATTCTATACCCCTCTAACAATGCATCTACCTTGCACAATGTTTTGTATTTCAAGTGCTTTATGTACAATTACCATTAAAAAAGTTCTCTTTCTGTTCTCTAAAAAGGCGATAGGGCGACTTCAGTTGTGCGAGACACCTATGTGCGGGCTCCACAGCAGCTCCCGACATCACCTCCTCAAACCGGAAGCCAGTTGCTAAAGCTTTAGAAAGTATTTTCTCTCCCCTGCATTCCTGTAAATTACGTTCTGAGGGGATGGTGCACATTGGCATTGTTACTTTCATATTACTGTGCTGAGAGTTAAGTGCTGCGAGCAGGTGGAGGAATGTGCAGCAGACTGTGTATTTATGGCAGACCTTGGTGCTGCCTTCCCTGCTCTCAGCACATACAGCAATAAATCTTGCTGCGTTAAAGCACAAGGGGAGAGAATATTCTTTCTAAAGCTGCAGAGTTTGATGAGGTGATGGGAGCTGCTGTGGAGTGCGCACATAAGTGTCTGCCACAACTGAAGTCGCCCTATCGTCTTTTTAGAGAACAGGAAGATAACTTTTTTAATGGTAATTGTACATAAAGCACTTGAGATATGAAACATTGTGCAGGGTAGATGCATTGTTAGAGGGGTATAGAATACATTTGGAACTTAATAATTTTTAATGTTACTGGTCCTTTAATGTGTTACATGAAATAATTGCTCAGTGAAAATGGTTAATTTAACCATTTATATACAAATGCTTTTCTCCCAAACCTGGATCCATATAAAGTGGTATTCTCCACAGACATCAAAATGACATTGCAATCTATTCATGATCTCTTTTAAAGGGGATTTCAACTTTTAGTATATTATAGGATAGTCTATTCTTAGCAACTTTGAACAATGAAGACCAATTGCAAATTGTCCCAGGCTATCACTATCTGCAACATGTGATGAGGTGGGCTGTTCCTTTCAGAGGCACAATCACCAGAAGGTTTCCTACATTATGTCCCACAACTGGCCTACCTTCATTAAATAAACATTATGTAAAAGTATTGTATGTGTCTTTTATTAGAAAGAACTGTCGAGCACAGATACGCACATGTTACTGAAGGATCTGGATCCCTTGGCTGTTTACTGCGTGGAAGTTACTGCCTCTGTTTGGCATCTTGTTGGAGAGCCAAGTGAAATTGTATGTGAGAAACCATCAGCAGCTCCAGGTATTTAGCAATAATTTGAGTGATGCCAGTTAATACTCTGAAAAATGCAGTGTAAACAACCCATCAACCTGTAGCCGTTTAAAGGGATACTATCATGGGAAAAATATATTTTTTTCAAAACACATCAGTTAATAGTGCTGCTCCAGCAGAATTCTGCTCTGAAATCCGTTTCTCAAAAGAGCAAACAAATCTGACAGGGGGCTAGACATATTGTCAGTTTCCCAGCTGCCCCCAGTCATGTGACTTGTGCTCTGATAAAGCCACTCTTTACTGCTGTACTGCAAGTTGTACTGCAGCTGCCTGGTAGGTTTAAGAACAGCACTCAATAGTAAAATCCAGGTCCCACTGTGACACATTCAGTTACATTGAGTAGAAGAAACAGCCTGCCAGAAAGCAGTTCCATCCTAAAGTGCTGGCTCGTTCTGAAAGCACATGACCAGGCAAAATGACCTGAGATGGCTGCCTACACACCAATATTCCAGGTATGGGACCTGTTATCCAGAATGTTCAGGACCTGGGGTTTTCCAGATAACTGATCTTTCCGTAATTTGGATATTCATACCTAAATTGTACTAGAAAATTATTTAAACATTAAATAAACCCAAGATACTGGATTTGCTTCCAATAAAGATAAATTTTATCTTAGTTGGGATCAAGTACAAGGTACTGTTTTATTATTACAGAGAAAAAGGAAATCGTTTTTAAAAATTTTTGATTTGAATGAAACAGAGTCTATGGGAGACGGCCATTCCGTAATTCTGAGCTTTCTGGGTAATGGGTTTCCAGATAACAGATCCCAAAATACTCTGGCTAGTTCAGAAATTACATTTTATATGATAGAGTGAATTATCTGCAGTGTAAACAGTGTAATTTAGAAATCAAAGCTACATCAAAAACATCATGACAGAATCCCCAAAAAATGAAAGTGTTTTAATGAAATGAAAAAATCATGTAGTGTTGCCCTGCACTGGTAAAACTGATCTGTTTGCTTCAGAAACACTACTATAGTTCATATTAACAAGCTGCTGTGTAGCAATGGCGGAAATTGAAAAACAGCCTATACGGCACAGGTTAACTAATGGATAACACCATTAGACATACAAAGCTTATTTGCTATCTGCTCTGTAACCTGAGTCCTTTCTCATTTGAATGGCTGCCCCAATGCTACACAGCAGCTTATTTATATAAACAATAGTAGTGTTCCTTAAGCAAACACAGCAGTTTTACCAGTGCAGGGCAACACTGCATTATATTTTCATTACTTTAAAAACACTTGTATTTTTTGACGTTACTGTTCCTTTAAGTATTGCAGCAGGTACCATGGGACAGGGGATGGATCCAGCTCTGTTCCAGCTCCAACTAGTTTTATCATATTTTATTATACATTAGTATGCTAACCTTGTTTTATATATTATCCAATTGTTATGTGGGCTGCAGTATACAAAATACCCCCATTATAATCTTCTTTTGAATTATGAAAGCAGGTGACTCATCTGGGACAAACCCTGTAATTTACGCTGTTCAGAAGATCAGTTTAATGATTTGTGCTGCTTCCCTGTTATAGACGCCATGAATCATTTTATTGCAATCAGGCTATTTGCTAACACACCACATTAAAACAGATTCTCTATATTACAGATTTATTACATGAACTGTATAATGTTCTAAAGCTGTGGTTATTTAAAATCACTACATTTCCACCTAGAGTGCCCGTTGTATATTACCCCTAATCCCCCTCCCCTTTTTGCTCTCACTTTCTTTAAAGGGGAACTAACGCGAAAATTAAAATTTTATATACGCATTAAATGTTCAGCATCTGTTTGTTCTGTCTTCATGCAGGAGTTGGGTGTATGATTCATTGACCGTTAGATCCAATATATCTTATAGGGGGGCTCCTTTCCTAGCAGATGTATTCAAGCTCACTCAAATAACTCATTCCAGTACAAACAAAATCTGAAGCTTATATTAAAGGGGTTGTTCACCTTTGCGTTAACGTTTAGTATGATGTAGAGAGTGATATTCTGAGACAATTTGCAATTGGTTTTCATTTTTTATTATTTGTGGTTTTTGAGTTATTCAGCTTTTTATTCAGCAGCTCTTCAATTTGCATCTTAAAGGGCACCTATCACAGCCGAAATCAAACACATATTAACAATCTGACCAGTACAACATAAACACGTTTAATCAAACTACATACGCAGGTTTAAAAAAAGACCTTACTTTTTCAAATGGGTTCTTTCACTGAGGGAGGCCATACTGAGACTATAACAGAGACTATAATATGCAAATTTCAGGAGCATGCTCAGATTGTAACACTGCTTTGAGTATTCTACCCAGAATGCCTTGTTTTTAGTAAACTCCTCCACTAGAAGTATCAGGAGATTTCCCTATCTTGTCCCCTGCTGGTGATGTTATTATGCAAATGAAGGGCACACACTAACTTCCAGCAGGTGGCAGCACTACTGTACAGCAGCTAACACACAGGTTTGGCTGATTTGAGAATAGCTTAGAAGGGTTGACAAGCAACAAGGAATTTCAACTGAGCATGTGCGAGATTTCAGAGCTACAGTTGGCTGGGAAGATATAGGTAGGAGGAGCCAGTGAAATCCAAGATGGCTGCCTCAGCTAGAACTGCAGTGGAGATAGGGGAGATCTTGCAGAAGGAATAGTGAGCTGACCATTTACATTATACAAACAATTCTAACTGTTTTAAAAATCAGATTTCTTGAACTTTCACACAGTGTATTTACTTAGGAAATGATTTTAGTTATGATTGGTGCCCTTTAAGCAATCTGGAAACTAGGGTCCAAATTACCCTAGCAACCATGCATTGATTTGAATAAGAGACTGGAATATGAATAGGAGAGGGCCTGAATAGAAGGATCAGTAATCAAAAATAACAATTTGTAGCTTTACAGATCATTTGTTTTTTTGAAGAGTCAGCGACCATTTGAAAGCTGCAAAGAGTCAGAAAAAAGGCAAATAACTATAGAACATAAATAATGAAAACCAATTGAAAAGTTGCTTAGAATTGGCCATTCTATAACATAATAAAAGTTATCTTATAGACGAACAACCCCTTTAAATTTTCATTTTCGTGATAGTTCCCCTTTAGGATATTCAGTACATGACAATTTATTGGTATGTTGTTTATGAATTGCCTTTCACCTGTATACTGTATGTTAACAAAGCTTTATAATTCCTTATATTACAGCTCTCACTGCAACGGGATACATTTGGCTTGTTGTCGGACTTGTATGTGCTTGTTGCGTTATATCTGTCTGTGCCTTGACTATATACAAACATCACAAAATGATTAAGACGTTGCTGCCTCCTCCTCCTTTGACAATACCATACCACGTGCAAAGGGTATGCATGCGCTATCTTGTCTTTGTTATTCAGTGCTAAAGGCAGAAAACATTCATCTTGTACTTACTGTAAAATAATCCAGGAGTTCCAGCCTACAACAGAAAATGATACGCGATCGTTGGAGACCCTGGCTACTAAAAAAACAAATGCAAGAGACTTCAGTTGTAATGGGTTTTTTTTATCTTTTGCACCAACTTTCAAGCTACTGCCTGGTTGCTGGGGTAATTGGGCCATAGCAACTAAAGAGCAGTTTAAATTCAAAGCCAAAGAGCTGCACAGCTAAAGTCAACATAATGGAAATATATTTTTTTATTTTTTTTAAAAAAAAAGGCTCCTACAGAACACTGCAAGATATGCTTTAAAGGATGTAAAGCCTACATTTTCCTACCATATATATATAAATTGGGCATATCTCCCCCACCCAAATGGCATTATTTGTACTGCAAACATACTCCGTTTTCCAGCGTCATTACATTTCCCCAAAACAAATAGCAGCTTTCATCCAGGGGCCATTTTCCCTCTGACTTATCATCAGTGCATTTATATCTGCAAACAGCACATATGCGATATAAAGTTCATGCAATTAAAGAATGCAGGCTTACACAGGTGGAATTTATTATGATGACAAGTCCTGCTTGTATTAAGTACTGTAATGGTTACTCTGAGCTCAGGAGAGGGGGTTAGGATTTAAAAATAGGAGCAGACAACTAGAGCAGAGTTTCTATGGGAACCAGCAATGCCAACTGTTCATTGGCTGTTAGACCGGAGGGTGTGTTTAGTAGGTAAGCAACAAATCCACTATTTGGGATTCGACTGAGTCCCCGAATCCTTCATGAAATATTCGGGCAAACTGAATCCGAACCCTAATATGCATATGACGAGAAGGGACATTTTTTACTTCCTTGTTTTGTGACAAAAAGTTGTGATTTCCCTTCCCGCCCCTAATTTGCATATGCAAACTAGGATTCGTTTTGGCCAGGCACAAGGATTCAGCCAAATCCAAATCCTGCTAAAAAAGGCAGAAACACGGATTTGGCGCATCCCTAGTGTTAAGTGATATGAGCTGAGAAGAACTGAGCATGCTCATGAGCCAACAGCCAAAGGCAATTCCTGAGGGAGGGGACTGAGTGGGGTAGAGGAGCAGAAGGAATCATAAGTGATTAAGGGGATGCTGCAGCCTTGCTATTAACTTTTTAACAACCAGAGTGACAGGTATTTAGAGATTTCAAAGAGGTTGTTGATTACATTTTTACTTGGGGTGGGGGGTTTACATATCCTTTAAGATATTCTGCTCTGTTTAACCCTATAGATACCAGGGAATGTAGACTCTGATCTCTTACTGAGTTTATTGTAATGGTAACCAACAAGCCTACAAGAAAGTTCAGGCCTGTGCTGGTCATTATTAGTATGTAATCTGTATTTTTATTGTATACGTCTTCCTCTTGTGCAACTCTGTGGAATATGTCTGTTCTAAACACATTTCAATAATAATAGTAATAATGATACTGACGTTGCTTTTTCTCTAGTTCTTGGAGGATCCC
Organism: Xenopus laevis; assembly: GCF_017654675.1. NCBI lineage: Eukaryota > Metazoa > Chordata > Amphibia > Anura > Pipidae > Xenopus > Xenopus laevis. The sequence continues at coordinate 14,099,306 of NC_054373.1, forward strand.
TGTTTCCAGCATTTTCAAGACGACTACTGTGAAATGCAACCGATAGAAGAGCAGCATGATGATATTTCTGTTGTGGAACGTGAATCCGGCTTTGATAGAAAGGACTCCTGTACTGAGGAGTGTGTCATATAGCAGATACCTGCGTAAAAGGCTTCCTACCAAACTATTTCCTATTTGCTACAGAACATAGATTAATGTTCCTTTCTGCATCTCGTATGTGTTTACATTGTTGGCAAGGAACTTCAGTTCCTTCTTGAGAGTATGGGAGCTTTATGAAAGTGCTGAACTATACTAGGGAACGTTTTAATGGGGTAGAGATTTTATTTTCTTCGGCAGAGTTCATCAACCCATTCAATGCAGGGAATTGTTTGGTACAAAAATATTCACTGAGGAATCTACAGCAGAACTGTAATATCAGTTCAGTGAAGGTATCGGACCTGGGAGACAGCGGAGGATACAGAGAACCTACGAAGATTGGTGATAACTACATCAAAAACCATTTTTTTTTTCTGTAGCATAGAAACTTTGCCAAAATGCAATGATGGGTGGCTTTTAGGCTCGGTAAAAGCATCTGCCAATCCGAGTGTGGATTCAAACCATTTATAGACTTGTTTTACCTGGAATGTCAAAGTGAACTTAGATTTCCACATGTAAGCAAGAAAAAACGGTCATGGGATGGAACTACGGAAAGTCAAACTAACAATCAGGGTTCTTCATGAGAGATTCATTAAAGGGGAGCTATCGGGAAAATAAAAATTTAATAAGCTTCCTCATACTGAAGTAAGGAACTTTCTAAATACAATCAATTAAAAATTCTGCATAGTTTCTGAAATAATCAAGTTTATATTCACTATTCCTCTCTCAGCATCTGTTTCTCTTCATTCATGAAGACAAACAAAGCTGCTTAAGTTCTGCATGGCTGGGAAGTATGGCGGGGGCTCCCCCTGCTGTTCATAAGTATGATTGTTTCCCTGCAGAGCAGTTAGGGACCGTCTGACAATTCCTATCCACAGCAGTAAATGAAGGGAGAATTTCACTGCATACAGTCAGGTTTAATAAAAAAATCTGTACCGTTTTTATAAGAAAGTATATTGGAGATAGGGTTCGTTTTCATTATAGAAAGTAAAAATGGGATTTTATTTTTTTTTGCCTTTACATGCCCTTTAAGTATGATGAAGTTTATATTAAATCTTAATTTTCTCGATGGTTCCCCTTTAAGGAAGAACTCTAAGCTGTGATTTCACTGTCACCAGAGGGCTTTGATCATTGGCAGGGGGCTCAGCCTGAAGGACAATTAGGGAAATTGCTCTTCTAGATACACTGGCAAGCCTAACCCTGTTAGGGTGATATTTGGGTGAATATTTATTTGTACATATGTATTTGCTGCCCTGAATATTTTTGAAACCAAGACGGATACACTGATATTTTCCTGTATTGAAAGCTATTTCATGACCAATGTTTGGACCTTCAAGTGGTGCAGAATTTACTTGATTCAGTCAGTAATATTAAAGTGGAAAAAGGACAGTACATATTTACTGATACAAATGTGCCTGCAGACAATGCAGAATTTCTGCTTGCCAATGAGTCTGCTGTTCTGTACAGGGGCATACTGTATATACTGTATAACCCTCCGGTCTCCAAGAACCTCATTAGGGCTGAGCTTGGCCGTCTGATGTGCTTTTTAGATGCTGAAATATGCCCATTCCTTGTTTAAGGTACACACTTTATTGGCACACTACATGGCATATACCAGAGGTGTTAAAGGGGTCCAAATTACCCTAGCAACTAGTGATGTGTGGGTCGGGTAAATGTGGACCCACCCTCCCTCCACCCGCGGCCGCCCATATCCGAATTCCAGGTTCCTTTTATAGATCCACCCCGCTGATGATGTCACAAAAAGGGCGGAGTGAGCAGGTGCGCTGCTATAAAGTCGGAAGCAGGCATTTTAAGGTGACCCGTGAAGAGGAGTGGGAGGTCGGTCCGAACCTGCGGGTATCGGGCAGGCTCACATCACTACTAGCAACCATGCACTGATTTGAATAAGAGACTGGAATATGAATGAGAGGACCTGATAAGTGATAAAAAGTAGCAATGACAATACATTTGTAGCTTTACTGAGCATTCGTTTTAGACGGGTCAGTGACCCCCTATCTGAAAGTTGGAAAGAGTCAGAAGAATGTGGCAAATAGTTAAAAAAATTTAAAAAAAATAAAAATAATGAAGACCAATTGAAAAGTTGCTTAAAGGTGAACTATCCCTTTAACCTTGGAGCATTGCAGCCGTCATTGAACTACAGTCATTGCTTGGTTATTTTAGTTCAGCAACAGTCAACATGCCGTAGCTTAAGACATTTCTGGACAGCGACCTCTAAGAGAAGAGCATTAAAAAAAGCACTTGTTTACGTCTGTTTCTTTACTGTTAAAGGTTATTGATTTTTGCTTCTATTACTCCATGGAAAATAAGGCAATTGGTATTTGGTAGATTTGTTCGTTTTCAGTTGCTTCACTGGTTTAATTTCCTGCCAAACCCTGCCCCACAGAATGTGTTTGCTCCGTTTCCTACAGGGGAGTCGAAAGTTTTTCAAGATAATTCTAGAATTATTGTAGGGTGACCGTGAACCTTGGGTTGGTAGTCCTTTTGTACTGTACAGGGAAGGAGGGGGGGGGCATAACCCAAAAAGTTAAAGTTGTTACTAGATTAGGTCGCAACCTATAACTGGGCAAATTTGCACCAGCACAGCAACCCATAGCAACCAATCAGAGAGTTGATTTCATTATTCTTTCTTGAGAATGATTAAAGCTTTTTATTAATATCTATAGTAACTATACTATAGGAACTGAGCACTGCTGCATGTGAATGGTAACTGGATAGGCCAAAGGCACCAAAACAAGACACATGCATTAGATCTACGTTAGCTTATTAACTTGCACAACTGTTTTTGTAAATGAAATGTACTTGTATGTAAAAGTTTCAGCTTTTGCTAGACAACGGCTGAGGGTGAGGTCTCACTGAGTTTTTTTTACGTTGCGTTTTTAAAACCGCGTATTTGAGCAAAATGAAGCCCTACTGAAAATAATTCCCATAGGACAATTGTGAGCCAAAATCCATCACGCAACGCCATCATTTGCATTTTTTCAACGCCATACACCAAGGAAACGCCATATTATTGAATTCTACGGGATCCGTATGTTTTGAAATACACTTTGCTGAAATATGACACAAATTTTCAATATGGCGGGCAAACTCTCACAAGATGGATTGAGCGCATATGTATTTGCGGCATCATATGCTGGTGACGTCGTTGCGTATTGGCGACCAGATTACATTTTCCATGTAAATTGCTTTTCCGCTTGGATTTCTTCCACAAACGTTCTAAAATTCTTTTGAGATGTCTTCCTCCAAGGCTTTTTTTTTTTTTGAAACAGATTGAATGATCGTCCGCAACCAAGTGTTACCATTGGCCAAGTACAGATCATGTGACACTAGAAAATTCAGGTAGAGAATCTGCTCCCATGCTGCATCTGCTTCCTTCTTTGCCTGGACTCCAAACCATTGTGTTGGCCCACATGCGAGCAACTTTGGCACTGAAATGCATGTGTGTCTGTATCCGGGCCGACGCAACCGTTCCAGATGCAAGTGAGGTAGAAAGCAATTGCCAGAGTCGGGGCTGACTTTCTTTTTTTTCCTCACAGGCTGAAATCAGCCCTCATGTGGCATTAGCCAAAAATATTGTAGTAAACCTGCTGTAGGGATGCACCAATCCAGGATTTGGTTTGGAATTTGGCCTTTTCAACAGGAATCGGATTTGGCCGAATTCTTGTGCCTGTGCCTGAACTGACTTTGAATCCTAATTTGCATATGTAAATTAGGGGTGGGAAGGGAAATCACATGACTTTTTGTCACAAAACAAGGAACTAAAAAAATATTTTTCCACCTTTTTACTTTCCCTCTCCTAATTTGCATATGCAAATTAGGGGAGGGAAAGGAAAAAGGTGGAGAAATAGTTTGCATATGCAAATTAGGATTCAGTTCGGCATTCAGCCAAATCTTTCATGAAGGATTCGGCCGAATCCCAAATAGTGGATTCAGTCCATCCCTAGTAAAAAGAAAGAGAAGCCAAATGCTGGTGCCATGTGGATAACACAGATGACAAATCTTCACTAACAAATAAGTGTCTTCACTCTGAACTTCTCTCCGTGTGACACATCCCAGCTTGATAGGGGCAGCACCGACAACTTTCACAAGTCCTTTTGGGGGATGCTGGGTGTTTTAGTTCATCTGGAGGGCTACAAGCTTTATTGTTTTCTGTTAACTGTGTAATAAGTAATAGAATATGTTCTCCCAGACCCATACTCGTACTAAATCTTATTCCTTCCATCTGTACTATGCAGATGTAAATGTGCTGTATCTAAAATAAATGGCTGCTACATTGCAAAGCTCCTTGGCTTTTTGTGTCATTTTTTGGGCCTCCAGGGTCCCTCCAACAGTACACAACTACAGTCACATGGATTATGCCAGTGATTCCCAACCAGTGACTCGGGAGCAACATGTTACTCACCAACCCCTTGGATGTTGCTTCCAGTGGCCTCAAAGCAGGAGCTTATTTTTGAATTCCAGGCTTGGAGGCAAGTTTTGGTTGTATAAAACCCAGGTGTACTGCCAAACAGTCTCCTGTAGGCTGCCAGTCCTCATAGGGGCTACCAAGCCCTTACTTGGTACCACTCAGGAACTTTCATGCTTGTGGTGCTCCCAAAGTCTTTTTACATTTGAATGTGGCTCACAGTAAAAACAAATCGGGGACCCTGGGATTAGGGATCCATGTTGCCTCTCTACAGAAGACGATCAGAAGCAGACAGAAGATGGTACCTTTGAATCCAGTGGCTGATCTCAGGGACAGAAGAAAAGTGAGGGATATGTTGACCAAACTGGGCTTGTTCCCCAGGCAAAATTTAAGGGCTTTTTAAAAAGAGCAAATGACATTGGGGTAGTCATGACATAGTCGTGTGAGGAGGTCTTTGTAAGGTAATTGGGTTAGGGCTTAAAGGGGAAGGAAACCCCCCACCCCCCCTCCCGTTTGTTGCCCCTCCCCCCCCCTGGCCTACCCGTCCCGCTGGGCAAATGCCCCTAACTTATTACTTACCCTTCTGCGCAGGTCCAGTCCAGGGAGTTCATCGACGACATCTTCTTCCACGCGATCTTCTTCCTGCTGTGAACGGCGCATGCGCAGTAGGATCAGTTCGCCGGTACGATCTACTGAGCATGCGCGTGACTTTTGGCGCATGCGCAGTAGATCCGTACCGGCGAAATGATCCTACTGCGCATGCGCCAAAACGCCGTTCACAGCAGGAAGAAGATCGCGTGGAAGAAGATGTTGTCGGTGAACTCCCTGGACTGGACCTGCGCAGAAGGGTAAGTAACAAGTTAGGGGCATTTACCCAGCGGGACGGGTAGGCCAGGGGGGAGGAGGGAGGGGGGCAACAAACGGGAGGGGGGGGGTGTTTGCAACGACTAGGTTTCCTTCCCCTTTAAGCCCACTGTTCCTGCTTTGAGCATATTATCTGTTTTATCTGTGTGCAGTACTGATGTGTGGATTGACCCGAAACCCCTGGTGACCAGTGGTTGGGTTGGTTTGGGTTGAAATTTGACCAACCATTTTGGTTTGGGTGTGGGTCAGACTGGGGAAGTACACTCCAGCTTAAGCCACTGTAAACAAAGGCTACCATTATGGCTCGTAACACTCAGAGTCTGTTGTTTAAAGTACAACCAGGGGAGGAAGCACAGGCACAAACAGAGAGTAGAGAAAGCCAAAAGTCATTTCCTGTAGAGAGAAGAAAGCAGAGCTGTGCAAGGGTGTGAAACATACTGTACTTCCTCTATACAGGGGAACCAGCACTTATACCTGCACCTGTGCCTGTGCTACTAACCCTGGGTCTTGTTGCACTGATCAGAGGGCGGTTATGATCCAGACAGCTAACACTCTATCCCCCATATATAATATAAGGCACTAAGCTGCGCCTGCATCTGACATGTCGCGTCGGATCAACGCTGCAACACCATCAATGTTCAGCAATGATCCAGGGGTTCAAACTTGTCACAGGGGGTCACCATCTTGGAAAGTGTCTGTGACACTCACATGCTCAGTGGGCTCTGATTGGCTGTTGAGAAGCTAAGCTTAGGGCTCGTCACTAATTATCCAGCAGAAAATGAGCTTCCCCTGTAATATAAGCTGATGCTACAGGTTTGCTGATTATTAAATTCTGATGCTAATTACACTGGTTTCTGAGCTGCCATGTAGTAATTATCTGTATTAATTACTAATCAGCCTTATATTGTGACATTTCTATTCTATGTGTACTGTATATTGTGAGTGGGTCCCTAAGCTCAGTAAGTGACATCAGCACAGAGCATGTGCAGTGAATCAGCTGAAAAGAAGATGGGGAGCTACTGGGGCATCTTTGGAGACACAGATCTTTACTGCTAAAGGGCTGTGGTTGCCTTGGGCTGGTATAGAAGCACAAAACATTATGTACAAGATTTCTAGTACTTCTTTAATTAGGATTTAGTTCTCCTTTAAAGGCCTTATGCCATGTTACATTACAGGTAGGTGTGATTTGTTGGTTGGCACTCTTCTTCTCTAAAAAAGAATATAGCAGCCCTCTGTACAATCCCTAGTGGGTTTTTTTCTGACTTTGTGTATGTCAGCCATAGCACTTTCCATGATATCACATTAGGAGTAACATGCATGGACAGAAACAGGCAGATACATGAGGCTTCTGAGGCAGCTCAACCTGTGTCCAGCCAGCTGTAATCAAACTACAATTCCCAGCATCCCCTACCCTGGTCATAAATCATAGATAAAGCTCTGTGCAGAGTTCCAATCACAGTTGGTAGTTATGATGTTACAGCACAATAAGGCAAACCAGTGTCGGACTGGGCCGGCGGGACACCGGGAAAAACCCCGGTGGGCCCCGGGCTCTTGTGGGCCCCGCCGGCCCAGATCCGCTACTTAGTGGGGCGGCGCGACCCCACTTTGTTTGGGGTCGCGGTAGAATAGAAGGGCTGCGCATGCGCACAAACGCGGCGCCGCGCGCATGCGCACAAACGCGGCGCCGCGCGCATGCGCACTAGCCGCCTGCAGCACTCCGGAGCGGCAGTGGCGGCTGGAGGGGGCCCTGGGGCAGTAGCCCCGGTGGGCCCCATGCCTCCCAGTCCGACCCTGAGGCAAACCCACAATTGGACAGACCCGTTGTTCCACCTGCTGCTTTCTCGCTGAAGTTGAAAGAGAAGGTGAAAATCAAAGAGGTCCGTGCATTGCACTGTGGCACCATTTTTTATTTTGTCAAGGCAGAGAGAGACGAGTAGCGTGAGAACATTGGGAAAGAGCAACTTTGTGGTATTGGTGGTATTGTGATTGTGCAAGTGTAGCTGAATGCCAAAGGCTATTTTTGCAGTGATATCGCTGGCATGTCTGAAGATTTTTTTAAAACATTTTTTTTTATCTGTTATGGTTGTACTGGCAGATTTGGGGTTAATATGGGCATTATCCATTTTCTGTAGTGATTGTACTGGCATGCCTGGGGTTTTTATGGCCGCTTTCCATTTTCTGTAGTGCTTGCCCTGGAACATCTTTGGTAAATATGCCCGTTATCCATTTTATTTAGTATTGTACTGGCATGTCTGGGGTTAATAGACTGTTATGTATTTTTTAGTGATTGTACTAGCATGTCTCGGGTTAAGGCCCGGACTGGCAATCTGTGGGTTCTGGCAAATGCCAGAGGGGCTGCTATAAGGTACAATAGAGAGTCAGTATTTAGTGGGCTGGTGGGGGCTGATTGGGCCTCTGTGTATCTGAAATGCCAGGACCTATTTTAATTCTCAGTCCGGACCTGCTCAGGTTAACATGGTCGTTATCCATTTTCTGTATTGCTTGTGCTGACACATCTGAGGTTTACATGGCTGCTATCTATGCTCTGTAGTGATTGTACTGGCACACCTGGGAATTATATGACCGCTATTTATTTTCTATAGCGCTTATATTGGCACATCTGGGGTTAATAAGCTGTAACCCATTTTATTTAGTATTGTACTGGCACGTCTGGGGTTAACATTGCTGTTATCCATTTTCTGTAGTGCTTGTACCTGCATGTCTGGGGTTAATTGTTACCCATTTTTTTTAGCGATTGTACTGGCAAGTCTGGGGTTAACATGGTCGTTATTTTCTGTGTGCGCTTGTACTGGTATGTCTAGGGTTAACACTGCCATTATTCCTTTTTCTATAGTGCTTGTACTGGCACATCTGGGGTTAATAAGTTGGTACCCATTTAATTTAGTATTATACTGGCACATCTGGGGTTAACATGCCTGTTATCTATTTTCTGTAGTGATTGTACTGGTACATCTCGGGTTAATAAGCTGTTACCCATTTTTTTAGTGATTCTACTGGCATGTCTTGGGTAAATATGTTTGTTATCTATTTTATTTAGTATTTTACTGGCTGCCCGTGGTGCATTTTATTTCATCATTATACTGCCACCTATTGGTGATATTTTGATAAAATGGGTGTGGTACTTAGGGGCGTGGATACAATGTGGGTGTGGTCAGAAAAAATCACCCTGCTGCTCTCAGCACATCTTTTCATCCCTGTGTTTTTCAGATGGTGGGAGGAATTCAGCCAATTTTGGGGTTGCCTGAGCAGAACCTTTAGTGTCACCCCCATAACTAGTTATTAAGGGAGTTGTTCGCCTTTAAGTTAACTTTTAGTATGATGTGATATCCTGAGTCAATTTGTGATTGGTTTTCATTTTTTAATTATTTGTGGCTTTTGAGTTATTTAGCTTTTTATTCAGCAGCTCTCCAGTTTGCCATTTTAGCAATGTGGTTGCTAGGGTCCAAATTCCCCTAGCGAATATGAATAGGAGAGGCCTGAATAGAAAGATGAGCAATAACAAATAGCAATAACAATACATTTGTAGCTTTACAGAATATTTGTTTTTTAGATGGGGTCAGTGACCCCTATTTGAAAGCAAGACCAATTGAAAAGTTGCTTAGAATGAGGCATTCTATAACATACTAAAAGTTAACTAGTATGTTGGCGCTATATAAATAAATGTTATAATAATAATAATAATAATATAATAAATGTTATAATAATAATAATAATAATAATAATAATAATATAGTAATAATAATAATAATACATGTAATAATAATAATAATAATAATAATAATAATAATAATATAGTAATAATAATAAATGTAATAATAATAATAATATAAATGTTATAATAATAATAATGATAAAAAAGGTGAACCACTCCTGCAGGCAGCTCAGCGCTTCGATTGTAAGGGAGTTGTGACACCTCCCCTGCAGTAGCTGATTGGCCTGGACAACCAATGGGGGCGGAGCAAGAAAGTGGGAGGGGCTGAGGACTTCACAGGTTGAAGGGAGTAGGGAAGGGTTGATAAGGCTGTGGGCGTCGTGTGACTAAGGCAACATAGGGCACGGGGTTGCCATGAAGCGAAGACAGTGGGCCGCGTCGCAGCCAGGGAAAACGGGTAGAGGAAGTTGAAGAACCCAGGGATCCTCCGCATAAACGATGGACACAGACTGTTCCCTTCCAGCGCTGCTTCTCCTCCTACTACTGCTGAGGCGCACAGGTGCGTTCCCTGGTATTTCCCATCATGCCCTTCTCTCTCCTGAAAGTATCGCTGTATGTCACGTGGCACAAGAGAACTCTGTCATTGTCACACTGTTACCTCACACTCCCCATGCAAGTGTCTGTGTGTCCTGCTAATCTCCTGTCTGTCTTTTTCTCTGTGTGCTGAAGTGTCTGCTTATTTATCAGAAACCAGTCTCTTTCTCTATTTAGTGAAAGTGTTATATTATTTTGTTTACTTTGATAGAAATATCCAGTAAAAAAAAAAAGGGGGCCATGGTTATTGGGTTACAGCCCCTCCCCAGTTCCAAGGGCATAAAAACAAAAAATATCCCATAACTCATTCATACCATAAAAATCTAATTTCTATTCATAGACATGCCTATGATTAAGTACCAGAGGGTATGAAATGCGTAAGGCTGTATACCATGGGTTCTGTATGCCTGTTTATTCTTTTAATATGAATCTTTGACTAAAAATTAGCTTTTTATGGTATTACTCGCCAAACGAGTGGATCTTTCCCCGATATGCCACTAACGGCAGGGCTATATCAGGGGTAATCCGAACGTTCGGCCGTATGATTGAACGATCGGATTACGATACGCCAAGGGGCTCCGACGAGTCGGTCGGGTAGAAATCAAACCTTCTCGATCGAAATCGTGGCCAGATATTGACCAGTCGGAAACCCCCATACACGGGCAGATAAGCTGACAAATTGGTCTAAACGCCCGATATCGTCAACTTTATCTGCCCGTGTATGGCCACCTTTACTCGGGGCCGGGGGAGTTTTCTGCTGATAGGAGCACCGGCCCAGGGTTTCAGGTAAGTCAATACAATCACTTGGGGGTGCCTAACATTTGGTACCCCCAAGTGCACCAAGCCTTTCCTTCTCCTTTAATGAGTTATGGGATATTTTTTGTTTTTTGTCTTTCTCTATTTATCCATCTGTCTTTCTGTGTGAGAGTATTTATAGTATCATTGGCGGCAGAACGCGTGCAGGATAAGGAAAGGGTTAAGACAAACTTTCACTTTGGAACGTTAGTGGCGGGAAGACAAGATTCTGTCTGTCACACAAGCAAAGGGGGCAGAGGCCAGACAGAACATGCAGAGTGGCTCTGGGGGTGCTGAACCCCATGTTGTGCTACAGAGTGTTTTATCTGCTGCACGGAGCTGTGTAGCCACTTGGGCATATAGAGGAGACGTTCAGCGTCGAGTGCAGTAAAGGATAGGGTTATCTTACCCAGGAAGATGCCTATGACTAAGTGCCCCTAAGGCACGAAACGTGTTAGGCTTTCTGTGATGTTTTTTGCATAAATAAATACTTTTTCACTACATCTATCTACGGAGTGTGTTCTGGTATGTGCCAGCCCTTCATTATCTATCTGCATGTGTAGCCACTAGCCTGCTCTAAACAGCGACATAACTATACTTAGTGCAATTCAGTTCTGTTGGCATGAACTGGCCAATCAGACTGGGCACTCTTTATTTGTTTACCAGCTAGTTAGTTTGTACGGTGCCAGGCTTTCCTCTCCAACTAGTCACTACCATGTCTGCTCACTCCATCTTGGTTTGTCATCTTTATAACCACATTAGCTATCCATGCACCTTATCTGTCAATGAGCTGCACCCAGCGTAAAGTATACTGACTAGAAACAGAATTAAATGGCAATAGGAACTCATGTACTGCATGATGGGCAGCTCATAACAAGGTTACAGATATATAGAAACATTGGGGTAACAGTCACCCTGCTATAGTTCCAGGGGTACCCAGGGTACAAATAAGCAGTCACCCCAAATCTCATCCTAACTGGCCTTCAGGCTGGGCCCCCTTAGCTCATAACAAGGTTACAGATATATAGAAACATTGGGGTAAGAGTCACCCTGCTATAGTTCCAGGGGTACCCAGGGTACAAATAAGCACTCACCCCAAATCTCACCCTAACTGGCCTTCAGGCTGGGCCCCCTTAGCTCATTCCAAGGTTTCAGATATATAGAAACATTGGGGTAACAGTCACCCTGCTATAGTTCCAGGGGTACCCAGGACACAAATAAACACTCACCCCAAATCTCACCCTAACTGGCCTTCAGGATGGGCCCCCTTAGCTCATAACAAGGTTACAGATATATAGAAACATTGGGGAAACAGTCACCCTGCTATAGTTCCAGGGGTATCCAGGGCACAAATAAGCACTCACCCCAAATCTCCCCTAACTGGCCTTCAGGCTGTGCCCCGTTTGGGGTGTAAATAGGCCCAAGGCAGAATAATAGCTTTTCAGCTCACAGGGGTGACTTACCATTTCCCAGAGCTTGTGTAATGCACATGGTTATGGTTCTAGGCTTTGTCTATATTCTGTCTGTTGAAAACAAATGTAAATTCCTTGCTGAAAGATAAATATGGGTGTTAGAGCTGTAACACCCAGAGCTATAGACCAAACATTTCCCTAATACACAGGTACAGCACAAGCAGCCATTGTGCATTGAGTTCCCGAGGTGCTAATATTCCAGTGTACAGAACAGCCAAAGACAAAGCAGAACTGGACAGGGAAGGTTGTACAGAAAGCCAGACAACTAATACCCGCTGGGGGGCGGCTGAATCTCTTGTGGAGGATTCGGTTGAGTCCAAGAATGATGGACTTATTCATTACCCTGAATACTCGTAGTAGCCATAAGCACTATTTGTTGTCCTGTAACATGGCTGCTCCTTCCGCTGAACTGTTTCTTATATCGATAAACTGGTTTGGGCGCATAACTAGACTAAGTATTTCTTGACTTGCCATTTTAGCTGAGGGTGGGGCATGGTCTCTCTACTTGTGGCCACAAAATGGTGCAAATGCCACAAATTACTCCCCATTCGTAGACACGGCAGGGCACCCCCTGCCCATGGTTATACTTGTACAAAATCACCCCCTTTGTGCCATGGCTTTTAGTGAAGTAAGTGGCTACTAAGTATAATAACAAAGCATAGTTATCAGAGAAGCCAGTGAAATCCAGGTAAAGTGGTCAAGCAATACTTATTTCTGGGCCTAGAACTCGGTATATATGTCCCAGATCCGGTTTTCCGGATAATAGATCTTTCCTTAATTTGGATCTTCATACCTTAAGTCTACTAGAAAATCATGTAAACATTAAATAAACCCAATAGGCTGGATTTGCTTCCAATAAGTAATAATTATATTTTAGTTGGGATCAAATACAAGGTACTGTTTTATTATTAGAGAGAAAAGGAATTTGTTTTTAAAATTGTAAAATTAAGTATATGGGAGACGGCCTTTCCGTAAATCAGAGCTTTATGGATAACGGAACCCATACCTGTACGATATATCCTTAAACAGGCACACCTATTAAAATTAGGGGTTACCCTACATGTCTGACCACAAACGTAGTATATACCATAAAATGCTCATATTTGTGAGCAGACAATTTAAAGGGTGGTTTGCCTTAAAGTTAACTTTTATTTTAATATGTTATAGAATAGCTGAATCTAAACAACTTTTCAGTTGGCCTTCATTTTTTTTCTTTTTAGAGTTTTTGAATTATTTGCCTTCTTCTTCTTCTAACGCTTATCAGCTTTCAAATGGGGGTCACTGACCCCATCTAAAAAACAAATGCACTGTATGGCTACAAAAATATTGTACTTGTTACTTTTTATTACTCATCTTTCTATTCAGGCCTCTCCTATTCATATTCCAGTCCCTTATTCAAATCAGTGCATGGTTGCTAGGGTAATTTGGGCCCTAGTAACCAGACTGCTAAAATTGCAAACTGGAGAGCTGCTGAACAAAAAGCTAAATAACTAAAACCACAAATAATAAAAAATCAAAACCAATTGCAAATAGTCTGAGACTATCACTCTCTACATCATACTAAAAGTTAATTTAAAGGTGAACAACCCCTTTAAAGATAGAAGAGGTGAACACAAATATGATATAAGACGTAATGTGAGACAAATTCTGGTAGCCTGCCACTTTAACAACTGTGGACAATCGGTATCACAATTAAGATAGGGTGGAACCTTGACACGCGACTAGATTAAAATGTACACACCTTTAAGTATATAACATAAAGAAAGCTGTTTGGTAAATTAACCATGAAGATGCTTTGAGATCTTTAATTAGGTTATAATATAGGATTGTCTAGGAATCTGTATATTTTAATGCTTATATTATGTAACCAGTAGATGGCAGTAGTACATTTTTGTAAAGAACATATATATACTACTGCAAGTAGGCACTCATGTGTAATCATTCTGGCTTGCTTGGGTGCAGGTCAAGTAAATAGTATCGTCTCGTTGTCGAAGAGATCCGCATTCACAGGACTTAAAGGGCATGTAAAGGCAAAAAAATAAAATTCCATTATTACTTTCTTTAATGAAAAAGAAACCTATCTCCAATATACTTTAATTAAAAAAATGTGTACCATTTTTATAAGAAACCTGACTATATGCAGTGAAATTCTCCCTTCATTTACTGCTGTGGATAGGAATTGTCAGACGGTCCCTAACTTCTCTGCAGGGAAACAATCATACGTATGTACAGCAGGGGGAACCCCCGCCTTACTTCCCTGCCGTGCAGAACTCAAGCAGCTTTGTTTGTTTCCCTGTAAAGCAGTAGGTGACTGTGTAGAGATTTGTATTGGATTTTATTTTTGCCTTTACATCCCCTTTACTGTTTCCAACTCCAGCTGCAGGGACAAACATATAAATTGGGATTCTATTTGGAGGATTATTTTGCTGCAGCCACTGGTTCTGCAGAGTTGGAGAAAGTTTGTATCAAACAAAATACAAAAACTATAAAATCTACATTAGATTACATGACAACACAGGACCCAGTGCAGTCTGTATATTCTGATTATTAATCAGTGTTGCTCTATCGGTTTCTGGCGGAAATTATATTTGTCTTGTGCTGTTTTGATCATTTATGAAGATCCCTAAGCAGCCCAGACCACACTGAGCATGTGCACAGTCTTGGTCTTGCAAAGATGTATAACAAAGTTACAAGATGGTGACCCCCTGTTGCCAACTTTGAAAGCATATATCATTTGTTTGATTAGGCTTGTGGTGCAGTAAGTTCATGTTTATGTTTAGTATACAAAATACAGCATTTCTAGCCATTTTCTATTTTAGACTTTACTTCCCTTTTAACAACGATCCAAATCCTCTTTATTATGCGGAGACTAATGTTTCGGCTACCTCCTTAACCTTTCTCAAAGTGCTTACATAAACACAACATACATTTTTAAATCATGCGTGGCGGGAAAAGTACATAGGGGCAAGTGAATTACATAGGCATCATTGTTAGACAAATAACGTATACAAAACAGTCAACATAGAATAACTATTAAAATCACAAAAAGGAAAAAAAGAAAAAATTAATGGGAGAAAAAACTCTGGCCTCAGTGTGATGCACCAAAGTACAAAGTACTACTTAATATAGCACCTCTCCCTCAATGCGAGTATTGTATATTACAACTTCACAATTTTTAATAAATACTCAGAAATTAATTATTAAGGAATATTTATCCTAAAAGAAGTTTCCGTAACAATCCATAAAAAAGGACTTCCATCCGTAAAATAGTTCAAAGAGAATAAAGCATTGCTCCGAACTAAAAAATATCCCATTCTTTTTTTCTTCTTTTTGTGATTTTAAAAGTTATTATATGTTGATTGTTTTGTATAGGTTATTTGTCTCACAATGATGACGTGTTTTCGAGGTAATTCACTTGCCCCTCTGTACTTTTGCATGATTTAAACATGTATGTTGTGTTTATGTAAGCACTTTGAGAAAGGCTAGGGAGGTAGCCAAAATGTTATTCTCCCCATAATAAAGAGGATTTGGATTCTTATTAAAGGAGAAGGAAAGTCGTCTTGCACTTAGGGGTGCCAAATGTTAGGCACCCCAAGTGAATGTATTTACTTACCCGAAACCCCGGGCCAGTGCTCCTATCAGCAGAAAACTGCACCGGCCCCAAGCTTTAACTAAAAAGTCGGCTATTTCGTTCTACTGCGCATGCGTCTGCCCCATGAAATTTGAAGAAAGAAGAAGACGGAAGAGGATCGCTCCATGGTGCTTGCTGGAATAACCCCGGAGCACCAGCCGGGGTTATAGGTAAGTAAATACAATCACTTGGGGGTGCCTAACTCAAGTCCTGTGAGTGCGGATCTTTTCGACAACGAGACATGCATCGGCAAAACTGAGAACGTTTGCACAATATTCCCCTCCGACTCACTCAATACAGATGTTCCCTACACGTAACACGGATACCACAAACAGGGTGGTCGAGTCGAATCTGACCCCTAAGGCCCAACCGCCTGAACCGACATTGAAGAGGTAATGCACCTTATATCACAAAATCATACTGCTGTGGTGCAGAAACTGGAGGAATTGGGCACGAGTTTTGCAATTCTTAAGCAGGACATGCAAAAGTTATGAGAGCACACTGTTGAAACTGAGCGTGGCATTTCTAATATGGAGGACACGGTTCAACCTCTGCCTTACAAAATAAAGCAAGTAACCCCGTCATCTTACAGCCTTGGAGGCACGGGCAGATGATTTAGAAAAAAGCTTGAGGTGCAATAATATTAGGGTGGTGGGCATGCCGGAAAGAGTGGAGGGGGCAAATATGGAACTGTTCCTATAAAATTGGCTGGTTAAGGAATTCGGTCAAGAAACTTTCACTTCTACATTTGTTATTGAACGGGCCCATAGAGTCCCTGGGCGTTCCCCTCCTCCTGGTGCTCCACCTAGGCCGGTTGTGGCGAGGCTCTTAAATTACTGGGACAATGACATTGCACAGGAAGGCGGGAAATATTCTGATGGAAAATCAAAGAATTTCTCTTTATCGGGATTTTTCGCTTGAAGTACGCAAGCATTGTCAGAAATTTGCCTCAGTTAAGGAAACCACGAGGAAACGTCAAATCACGTATGCAATGATGTTTCCAGCGAAATTGCGTGTGGTCAAAGATAAGGTGCATTTCTTCATTAAGCCATAGGAGGTACACAAATGGCTAGAAAGAATGCCTCACACTCCGCAATCATCTCAGCAACTTGGAGCATCCCAAAGGCTACTTCACCAGGAAGAAATCTGACAGATATTGTGAATAAATTTTAGCTCACCCAGTGGGCACTACTAAGGAGCGAGCAGCGACAATTTTGTTCTCTTATTCTAAAGTGGTGAACAGCTAGTCCGGGCTTGGACAGAAGAATCAGGAGATCTTCATTGGCTCCTGTTCCCATGTCTCAGTTTAAAATTTGTTTCTTTTTTGTGGGCTCATACTTGTCCGCAATTGGGGTGGTCAGGTGGGGTGGGGGGAAAAAGAGGAAAGTTTTTCAGTTTTACCATTCATATTCCAAACAGAGAGGATCTACAAGGCGTAATATTGGTTGTTTACCGGCAGCTCTAATTGGAGACGGTATGCTATTTTGGCCAAGAGAAGAATGGTGTTACACCCTGGGTACGATGGCTTACTGGACTAATGGCTAATCAGACTTTTCTTTCCTGGAATGTTCGAGGGTTGAGAGATCCTGTTAAGAGTCGCCTAGTATTTAATTTTATCAGGCAAAATAAGCCACATATTATTTTGTTGCAACAGACTCACGCAGATATTCAGGTCCAACAAGCACTTCGGAGACCCTGTCTATATCATATCATTCCATGCACTCTACATGCTCTAGGGGTGTTTCCATAATGTTTACTAAATCGTGTAAAGCTGGCCATGGTTGTTGAGATTTTTAAAAGATCAGATCCTTATCGTGAGACCACGATTTTCTCTGAACGATGGTACGAATTTACCATCAACTAAAAAGACCAATTTGCCAGGAAAACAAAAGGGGAGCTGCCTGCTTGGCCCTGCAAACACAGATAGATTGCACTGGGACCGACAAAGATTTTTTGACCTGGCCGATCAATTTCCTGACAGATGTTGGCCGAAAAATCGTAAGATGTACGATCGTTCGAATCCCACTAACCGCACGATAATTTCGAAGGATTGGTCGGACTTCCCTAAAATCGGTTGTTCGGCAAGAAGAATCGTCGCGTCTATGGGGAGCTTAACTGCTCAGTGAGTAGAACTATTTCTGATAAAAAAAGGTCGATACCTAATTATTCTTTGTATGCTGTATCATAAAATGTATATTATTGTTAATGTCTGTAGCCCTCCCCCATTCTCTGATTTCACATCATGGAAAAAATTGCTACATTACCCTTGGCAACATTGGTACTGATGGGGGACTTTAACTCGGTTATGCAAGAAGATCTAGATAGGTTAAAGGTGGGTTCTCGTCCCTCTTGAGCACTAGCCACACTGGGCTAATACTTTTGCATTAACAGATTTATGGAGAGCCAAACACCCGGGCGGAAACAATTCACGTGTTTTTCGGCTTCATACGGTACAATGTCCACAATTGACATGGCTTTTGGCAACTCTGAACTCACTAGTCAATTAGAGAAAATTGAAATTTTACTGGGGGGGGGGAATATCAGATCATGCTCCAATTTTTATGAAAATCATTAGTCCAGCCTCTCAGATTAATAGATTAAGGAAATTTAGTCGGTTTTGGACCAAACAATCCAAGATAACAGAGGCGGTGAATGAAGATCTTAAGGTGCATATAAGCATGAATGAGGGTACAGCATCCCAGCAGATTGAATGGGACACTCTTAAGGCATATTCTAGAGGGCAATATATTTTGGGTATTAAGCAATACAATAAAGATGCTCTTAATACAATATCAGACATCAATAACCAGTTATCACAGGCAGAAACCTTCTTTATTCAAAATCCCTCCCTGGAAACTAAACAGGATTTTCAACTACTGTTGCAAAAACATGTGCTAGCCCAAACTAAAATAGTAAATAAACAACTGATATCATTGTGCTAATGTGTATGCCTCCCTGCTCTCTATTATAAGCCCAGGGCCAAGGTGAGAACTAACCAAAATATTTCTGAGTTATTTGATGTGGCATGGGGAACTCGGCAGGGGTGCCCGCTCTCACCCTTGCTGTTTGCTCTAGCAATGGAGCTGCTAGCTGTGCTGGTAAAAGAGGATGTGGCAGGTCTAAGAGTTGGCCCACATGTTGAAAAAATTGCGATGTATGCAGATGATACCTTATTGTTTTTTACCTACCCCTACCTACCCCTTACGAAAGCCCTTGATTTGAATAATGCTCATACAGCAGTTTCTGGTCTTAAGATCAACTGGTCTAAGTCTACAATTTTTCCAATAGATCAATTTTGCCCAGATCAGTCCCTTATGCAAACAGATATGGAGTGGGTAGATACATTCAAATATTTAGGTATATGGATTAACAAAGACTTGCATAAATTCATAGAATTACATTTGAACCCAATTTTTTCGCTGGTGGAAGCGAAAACTAAAGCGTGGTCTCAGATATCATTAAACGTCTTGGGTAAAATAATTATTTTTTTTAAAATGGCGCTTCTTCCAAAATTGAATTATGTTTTTCGTCAGTTCCTGATTTCTATCCCAAATTCGTTGTTTAAAAAGCTGGATTCCCTTCTTACAACATTATATTGGGCAAACGCTCATCCTAGAGTCTCTCTGACCACCCTCCAATTACCTACAGAGGCTGGTGGCCTAGCTGCCCCTAATATGCGTTCCTACTATTTATCCTCTAAACTGGTGACGGCGTGGTGGGTAACTCCGTCTGGGTCCAATGCAGCTACCATATTGGAAATTCATGTACTTGGTTCTTCTGAAGCTTTAAAAAATCTGCTTTATAGAGGGTTGGGGATAAACAAAGGAATTACACAATTAATGAAAGCCTCTTTGGCTGATTGGAAATTAGCTCAAAGATATTTTCATAGAGATAAAACTTATTGTTCACAATTTTCTCCTTTATGGTTCAACTGAATCTGTCACACCTTTTAACTATTGCCGACCCACAACTATGTGCAAAACATCAAATAAAATACATTGGAGACATAATTAAACAAGGTAAATTACTAACTTTTGATGACCTTAAAACTAAATTTAATCTTCCGACCCAAATGTTTTTCAGGTATCTTCAATTACGCCATGCCATCCAGGCTCAACTCCTGTATGCTATTATTGAGACAAGTCCCACCAAATTAGAGGAATATATTCATACCCCGGGGTTGCGAAAACCTATGTCCCAATTGTATAAACTAATCAGTCTTACTATATGCAAAATGGAATATTGATATCCCAACCTTGACTCCAGATGTATGGGAAGAAGTCTTGGAGGCAGTATATGATTCACTCATAAGTGTCAGGGACAAAATGGTACAATTTAGATATCTACACAGGACTTATATCACTCCGTATAGACTATTCCAAATAACTAACACTATCAGGGCTGCCATCAGGGGGGGACAGGTTGGAGAGTTGTAGGGGCCCCGAGGGTAAGGGGGGCCTGGCCACGCCGCACTTACTTGATTAGCCGGGCCCCCCATCTTTCTGAGAGCTGCTGACTTTGGGAAGGCATGGACGTTTAAGGGGCCCTGGCCACCAATTTTCTTATAATGTGGGGGGGGGGGCCTGGCCACCAATTTTGGGCACCAATTTTTTTTCTCATGTGGGGTCCTAGCCACCAATATTTTTTAATGGAGGGGCCCTGGCCACAAATGTTTTTTTATGGGGGGTCCTGACCACCAATATCTTTTTATTTTTTATTAACATGTGGGAACCCTAGCCACCAATATTTTTTTTTGTTTTTTTACTGTGTGGTGGTGGGTGGACCTGTGGGATGGGGAGGGCGGACCTGTAGGTGGGGCTGGCGGTGGGCGCAGCCCAGGGGGCCCAGGAAATTTTTTTGTATGGGGCCCTGCGATTTCTGATGGCGGTCCTGAACACTATTCCTGATGAATGCCCTAAATGTCATCATACGCCAGCAAATTTGATGCACATGATCTGGTCCTGTCCTAAGCTCCACGCATTTTGGAAAGAGATTATAGAGGAATGCATAGAGGTTTCCTCTACTCTATACTTTTGGACCCTATACCTATCCTGCTTAACTACGTGGAAAGTGTAACCCCTGCACGTAAAACTAGAAGCCTCTTATTGGCATTATTTATATATAGCCATTGGCTGGAAGTCTTCTGTACCGCCCACTAAGATGCAATGGATCACTATGGTAAACAATAAAATACCCTTATATAAACTAACGTACATAAAAAGGGGCTGCCCGGCTAAATTTGATGCAATCTGGAATGTCTGGGTAGACAAACATCTCCCTTCGACGCAGAGGGATGAGTAGATTTAAATAGATGCAATCCTAGAGCAAGGAATAGCGCTGTAGTCCTTGTTCGAGTCTCCCCTAGGTAATGCTAGTAAAATACCTCTCGGTTCAATTTATGGTTAGCAATTTAGTTAGGGTTATTTTTGAGTTAATAGGTGGGGGGGGAGTGATAAGTGCATGTCCAGGTGAATAAACACTGTATGTAGGTTAGAAGCTAGCTTGTGAAATTCTGAATAAGCAATGGCAGTTGGTTTATTCTTAGGGGTTGATTCACTAAGGGTCGAATATCGAGGGTTAATTAACCCTCGATATTTGACTGGGAATTGAAATCCTTCAACTTGGAATATCGAAGTCGAAGGATTTAGCGCAAATAGTACGATCGAAGGATTATTCCTTCGATCGAACGATTCGAAGGATTTAAATCCAACGATCGAAGGAATATCCTTCGATCAAAAAAAGTTAGCCAAGCCTATGGGGACCTTCCCCATAGGCTAACATTGACTTCGGTAGCTTTTAGATGGCGAACTAGAGGGTCGAAGTTTTTTTTTAAAGAGACAGTACTTCGACGGTCGAATAGTCGAATGATTTTTAGTTTGAATCCCTCGATTCGTAGTCGAAGGTCGAAGTAGCCCAAAAAAAACTTGGAAATTCGAAGTTTTTTTACTTCGAATCCTTCACTCGAAGTTAGTGAATCGGCCCCTTAATGTGTACCCATATCATGCTTGAAAATCTGTATAATGGATGTTAAATGATTGACAGACACTTGATATTATTTTATGGACGTTTATTGAATGTGAATACTGCTGTATGTGCACAAGAAAATCATAATAAAAATAATTGGTAAATAAACCCAAAAGGCTGGTTTTTACCTCCAATAAGGATTAATTATATATTAGTTCTGATCAAGTACAAGGTACTGTTTTATTATTACAGAGAAAAAGAAAATCATTTTTAAAAATTTGGATTATTTGGATAAAATGGAGTCTACGGGAGATGGCCTTTCCATAATTCGGTAGCTTTCTGGATAACTGGTTTCGGGATCTAATACATTTCTGTTGTGTTTTTATCTGTAGATGCCACCTTCATGCTACCAGCACCCAAGAATGTACGCATTGACTCATACAATCTGCAGCACAAATTGCTTTGGGATCCCATCTTATTGGAAGGTGTAACATACACAGTGCAGTATAAGTGGTGAGTAGGATCAGTAGGATCAGTTTATTATACATACAGAGACATGCACCGCGGAACTGCTGTTGGTTTCTGTCATAATTAAGTCATAAATGCCATAAACAAATGTTCCTTTTAAATCGTGCTCAGTGACCTCATGGGTTATAATCAGTGCTTATGATGTCATCTTGGAATTTCATGGCTTGTAGGGATACATTACTGCCTTTATAGATCAGTGTATTTCTGTCCCTATATAAATCACTGGTAGGTTTCCTTCTAGAAAATCCTAAAGCCAAGGATAGGGTGCACATAATATCGGTCAAGGCTTCAGGTGCCATTGCAGTTAGGCAGCAAGTTTGGGTTCTACTGCTAGAAGTGTTTTTGGGGGTTGGGATGTGACGTCTCACCAACTGCAGACCTGAGCCCACTAGTTTCAGCCCAGCATATCAACCATTCACTTATAACCAGGTATATTCAGATATAGTTTAGGTCTAATCTAAGTTCAGATCTAACTGACCAGTGCTTATATAACAAGGTTGCAGATCCATGAATGTTTATCCTACTGTAGTTAAATGATGTTCATGGCAGTAATAAATTGTCACCCCCAAATTCCACCCTACCTGACCTTCAGGTTGTTGCCTTATTCACTGTACAAGACTCACTAGGGGAAGAAGTCCCTCGGTTTTCCAACCAGTCACTGATACCTCTGTGCACATTACTCTTTTTTTTACCAGGAATAGTCAACAGGAGGATGAATATAATACCTTTTGTAAGAATATAATTGAGCCAGTTTGTGATTTCACTAAAGATATTACATTTGAGTGGCTTATTGTCCTAAGAGTTCGAGCAGAACGTGGACTGATGCATTCCAACTGGACCGACACTTCTGAATTCCAAGCAGCAACTCACAGTAAGTGATAGGGAGTCCAGAGAAAATCCATATAGTACCCATACTTATCAGCTCTTGAGAAAATAAAGGTGGCCATACACGGGCAGATTAAAGCTGCAGATATCAGTCCTTTAGACTGATTTAGCAGTTTATCTTCCCGTGTAGGGGACATCCTACTGGTCCCCCCGATCGATATCTGGCCAAAAATCAACCAGCTATCGATCGGCCAAGTTTGATTTTTTTCTTCGATCCAGGACCGCATCGGCTAGTCGATGCCCATTCACATCATTGTAATCCAATCGTTCGGATTAACCCGATATCGCCCTGCTGTTAGTGGGCATATTGGGTTAAAGGGATACTGTCATGGCAAATATAATTTTTTTTCAAAATGAATCCGTTAATGGTGCTGCTCCAGCAGAATTCTGCACTGAAATCCGTTTCTCAAAAGAGAAAACAGATTTTTTTATATTCAATTTTGAAATCTGACACGGGGCTAGACATTTTGTCAATTTCCCAGCTGCCCCAAGTCATGTGACTTGTGCTCTGATAAACTTCAATCACTCTTTACTGCTGTACTGCAAGTTGGAGTGATATCACCCCCCTCCCTTTCCCCCCAGCAGCCAAACAAAAGAACAATGGGAAGGTAACCAGATAGCAGCTCCCTAACACAAGATAACAGCTGCCTGGTAGATCTTAGAACAACACTCAATAGTAAAAACCCATGTCCCACTGAGACACATTCAGTTACATTGAGAAGGAAAAACAGCAGCCTGCCAGAAAGCATTTCTCTCCTAAAGTGCAGGCACAAGTCACATGACCAGGGGCAGCTGGGAAATTGACAAAATGTCTAGCCCCATGTCAGATTTCAAAATTGAATATAAAAAAATCTGTTTGCTCTTTTGAGAAATGGATTTCAGTGCAGAATTCTGCTGGAGCAGCACCATTAACTGATGTGTTTTGAAAAATGTTTTTTTCCCATGACAGTATCCCTTTAAGATCCGCTCGTTTAGCAACCACACGAACAAGCGGCTCTAGTGTATGGCCACCTTTAGGCCTCTCTAATTTCTCAGTGCCCCAAGCAAAATTCATTATTATTAGAATATTAATATTGACAGCATATTGAGAAGCAAGTGGGTGCTGTTTTTCTAACAGAATGTGGTCTTGTCTCGTTGCAGCCAAACTCGGCCCTGTGAATTTTCTAACGGTTTCCACCAGGGCGGCAGAAGACACCTCTCTCGATGTCAGTTTTGAGTCTCCTTTACCACCAAGCACCACCACAGCTGTGTACAGCATGAAATATTTGTTACAGTACTGGAGAAGCGGCTCTGCTGTGAAGGTGAGCTCTCAAACATAACGGCATCACCCTTGTAGTGTATTAGCTAACATGGGATGCCAAACCTTCCAACCCCAGGTCTAAATATATCACAGAATCCAGTGCCCAGAAATTAGCCCAGGGCATCGATAGATAGTGGAGAATATATTAGATATAACATAGCTTAGGATGCAACAAGTCAGTATAATGTTATATTGCTTCATTCAATAAATCAGAGCTCCCTAGGTCACTATTATCACTGATGTTCAGCGCTGAGCTGTTGCAGGACTCTCACTTCTCGCTCCTTCTTCTGCTTTATCAGACAGAGCTGTGGATAGAAAATACATTCAATAAACTGACAGATCTGCAGGCCTCAACTGAGTACTGCGTGAATGTCACTGCTGTGATGGAGATTACTACTGTCATACCCGATCTGACTGGGGAGACAAGCCATGTAGTTTGTGCCAAAACACCAGGAGCTCCAGGTAATCTATAAACAACATTCATATCAACAGGTTCCTTGTCCTTATATTATACTTCAAGGGACAGAAGGTTCATATGAAGATTAAAGGGAAGGAAAGGCTTAAATTAAGTAAGCTTTATCAGAAAGGTCTATATAAATACACCAGTAAACCCTCAAAGTAATGCTGCTCTGAGTCCTCCATCAAAAGAAACACTAGATTTCTTCACTTCTATTGTGTACACATGGGCTTCTGTATCAGACTTAGCAGTATAAACTTCCAGGGCTTGGGCTTGAGCATGCTCAGTTTGCTCCTCTCTATCCCTCCCTTTTCCCCCCTTCCTCCCCCACTGCTGTAAACTGAGCCCAGAGCTATGAGTAAGTAGGAAGAAAGCAGGACGTGATGTCACACCAAGCTACTATGGCAGCTGTTATTATAAACAAACATTCTACAGAATACAGAATAAATATAGTGTTATAGCTTTCACTATTGTGGCTCATCTATTGGCAATACACTGCTTCAGTAGCTTTCCTTCTCCTTTAAATAGGTAGTTTGTTTACCTTTAAATTAACTTGCATACAAAGTAGACACGTGATATTCTGAGACTGATTAAACTATTATTCAGCAGCTCCTCCAGATTAAAATATAATTGGTTGTCTGGGTCCATTTCCCCTAGCAACCAGGCAGTGAAAGAATGGAAGGTAAATAGGAGAGACGAAAATAGAAATATAAGCCATAAAGAGTAAAAATAATACTAAAACTGAAGCTCCAGAAGAACATTTTTATTTTAGTTTATCTGAGTGGGTGCAGCCATGATTGCTTTGACAAGCAAACCCAGTAGCTTTAATGAAACAGCGACCCCTGGAGGGCAAATTCTCTTGAAAAACAGGTTTGAATTGTCTCTTTCACCTGATTTAGTGGTAAGGTATTAGTAAATGCCTGTGACTGGTGAAAAATACAGAGATATGTTGGGGAACTTGATCTTACATTCAGTTTTCCTTTTATTTCAGGTTTGACGGCAGACAAAGTTATTTTTATTTCTACGGGACTTATTATTCTTTGTTGTATATTCACGGGATTCAGCTATGTCTTCTCCAGACACTACAGACTGATCAAAATGTGGCTATATCCCCCGTACAATATACCCCCCGACATACAGCAGGTGAGCCGCACTCCTTTCCCTCTTTATCATATAGAAGCATAGTCAGTGAGACTGAAAAATACTCCAATATATAATAAAAGGCACTAGGTTTGCCCAGGAGCAGTAACCCATAGCAACCAATAAGATGTTTGCTTTTAAAGGAACAGTGTAAAAATAAGAACTATGCTGTGCAAAATAAAAAATGTCTCTAATATAGTTAGTTAGCCAAAAATTTAATGTATAAAGGCTGGAGTGACTGGATGTGTAACATAATAGCCAGAACACTACTTTGTGCTTTTTCAGCTCTCTAACTCTGAGTTAGTCAGTGACTTTAAGGGGGGCCACATGGGACATATCTGTTCAGTGAGTTTGCAATTGATCCTCAGCATTCAGCTCAGATTCAAAAGCAACAGTTATGACCCATGTGGCCCCCCTCAAGTCACTGATTGGTTACTGCCTGGTAACCAATCAGTGGAAACCAAGAGAGCTGAAAAGCAGGAAGTAGTGTTCTGGCTATTATGTTAGACATCCAGTCACTCCAGCCTTTATACATTACGTTTTTGGCTAATTAACTATATTAGAAACATTTTTTATTTTGCACAGCCTATCTATTTACCCAGTTTTTATTTTTACACTGAACAATTCCTGATTGGGAAGAGACAAGTAAATGCTACCTGCTGAACGGGAAGCTTTACCTTAGTTTACATTTTTTTTGGTTTTAAATTAAATATTCATCTTATATTATAATTACCCTTTATATATTATCAACAAATTCTATAATGCTCTAACTCCCTAAGCCGCCTTCCATTAAGGGCAGAGACACACGCTCGGAATCGGGGAGATTAATCGCCCAGCGAGAAATCCCCTCTTCTTTGGGGCGACTAATCTCCCCGAACTGCCTACCGCTGGCTAGAATATAAATCGCTGGTGGGATGGCAATCGTTGCGCTTCGCTTTCCATAGTTGCCCCAAGTTGCCTCACAAGGTGCCGTCCTGCCGGCGATTTAGATTCTAACTGGCGGGAGGCAGTTCAGGGAGATTAGTCGCCCCGAAGAAGAGCCGATTTATTGCAGAGCAACTAATCTCACCGAATCTGAGCGTGTGTCTCTGCCCTAAGAGAAGGAGTAGATGTAGAAATATTCAGCACGTGATCCATCTTATTCCCTTTCCCTAGAACACCGTATATGACCCACTGCTGTTTATTTCCCTCTAGTACTTGCAAGATCCCCCCTGGAATGGATTCCTAGAAGAAAGCAAAGAAATGCATTTGGCAGAAGAGCAGTACGATCATATTTCCATTGTGGAAAGTGAATCCTGACAGAAAAGCCATTATTCTTGTAATGAAGGAACCATAAAGAATAAGAAGAAAACAGTTGAGAGGAAGAGGCTGAAAAGGAAGAGGTGTCCCCTCAGCTCTCAATGTGGTTACAGGTTTAGGGAGCCTTGGGCATTGCTGGGAACTTTTGTAAAATACTTTACAAATCGAAGGTATCCAACACTCCACATTATGAACTATAACTCCATGCACAACGCTTGTTGGAAATGGCGTTTTAACAATAGCTGGGGGTGGAACCCATGAAACATAGAACATACAGGCTCCTTGAGTCAGGACAAAAAAAAAACACCCACCCCAAAAATTATTGGTCTTAATGTGCACTTTTAGGTGGATGCCATTAAAGTCAATGGTGACTCCTAGCAGTATAGACTCTCTCTGCTGGCAGAGAAAACGCTCACTGCGGCTATTGAGAATGTTCAGCCTTGTGAAACACAAATTTCAGTAACTTAATTTATATGAATGTGAATATGCAGAAAAGTTCCATGCACAGATTCCCATTTATTGCACTGCACTTTAAAGGGAACATAAATAGCAGAAAATCTCATCCAAAATTGTATATTTTTCCATTAATTATGGAAGTATTGTGACTGTTGTTAAAAATGTCGTATGATTTTATAAAATAAACTGACTAAAATCTCTATAGTTGTGCCGAAAGCTGGCCGTACATTATAATATCCACTTGTTTCATGAGATTACCAGACAATCAGATCTTTCTCCGACTGGTGGTTAATGAAAAATGAAAAATATCTCGAAGCTGAAGATAGAGGTGCACCATTAAACTGCTAATAAATTCCCAATATATTAGGGGAAATACCCCCACCGGAGCTCCCCCAAGTAAAAAACGATACTTGAAAGAAAAGGGTCTGTATAGGGGAGAATTACTTGAAAAATGGGATCTCACTACTGGGAATGAGTATAATAAAACACACTTTATTTATTCAAAGTCTAAAATACACACACAAACATATTAAAGATAGATTGAACATAGCAGCAAAGTGTTAAGTGTGGATTTATTTGTTGGAAACAAACAAAGTAGTGCTACACAAACACTCTCACCACTATTTGTAGCGTCGGGTGCCGACTGTGACTCTTGTCTGCTCAGGTCTGGTCCATATTCCAGAAAATATTTCAGCAGCACTCCGATTTGGTGAAAAAAATCGTAATTTATTCGTGCCTCAAGATAAGCGACGTTTCATGCTTATCCTGCCCTTCATCAAGCCGAAAACCAAATAAATTACGATTTTTTCACTAAATCAGAGTGCTGCTGAAGTATTTTCTGATTCATTTGTTGGATTAACGTAGAAGTAATATCACATCTATTTTAAATTATTTTAGTACCTGGGTACTATTCTGGGAATATAAATATGCAAATAATATAGTGAATAAAGTACCCCCTCTTGTAAAATATAAGGATATTATAAGTTACCGAGGAGTTTCATGACCATATAAAAAACGAGGCTGAAGGCCGAGTGCTTTTATACAGGTCATGGAACTCCGAGATAACTTCTAATATCCTTATATTTTGCAACTGGGGGTACTTTATTTATTATAATACACAAGTTTCAGTGAGTCATGTGACAGAAATGACATCAGAACTCACCGTTTATAACCGATGACATCAGAACTCACAGATTATAAGGATATAATTTACAAGATATTCATGGCTTTTGTGTATTATATGTACATAATAATCCGCAAAATTTCCACCGAATGCCCCAGTTGCCTTACAGTATCGTTATATCAATCTTTACACAGGAATAAAGACCTGTAATCATGGCAACCACTTGGCACAACACAATTCATCACCTCACCTGACCATTGCTGCAATGCAATGCACGTATTACTCGCGTCATTTATATGGGAATATTTTTCCACTCACTTCTCACAAGTTTGAAGTCCTGAATCATTGCTGCTATTGACAAGCTGAAACTTTAGGCTGGTGCAATACGTTCATTATATAAAATATGGCATTTGTAGCCGCATTCATTTTTAGGGTTTAGTTTTCCTTTAATGCTGGTTCCATGGATTTTAAGGCATCTGGCACGTTAGCGGTTCCTTTATTTTCTCTGAATGTTTTATTATATCAAAGGGAGGAGCCTCATTCTGAAACCCCCATGTATCTTTATGGGTCGTTGTTTGCAAACCTGCTGCCAGTAACTTCCCTTTTATTGTAGTTCTGCTAATGATTCATCGGAGGTTGTTATTCAGTATCTGCACCAGGTGTTCCTGATCTAAACTTTCCCACTATGCCAGAGAATGGCCCGGGCACAATAAAACAGGAACATAATAATGGAGTTTATTTGCAAATCTGCAGATTAGAGACAACACCAAGTCAGATGATCATATAAAGGCACAGTGCCTATGGCATCACAGATACAGTAAATAGCGATGAGTGAATTTCTCCTGTTACGATTCGCTGAAAATTTTTTCACAGAATTTGCGAAACGATGAAAAATTTGCGGTCGTCAACATTTTTGACGCCTTTGAGGCTGGCGAATTTTTGCGGCATTTGTATTCGTCTGCGACAAAACACGGAAATCCGCCTCAATTTCGCACCTGGCGAATAAATTTGCCCATCACTAACAGTAAATAAAGATGAAAAATAAAACCTCTAATGTATTAGGATAATAGCCGTTAACTTTCACTTCCATGAGCTTTGACGTAGCACTTGACTTGCTGCCTTATACCGTTATGTTGTCATGCGAATGATTTTAAATCCTTATATTTTATGTACTTTTTTTTTTTCTCTTACAAGAGTTCATAGCAGCATTGCTCTTAAAGGAGAACTAAAACCTTAAAATAAGTATGGGTAGAAGAGGTGTATTTTATGTTCTCTACTAGAAATTACTGTACCAGCCCAGAGGGGTTTAGTACCTTACAAGTTGTCCTCAGCAGATCACCATCTTGGATCTTGATAGGTAGCCTTTTGGGTGTCAGTGGCACTGCACATGCTCAGTGTGCTCTGGGCTGTTGTCAGGAAGCTGAGCTTAGGGATCATGAAAACTGATGCTACAGGGCAGACTATGCATTTCTGATGCAAAAGGGGTTCTGAGCTGCCATGTAATATGAATCTGAATGAATTACTTGTATTATGAATTTTATATTGTTTACACACTTTATATTGTGAGTAGTAGGGGCGCTTCAGCTATTCAGACGGCACTGTTCCAGGGGCGGCTTTAGGAGCAATCAGGGTCTCTTGCAATAGCAGTATGGCCACCCTCAACTTGCTCCATCATGAAATAGGTAATCAGGGGGGGAGGGGTATCAGGACTGCATACCATGGAGCTTCCCGATGAGTCGGTCCTTAAAGGGATACTGTCAAGGGAAAATTGATTTTTATTTTTTTTTTGTCATGTGATTTGTGCTCTGATAAACATTAGTCACTCCTTACTGCTATACTGCAAGTTGGAGTGATATCACACCCCTTCAGCCCATCAGCAGAACAATGGGAAGGTAACCAGATAACAGCTCCCTGGTGGATATACAAATCCAGGTCCCACTGCGACTCCTTTAGTTACATTGAGAAATAACAGCCTGCCAGAAAGCAGTTCCATCCTAAGTGCTGGCTCTTTCTGAAATCACATGACCAGGCAAAATGACCTGAGATGCACCTACACACCAATATTACAACTAAATACACTTGGGTTAGGAATGAAATTTTAGATGGCAGAACAGTGTAATTTAGAAATATAAACTGCACCATAAAAATCATGACAGAATCCCTTTAAAGTGGACTTGTTACCCAGACATATAAAGCTGTATAATAAAAGTCCTTTTCAAATTAAACATGAAATCCAATTTCTATTTTTTTATGAAAGCATTCATAGCATTTAAAAATCTCAGCTGTCTATATTGCCTGCTCCTCCTCCCCCTTTCACTTTCCATTCAGCACTTCCTACATGTCCCTGCTCTCCCCCCATTCCCCCAGTTCTCTTCACCATTTAATTGAGTAGCCAGGACATGGGGATGGACATCAGGCAGGGTTGGACTGGAAGTTGTGGGGCCCACCGGGGCTAATGCCCCAGGGACCCCCTTCGGCCGCCGCTGCCGCTCCAGAGTGCTTCAGGGGACTAGTGCGCATGCGCGCGGTGCCGCATTTGTGCGCACGCGCGCAGCGCTACCTTTTTGCGCATGCGCAGATATTTTACTCTACCGTGACCCCGAACAAAGTGGGGTCGCGCCGCCCCACTAAGTAGCGGATCTGGGCCGGCGGGGCCCACAAGAGCCCGGGGCCCACCGGGGTTTTTCCCGGTGTCCCGCCGGCCCAATCCGACACTGACATCAGGTCCCCCATTCTGGTGCACAAACAAGATTTTGAGATGATACAAGACTTCAAGACTTCAAATAAGTTATACAGTGTAATTAAGATTCATTTTGCTTGACTAACATGATAAAATGGGATTTGGAATAATTTTTTTGGGTGATGGGTCCCCTTTAAGCTCAGGTAAGTGACAGCAGCCCAGAACATGTCAGCAGAAAAGAAGATGGGGAGCTACTGGGGGTGTTTTCAGAGGCACAGATCGTCCCTGCTTCCCCTTTGATACAGAACCCCAAAACATAAGAGGGCTTATTTACAATGCCCCACGCAGTGTACAAAGTGTAATAAAAGGGCCACAATCTGCCATTTTTTTACTTTGCCCACAGCATGGCAGATTATGCAAATGCATGCTCTATTTTGGAGTGCAGAGACGTCTATGTTGCCTCATATATATATATATACAGTAAAGTGTAAGTATTCCCACCTTATACATATACATTGGATTAGATGCCTCTATAGAAAGTGGGAAAATACAGGGCTACTATATAACTCTTAGTACAAAGCTGATTCGCTGGTCGATCTTGGAATCAGAAAAGACATTTTTCCTCCTCTGAGAGGCTTCAGATGGGGGTTTTTTTTCCCGTATTCCTCTGAATCGACCGCAGTTAGTAGATTTCAACTAGGCAAAAAGTTTGAAGTCGATGGACGTAAGTCTCTTTTTCAACCTCGTTTACTATGTTTACGTATAAACAGAAAGATGCACTTACAGACTTTTGGATCAAACGAACATACAAAGTTCTCTTAAATATTCACAATCACAGTTAAATAAAAACCATAAAAAACATAGAAACGTTTCAAATAAAAATTCTGCATTATTGTTACCCGTAAGAACGATTCACATATGTAATGTTATTTATGTATAATATCGGCTCCCAACTGCCTTTATTCCTATCGGAATCTCAAAGGAATAGCAACTGATAACCGATACGTTTCTCCTGTTTCACACTCCCTGCCCTGCTCCTTTCTTACTTCCTTCCACCTTTGCTCTCCTACTCTGTGTTTTCTTGAGCCAATCAGATATTTGCTTTCAGTATTCTGCCTGCAGTAGACTGATCAAATCAAATTGCTGATTGGTCGCTGGGATTAGGTGCAATGGAACAAATACGCCCTATAGGCTTTTATGGGTAAACAGGTAAAAGTAGTGATGGGTGACCTTTCATGTCGAGTGAATGGCCAGTGATCTGGGGCAAGAAGCAGCTTTTGATTGGTGCATCAGGTAGCGGCACATAATGTGGCCCTTTAGATCCCATTATAATGCACATATAGACAGCTAGGATACTGCCTGGGCCTGTGCCTATCAGACATTTTCAGTACAGGTATGGGACCTGTTATCCAGAATGTACAGGACCTGGGGTATTCCCAACAACAGATATTTCTGTAATTTGGATCTTCATAACTCAAGTCTACTAGAAAATCATATAAACATTAAATAAACCCAATAGGCTGGTTTTGCTTCCAATAAGGATTAATTATATCTTAGTTGGGATCAAGTACAAGTAGGGTTGTCACCTTTCCCCCCCGACGAACTCCCGGGGAGGCGGGGCCATAATGCAACGGGGGGTGGGGCGGGACTGTGATGTCAGGGGCGGGACTAGGATGTGGTTGTCGGTGATTGGCCAATCGTCGTGTCAATCCCAGGAAATCCTGCCTGGTTTTCCAAATTTGGAAAACCGGCCAGCCAGTTTTTACCCGAATAGCCCTTCCAAAAACCGGGCTGTCTGCGTCAAACCGGACAGGTGGCAACCCTAAGTCCAAACTACTGTTTTATTATTACAGAGAAAAAAAGAAAATCATTTTTATGGAGTTTATGGGAGCCATCCGTAATTCAGAGCTTTCTTGATAACGGATCCCATACCTGTACAATAAGGGGGGATAGTGGAGGTACAATGCTGGTTCTCTAGCAACAAGGTCCTTATCACTTTTCTGGCAAGCCTTATTGTTACGAAGAAGCCATACTCTACTGAGCGAATGATCGAGTTATTTCCTCTTCCTAGTGTCGGACTGGGTCTCCTATGGACCAGCAGAAACCCTGGGTCCACTCTCACAGCAATTACATATAGATAGTGCCAGGTTTAAACATTGGCCTACTGTGGATTTAAAGGAACAGTAACACCAAAAAATTAAAGTAATGAAAATATCATGTAGTGTTGCCCTGCACTGGTAAAACTGATGTTTGCTTCAGAAACACTACTATAGTTCATAACAAGCTGCTGTGTAGCAATGGCGGAAATTGAAAAAAGACTATATGGCACAGGTTAAATAGTGGATAACAGATAACACCATTATGTTCTACAGAGTTTATCTGCTGTGTAACCTGAGCCTTTTCTCCTTTGAATGGCTGCCCCCATTGCTACTAGTGATGCACCGAATCCACTATTTTGGATTCGGCCAAACACCCGAATCCTTTGCGAACGATTTGGCCGAATACTGATCCTAATCCTAATTTGTATATGCAAATTAGTGGTGGGAAGGGGAAAACATTTTTTACTTCCTTGTTTTGTGACGAAAAGTCACGCGATATGCAAATTAGGATTCGAATTCGGTTTGGCTGGTCAGAAGTATTCGGCCGAATCCGAATCTTGCGGAAAAATCCTGGCCAAATCCTGGATTCGGTGCATCACTAATTGCTACACAGCAGCTTATTTATATAAACAATAGTAGTGTTTCTGAAGCAAACACATCAGTTTTACCAGTGCAGGGCAACGCTGCATTATATTTTTATTACTTTAAAACAATTTCAGTTTTTGATGTTACTGGTCCTTTAAAGGGGTTGTTCACCTTCCAAACACTTTTTTCAGTTCAGTTGGTTTTAGATTGTTCCCCAGAAATAAAGACTTTTTTCAATTACTTTCCATTATTTATTTTTTACGGTTTTTCCAAAATCTAAGTTTAAAGTTAAATGTCCGTGTCTCTGGTGTCTCAGTCTGGCAGCTCAGTAATTCAGGTGCAGATTCTGAACTGTTACAATTTTACAACATTTAGTTGATCCATTTCTCAGCAGCATCTCTGGAGTATTAGCAACTATTGTATCAATTCTAACAGCTGCCTGTAATGAAACCCAGAGATTCTGCTCAGCAGGGACAAAGATAAGAAATGTATCAACTAAATTTATCAATTTAGAACAGTTTATAGGGTCGGCGACCCCCCTCCCAGAGCGGCTTTAGAAGGTGAAAAATTACACTTTACACTTCAATATTAGAAAAACGGTGACACATAGAAAATAGAAAGTTATTGGAAAAAGTTATTTCTGGTGAACTATCTAAAAAAACAACTAGTTGTTTGAAGGTGAACCACACCTTTAAGGACGGGCTGTTGGCAATTCCCCTGGCCTGGGTCAGCTGAAAGCTCATCTGGTGACCTGCGAGGCCAGTTTGGCACAGTATATACAGTGAAAAGATATCTATAAATAGTTGAAAACTGGCAATGTTCCTACCCACAGTGCATTTAACAATTCTTCATGTGCGTCAAGTCCTGTTATATGAAGAAAAGGTCTCCAGGTTCCAGTTATTCCAGATACCAGAGCCCATACTTGTGTCTATAAATATAATGTACAAACACCCACATAGACTCTAAATAAGCCAGCAGGTTGTGTGTCAGAGTTCATATTTGTTATACATAAAGACATTCCTGAGTAAAGGTGAGTGAAGGTGTGTCTGTTGTGGTTCAGCAAACACACAGGTGCAAATAGAGAAAAGCCCAGGCTGCCATTGTTATACTTCCTGATTCTCCTCCGACACCAAAGTCAGTGTTCCGTAAGTCTCCCCGACATCATCCGGGCCCTGAGTCGGCAGGTGCGGAGGGTTGTAGAAAGGCTGGCTTAGGTACTAGGGAAATAAGGAAATAAAAATACATAAGTACAGGTGTACAGGTGCTTTTAAAAAGATAAGTAAAGTCTAAAATAGAATAAGGTTAGAAATGGTGTATTTTGTATACTAAACATAAACATGAACTTACTGCACAACAAGCCTAATCAAACAAATGATTTATGCTTTCAAAGTTGGCCAAAGGGGGTCACCATCTTGTAACTTTGTTATACATCTTTGCAAGACCAAGACTGTGCACATGCTCAGTGTGGTCTGGGCTGCTTAGGGATCGTCATAAATGATCAAAACAGCACAAGACAAATAATATCTGCCAGAAGCCGATACAACAAGACTGTACGATACAATAATCAGAATATACAGACTGCACTGGGTCCTGTGTTGTCATGTAATCTAATGGGGATTTTATAGTTTTTGTATTGTTTAATACAAACTTTCTCCAACTCTGCAGAACCAGTGGCTGCAGCAAAATAATCCTCCAAATCCCAGTTTATCTGTTTAAATCTGGCTCCATGATCTTTGTCCCTGCAGCTGGAGTTGGAAGCAGTAAAGGGGATGTAAAGGCAGAAATAAAATCCAATACAAATCTCTACACAGTCACCGACTGCTCTACAGGGAAACAAACAAAGCTGCTTGAGTTCTGCATGGCTGGGAAGTAAGGTGAGGGCTCCCCCTGCTGTACATAAGTATGATTGTTTCCCTGCAGAGCAGTTGGGGACCGTCTGACAATTCCTATCCACAGCAGTAAATGAAGGAAGAATTTCTCTGCATACAGTCAGGTTTCTTATAAAAACAGTACACATTTTTTAATTTAAGTATATTGGAGATAGGTTGCTTTTTCATTAAAGAAAGTAAAAATGGGATTTTATTATTTTGTCTCAAAGCAACTTCCTGAGAACATTTTTACGAATGTTCAGTGGTTATACATTTATGTGTAAAAATATTGAAAGCAGCTACTTTATTAATCTGGCTGTTCCCGTTCTCTGCACTACCGGTTCTGACTGAAACGAAGGAGAAGAAGCCAGCTGATTAACAGATGTAGGGGAGAAATTACTTCTGCTACATTTGTTGAGGAGTTAGAAGCAGAGACCCATTTCAATAGCAATTACATTTACCAATAACTTTAAAGGAGATATTCTGTGAAAAAATGGGAACATGCCTGTGTATTATATTCTTAAATATAGAAGGAATGTGCTGAAAAAGTAGTGTTTTGGGTTGATTTATTGAAAATTTCTGCTAGCCCCACCCACCTGTTCCACTTCCTGTTGCCTCCTTTCCCAGGCTGTGCAGGGGAGTCAGCGGCATTCAACTCACTGCACTGTATGATAGGAACCAATCAGAAGCTAGTCTGACCTGATAGGGAACTGAAGCTTTTCTTTGCTTGTGTAAACGCAGGGCTGCGTTTTGGTAGGGACCGTTAGGACAAACCCACCCCTCATTTTAAACACAGACAAGGACCATAACAAATCTATAGGGAGCTCCAATAAATGGGCAATTTTTTTAAGATAATATAGATTTTTATTAATATTAATTTTTAGCCCAAAGTAAAACCATCACCGTATATTATTCACAATTGTCTACAATTTTAGGGGCTTTTTACATCTCCTATATATATGCTTTAAAACTACTGAACACTTATAATGAATGGATACATGTACAGTACTGTATATTGTGAGTGGGTCCCTAAGCTCAGTAAGTGACAGCAGCACAGAGCATGTGCAGTGAATCAGCAGAAAAGAAGATGGGGAGCTACTGGGGCATCTTTGGAGACAAAGATCTTTACTGCTAAAGGGCTGTGGTTGCCTTGGGCTGGTACAGAAGCACGAAACATAATGTGCAACGTTTGTAGCCTAATTATTTGTTGAACTTTAGTTTTCCTTTAAAACCAACAAAAGGAGGACAGTTAAGGGCAACATCGCTAAGCTATGATGATTTTCATGTATCCTTGTTCAACTGAAGAAGCCCCTCAGATAAATTGTGAAACATTTTCAAGAAACCTCTGAAAAAGTCCAGTTGCTTTAGACATATTTCTACTAGATATCACTAAGCATGGCTACTTACTGCTCATAATGAAGCCTGTTTGCTGATGGTTTAATAGAAGCAGAAGTAGAGACTTTCAAGGAAATAAAAACCTTCACAAAAAACAAAGGGCTCTTCTAAGCACTATTGCCCATTAAGCTGCTCCGAGGACTTTAAGTCTTACCCACTAAGTCACAAACTGAGTTTCAGGTTGGAAGGAAAAAACATTGGATCAAATACAAACCTCTTTCAGATGCTCAGGGAAGGAGTATTTAGGGAAACACAGATATTTTGCTACTTTATATATCGTAGATCCTAAATAAAACATTCCAACGATGATCACTGCGGATATGAACAGGGGGATTATGAAGGTAAGAGCGATCTTCCACCCTGGGATAAGACCTGCAAAAGAGAAAGCACATGATCAGTCTTGATCTCCTTTCTTCTTTATACTGTCCAACCCCCAACATGGGACATATAGCAATGATTTGGGTAAGGCAAAAATGAATGTCTGCTTCTATGGGGGGCAGAAAGTACTTTCTCATGGGGTCAATAGGGTAAACTAGCCAGTGCC
This sequence comes from Xenopus laevis, assembly GCF_017654675.1. Classification (NCBI taxonomy): domain Eukaryota; kingdom Metazoa; phylum Chordata; class Amphibia; order Anura; family Pipidae; genus Xenopus; species Xenopus laevis. Next base: position 14,137,219 of record NC_054373.1, read on the forward strand.
CAGCATGCAGGTCCATCAGTAATCATGAGGCCTCAAGTTAACAGATTGTTTCAATTACTAGCCCATTGTTGGCCCTGCCAACAAGGAGAATGGAGCTCCAACAGTGGCGAAAGTATATGGACAAATTAAATTTAGAAGTTGACCAAGTCTACCAAGATATATTGAAATTGCTAATTAATTATGGCCTTGCTGGGCCTTCTACACTCCTGGGCCCCCTGCAACTGCTTCTCCTGTAGTTACACTAGTGAGCCCCCCAATAAAAAGCCCTATGCTTCCATAGCCACATTCCTGATCTGCTCATAAAAACTGCTAATGACAAACCCCTCCAATTGCCTCTACCACAGGGCCCCTTAAAGGAGTACCCAAATCTCAACCCAATCTGCCCAACTAATGGTCAACCAGCTGGTCACTGTGACTTTTGAGTCAAACCGCACATCACTACAGTGCAGTACCCTCTTTAAGGCTGATGAAGTTTCATGAGCCGCTCTTACCATCATGTGTGGTTTTCTCACAAATGGCTTTGCTTAATTCTCCAGTTTTGTTAAAATCGGGGGCATAGGCCTGGACTCTTATGCAGTAGTTGGTCCATTTGTCGAGGTCGGCCAAAGTTTCAAAGTTCTGTATAGAGTCCATGCTGGTGACCTAAAGCAAATACAGAACCAGATGTTGCATTTCAGCTACTAAATCCGATCATGAGGGTAAATGTGACTGTCAAGTGTCAAGAGCAGAAATAATTAATGTAATATACAGACTACTTACAAGTGAAGGCTCGCTCTGTCTCCAGTAAAACAGTTTATATTTGAAATCCCCATATAAGTCCTTTAGCGACATGCCATCAGATTCTCTCATAGGGCCAAAAAAGCTCACATCCAGGTACCCAGCCCGTGACGCCACTCTTACTTCTGGGGCAGAGATAACAGCTGGGTACAGAGACAGAATGGAAAGTTGAGTTACCTGTAAGTGCACGTATCTTCATCACACAGTAAGGTAGGTTACTGGATACAATATTATTCTATGGCAGTGTACATCTGGCCTGTGTTTTCTTATGATTTTATTCTACAGCTGCATAGTTGCTAGGACCTCTAATCCTAGAAACCAGAAGGTGGTTTGGATGTTGGTAGGGATTAACATTCTAGTGCTCCCAAATACACAGGAAGGTCCACCTGTTTGGCCACCTGACCTGGTCATATTGGGCTGATCCAATCGTTTGGTCCCGTTCAAGTGACCAAATCATACCGGGAGCCTATGGAGTTCCTTGATAGGTTTGCCCCTCTAGGGTACAAGGATCCCCAGTTACTTAAATATCCGTTTTAAAAAAAAATGGTGAGTGGCAATAGTGCAGATTATAATTAAGAGGATCTAAATCCTGTGCAAAACTGTTGCACTGCACCCCGTCTTGCAGATGCAAGGACATTCCCCATGTTGCTTAGCCAGCCTCCCATCAGTCACCCTGCTGATATCTTACAAAACGAGATAACTGGGCATATTGTAGGTTCTCAAAAATTACATCTGATTTAGACAAGAGGGGGAGCACATGCAGCTGTTTAGTTGTTTGGTGATGGAAGGAGAACCAAAGCCAGAGTAATGAGTCCCCCTCTAAAGCCCTTCCAAACCACAATACCGGGGACCTCCTAATTGTGGTCATGTGCTGTACCTTGTTCTGAAAAGTAGGGTAGCACTGTAGGGCTGGTGGGTGCCATCTTATGCTGCTTCATGTCCTCTGCTCTGTGATCACTGATACTGAGAACACACAGTTGAAGGCAAGTCCTGCCCATGCTCTGCCAGGAGATTGCAAAGTGGACCTGGAGCACCCCAAGAAAATGCCAACAACCCTCTTTTTCAGAACAAGGTTCAACAAATGGCCATGATTAGGTGGCCCTTTAGGAGTAGTTTGGGAGATGGTGTGGTCTCTGGAGGGGGGGGGGTCAGTTATTACTCAGGCTTTAGTTCTCCTTTGGAGATTTTAGCTCCAGTTGCAGAAACAAAGAACATGAAGCCAGAATTACAACTCTCATTGGAGGATTATCTTGCATTCATTGGTTCATGCTGGTGCTTCCATATCATTGCTGTAGATTCTATGACCTGATCATGGAAGATTTTCAGATGTTGGCCCAAAAGAACAGACCAGAAATAGACAGTCATACCCTTAGCAATGCATCCACCTGTCCAACCCCTGGGCCGATTGGTGGTATACCATAGAGGAGCACCAATGTCTGGCCACCTACAGTGTTCTTCTGAATGAAGCACCCAGTGTGCAGATAAAACACCTTAATCATCTCCCGTCAAAGTACCCTTGGCATAACTGAGATAGAGGCAGAGTTTGAATAGAAGAAACAGAGGAAACTTACTCTGTGAGTATGGATCAAAGGGAATCGTCACCCATTCAGAAATGCTACTGTTAAGCTCAGCTCTCATCCGCACAATGGAATCGTAAGTAATAACTGAGAAATCACATTGCGTCTCATTTGTCTGGCAGATTTTAGTGTAATTTGTTGCCCTTTGGAGATCCCTGGAAAAGAAACTTAAAGTCAGCTTTGTGGAGTTGCTACACGGCCATTTCTTGAATTTACTTTACTTTTAAGAAGCCTGCAAAGTCCAACATTCCATTGCCATCTGTTCTAGCCAATAGGAATCTCATGAAATGCTGATTTTCCGGTTTACTCCTGCTAACTTAAATTCGAGGACCTGGCTGGTGAGTTGTGATGTTTTCATACAATTAGAAAACAAAACCATGGACATCATAATGTGCCACGGGCCTTGGGGATTCTGGTGCACAAAGTACACTGCATGTTTTAATTAGCTTTTCTAGACTCATAAAATATATATTAATCCTTTACATCAAGCCATTCAAGCCCAATCAGCTCTTGTTCAAACTTAGGTCCCACCAGTTGTGTAAGAAGAGAAGGTAACGGCAGTGGTACAAACTTTGGTCCTGTGCCTTTTTCTGTGGCTTGCAACATATTTGATCTTATGCTCATTGTATATCTACAATCTCTGCCATAAAGTGAGACAGAATTGCTGCTTTATTGCAGGATAAGAAGCCGAGGCAGTGCCATGTCTTGCAGGAAATCTCATTTTTGTGCCCCTGGCCATTCCTCAAGACATATTTGATAATGTAACAGTCTTAACTTTGCTACTTGTCAATCAGATGGTATTTACTGGCCAGCTATTACCCCTCTGTGCTACATGTACCCCTCTGTAAAGTAAATGGCATGTTCCTGAGCTCTTAAAGGAAAACTATACCCCCCAAACAATGTAGGTCTCTATAAAAAGATATTGCATAAAACAGCTCATGTGTAAAACCCTGCTTCATGTAAATAAACCATTTTCATAATAATATACTTTTCTAGTAGTATGTGCCATTGGGTAATCATAAATAGAAAATTGCCATTTTAAAAAATAAGGGCCGCCCCCCCTGGGATCGTAGGATTCACTGTACTCACAAACATACCAACAAACCATACATGTTAGGTCACATGAGCCAATTAACAGACAGAGTTGTGTCTTTTGCTTCCACACTTCTTCCTGTTACAGTTAGAGTTGTAGTATTTCTGGTCAGGTGATCTCTGAGACAGCACACAGAACATCACAAAATGGTGGCTCAAGGCAAGAGATGTAAAAGGGCAATATTTACTTAAATATATATTCCAGTTTGGTAAGATTCTTAAATATGCCACTTAATATGATATAAACTGTTGCTTAAGTGTTCATTTTGGGGGTATAGTTTTCCTTTAAAGGGATACTGTTATGGGGAAACATACTGTTGTCATTGTTAGTTTTGTAAATAGACACTGACATGATTACATAATTTGCAGGTGACATCTATTTCTATTATTATTATTAATAATAATAACAATAACTGCTTTGTTCTGCATCTTTTCAGTATAAAATTCGATTCACTATAAAACTGTCTGTTTTCTGAACCCCAGCAAGCAGCCATGTGATTGGAAGTCAGACTAAAAATAATAAATCACAACATCCTATGGGATGAAACTGACAATAAACTGGTCTGTAGACTTTACAAGGTGTTGCTACTCTGTACTCCAGATCCATTCATTAAAGCCTCCCAAAAGTGGCAAGTGGATCTCCCCTCAGTAAATTCAGACGACTGGGACCAGGCCACTGAGGGGCTATATAGTTTTCTGATATCAACCAGAGACCGTCTTATTCAATTTAAGTTTACCCATCAGCTTTATATTACACCGGTCAAACTGCAAAAACTTGGCAGATCCCCCAAAGCCAGGTGCCCTAAATACCGGCACCCTAATGTCACCTTCCACCATCTGGTCTGGGAATGTAGTCTGGTTTCCCGGTTCTGGACAAAGGTGATCGGCCACTTAAAGGAACACCTGGCCTTCCCTGGTACTGCTACACCCGAGGTGTGTCTGCTGGGAATAGTAGCGGACCTACTCCCACTAACTAGATCTAGAACTCTTATTAAGACTGCTTTATACTATGCCAAGAAATCTGTAGTCATGCGATGGATGTCCCCCCAACCCCCCACATGCAACATTACTAGTTAATAAGGGACTTCTCTACATTAAACTGACCTATGAAGCTCGTGGCTGCCCCACTAAGTTTGAGAAAGTGTGGTCCCCGTGGATTAATGTACATCCAGAACATGACCCCCACATTTCAATTTCTCCTACCCCCCATTAATAGTCATACTGGCTTATAAGATAGACTTGTGTACCCACTAATTGCTGGAATGATTTTGCACAGTGTAAATAATGTAGACTAATTGTACGACTATTGTTCATTGTGTATGTATGCTTTCTTTCCTTTTTCTTTCTGTTCCGCCCCCTCCTTTTTTTTTTCTGTTGAAAACTCAAATAAAAAGACACTTTAAAAAAAATAAAAAATAAAAAAAGGATAAATAACATTTTTATTAAAGGAGAAAGCAAGTCTTCTTCCACTTGGGGGTGCCAAATGTTAGGCACCCCCAAGTGATTGTATTTACTTACCTGAAACCCTGGGCCGGTGCTCCTATCAGCAGAAATGTGCACCGGTTTGGAGTATTCCAGTGAGCACCACGGAGCGATCCTCTTCCGGCTTCTTCTTTCTTCAAATTTCCCGGGGCAGACGCATGAGCAGTAGAACGAAATAGCCGACTTTTTAGTTAAAGTTCCTCTTTGTTTCGCTCGACTGCGCATCCGCACCCAAGAGAAGAAGCCGGAAGAGGATCACTTTGTGGTGTTCACTGGAATAACCCCGGGCTGGTGCAGTTTTCTGCTGATAGGAGCACTGGCCCGAGGTTTTAGGTAAGTAAATACAATCACTTGGGGGTGCCTAACATTTGGCACCCCCAAGTGGAAGACGACTTTCCTTCTCCTTTAAACGTTGTCATTTATCAGTGGTTATTTGATATAAACCTCATTTTCCTGTGCTTTTATTTCTGCAGAAAGATAATATCTTACAGCTTATATTCCGCCGCGTAAGTGTAGGCCTCGCTTCCATTGGTGGTGGGAGGGTCCCAGCGTAGGATGTTATTGAAATTCACTGAATCCATCCGGACATTCTGTGGCCTGGGAACTTTTCCAAACACTGCAAATCGTCCAAAGAACAAGGGAGTTACCAAATGGAATCATGTCATCTTTCTAATATTAATAACAAGCGTAATTAGTGGAGATTAATCCTGTGAAACTGCTGATGGAAGGAGAAGCTTTATTAAATGCATATGGAATTGGTTAATAGTTATAGTGAGTAATTGTTACATTGTGCAACACAAGTCTGCTGCTGACAAGGTTCAATGAATGATGAGATTTGTAGTTGGACACTTGCTGGGAGGGGTGCAATTACATGGGGTGCAGAGGCTGTGACTGCAACAGGATCCAGGGAGCACAAATTAATTTGATCTCATATAGTGGTGGAATTAGAGATTACTGGGACCAACAGCAAAATCTTTTTTTCTGGCCCTGCCAAATACCTAATTCAAAAGGTGTATTTTGCCCTTAGTGTCAGGGCCCGAAGGCTCTGCTAGGATTTGCGGACCTAGGAGGAAGCAGCAAGTCCAACACAGTTCACGGTAGAAGAAGAAGATTAATCAAAAAAGGTCAGTTCAGGCAGCAAAGTTCTTAGTCGATATAACAGGCCGAGGTTAATAACAGGAATCAAGATCAGAATAAGTAAATCAAACCCAGGAACACAATAAGTTGAACCTATAATTGGGCAAGGTCTGCAAGGCTCTGGCGTCTTTTATAGGTGGATTTTCACGCCAAACAAGCATGATAGCTTCATGACTTTGCACACGTTTTGACGCGCTGGCAGCATGACGCACACGTTTGAAGCATTGGCATCAGAACGTGCCACGTGGAACTCCCGGGCGCATCTTGTCCATGGGTAAGTATCCCTTACACTTACATTGGCACTGCTGTCCTGGGTCCTTTGCTTTTGTTTGAGTTGTTTATTAATGACCTTGAGGTTGGCACTGCAAAACATCCACACAGAATACCGCAGAGAGATTTGATGAAATTGAATAACTGGGCAGCGAACTGGTAAATGAGGTTCACTGTTGGATTTGGGGATTTTTGTGGGTAACAAGCTGTGTAACTCTAGGCAGTAGTGATGGGCGAATCTGACCCGTTTCGCCAAAAATTTGCCAAATGCATTGAAGTGAATGGGCGACAAATTTTTTGGACGTGCGACAATTTTTTTTCACTCATTGGATTCTAAGGGGCGTTTTTTTCACAGACAACCTGGTGCTTATCCCTATGGGCAGTAACAAAGGGAAAGTTGTGCACTAAAACCATTAGGCATTGGTGCAATAAGGCTGTGACCACAAAATTCATACAGACAAATACAATAGTTCATCTGCATATAATCTATATAAAGGACAATTAGACATTTTGTGCACTAATAAATGCCAGAACACTACTTCCTGCTTTTCAGCTCTCTAACTCTTGAGTTTGTCAGTGACTTTAAGGGGGGCCACATGGGACATAACTGTTCAGTGAGTTTGTAATTGATTCTCAGCATTCAGCTCAGATTCAAAAGCACCAGTTATGATCCATGTGCCCCCCCTCAAGTCTCTGATTGGTTATTGCCTGGTAACCAATCAGAGGAAACCAAGAGAGCTGCAAAGCAGGAAGTCGTGTTCTGGCTATTATGTTACACATCCAGTCACTCCAGCCTTTATACATTACATTTTTGGCTAACTAACTATATTAGATACATTTTTTTTATTTTGCACAGCCTATTTATTTACCCAGTTTTTATTTTTATACTGAACAATTCCTTTAAGATCCTCAGTATGTTTATATATGGTTGCTTTGGTGCTGCTTGCTTTCTTTTACCCTCATGATAAAAACTGCCTCATTAAATATAAGTCACCAATCCTGATTATGGTAACGTTTATTTCATGAACAATTACAAAAGGCCGACGCTATATCTGAAGGACAAAGGGCAAAAGTATTGGCACTAAGAGTGAAAAGCAAGAATGACACGAGGCATTGCAGATAAATGGTACCAGGGATGTTGCCCATAGCAACCAATCAGATCTTTGCTTTTGTTTTCTCTCTTGTAAGTGGTGGATTAAAGCTTGGTGCTGATTGGTTGTATTGGGAAACATCACCAGTGATATGTCACATCACATGCCTTTTCCTGGAACTGGGCTCAGAATTCCCCAGCTTGTAGGAATCATTGTTGATCTTTTTTAATGCAAGACTGACATCACAAGTCCTCCCCTCCACATGAAAAAATATTAACCCTTAATTAGTGGCAGAGTTTGCAGAAATATCCAGCATTCAACATGGCTGCCATCTTCACCTCATTATAGAAGTGACTTGATTAAGATGGTGGCTGTGATGAAAGCTGTCAGTCACTGAATCCCCTGCCTCCCTTATCCTTTAGGATTTGTGGTTTTTCAGTTATTTAGCCTTTTTTTCAGCAGCTCTCCATTTTGCCATTTCAGTCATTTGGCCCCTAGCAACCAGGCATTGATTTGAATAAGAGACTGGAATATAATTAGGAGAGGATCTGAATCAAAAGATGAGTAAAAAAAAAAGGAGCAATAACAATAAATGTGCGGCCTTACAGAGCATTTGTTTTTAGATGGGGTCAGTGACCCCCATTTGAAAGCTGGAAAGAGTCAGAAGAAGAAGGCAAATCATTGCAAAACTATTAAAAATACATGATGAAGACAAATTGAAACATTGCTTAGAAATGGCCATTCTATAACCTACTAAAATAAACTTAAAATAAAACTGAACCAACCATTTTAAAAGACTCTTTCTCATAAGGATAAGGGTAGAACTACATGGGCAATTTAGGTCCGGCCCGACACCACACGATGAAACTCTGGCGTCAAGTCGGATGCGCCGGAAATAAGGTAAAAAATAGGTAAAAAATAGAAATGTCGGATGAAGTCACAGCCGACAACATCGGACATTCCTACAACTAACCTTATCTTCGTTGCTTCCGTCTTGACTCCAACGTTTCGCCGCGAGGCGTCGGATTAGACCCAAATCGCCCATGTAGTTCTACCCTAATAGCGAAACTTTTGTCTGTTACCCTGTAGATTTAGGTCATCTGTAGGGCAGTGACATGCTCAGATTCGGGGAGATTTAGTCGCCTGACGACAAATCGCCTCTTCTTCCGGCGACCAATCTCACCGGAAAGCCAGAGACGGAACTAGGTGGGGGCGGGCCCTGTGGCCGGGCCCCGCCCCCCACCCTCTTGAATCTAAATCACCGGCGGGATGGCACTCGGAGCGCTCCTTTTTCTGAAGTCGCCAGAAGTTGCCTCGCAAGGCAACTAAATCTCCCCAAATCTTAGCGTGTCACTAGCCTTAGTGTGGTGAAGGCAATGGCGTCTGGCGGGGGTGGGAGGCCCAAACAGCCCCAATAAATAGTGACTGTCTATGGCAACTTGCCAGAATCTACAGGTTTGCCATGGGGAAGAGGGTGTCATTGCTCCCAGGCCGGCATCCCTATAGGGTCTGCTGGGAAAATTGTGGCACAATCTTCTGCAAGATTTAATCTTGTATCAGTGTGAGAATAGGGGAACATTTTGAGTGAGGTCCTATGAGGCAATAGTTTGGTAGTTTGGAAAGACTGTCTCCCATAAACTCCATTTTGATCAAATAATTAAAATTTTTTAAAAATTTCCTTTTTCTCTGTAATAATAAAACAGTAGCTTGTACTTGATCCCAACTAAGATATAATTAATCCTTATTGGAAGCAAATCCAGCCTATTGGGTTTATTTAATGTTTATATGATTTTCTAGTAGACTTAAAGCAGTTGTTCGTCTTTAAATTAACTGTTAATACGATGTAGAGAGTGATATACAATATCATAGACAATTTGCAATTGGTTTTCATTTTTCATTACTTGTGGTTTTTGAGTTATTTAGCTTTTTATTCAGCAGCTCTCCAGTTGCTATGGTCCATGTTACCCTAGCAACCATTTGAATAAGAGACTGGAATATGAATAAGAGAGGCCTGAATAGAGAGATCAGTCGTAAAAAGTAGCAATAACAATAAATGTGCAGCCTTACAGAGGCTAGATGGGGTCAGTGACCCCTATTTGAAAGCTGGAAAGAGTAAGAAGATGTATTCAGAAAACAATAAAAAATAAATAATGAAGACCAATTGAAAAGTTGCTTAGAATTAGCCATTCTATAACATACTAAAAATTAACTTAAATCTAAATTACAGAATGATCTGTTATTCAGAAAACCCCAGATCCTGAGCATTCTGGATAACAGGTCCCATACCTGTACTGATCTGCTATAAATGAATTTAATGTTAAATTTTAAGCAAGCTAAAAAATAACTTGAAATACTCTATTGTTGTTGTTAATATCTCTCATGTTAATGTGACTTTGTGTTTGGGATCATTTTTGCCCAAAATGAATTTATTTTAGCCATAAAACCACCCACCAACATGATGCTCCCATCACCATACTTCATGTAAAAAAATACATATTGAGTTTTTTTTTAGTACAAAAGCAGCAGTGATCCCCCTAACATGAAGTCAAAGTCTCTTCCAGGTAATCTCCAGCTCCTTCCCAATTGAAACTCCCAGCACAACTCCCAGCACCTCCCTATGAAAGACAGCAAGAGCCATACAGGCAAATTCAGCCAATACCTTTGTATCAGTTCTCACCTGGAATGAAGAGGGAGAGCAGCAGCAGCAGTAGGCAGATTGGGCACATGACTGGAATGGTACGTGCTCCGAGCTCGGCTAGTAATGCCCCGAGCTGAGTGTATGGACATGTTCACTTCCCCATATGTATCAACTGGGAGCTACTGTTACAGGAAAGAAGAGACGGGGAGGAGACTGCTGGGAAGGCTGGGGCTGCACTCTGTACCCAACGAGTGACACCTTCCCTTGTGCCTCCCTGTAGAACAATTATCTGTATGCTAATAGGGGTTGGTTGTTCAACCAGTTTCCTACGGAGTTTTCTATAATCACTGCTTTCGCTGGAAATGGGAAATTTCCACCCTTATTAGTCATACTGGCTTGACAAATATTGCCTTTCTTATTAAAGGGGAAGTTCCCCTTACAATGAACTTTTGATATCATTTAGAGCACTTAAAGAGATACTGACACCAGAAATTAAATCTTTTTTTTAGATTTATCATAATATTGTCATGACATGCTATTTATAATTTTGCCATAAAAGTATTTGCAGATGCTTTAACATTTCCAATCTGATCCACCATATTTGAGCTTCTGTAGTCTGTTAGCATTAGAAACTCTAACTCAGGGGTCCCCAAACACTGGGCCGCAGAATGTCCTGAACTGGGCCACCGAGCCTAGCCCAGAATTAATGTCAGCCACGTCATGTATTTATAGTCATTCCATATGTCTCATGGGTCCCTTGTGAAGAAGTCAGCTCTATGCCTGGCTGCTCTCGCCACACTGTTTTGCTCCTCCCCCTTCACTTCCTCTTCCTGTGTCCAAAACTTTTCTCATTACTCCACCCAGCGCTAAGCTGCTAATGAATATTAAAATTAATATTTAACATGACAGGAATGTAGGGTTGCCACCTGTCTGGTTTTGTCAAAATTGGCTGCTCGGTTTTCCATATTCGGAAAGCCGGGTAGGATTTCCAGAATTTGACACAATGATAGCCCCGCCCCCGATGTCACAGTCCAGGCCCTGCCTTTGTGGAAAAGGTGGTAACCCTACAGGAATGAATGGAACAACATTACATCAATCATCAATATTAGTTATTCTTACTAGTGATGTGCAGGTCGGGATTTCCCTGACCCGCACCCGCCCGCGCCTCCGGGTTGCTTTTTTAGACCCACGCCGCCCCGCTGATGATGTCACAAAAGGGTCATAAAAGACGAACCCTGAAGTTGGAAGCGGGCATTTGACAGTGGGGACGGGGAGAGCAGAAGAGCTCAACCCACACCCACCAAGAAGCGTGCGAGGTCGGCCCGAACCCGCCGGACATCACTACTTTATACCACTTCATAATGACCCCAGACACATGTAATCAGGGCCACCCCCTCCCGTGTGTTTGTACGTCTGATCATGACTTTATGCGCTACTTTGTGTGCAGCCGGCAGGACAGCGGACAGAGATGGAAAAGCAACTGAGGGGAGGTGGGAGTGATGGAGGGGGGAGGGGCGGAGGTGAAAACTAAAGAGGGACAAATAAATGAAATAGGGGAAGCAGAAGACAATTTAAGAGGTACCTGCAGCGCCCCCTACTGTTGCGCCCTAGGAAGGCGTCTCTTCTGCTTTTCCCTAGTTCTAGCCCTGCATGTAATGACTTTATTATCCATAGCAACACCCCGTTACTAGGAGAGCAGCCCAGAAAAGCACCGCGTTACTATGATTCCCACCATACCGGCTGCCGAGACAGAGAAGGCATCACAATAATGACTGGAATACATGCTTAAAAGAGAAATATATTTTTATTTGAAGTGCATATTTCAAATATAAAAAAGGTACAAGTTAAACGTGGTTTATGTACATTATAAAAATGAAAGGCAGCTGAATGAGGTATCCGACTGTTACATACACAAAGCTACAGGAAAGCAATATGTTCTCTATACAGTACAACGTGTGTCCATCTCTTTGTTCTTTATACATTGGGAAAACAAAGTTCTACAAAAGATTGGGCCCCTGAGTGTAATGGCGCTGCCTCTCAGGGCCCCGTTGTTTCACAGTAAAAAAAACATAAATCATTCATTTGGACCCAGAATGTAACAAAACTTTTCAAGGACTGTCCCCTCATCCAGAAGGGCCACTTTTGGCTCACACTGGTCCCCTTGCCACAAAGGTCCCTATTTTATTTGACCTATCAGATTTCAGCATTCCATAGAGTGACCAATTAACGTGCAGAGCTTCAGTCTGCGATCTGTTTAGCCCAAACTCACACACCTGCCCAATGAGATTGCTCATTCCATGGTACAGGTAAGGATCCGTGATCCAGAAACCCGTTATCCAGAAAGCTCAGAATTACATAAAGGCCATCTCCCATAGACTCCATTTTATCCAAATACATTTTTAAAACTGATTTTATTTTTCTCTGTAAAAACACAACAGTACAATACAAACAGTATCTTGTACGTGATCCCAACTAAGATATAATTAATCTTTATTGGAGGCAAATTCAGCCTATTGGGTTTATTTAATGTTTACATGATTTTCTAGTAGACTTAAGGTATGAAGATCCAAAGTACAGAAAGATCCGTTATCCGAAAAACCCCAGGTCCTAAGCATTCTGGATAACAGGTCCCATACCTGTATAAAGATCTAAATTATGGAAAATACGTTTTCCGTAAACCCCAAGTCCCGAGCACTCCGGATAACAGGTGCCATACCTGTACTATATTTATATCGCTGTGTGTTCTGGGGCATTAAACATACAAAGCATTGTTCATGGGGCAACTAGAGTCTCAGAATCTCTGCCCTATTGTTTATCTGAAACCGTTTCCAAACTCAGCCTGACTTTAATACGTTTTATTACAGCTAAATAGTAATAAAGGCCAAGCAAACCACAGTACATTACAGGTATTGGATCCATTATCCAGAAACCTGTTATCCAGAAAGCTCCGATTACAGAAAGGCCATCTCCCATAGACTCCATTTTATCCAAATACATTTTTGAAACAGATTTCCTTTTTTTTCTGTAATATTAAAACAGAAGCTTGTACTTGATCCCAACTAAGATATAATTAATCCTTATTGGAGGCAAAACCAGCCTATTGGGTTTATTTAATGTTTACATGATTTTCTAGACTTAAGGTATGAAGATCCAAATTACGGAAAGATCTGTTATCTGGAAAACCCCAGGTCCCAAGCATTGTGGATACCAGGTCCTATAACTGTAACAGAACACTTCCCAGAGACACTGTATACAGTATTTAGGGATTTCCAAGGATGTGAGTTTAGCTATCCTTATTGGTCTAACAGTAATAAATAATAATAAATGCCATGTACAGGCCTGTTCACCCATCTGACCAATGATATTGTGACATTGAAACATGACTGTATAACATCATATTTCCTAGGCAATGCCAGCTACCTCATATAGTATATACAGGTATGGGACTTGTTATCCACAATGTTTGGGATAACGGATCTTTCTGTAACTTGGATTGTCACGTCTTAAAGGGGTGGTTCACCTTTGCATTAACTTTTAGTATGATGTAGAGAGTGATATTCTGAGACAATTTGCAATTGGTTTTCTTTTTTTATCATTTGTAGTTTTTGAGTTATTTCGATTTTTTTATTCAGCAGCTCTCCAGTTTGCAATTTCGGCAGTCTGGTTGCTAGAGTCCAAATTACCCTAGCAACTATGGACTGACTTGAATAAGAGACAGGAATATGAATAGGAGAGGGCCTGGCTAGAAAGATAGAAGTCACAATAACAATACATTTGTAGCCGTACAGAGCGTTTGTTTTTTAGATGGAGTCAGTGACCCCCATTTGAAAGCTGGAAAGAGTCAGAAGAAAAAGGCAAATCATTCAAAACCTATAATAAAAAAAAACCATGAAGGTCAATTGAAAAGGTGCTTAGAATTTGCCATTCTATAAACTTCTAAAAGTTAATGTAAAAGTGAACAACCCCTTCAAGTGTACTAGAAAATCATATAAACATTAAATAAACCCAATAGGCTGGTTTTGCTTCCAATAAGGATTAATTATATCTTAGTTGGGATCAAGTACAAGTGACTGTTTTATTATTACACAGAAAAATTAAATCATTTTTAATAATTTGGATTATTTGGATAAAATGGAGTCTGTGGGAGACATCCCTTCCATACTACGGAGCTTTCTGGATAACGGATCCCATTCCTGTATATTCACTAAGTTCATGTTTCCCGGCGTCATTTGCTAGTTGATTTAATAGAAACAGGGTCACAGATAGAGACCGAAACTAACCTGCTTGAATTTTGAATGGATTAAATAAAAGCTATAATGTACAATAAAGCTACTTGTGTGCTCAAATCATATGGAATATTTACTATTTGATAAATAAACATATATATATATATAAAAGCACAAAGGGCACAGACGGTTATACAGATCAGAGAATGCCGAGAGGGCTCCTTATATTAGATTTTCTTATAATACTGACGTTACAATGAGTTGTGTGACATCACCAAGCACCATTTACACGTATACATTGTATATGGAGTATTTATGAATGTGATTATATCACAGATACTATATAGGAAGCAGCTACAAACAGTCAGCATATTTGTTTGGTTATAACAAAATCTATGGCTTAGTACATAACAGGCAGCTGAGAAGGTCTTTGGCATAAAGCCCAGCAAATCCAGGGCTACAATGGAGTGAATAAGAAGATTAATGAAGAATTGTCATTACTGAGCAACAGGCAGGTTACCTGAAGCTTTCTTTTGTTCTATTCACCCCCTTCCCGTCAGTAGGGTACAAGAAACACAACATGATTGCTCCTCCAGTAGTTTGTGCACTGACTGTAGAGTCCTGCAGGGGGTCGGGTACCCACAAAAATCTGCAGCACCGTGCAGGTTGCAGGTAGACGTTTCGGGAGCGGGTATAGACGCGGGTCGGGTCGTGGGTCTTCTGAATAGCCAGTTTTACTCCTTTTTTTCTGATCATGCCTACTTCTAGGGGCATATTTATCAAGGGTCGAATTTGAAAAACTTCGAAATTCGAATTCAAAAAGACCAACCGTAATTAAGTCTATGTATTTTTGGGCCTAATAGGACAGTTTTCGATCGAACAGGTCCGTATTCGGCCGAATTCGAATCAACTGAATCCGATTAATAGCACATTCAATCGAATTAGTTTTTCCCCAAAAAAGTCCTCCAATTGACTCCAAGTAGATTCTAGGAGGTCCCCCATAGGCTAAAAAAACAACAATTTGGCAGGTTTTAGATGGTGAATGGTCGAATTCTAATTTTTAAAGAGACAGTACATGATAAATTTCGATATTACATTTTTTTTAAAATTCTAATTGGATTTGGACTATTCCCTAGTCGAAGTACACAAAAAATAGCTCGAAATTCAAATTTTTTGAATTGAAAATTCACCTTGATCTTTGATAAATCTGCCCCCTAATGATATCACTTCCGGTTTACAATGACAGCACTTCCTGTTTCTTGATGGTCAGCGGGTCGCAGATCGGGTTGCGGATAAGGTACACGCGGGTCAGGTAGCAGGTAAGTATGCGGGTTGCAGGTCCGGGTCTAACAAATTGGTTCCGTGCAGGACTCTAGCCTGGGGCAGCACCTAAATACAGCCCTGAGGGCAAACAAGTGTGATCAAATAAATCGTAAAGGTATTAGACTGATCAGCCAATGATTTAGCTCTTCAGACCAGCTGTGAAGCAGAATGAGCAGTTTCTTACCTGCAGATCACATTAGCTGCCACCTTTCCTACACGGCTGAGGGAATATGGTCCGAATAAGCCAGATCTGGGCATGTAGGGCTGCTTTATGGCTTGAAAGGGGTCGTTCACCTTTAAATTAACTTTTAGTATGATGTAGAGGCTGATATTCCGAGACAATTTGAGAATGGATTTGATTTTTTTTATTATTTGTCAGTTTTGAGTTTAGATTTAGCTTTTTATTCAGCAGCTCTCCAGTTTGCAGTTTCAGCAGTCTGGTTGCTAGGGTCCAAATGAACCTAGCAACCATGCATTGATTTGAATAAGAGACTAGAATATGAATAAGAGAGGCTTGAATAGAAAGATGAGTAATAAAAAGTAGCAATAAAATTACATTTGTAGCCTTACAGAGCATCTGTTTTTAGAAGGGGTCAGTGACCCCCATTTGAAAGCTGGAAACGGTTAGAAGGTAAATAATAAAAAAATGGAAAAAAAAGAAAGAACTGTAGAGCACACCTACTCAAAAATAAAACCACTGTCAAAGTGACAGTGACCCTTTGTGGGTTATTTGTAGGGATGCACCGAATCCAGGATTCGGCCTTTTTCAGCAGGATTCGGATTCGGCCGAATCCTTGTGCCTGGCCGAAGCGAATCCTAATTTGCATATGTAAATTAGGGGCGGGTAGGGAAATCATGTGACTTTTCTTCATAAAAGATTTTTCCCCCACTTTTTCCTTTCCTGGCCCTAATTTGCATATGCAAATTAGGAATCGGCCGAATCTTTCACGAAGGATTCGGCCAAATCCCAAATAGTGGATTCTGTGCATCCCTAGTTATTTGGGACAGTCTGTGTTATGTCAATGAGAGCAAACAGGCTCAGCACCGACAGGCTCAGCACCAGCGAGGCAGGCAACAGAGACCAACCAAAACCAGAGTTACTGTGCATGTTGCTGAGAGACTCATTTGTCTGGGAGGGAATTGCGAAGCTAATCGGGTGAAGGTTTAGTGGTAAATGTGTCGTGCAGCCTTGTGTATCCCTCTGAGCTCAGCTTAGTGGTTATTCTGTAATAAGATACAGAAGGGATGAGGTGGGCAAAAGCTGTGCCAATATTGCTGGTAGATTAGATAGGTGCAAATGAAAAAAAAATAAAAAGATCCAGAAACAGGTCCATCTGCCGTATTGGAGTCAGGAAGGAAATTCCAAACCCCCCACCCAAACAAAAAGGAGCAGGTGAGACACTGAGTTACTGTTCCTGAGGTAGAAGAGTTGATAGCACCCAAACGCTTACTGGTTTTATCCACGGAAAAGGTCAAGGGGGTGGGGTAAAATCATCCCTTTCACTGTAGTAATGGGGTGAATTAGGCCCACGGTTTACCTTCTGACCTAAAATCATAGGCATAATACTCAAAAACAGCTCTGCACTGAGATTGAATATAGTCCCATATATACACCTATAGGCCCATATATACACACCTATAGGCCCATATATATATATATATATATATATATATATATATATATATATACATACACACCTATAGGCCTATAGGTGTATATATGGGCCTATAGGTGTGTATATACACACCTATAGGCCCATATATACACACCTATAGGCCCATATATATACACAACTATAGGCCCATATATACACCTATAGGCCCATATATACACCTATAGGCCCATATATACACCTATAGGCCCATATATACATCTATAGGCCCATATATACACCTATAGGCCCATATATACACCTATAGGCCCATATATACACATATAGGCCCATACAGCTCCAATAACGAATGACTAGACTACGGCATAAAACAGCAGCCCAGACCTGCTCATTCCACTAGACCTTTCAGATGCTGGAAGATGTTGTTTCCATGGAGTCTGACCCTGCCACAGGTAGAGTCCTATGCGGAACCAATTTTGGAAACCCGAACCCAACCCAGACCCGCATTTTTACCCCCTTGGACCCACAAGTGCCTTATCTGCAACCCAATCCGTGACCATCAAGAAACAGGAAGTTCATTACCTTGCAAGTAGGTTGGAAGCGATGGTACACACTCATGCACCAACTGGGGAACCCTGGCAGTCCATCGAAAATCACTATTCGGCCCCACTACAACTTGCCCATTTATTTTGGATCCCTAAAGCGGCTAGGGTCTCCCTTCCACACCTCCTTCCCCCATCACAGCAAGCTTTAGATCTTTGGGACTCTATAGCGTTCAAGATGAAATTGAGCAACACTGCCACAAAATTCAGGACTATTTTTAACAATAAAGACTTCCCCCCAGGTAGCACTCCCATGGAGTTTCAGATCTGGATATTTGCGAACCTGACAACCTTATTAGATTTTGTCTCTGAAGGGACTGTTAAATCTTTTCAACAACTTAGGGAAGAATATAGTATTCCCCATGCACAATTCTATCGCTATTTACAGATTCGACACTACGTGAACAGTGCTTGCAAAGCCCAAACGTCTTCCACTCTTACATACTTTGAAAAGCTGTGTCGCAACCACTCATACCCAACACATCTTATCTCACTTCTGTATGTTAGCCTCTCGACTGACAACACAGTTACCCGTCAGCCTTACATGCAGAAGTGGGAAGAGGATTTAAACCTTGCCATTTCTGATAAATCCTGGTCGGAAATCTGGGACACGGCCAGGCGAACTTCAATATGTGCAGCCTCTAGTGAGAGAGCTTATAAAATAATTTTTCGGTGGTATTACACCCCTACACGCATTGCTACCCTAAGCGGTAACCCTGATCACTCGCAATGCTTTAGAGGCTGTGGAGGGAGGGGTTCCTTCCTGCACACCTGGTGGACCTGTACAGTGGCTCAGATATTTTGGAAGATGGTGGCAACTTTGCTCTCTGAAGCTCTGCGTTGCGTTGTACAGCCCTCCCCACACACTTTTCTCTTGGGAATGAGGATTAGGGCCATACGCTTGAAACAAACACGTATTTTAGCCACTCATATCCTGACAGCAGCAAGATCATTATTGGCAGCAAATTGGAAGAGACCTACACTTCCGAGCTTACAAATTTTGATATCAAAGGTGAATTGGATTAGGGCGATGGAATCCATAAGGAACAGACTTCAGGATAGAAGTTATGAGGGGGAACTGGAGTGGTATCCGTGGGCTCAATATCTGGAGACTTTGCAACTTCGAGGTATAGTACAATAATCTACCCTTCCTACCTTCCCAGATCTCGTCAGACCTGTCTATTTTTCTATATTCCTTTTTCTTTTTCTCTATCTACCTTTATACTAAACTCCTTTCATTTCCATACGGATTCATTTTCTCGTTATGGCATTATTCATCTCCATGATATGACGCATATGTGTTGATTGAGCTAATTGAACAGTCATATTCTGTTATGCAGCAGCTACTACTGTCACTTGAATATTCTTCTGCATCATTGTTGTACCTCTTGTCTTTCTTTGGAAATGATGGTTAATAAAAATTTTAAATTATAAAAAAAAAAGAAACAGGAAGTTCAATCTTTGTAAACCAGAAGTGACATCATTAAAAGTTGGCGTGGTCAGGAAAATACGTTTTTTAAACATATGTAAAGGAGTAAAACTCGCTATTGACAAGAACCGCACCTAAACATTAAACACGTGACCCGCAGGTTACCCGTTTTTGTGCGGATAATCTGCAGGAACCCGACCGGTCACTTTCAGCCATACCACCCAATTGTCCTTATTAGGCCCAGACTGAGTCAAAATAGGCCCTGGCATTTCACACAGCCCCCACCAGCCTACGAAATAGTGACGGCCTATGGCAACTTACACAGATCTGTGCCTCGTCCCTATTCAAGAGGTGAAGTGCTCAATTATGGGGCAATTACGGAAAAATGGGTGGGATTTCTGGTTGTAATTAGGTGTGGACAGGGCAGATAGAAGTGAGGCCTAAAAAAAATCTTGAATTGTTTTTACATTTTTTAAAAGGTTCTGGGATAATCTATTATCTGCAGCAGACAATTTTGAGCTAAAGACATTGGAAATCTCGCCTCGTTGCCTCTGGGAACTGCAAGACAAGACCAGCAAAGATGCACGTTTTCCGGAAAAGAACTGCTTGGCAATTGCTCTTGGATGTTTTTTACTTTGTCCCCTTAGGAAATGAGGGGGAGACACTTAGAAGTGTGGATTTTAAAACATGATGTAAAAAAAAAAAATAAAAAAAATAAAAATAAAAGGCTCTCGCTGAACTACACCAAGCCCCATAATTACTAAAATTTATAATCATGTGTAGAAAAACATATCCATTCAACAACTAAATCTGCATAATTAAAAACAGCAACTGTTAAAAGTAAAATGATATGGCATATGCTTGTCCCACAGAGCTAACAATTTGGTCAGCCAAGGAGAAGTCACAGGAGGAATCCAGTTATTGTATTGGGGGTGCAGAGTGGACCAGTGCAGGGGTTCTTGGAATCAGAATCCAACATTCTTTATCACCTAATGATATAAGTGCGGCAACTCTGCATTCTAAACAATGCCCTTTTTAATGCTAAGATTTGTTTCCTGATAATTCAAAAAAAAAAACAAAAAACAAATTTTTGTCTGTAATTCCTCTTATATAAAAAGGACAAGGAAAACCTCAGTTAACAAACTCTAATTACCTTTAACTCCAGGTATCACATACCGTAGTCAGACTTAGCACATACAGTACAGACATTTTCCAAATTAGTTCTATACTGCAAATGAGCCCAGGGCTGCCATTAGGGGGCACAGGGGGTACTGCTGTACTGGGCCCAGGCCTGAAAGGGGGCCCGGCTGTACTACACTTTTCGAAATAGCCGGGGTCCCCTTGACACCGCTGAAGCAGTGCCACATCTGATGAAGTCCTGAAGAGTCAAATTCCCAAAGCCACGAAAGGAGCCACAGCTGAAGTCTAGAAGCCACGAAACGACCCAAAGTTAAAGTCTCGAAGCCACGAAAAGACCCGAAGCCACGAAAGGAGCCAAAGTTGAAGTCTCAAAGCTGCGAAAAGACCCAAAGTTCATTTCTCGAAGCCGCGAAAAGACCCAAAGTTAAAGTCTCGAAGCAACGAAAAGACCGAAGCCACGAAAAGACCGAAGCCACGAAAGGAGCCAAAGTTGAATCTCGGATCTGCGAAAAGACCCAAAGCCACGAAAGGAGCCAACGTTGAAGTCTCAAAGCTGCGAAAAGACCCAAAGTTAAAATCTCGAAGCCACGAAAAGACCGAAGTCACGAAAAGACCAAAGCCACGAAAGGAGCCAAAGTTGAATCTCAAATCCGCGAAAAGACCCAAAGCCACGAAAGGAGCCAAAGTTGAAGTCTCAAAGCTGCGAAAAGACCCAAAGTTCATTTCTCGAAGCCGCGAAAAGACCCAAAGTTAAAGTCTCGAAGCCACGAAAAGACTGATGCCACAAAAGGATCCAAAGTTGAATCTCGAATCCGCGAAGAGACCCAAAGCCACGAAAGAAGCCAAAGCTGAAGTCCCTGAGCAATGAAAAGAGCCAAAGTTCTACTGAACACCAATGTGTTTTTTTATTTAATTAAACCCCTGGCCACCAATGTGTTATTTTAATAATCTATAGGCCCCTGCCACCAATGTTTTTTTAAAAAATATTCTCCAGGGTCCCAATGTTTCTTTTTAACTTGTAAAGGGGGCCCTGGCGCCACAGTTTTTTTTAAACTTATAAGGGGGGCCTCACCATCAATGGCTTTTTAGAATTTGTGTGTGTGTGGGGTACCGTTTTTAGCGCTGATATCTAAGTGGTCTTTTAACTGAGGTGTGGCCGGGATCTGGAGCAGGCCCATAAAATGTTGGTGTAAGGGGCCCCGTGATTTCTAATGGCGGCCCTGCATGGGCCAAGTCTGACTACCTGAGTGGACTGCAGACAGGAAAAAAAACCTTTGCCAAAGCTTCTCCAGGCCAAAGGGGCAGTTACACTGTGAGTCAAAACTGTAACACTTCATGAGCATTAAGCACTGCCCAGGCTCCCCGGCACTTGCAGTCCCATCACTGTCCAGTTCACAATTGGGACATATAAAAAGGAAAGAACTGACCAGAATAAAGATCCATGTGGTTTATCCCTGATTAGTAATAACCTGTCTCTGAACACCAGCAGAGCTCATCGACTCATATAATCTGAAGCAAAGGGCCTCTCCATCTCCTCTGGCCCAGAATCAGCATCACTATCATCTGAGGCACCTGATTCCGCTGAACTGCACTCCTCCGAAACTGGCCCCATGCAAGCACCCACATTTGATATATTCGTAACGAGTCTGAGATCATGGGGAGTCTGAGGAACTTCCGGCACATCTAGGGTCATTATATCGACTTGTTCTTCTATGGGCGGCGCCTGGTTTTTAACGTCTGTCCACAGATCGCCAGGATTTCCAACAGACACAGAGTTCAAATTGATGTTGAAGACCCCAGCGCTGTTTATCAGCATGGGGCATGGGGTAACAGCCTGTGGCAGTTCTAAATCAGAAGCACAGCTCTCATGGAGATCTAGCAGCGGTTTCCTTGGAAATTCTGCCCCGGCAGAAGAACTACAGTCTTGCCCACTGGATTCATTGGAAGAGGAAGGGGCTGAGGTTTGTAGAGTGGAGATGGAATCATTCTGAGCACTGTCCAGAAACTTCTTCCTTGCGGCATAACCTTGCCCACACATTTCCTCATCACTATCATTGCACTCTTCCTTCTCTGTATTATTGAGGATTTCTACTGACACAATCTGTGCAGGGCAGACATATTCCTTATTTCCATCCATACTCACCGACGTCGGAAAGGATTTCTAAATATTCAATAAAAAATAAAGAATAAAGAAAGGAGGCACATTCGTTGTCAGTTTAAAAACAACATATTGGTGGCAACCTCCCCGCCCCACCAAAAAAGTGCCTTGCCCTTATTACCCCTTAGTTTTCAGTAAAATGTGATTTTGTATCTTTGCAGTTCCAAGGATTCCAGCCAATCATTTAGTTATGAGCTAAGGGGGCCCAGCCTGAAGGGCAGATATGGTGAGATTTGGGGTGAGTGCTTATTTGTGCCCTGGGTACCCCTGGAATATACCCCTTCTATATATCTGTAACCTTGTTATGAGCTAAGGGGGCCGAGCCTAAAGGTCAGTTAGGGGGAGATTTGGGGTGAGGGCTTATTTGTGCCCTGGGTACCCCTGGAACTATAGCAGGATGACTGTTACCCCAATGTTTCTATATATCTGTAACCTTGTTATGAGCTAAGGGGGCCCAGTCTGAAGGCCAGTTAGGGGGAGATTTGGGGTGATTGCTTATTTGTACCCTGGGTACCCCTGGAACTATAGCAGGGTGACTGTTACCCCAATGTTTCTATATATCTGTAACCTTGTTATGAGCTAAGGGGGCCCAGTCTGAAGGCCAGTTAGGGTGAGATTTGGGGTGAGTGTTTATTTGTGCCCTGGGTACCCCTGGAACTATAGCAGGGTGACACCCCAATGTTTCTATATATCTGTAACCTTGTTATGAGCTAAGGGGGCCGAGCCTGAAGGCCAGTTAGGGGGAGATTTGGGGTGAGTGTTTATTTGTGCCCTGGGTACCCCTGGAACTATAGCAGGGTGACTGTTACCCCAATGTTTCTATATATCTGTAACCTTGTTATGGGCTAAGGGGATCGAGCCTGAAGGCCAGTTAGGGGGAGATTTGGGGTGAGTGCTTATTTGTGCCCTGGGTATCCCTGGAATTATATCAGGGTGACTGTTACTTCAATGTTTCTATATATCTGTAACTTTGTTATGAGCTAAGTGGGCCCAGCCTGAAGGCCAGTTAGATACCCCTACAATTAATTTTCACATTTGTTCCAGACTGTTCCAGACTGATTGGTCAAATTGTGCTTTTAAGTCTCTTATACTACTTCCCCTTCACTCATTCCATCTATGATACTGCACAATATAAATATTTTTTCTACTAAAAGAAAAAAAAAGATACAAGAAACAAACACAAGTAAAGAGACACATACCAAAGCTTTGGGGAAGAAATTCCATCCCATGCAAATGTACCCGGCTCTGTCGAGTCCAATGAGTACACACACTATTGCAATCAGAATTAGAATGCTAACGATAACTACAATAACAACATATGGAGGCTGGGAATCTGCAAAGAGAACATGACAACACAGGGATATAATGACGTACAAGGTGGGTTTGTGTGTTTTAACATTATTTCCTGCGGAGTGCAGATACAAAAAAAGACTCAAGTACTCAAGAGCAGCAATTAAATGTATTAATTTAAACACACTTGAGAGGCAGATCTAGCTTCTGCATTTCTTCACCCACATGTTGCCTAGAAACTATAGTAGGGAGAGATGATGCCTATAGTAGTAGTGGATAATAGTCTCTGGGAAGGGAGTGTGACTGTGGGATAGCAGGTATAGTAGGGAGAGATGGTGCCTATAGTAACAGTGGGATAATAGTCTCTGGGAAAGGAGTGCGACTGTGGGATAGCAGGTATAGTAGGGAGAGATGGCGCCTATAGTAACAGTGGATAATAGTCTCTGGGAAAGGAGTGCGACTGTGGGATAGCAGGTATAGTAGGGAGAGATGATGCCTATTGTAACAGTGGATAATAGTCTCTGGGAAGGGAGTGTGACTGTAGGATAGCAGGTATAGTAGGGAGAGATGGTGCCTATAGTAACAGTGGATAATAGTCTCTGGGAAGGGAGTGTGACTGTAGGATAGCAGGTATAGTAGGGAGAGATGGTGCCTATAGTAACAGTGGATAATAGTCTCTGGGAAGGGAGTGTGACTGTGGGATAGCAGGTATAGTAGGGAGAGATGGTGCCTATAGTAACAGTGGATAATAGTCTCTGGGAAGGGAGTGTGACTGTGGGATAGCAGGTATAGTAGGGAGAGATGGTGCCTATAGTAACAGTGGGATAATAGTCTCTGGGAAGGGAGTGTGACTGTGGGATAGCAGGTATAGTAGGGAGAGATGGTGCCTATAGTAACAGTGGATAATAGTCTCTGGGAAGGGAGTGTGGCTGTGGGATAGCAGGTATAGTAGGGAGAGATGGTGCCTATAGTAACAGTGGATAATAGTCTCTGGGAAGGGAGTGTGGCTGTGGGATAGCAGTTATAGTAGGGAGAGATGGTGCTTATAGTAACAGTGGATAATAGTCTCTGGGAAGGGAGTGTGTCTGTGGGATAGCAGGTATAGTAGGGAGAGATGGTGCCTATAGTAACAGTGGATAATAGTCTCTGGGAAGGGAGTGTGACTGTAGGATAGCAGGTATAGTAGGGAGAGATGGTGCCTATAGTAACAGTGGATAATAGTCTCTGGGAAGGGAGTGTGACTGTAGGATAGCAGGTATAGTAGGGAGAGATGGTGCCTATAGGAACAGTGGATAATAGTCTCTGGGAAGGGAGTGTGACTGTGGGATAGCAGGTATAGTAGGGAGAGATGGTGCCTATAGTAACAGTGGATAATAGTCTCTGGGAAGGGAGTGTGACTGTGGGATAGCAGGTATAGTAAGGAGAGATGGTGCCTATAGTAACAGTGGGATAATAGTCTCTGGAAGGGAGTGTGACTGTGGGATAGCAGGTATAGTAGGGAGAGATGGTGCCTATAGTAACAGTGGATAATAGTCTCTGGGAAGGGAGTGTGGCTGTGGGATAGCAGGTATAGTAGGGAGAGATGGTGCCTATAGTAACAGTGGATAATAGTCTCTGGGAAGGGAGTGTGGCTGTGGGATAGCAGTTATAGTAGGGAGAGATGGTGCTTATAGTAACAGTGGATAATAGTCTCTGGGAAGGGAGTGTGACTGTGGGATAGCAGGTATAGTAGGGAGAGATGATGCCTATAGTAGTAGTGGATAATAGTCTCTGGGAAGGGACTGTGACTGTGGGATAGCAGGTATAGTAGGGAGAGATGATGCCTATAGTAGTAGTGGATAATAGTCTCTGGGAAGGGACTGTGGGATAGCAGGTATAGTAGGGAGAGATGATGCCTATAGTAACAGTGGATAATAGTCTCTGGGAAGGGAGTGTGACTGTGGGATAGTAGGTATAGTAGGGAGAGATGGTGCCTATAGTAACAGTGGATAATAGTCTCTGGGAAGGGAGTGTGACTGTGGGATAGCAGGGAGAGATGATGCCTATAGTAGTAGTGGATAATAGTCTCTGGGAAGGGACTGTGGGATAGCAGGTATAGTAGGGAGAGATGATGCCTATAGTAACAGTGGATAATAGTCTCTGGGAAGGGAGTGTGACTGTAGGATAGCAGGTATAGTAGGGAGAGATGGTGCCTATAGTAACAGTGGGATAATAGTCTCTGGGAAGGGAGTGTGACTGTGGGATAGCAGGTATAGTAGGGAGAGATGGTGCCTATAGTAACAGTGGATAATAGTCTCTGGGAAGGGAGTGTGACTGTGGGATAGCAGGTATAGTAGGGAGAGATGGTGCCTATAGTAACAGTGGATAATAGTCTCTGGGAAGGGAGTGTGACTGTGGGATAGCAGGTATAGTAGGGAGAGATGGTGCCTATAGTAACAGTGGATAATAGTCTCTGGGAAGGGAGTGTGACTGTGGGATAGCAGGTATAGTAGGGAGAGATGGTGCCTATAGGAACAGTGGGATAATAGTCTCTGGGAAGGGAGTGTGACTGTGGGATAGCAGGTATAGTAGGGAGAGATGGTGCCTATAGTAACAGTGGATAATAGTCTCTGGGAAGGGAGTGTGACTGTGGGATAGCAGGTATAGTAGGGAGAGATGGTGTCTATAGTAACAGTGGATAATAGTCTCTGGGAAGGGAGTGTGACTGTGAGATAGCAGGTATAGTAGGGAGAGATGGTGTCTATAGTAACAGTGGATAATAGTCTTTGGGAAGGGAGTGTGACTGTGGGATAGCAGGTATAGTAGGGAGAGATGGTGCCTATAGTAACAGTGGATAATAGTCTCTGGGAAGGGAGTGTGGCTGTGGGATAGCAGGTATAGTAGGGAGAGATGGTGCCTATAGTAACAGTGGATAATAGTCTCTGGGAAGGGAGTGTGACTGTGGGATAACAGGTATAGTAGGGAGAGATGGTGCCTATAGTAACAGTGGATAATAGTCTCTGGGAAGGGAGTGTGACTGTGGGATAGCAGGTATAGTAGGGAGAGATGGTGCCTATAGTAACAGTGGATAATAGTCTCTGGGAAGGGAGTGTGACTGTGGGATAGCAGGTATAGTAGGGAGAGATGGTGCCTATAGTAACAGTGGGATAATAGTCTCTGGGAAGGGAGTGTGACTGTGGGATAGCAGGTATAGTAGGGAGAGATGGTGCCTATAGTAACAGTGGATAATAGTCTCTGGGAAGGGAGTGTGGCTGTGGGATAGCAGGTATAGTAGGGAGAGATGGTGCCTATAGTAACAGTGGATAATAGTCTCTGGGAAGGGAGTGTGGCTGTGGGATAGCAGTTATAGTAGGGAGAGATGGTGCTTATAGTAACAGTGGATAATAGTCTCTGGGAAGGGAGTGTGACTGTGGGATAGCAGGTATAGTAGGGAGAGATGATGCCTATAGTAGTAGTGGATAATAGTCTCTGGGAAGGGACTGTGACTGTGGGATAGCAGGTATAGTAGGGAGAGATGATGCCTATAG
This sequence comes from Xenopus laevis, assembly GCF_017654675.1. Lineage (NCBI taxonomy): Eukaryota > Metazoa > Chordata > Amphibia > Anura > Pipidae > Xenopus > Xenopus laevis. Next base: position 14,164,591 of record NC_054373.1, read on the forward strand.
TAGTAGTGGATAATAGTCTCTGGGAAGGGACTGTGGGATAGCAGGTATAGTAGGGAGAGATGATGCCTATAGTAACAGTGGATAATAGTCTCTGGGAAGGGAGTGTGACTGTGGGATAGTAGGTATAGTAGGGAGAGATGGTGCCTATAGTAACAGTGGATAATAGTCTCTGGGAAGGGAGTGTGACTGTGGGATAGCAGGTATAGTAGGGAGAGATGATGCCTATAGTAGTAGTGGATAATAGTCTCTGGGAAGGGACTGTGGGATAGCAGGTATAGTAGGGAGAGATGATGCCTATAGTAACAGTGGATAATAGTCTCTGGGAAGGGAGTGTGACTGTAGGATAGCAGGTATAGTAGGGAGAGATGGTGCCTATAGTAACAGTGGGATAATAGTCTCTGGGAAGGGAGTGTGACTGTGGGATAGCAGGTATAGTAGGGAGAGATGGTGCCTATAGTAACAGTGGATAATAGTCTCTGGGAAGGGAGTGTGACTGTGGGATAGCAGGTATAGTAGGGAGAGATGGTGCCTATAGTAACAGTGGATAATAGTCTCTGGGAAGGGAGTGTGACTGTGGGATAGCAGGTATAGTAGGGAGAGATGGTGCCTATAGTAACAGTGGATAATAGTCTCTGGGAAGGGAGTGTGACTGTGGGATAGCAGGTATAGTAGGGAGAGATGGTGCCTATAGGAACAGTGGGATAATAGTCTCTGGGAAGGGAGTGTGACTGTGGGATAGCAGGTATAGTAGGGAGAGATGGTGCCTATAGTAACAGTGGATAATAGTCTCTGGGAAGGGAGTGTGACTGTGGGATAGCAGGTATAGTAGGGAGAGATGGTGTCTATAGTAACAGTGGATAATAGTCTCTGGGAAGGGAGTGTGACTGTGAGATAGCAGGTATAGTAGGGAGAGATGGTGTCTATAGTAACAGTGGATAATAGTCTTTGGGAAGGGAGTGTGACTGTGGGATAGCAGGTATAGTAGGGAGAGATGGTGCCTATAGTAACAGTGGATAATAGTCTCTGGGAAGGGAGTGTGGCTGTGGGATAGCAGGTATAGTAGGGAGAGATGGTGCCTATAGTAACAGTGGGATAATAGTCTCTGGGAAGGGAGTGTGGCTGTGGGATAGCAGGTAGAGTAGGGAGAGATGGTGCCTATAGTAACAGTGGATAATAGTCTCTGGGAAGGGAGTGTGGCTGTGGGATAGCAGGTATAGTAGGGAGAGATGGTGCCTATAGTAACAGTGGGATAATAGTCTCTGGGAAGGGAGTGTGGCTGTGGGATAGCAGGTATAGTAGGGAGAGATGGTGCCTATAGTAACAGTGGATAATAGTCTCTGGGAAGGGAGTGTGGCTGTGGGATAGCAGGTATAGTAGGGAGAGATGGTGCCTATAGTAACAGTGGGATAATAGTCTCTGGGAAGGGAGTGTGACTGTGGGATAGCAGGTATAGTAGGGAGAGATGGTGCCTATAGTAACAGTGGATAATAGTCTCTGGGAAGGGAGTGTGGCTGTGGGATAGCAGGTATAGTAGGGAGAGATGGTGCCTATAGTAACAGTGGGATAATAGTCTCTGGGAAGGGAGTGTGGCTGTGGGATAGCAGGTATAGTAGGGAGAGATGGTGCCTATAGTAACAGTGGATAATAGTCTCTGGGAAGGGAGTGTGGCTGTGGGATAGCAGGTATAGTAGGGAGAGATGGTGCCTATAGTAACAGTGGGATAATAGTCTCTGGGAAGGGAGTGTGACTGTGGGATAGCAGGTATAGTAGGGAGAGATGGTGCCTATAGTAACAGTGGATAATAGTCTCTGGGAAGGGAGTGTGGCTGTGGGATAGCAGGTATAGTAGGGAGAGATGGTGCCTATAGTAACAGTGGGATAATAGTCTCTGGGAAGGGAGTGTGACTGTGGGATAGCAGGTATAGTAGGGAGAGAGATGGTGCCTATAGTAACAGTGGGGATAATAGTCTCTGGGAAGGGAGTATGACCGTGGGAATAGCAGGTATAGTAGGGAGAGATGGTGCCTATAGTAACAGTGGGAAATAGTCTCTGGGAAGGGAGTATGACTGTGGGATAGCAGGTATAGTAGGGAGAGATGGTGCCTATAGTAACAGTGGGATAATAATCTCTGGGAAGGGAGTGTGACTGTGGGATAGCAGGTATAGTAGGGAGAGATGGTGTCTATAGTAAACAGTGGGATAATAGTCTCTGGGAAGGGAGTGTGACTGTGGGATAGCAGGTAAGTAGGGAAAGATGGTGTCTATAGTAACAGTGGATAATAGTCTCTGGGAAGGGAGTGTGACTGTGGGATAGCAGGTATAGTAGGGAGAGATGGTGTCTATAGTAACAGTGGATAATAGTCTCTGGGAAGGGAGTGTGACTGTGGATAGCAGGTATAGTAGGAGAGATGGTGCCTATAGTAACAGTGGGATAATAGTCTCTGGGAAGGGAGTGTGACTGTGGGATAGCAGGTATAGTAGGGAGAGATGGTGCCTATAGTAACAGTGGATAATAGTCTCTGGGAAGGGAGTGTGACTGTGGGATAACAGGTGTAGTAGGGAGAGATGGTGCCTATAGTAACAGTGGATAATAGTCTCTGGGAAGGGAGTGTGGTACTTCTATCTTTCTAGCGTGCTGACTGGAAATATTAAGAAACTTTGCCTTGTAACACTGTAAGGGGATAGTCACACACAGTGATTCTAGGAGTTTTATTGCCCAAGACTTTAACAGCATCGCCAGCAGCCAACAAACCCCCTAAAATCCCAATTGGGCCATTGCTCTAATATCCAGGCTCTTTCCATGTGGGAGATGACAAGAAGCATGTGGCCAATCTGCCAATGAAACAAAGGCTAAAATGCACCTGCACAGAAGTTTCATTAATAATAGAAAAAACATTCTAAATAGCATGATTTTTTAAAGACATTTTGTGCAGTGCTGTTAATTATAGACCATTCATATCACCCCCTGCCTTAGTGGAGCGGGTACATTGAGCTCCTCTGGCTTCCGCTGTTTCTCTGTGAAAATTTGGGATGCACCAAATCCACTATTTGGGGTTTCATCCGAATCCTTTGTGAAAGATTCGGCCAAATACTGTGAAAAGTTACATTTTTTTACTTCCTTGCCTTTGTGACAAAAAAAAATCACGTATTTTCCCTTCTTGCCCCCTAATTTGCATCCGAATCCTGCTGAAAAAGGCTGAAACCGAATCGAATTCTGGATTTGGTGCATCCCTAGTGAAAATAGGGGATAAAAAGCTATAGAGGCCCATTACCTTTCAGTTGGTCTATAAACAGCAACAAGACAACCAGCTAAAATGTAAATTGGCGACGGAATGGCACTTGGAGCGATTCGTTTTCCGAAGTCGCTCAAAGTTGCAGAGGAAACCTCGGGTGACTTCGGAAAACGAATTGCTCAGAGTGCCATCCCACCGGCAATTTACATTTAGGGGAGACAGTTCGGGAGATTAGCTGCCCCGAAGAAGAAGAGATTTGTTGTCAGGCGACTAATCTCCCCAAATCTGCCTGTGTGTCCTGACCCTTAAAGAGGGACATTTTTGTTTGGATTAAAGTAGATGATTTATTTTCAGGATTTCAAGCTGAGGGGAGAATGTGTAACATGACTTACCAGCCGTGGTGGCTACACATTTCAGGGCAGATGGGATAATCTTGCCATTTAAATTAAGAGAAGCCGACACAATTATCGATACGCAGTAATTTGTGTTCGGGGGCAAATTACTTTCCACAAATGTCAATTCTTCTTTATAGGTCACATTCTCGAATTCTGCAAGCTTCTATAAGAAGGAGAACAAAGACAGTCAGAAGGAGTCAGAAGGGAAGGCCTGTCTCTCTACATGTTGTAGCCGACTGGTATAGTGGTGGGTGGAGACATTGGGGTTCATTTATCAACACTGGGCAAATTTGCCTGTGGGCAGTAACCCGTAGAAACCAATTAGTCATTGGCTTTTTTTCAGGCAGCTGCAAGTAGAACAATGAATGCAACAATCTGATTGGTTTCTATGGTTTAAAGGAGAACTAAAGTTTTACTAAAGAAGTAGGTAGAAATGTTGTACATTATGTTTTGGGCTTATGTACCAGCCCAAGGCAACCACAGCCCTTTAGCAGTAAAGATCTGTGTCACCAAAGATGCCCCAGTAGCTCCCCATCTTCTTTTCTGCTGATTCACTGCACATGCTCTGTGCTGCTGTCACTTACTGAGCTTACGGACCCACTCACAATATACTGAATATATATAGGGATGCACCTAATCCACTATTTTGGATTCGCCGAATCCCGAATACTTTGCGAAAGATTAGGCCAAATACTGAACCGAATCCTAATTTGCATATGCAAATTAGGGGTGCGAAGGGGAAAACATTTTTTACTTCCTGGTTTTGTGACAAAAAGTTACGCGATTTCCCTCCCTGTCCCTAATTTGCATATGCAAATTAGGACCGAATCCTGCTGAAAAAGGCAGAATCCCTAACCGAATCCTGGATTCGGTGCATCCCTAAATATATATCATACAAGTGTAACAATATAAGGCTGATTAGTAATTAATACAGATAATTACTACATGGCAGCACAGAAACCAGTGCAATTAGCATCAGAATTTAATAATCAGCAAACCTGTAGCATCAGCTTATATTACAGGGGAAGCTCATTTTCTGCTGGATAATTAGTGACGAGCCCTAAGCTTAGCTTCTCAACAGCCAATCAGAGCCCACTGACCACCAAGATGGTGACCCCCTGTGACAAGTTTGAAGTCCTGGATCATTGCTACTATTGACAAGCTGAAACTTTAGCCTCGTGCAATAAGTTCACTATATAAAATATGCCATTTTTACCCACATTCATTTTTAGTGTTTAGTTCTCCTTTAACAAATTTGCCCAGTGTTGACAAATTACCCCGATTGAGTCATGGCAGAGGGGGGCTCATTCTCTAGGGATGTATGCCCAACTGTGCCCGCTGATACAGAGTTAAAGAAAGCACAATAAACAACAGACATTGCAGCAGTTAACTTTCTACCTATGGTTCACTGATATGGTTATACATCAGGAGGAAGCACTACAGGTAGGGGTGCCACCTCCCCCCTAAAACTGAACACATATGGAATCCATAGTCTGCTTGACTAATTAGCAATTCATTTAGATGCATGGTTGCACATAAATCCGTTAAGTCTGCAGCATACATCTAAAACAATTGCTAATTAGTTATGCAGGCAATGGATTCCATATGTGTTCAGTTTTAGGGGTGAGGTGGCAACCCTAACTACAGGTATTAGTGGCAACTTAAAGGGATACTGTCTTTTTTTCAAAATGAATCAGTTAATAGTGCTGCTCCAGCAGAATTCTGCACTGAAATCCATTTCTCAAAAGAGCAAACTGATTTTTTTATATTTAATTTTGAAATCTGACATGGGGCTAGACATATTGTCAGTTTCCCAGCTGCCACCAGTCATGTAACTTGTGCTCTGATAAACTTCAGTCACTCTTTACTGCTGTACTGCAAGTTGGAGTGATATCACCCCCCTCCCCAGCAGCCAAACAAAAGAACAATGGGAAGGTAACCAGATAGCAGCTCCCTAACACAAGATAACAGCTGCCTGGTAAATCTAAGAACAGCACTCAATAGTAAAATCCAGGTCCCACTGAGACACATTCAGTTACATTGAGTAGGAGAAACAACAGCCTGCCAGAAAGCAGTTCCATCCTAAAGTGCTGGCTCTTTCTGAAAGCACATGACCAGGCAAAATGACCCGAGATGCACCTACACACCAATATTACAAATAAATACACTTGCTGGTTCAGGGATGAAATTTCATATTGTAGAGTGAATTATTTGCAATGTAAACAGTGTACTTTAGAAATAAAAACTACATTAAACAATCATGACCGAATCCCTTTTGTCTAGCAGGCCTTGCTTAGTATACACAGAGTCCTCCTTGCAGATTCATGCCCCTCCTTCAGTAGTCAGTTCTGTTTTAAGTCAAGGACACCGTGACCTCTTCATTGCTGCACCACTGGAGGAACATCTTATCAGTACTATGTATGATTTCATGGTTTTATGGTTGTGGTTCTAGACTGGGAAGTACAACTCCTTCAAGTTTCCTACGTACAGCTCCCACACCATTGTTTCATCATCACTGTTTTTCTATCTTGTAACTGTGTGTTGTGTGAAGGGGTATAAAACACATAAAATACTGTTCTGTATTCTGCCTCTTGTGAGTACTGAATCAGCGCAGCTCGTGTCAATAAACTTTAGGGATGCACCGAATACACTATTTTGGATTCCCCGGACCCCGAATCCTTCACAAAAGATACCGAACTGCATCCTAATTTGCATATGCAAATTAGGGGTGGGAAGGGGAAAACATTTTTTACACAATTTCTTTTGCGCCTCTAATTTGCATATGCAAATTAGGATTCGGGTTTGCATACCTCCCAACATTTTGGAAGTAAAAAGAGGGACAAATTTTTTTCCCCACACATAGCGCAGCAATATTTTGACCACACCCCTTTCTTTGGCCACACCCCCTAGTTACCATGTTTGTTTTACAAAATTTGGCAGGTTATGAAAGTTTGAAAATATTTCTCCTTATGTAAACTGTGTTTTTGTGTCTCAAAATTGTTACAAAGTATCTTATTTGCACCTGTTAGCTGTTCTGGGCTCTCTGCTAAAAGCCAATTAAGCGAGAAACTTTGTTTCTTTTTCTGGCTGTTCAGTGCAGAGAAAAGAGGGACTTTCCAGTACAAATGAGGGATGGCGGGTTGAGCTGTCAAAAGAGGGACTGTCCCTCCGAAAAAGGGACAGTTGGGAGGTATGGGTTTGGCCGGGCAGATGGATTCGGCCGAATGCGAATCCTGCTGAAAAAGGGCGAGTCCCGAACCAAATCCTGGATTCGGTGCATCCCTATCTTAACCTCAAGTGATCTCCTGTTTCTGTCGAATTCCCACAACACTAGGCGATAATCTTCACCCACCAATAATTTAAGGCACTGCTCGGCTGCTTCCTACTCATACGGGTAACTATGATTTCACGTAAGGGCTACAGAATGTGATTAAGAAGGTCATGGCCTGATAATTAGTGAAAACATTTGATTCTCACACAATGGTTTGCATGTCATAAAAAATAATTAAAAGGGGTCGTTTTACCTTTAAGTTAAAGGAAAACTATACACCCAAAATGAATACTTGAGCATGATATTAAAGAGCACCTATCACAGCCAAAATCAAACACATATTAAGAATTTGTCATACTTATCTTTCTATTCAGGCCTCTCCTATTCATATTCCAGTCTCTTATTTAAATCAATGCATGGTTGCTAGGGTCATTTGGATCCTAGCAACCAGATTGCTGAAATTGCAAACTGGAGAGCTGCTGAATTATGAGATAAGTAACTCGAAAACCACAAATAATAAAAACCTATTGCAAATAGTCTCAGAATATCACTCTCTACATCATACTAAAAGTTAATTTAAACTGAACAACCCTCTTTAAGAAAAGGTTTGGCGGTAAAAATGCAGTTAAGAAACGTACCTCATTATTTAGCCACCGCTTAAAGACATAAATCATTAACGGGTAGACGTTATCGTGCAGCATGGAAGGAGTTCCTTTAAAGTAGGATTTCGGAGCGTGAATATTAATGGTCACATTCCTGCCTTGGGCAGATATATTCACTATTGGAGGACCCAGGTCAGCTGAAGAGGAACAAAATAGAGATTATTAGCACACAATGATTCTCACTTTGCAGTTAGGGGAACTGCACTTCAAGCACATAAATTGCTAAATATGGATGAACACATAGATCCATCTGTTTGGATAAGTCGCACCATCTGATATTTTGACCCCCAGCAGATCATCAATTCGCTAATATGGTCCTTATCTGATGGTGGTTTCTAGATACACAACAGACTTCTGTCTGGGGAAGTTGAGCGCTTTGGTCATATATTTTAACAATTGTGATTATTTAAGACTAAAGGTGGCCATAGATGTAACAATTACGATCTTTCTAAGATCTTTCCAACAAAGATAGTTTGTTTCAATACACACGTGTAGAACTGAATAGTCAGATATACAGGTAGAAACAATAGAATTCTACTTGTATCTGATGATTCAGCACGAACAATGGTGAATTCAATGGCACCCAATCAAAATTTTCCATCCAGCCCGATCGACGAGCTGACCGATATCCAAGTCTTCTGCCGATATCAGTCGGCTCTTTTTCCACCATACACGCACCGAATATCGTACGAAAATTAGTTTCGTACAATATTATCTGTGCATCTATGGCCAACTTTACTCTGTTGTGATTGGTCACAGCCCCTATATAACAATTGTACATGGGGGTGTTCAGTTGCCTATGAGTAAGTGCCCCAATAGGCACGGAACGCGTTAGGCCTTCAACTGTATTGTCCTTATAAATGTATTTGAATTTTTAAAACACTTTTTGGTTGATTTTTTTGAAAAAAAACACATCCTTTTGCCATTTGGTTTCTAGCCTACCCAACAGATTTCTGACTGGGGAAGATGAGCGCTTTGTCCGTCTGGCAGGGCCATGTTGGGAACCAATAAATGCAAGAGAAGATCTGCAAAGTCAATGAAACCATGTATCTGCTGAATCTGACCTTTATTAGAGATATAAGTTGATGGTGGAATTAAATAAAAGATCAACAGGGGAATCTGGGCACACAGGCAGAATACTGACTGGACTAATAAACATTAAAGGGGTGTTCACCTTTGAGTTAACATTTAGGGGCAGATTCCCTAAAGGGCGAAGTGACTAATGCTAGTGAAAATTCGCCAGCGTGACGTCATTTCAGAACTTCACCAATTTTCTAACGGGCGCAAGTGTCAGTTCTCTAGCAAAGGAGATAGACGCTATTGTTGCTTTGCACTGTAACTACAGGCAAATTTTCGCTTTGGCAAATGGATGCAAATTCTGTAAGTTGCGGATTTTACTGAACGTTACCTCATTCGCCAGACTTGCCTTCACCAGCTCAGACCAAGCGAAGTGCAATGGAGTGCATAGGACTTCCTCAATTTTTAGTGAAAATTTTTTCTAAGTCCCAAAAAACGCTGGCGTCTTTTCCTTTTTTCAGAGTGATAGCCTGCCTCCGTAAATTTGTTTTCCGGGTAACCGGGATCCCCCCTCCATTTTCTAACATATGGAACATAAACTATACAGTGGGCTCATGTGTAGGGCATTATAACAACTCTATTTTATTTATTAAGGTTCCCTGGGCTTGTGTAATGTAATGTATTTGCTGCAACATATACGTCCATTCAACTTTATCATTTCTCGCCGTATGCAAATTAGGCAACGCTAGTGCATCTTCGATTGCAGAAATAACGCTAGCGAAAATACGCCAACGTTCGGTGCCCTGGACGCAACTTTACACACACTTTAGTGAATTAGCGTTGTCCTAGGGAATTTACGCCTGGCCAAGTGTTGCGATGGTTGTGGAGTCGTCGCTGGCGAATTTTCGCCAGTTAGGGAATTTGCCTCTTTGTATGATGTAGAGCAGTGATCCCCAACCAGTAGCTCGTGAGCAACATGTTGCTCTCCAACCCCTTGGATGTTGCTCCCAGTGGCCTCAAAGCAGGTGATTATTTTTGAATTACAGACTTTGAGGCAAGTTTTGGTTGTATAAAAACCAGGTGCACTGCCAAACAGAGCCTTGGTGTTAGCTGACAATCCACATAGGAGCTACTTAATGGCCAATCACAGCCCTTATTTTGCACCCAGGAACATTTTTCATACTAGTGTTGCTCCCCAACTCCTTTTACTTCTGAATGTTGCTCACGGGTTCTAAAGGTTGGGGATCCCTGATGTAGAGAGTGATATTCCCAGACAATTTGCAATTTGTTTCCATTTCTTATTATTTGTGTTTTTTAAGATTTTTATTTTTTTAATTCAGCAGCTCTGCAGTTTGCCATTTCAGTTATCTGGTTGCTAATGTCAAAATTACCCTAGCAACCATGCACTGATTTGATTAAGGTACTGAAATATGAATAGGAGAGGCCTGAATAGAAAGATGAGTAATAAAAAGTAGCAATAACAATATAATTGTAGCCTTAGCATTTGTTTTTTTAGATGGGGTCAGTGACCCCTATTTAAAAGTTGGAAAGCGTCAGAAGAAGACAAATAATTAAGAAACTTAAAAAAAATAAATAAAGACCAACTAAAAGCTGCTTAGCGTTGACCATTCTATAACATACTAAAAGTTAACTTAAAGGTGAACCACCCCTGACATTTCACAAAGGGAAACGACAGACACTACAAAGCCTACAAGGGACAATACTTACTATCGGATATTGGATTGAATTCTGACGAGGTTGTTGCATTGGAAGTCTCGTTGTGAGTAAAACTGAGAACGCATGCTCTGTACTTTCCATTCAGGTCTGTAAAATAATCCGTCAATTCACAGCGCTGTTTCGTGATATTGACGCAAGCAGAAACATCAGACCAGCGTCTGAGCCTAGGAAGAGAAGCAAGAATGAGAAGTTAATGCAGGTATGGGAGCTCTTATTCAGAAAGTAATTTGTAAAAATGATTTCATTTCTGTAATAATAAAAAAGTTCTCTGGACATAAGGGTTACTGAGCTGCATGAATCCATACTGGTGCCACGACAATCCCAGTGGATTTATTTAACGTTTAAATGTTTTTAGCGAACGTAAAGTATGGAGATCCACATTATGGAAAGACCCTTTAACTGGAAAACCCCAGGTCCTGAGAAGTCAGGATAACAGATCCAATTTCTGTAATGAGCTTATGCAAGACGATCATCTAAAGTTGAACTCTTCATATTGATGCCACCAATTGGGGAGGCCACCTAAGAGTCACCTGTGTCATGAAATGCCAGGTAGCAGACTAGTAGTCAGCACAACTTCCACTCCGTTCCTTGGCTGGGTGCACGTCCTCCAATGGCCACTATCCACTGGCGAAAAAATTAGTCCAGCACCCGCAGTTTTAAATAAAACGGCCTTTATTGGTCCAAGGTCATTACAGCAACGTTTCAGACCCAATGGTCTTTTATCAAGCTAACCAACATGTGATTCAATAGAGCTACTTATACTCTCTTACACCATCTAGTGGTCATTTGTGCAAACTAATTCAATTAACATGGAACAATCAATAAATAATTCTTTTTCATTTGCCAGTATAACACCATGGGGCCGATTCACTAACTTCGAGTGAAGGATTCGAAGTAAAAAAACTTCGAATTTCGAAGTGTTTTTTGGGCTACTTCGACCATCGAATGGGCTACTTCGACTTTGAATCGAAGGATTCGAACTAAAAATCGTTCGACTATTCGACCATTCGATAGTCGAAGTACTGTCTCTTTAAGAAAAAACTTCGACCCCCTAGTTCGCCACCTAAAAGCTACCGAACTCAATGATAGCCTATGGGGAAGGTCCCCATAGGCTTGCCTAAGTTTTTTTTGGTCGAAGGATAATCCTTTGATCGTTGGATTAAAATCCTTCGAATCGTTCGATTCGAAGGATTTAATCGTTCGAAGGATTATTCCTTCGATCGAACTATTTGCGCTAAAATCCTTCGACTTTAGCACAATATCGATTTGAAGCCGACCAAATGTCTAATGTGAAATTATCTGTAAGACATAAAAAACAAATAAAATCAGTATAAAAACCCAGTCAGAAAAATATTAAAATCATCGGAAAATGGGACTCAAGTCATATTCTTTATTTAGGCCCCGTGGTTCTAGGGTTTCAAGTTTTCTAATCCAATATGCCTCCTTGTATAATAACTCCTTTAACCTCTCCCCTCCCCGACGCTTAGGTTCAATGGTCTCTACAATCTGAAATTTTAACTGATTGACCCTGTGAGCATGCTCGATAAAGTGCCCGGCCACTGCTTCATCTTTTTTTCCTGTGTTAATTGCAGATTTGAGCTCTCGTATCCGTTCACGGCCCGTTCTCTTGGTTTTTGACCCACACTTAGACATTTGGTCGGCTTCAAATCGATATTGTGCACTTGTTTGCGTATTGTTCTAGACACATGGTGTTATACTGGCAAATGAAAAAGAATTATTTATTGATTGTTCCATGTTAATTGAATTAGTTTGCACAAATGACCACTAGATGGTGTAATAGAGTATAAGTAGCACTATTGGATCACATGTTGGTTAGCTTGATAAAAGACCATTGGGTCTGGTGCTGTAATGCCCTTGGACCAATAAAGGCCGTTTTATTTAAAACTGCCGGTGCTGGACTAATTTTTTCACCAGTATTGCCAGTGGATAGTGGCCATTTGAGGACTTGCACCCAGCCAAGGAAGGGAGTGGAAGTTGTGCTGACTACTAGTCTGCTAATTGTTTGTTCCACGTAAGTCGTGCAAGACTAACTAACCACACAATGACTTTTGTATATACTGATGCCGACATTACACTACATTATTACTGGCATGATTGGACAATCTGAACAAGCCAGATGTCTCAATTGATTTTAAAGAACTGGAAAAAATGAAAAGGAAACAAACTGCATATGAATTACATGCTCAAACATTGGGGGAATATGTGAAATGCAAGCGGATCCCACGAGGTCTGCGTTCCCATTTGAGACCCACCATGTTCCCTAACAACAAACATTTCTGTCAAAAACTGGAAGCTAAATTGAACAAATGCTCCCTAGACCTGATGGTGGCGATAATTGAAGAAATGCAGAAAGAATTACCTTGTGTGATACAAAGTAGCGATGAGGTGGAAACAAAGTTGCGGAACCATGCTAGCTCAGCGGTGGTTGCAGAGGGGAAGTAGAAGTTGACGGACCATCTGCAGAGCTTTCGCACAGAAGTGCAGACCCGCAAAAGAAAGAAATTCCAGCGAGATGCGGCGGACTATGAGGACGGAGTGGTTTACAAGTGGGTGCCATACCGGAATGAATACACCGCAGCAAATAGAAAGCAACAGAACTTCGCAAAGAAAGCAAGGGAGACCAGACGGGTGCGCGCTTCTACTGAAGCGTCTGATTCGCAGGACACTTCTCTTTCTTTTTTAGGTGGGTCGCAGGGCTCAATCGCGCTAGACCAAGAAGATACAAATGAGGCGGGAGAAAACACCACAAGAAAAAAAACAGCAGGGAGCCAACAAGCGCCGTCGGATGCGGTGGTGAATCTATCGCATAATAGGACATTGACTGAGATTGAAACACAGGTATTGCACAAGGGTTTATCGTACAAACCTGATTTTTTCAAATTAGATCTCGAAACTTTTCAGGCTTTATAGAACGCTACATTTAAAGGTACAATTGGGCAATGATATATTGAATCCGGCCAATACCTTCTGTGGTGACTCTTTAGATCTTAAACCCCCTAGTACATTTATGCCCAAGTGTGATAACATTTTTGTAGAAACGTATCTTAAGCATGTTTCCAGGGAAGTTAAACAATTGGAAGAAAAATATCGGAAGGGAGATGTTCATCTATTACCCAACAATTTGAATAAACTTGAATATCAGGCATTACAAAACTTGGTAGATTCACCAGATATAATTATCAAGGCAGCTGATAAGGGAGGGGCATTAGTAGTGCTGGACAGAGAGGACCATGTTGCTGAAATATTACGCCGACTTAAGGATGATACAACTTATTGTAAGTTAAAGAAAAATCCAATAGCTGAGATAGAGCGTAAAATTAAGTCACTTCTAAGTGAAGCATTGGAAATAAAAACAATAGATGGTAAATTGGCATCGTTTCTACAGCAGAGTCCACTCTGTTTGGAACATCCCCCTGGGAGACCAATTGTGTCCTGTGTAGATTTAATCCTTTCCCCCATTGCAATTTTTGTGGATAAAGTTATTAGACCTTATGTGGGGGCTCACCAGTCATACATCAGGGATACTAGTGATTTTTTGACTATATTGACAAGTGTTCCACAGGAGATGGACGGGGTCTGGTTGGTGACTCTGGACGTTCAGAGCCTCTACACCTCTTTCCCACGTGATGGGGGTGTGGAGGCTGTCGCGTCCGAGTTACTAAAGGACGACTCCATGGATGGGTGTCAGAAAAAATTTTTTGTACAATGTTTGGAATTAGTTTTACACAATAAGGGTAACCCTATTAAAATAAGAGGCCGATATACTTGTGGTTCCACATATGCAGTGTATGTGATCAAATGCCCATGTGGACTAGCATATGTGGGTCAAACCAAGAGAACGGGCCGTGAACGGATACGAGAGCTCAAATCTGCAATTAACACAGGAAAAAAAGATGAAGCAGCGGCCGGGCACTTTATCGAGCATGCTCACAGGGTCAATCAGTTAAAATTTCAGATTGTAGAGACCATTGAACCTAAGCGTCGGGAAGGGGAGAGGTTAAAGGAGTTATTATACAAGGAGGCATATTGGATTAGAAAACTTGAAACCCTAGAACCACGGGGCCTAAATAAAGAATATGACTTGAGTCCCATTTTCCGATGATTTTAATATTTTTCTGACTGGGTTTTTATACTGATTTTATTTGTTTTATTATTTTTTTATGTCTTACAGATAATTTCACATTAGACATTTGGTCGGCTTCGAATCGATATTGTGCACTTGTTTGCGTATTGTTCTAGACACATGGTGTTATACTGGCAAATGAAAAAGAATTATTTATTGATTGTTCCATGTTAATTGAATTAGTTTGCACAAATGACCACTAGATGGTGTAATAGAGTATAAGTAGCACAATTGGATCACATGTTGGTTAGCTTGATAAAAGACCATTGGGTCTGGTGCTGTAATGCCCTTGGACCAATAAAGGCCGTTTTATTTAAAACTGCGGGTGCTGGACTAATTTTTTCGTCATGAAATGCCAGGGGCATTGTTGGGGTCAGATTTTATCTTCCATACTGGTTTCCATGCTTCTGGTCCCGCAGATACAGAGGAAAATTGCTGTGTGCTCATTCAACATGAAGCTGGTACAGGTATGGGATCCGTTATCCGGAAACGCGTTATCCAGAAAGCTCCAAATTACGGCAAGGCCGTCTCCCGTGTTATACAAATAATCCAAATTTTTAAAAATGATTTCCTCTTTCTCTGTTATAATAAAACAGTAGCTTGTACTTGATCCCAACTAAGATATAAGTAATCCTTATTGGAAGCAAAACCAGCCTATTGGGTTTATTTAATGTTTACATGATTTTCTAGTAGACTTAAGATATGAAGATCCAAAGTACAGAAAGATCCATTATCCAGAAAACCCCAGGTTCCAAAAATTCTGGATAACAGGTCCCATACCTGTATAAAGATCCTAATTATGGAAAAATCTGTTATCCGTAAACTCCAGGTCCGGATAACAGGTGCCATACCTGTACTATATTTATATCGCTGTGTGTTCTCGGGGCATTAAACATACAAAGCATTGTTTATGGGGCAACTAGAGTCTCAGAATCTCTTCCCTACTTGTCATCTGAAAACATTCCCATACTCAGCCTGGACTTTAATACGGTTTATTAAAGCTAAATGTTAATAAAGGCCAAGCAAACCACAGTACATTACTGTAACAGCCACCGTTTGTAAGTGCGAGTTGTATTTAAGTTGGATGTTTGTAACCCGGGGACTCCCTGTATATGTAACGCTGTAATTGAAGTTTCAAGGGGAGAAGAGAAGAGCATATGCAAATTAAGGACAGCAAAGGAAAAAGTGTGAACATTTTTTTCACTTCCTTGTTTCGTGATGAAAAGGCACATGATTTCGCTCCCGAACCCCTAATTTACATATGCAGAATTAGGATTTGGATTCGGTTCGGTCAGACACAAGGATTTGTCTGAATATGAACCCTGCTGAAAAAGGCCGAATATGGAACCAAATCCTGGATTTGGTGCATCCCTAATTATAACAGAGAACATTTTTTTTTGGATGAAATGAAGTCTATGGGAGACGGCCTTCCCATAATGCAGAGCATTCTGGATACCAGGTTTCCCGATAACAGATTCCATACCTGTACATGTAAGTGTACTCTGAAAAGGAACGACCTTCTGGCTTGCAGACTACAAACACACCAAGGTGAATAAGCCCGACCAGAAAAATGGCTCCCAGTGATTCACATTTTAACTTTCAATTGCCAACTGTCAGACAGACTGGGGAAGAATCCAGGAATGTATGAGGAGGGTAAGACAGCTGCTTCCCTGTAGATACTGCAGAACAATAGTTCTCATGGTACAGAGAAAGTCAGCTGGAAGTGGAGCTTCAGGTTCCCACAATTAAATTAACCGAGGGGTCTAGACAAGACTTGGAAACCAAGGAACATATTTGTGGAAATACACAGTGTAATTAGTTTCTCAATGTACCTAAAGCATACCCACCTGGAAGTCTTATATTGCACCTTGTAGTAGACAAGAGAGTTATTATTGGTGTCCTCCCATGTCAGTATGTGCTGAAAATTTACAGAATGGATCTGGACATTCTCTGGACTCCGCAGCACAGCCAGAACTACAAAATAAAAAAAAGCAACATTAATAGGTATGGCTGATTACAATTTGTTAGGCTACACGCATTAAGAGTCCTGCAACGGGACGGTTACCGGGGGAGACCCACAAAAACCTGCGGTACCTTGCGGGTTGCAGGTTGAAGTTTGGGGAGCGTGTATAGAGGTGGGTCAGCGGTTCTCCGGGTTTGCGGGTCACAGGTCTTCTCAATAGCGAGTTTTACTCCTTTTTTTCTGATCGCGCCTACTTCCAATGATGTCACTTCCGGTCTACAACGACAGCACTTCCTGTTTTACCCCTTTTTTCCTGATCATGCCAACTTCTAATGATGTCACTTCCGGTTTACAATGACAGCACTTCCTGTTTTACACCTTTTTTCTGATCATGCCAACTTCTAATGAGGTCACTTCCTGTTTTACCCCTTTTTTCCTGATCATGCCAACTTATAATGATGTCACTTCTGGTTTACAATGACAGCACTTCCTGTTTTACACCTTTGTTTCTGATCATGCCAACTTCGAATGATGTCACTTCCGGTTTACAATGACAGCACTTCCTGTTTCTTGATGATCAGCAGGTCGCAGATCGCGTTGCGGATAAGGTACTTGCGGGTCGGGTCCAAGCGGGTAAGTATGCAGGTTGCGGGTCACGGGTCGGGTTTAACAAATTGGTTCCGCGCAGGAGTCTAACTTACATGCATGTACTATTGTGTCTCCTATTGCGCTACATCAGATTGAATGTCTGCCCCATGGCTACACAGAATTATTATTATTATTAACAACATGTATTTTCAGAGCATCAACATACTGAGCAGAGCTGTAAAATAAATGTGTTTATACAAAGAAATCACATGAATTACATACATGGAACATACAGAGTTAAAGATATAACAATCAGTAACGATACAAGAGGTGAGGAAAACCCTGTGCAAAAGAGCTTACAATTTAAAGGGAAAGGGAATGAGACACAAGGCGCAGGAGTGGGCAAAATCAGAAGTAAGCAGGTAAGAGATGTGGCATATGGTATTGCATTTGGCAGCTAAATAGAGTGAGGGTAGGCTTCTCTAAGTGTGTTTTGGGAGATCTTTTGAAAGCAGAAAGATTGGGAGAAAGTCGGCCAGACAGTGGGAGAGAATTCCAGAAGAGGGGAGCACTGGCTGACCCAATGCAAAACAACCTCCCAAAAAGGTGCTAAATTATGGCATTGCATTTTGTGAACACCCGTGGAGGTTCACTAGCCAAACATGAAGTACAGGGCTTTGCTGGCCCAAAAGGCAGTGTGAGGATTGAACACCCAAACAGAAAATGAACTACGATTGATACAATTGGATTGGACTACATGCCTTCAATTGATGCAACTCAATGGAGCTGCACGCCTGCAATTGATGCAACCTGATAGGGGTTGCATGCCTACAATTGATGTAAGTAGATGGAGCTGCATGCCTACAACTGATGCAACTGGACGGAGCTACATGCCTACAATTGACACAACTGGATGGAGCCGCATTCCTACAATTGATGCAACCAGATGGAGCTGCATTCCTACAATTGACGCAAACGGATGGAGGTGCATGCCTACAATTTACGCAACTGGATGGAGCTGCATGCTTACAATTGATGCAACTGGATGGAGCTGCATGACTGCAATTGATACAACCAGATGGAGCAGCATTCATACAATTGATACAACCAGATGGAGCTGCATGCCTACAATTGATACAACTGGATGGAGCTGCATGCCTACAATTGATACAACCAGATGGAGTTGCATGCCTACAATTGATACAACCAGATGGAGCTGCATGCCTACAATGGATACAACCAGATGGAGTTGCATGCCTACAATTGATACAACCAGATGGAGTTGCATGCCTACAATTGATACAACCAGATGGAGTTGCATGCCTACAATTGATACAACCGGATGGGGCTACATACCTACAATTGATGCAAATGGATGGGGCTACATACCTACAATTGATGCAAATGGATGGGGCTGCACGCTTACAGATGTAATTGGTTGGAGCTGCACTCCTAAAGGTAATCCAGGGATGAGGCTGCACCCTACTAGCAATCCAACTGACTTGGGCTACGTACATACAACTGATTCAGATGTATTGTGCTGCATTCCTAACTTCATGTAACAGTTGTGCCCAAAGACTGAACAAGCAAATACTTGCCATTCGCCTTCTTGCACATGGCTGATCCACTCAATATAATGAGACAAAAAGCTAAACTTTTAGAACATAATTTTTGTTTTTAAACTGTAAATTCTGCACTCTTAGTGTAACATGCTGCGTCTGTTACTTTGGGAGGTATAATCGCAAGAGCCCCTGCCTGGAAAACAAATGGTTACACAGCTGGAGCCGGTCCTTGGCCGGTGCTTTTTATGAAGGTTCAGCAGTTGCTGGT
Organism: Xenopus laevis; assembly: GCF_017654675.1. Taxonomy (NCBI): domain Eukaryota; kingdom Metazoa; phylum Chordata; class Amphibia; order Anura; family Pipidae; genus Xenopus; species Xenopus laevis. The sequence continues at coordinate 14,183,429 of NC_054373.1, forward strand.
TCCTCTTTTAGTTCTGATACGGCACAAACAAGTTGTACACACAGACTGCTTGTAGATATCCTGTCTAACCAAAGGGGAGGAAGCAAGCAAGTCTGGGGGGTTTAGACAGCACACAAACCTCTTTATTTGCACACTCACTACCATTTAATGAAACCTCAGAACATTTGCTCTGATTACAAGGGAACAGCCAGTGCAATTCTGAGAACCCACAAAATGGGAGCGCTTAGCTAATAAACCTGTAACAATCTTCTTAAAGATAGTTCTTATAGAATGGCCAATTCTAAGCATTTTATTTAAAAATAGAATAATTTACCTTCTTCTTCGGACTCTTTCCAGCTTTCAAATGGGGGTCACTGACCCCATCTAAAAACAAATGCTCTGTAACGCTACAAATGTATTGTTATTGCTACTTTTTATTACTCATCTTTCTATCCTGTCCTCTCCTATTCATATTCCAGTCTCTTATTCAAATCAATGCATGGTTGCTAGGGTAATTTGGACCCTAGCAACCAGATAAATTGCAAACTGGAGAGTTGCTGAATAAAAAGCTAAATAACTAAAAAAAAACACAAATAATTTCTCTCTCTCTGTCTCTCTCTATATATATGTATATGTGGTCTTGCTGGTGTGTTTGATGTATCAGATGTGCACAGGTTTATGCAATACAACTGGACAGGTTGTGGTCACACACGTAGTAGCACGCTATTTTTGGGTGCTGCAGTGCTTTTCAGTAGCTCGAAAAAAAACCCAAGCAACACCTCACAAACTACCCCCCACTGGTACCTTTAAAACACCCCCATGAATTATGTTCCAAGTGCAGGTTCTGGTGCTTTCGGGAAATTCTCATAGGGGTGAACAGAGGAAGTGTTTGGCTGCTGCTGTGTGTTTGGGAAATAAAAAAAGCTCTTGGCAAAATGCCCCAAAATTAAGGGACAAAAAGCTTTATCCTGTGCCATAAGATGTGCTTAGCTTCCAGATCCCAGGGAACAACCAACATTATTGTGATACGTTGGCAACTCTCCTGACTGCTCAGAAGGTGCAATGGACTCCACTTCTCATATATATCATATATACCATTAAAGGGTTTGCACACCTTTTAATTAACATTTAGTATGTACAGAGTGATATTCTGAGACAATTGGCAATTGCTTTTCATTTTTTATTATTTGTGGTTTTTGAGTTATTTAAACTTTTTATTCAGTAGCTCTCCAGTTTGCAATTTCAGCAATCTGGTTGCTCGGGTCCAAATTACCCTAGCAACCATGCATTGATTTGAATAAGGGACTGGAATAGGAATGGGCTCTGAAAATAAAAGTGAGTCATAAAAAAGTAGCGATAACAACACATTTGTTTTTAGATGGGGTCAGGACTCCCATTAGAAAGCTGGAAAGATAGAAGTAGGCAAATAATCCAAAAACTATAAAAAAAATAAATAAATAATGAAGACCAATTGGAAAGTTTCCTAGAATTGGCCATTCTATTATACTAAAAGTTAAAGGAGACATATTGTGTAAAAAAAAATAAGAACGTACCAGTGCATTAGATATAGAAGAATTGTGCTTAAAAAAAAGTAGTGTTTCAGGCTGATTTATTGAATATTTCTGCAAAAACCCCAATAATCCCTCTCTGCTCCCTAAATTCCTGGGATTCCCAGGCTGTGCAGAGGAACCAGCAGATCTCAACTCACTGCACTGCATGACAGGAACCAATCAGCACCTAGGAGGACCTGATAGGGAACTAAAGCCTATCTGTGCTTGTATGACTGCAGGGCTATGATTGGCTGTCCCTCTCCTACTGTGCTTCTGGCAGGGACAGTTAGGACACACCCACCCCTCATGTGAAACACAGACAGGGACTACAGAACATCTATAGGGAGCTCCAATAAAGCGACTATTTTTAAAGATATATATATTTTTTAGCACCATGTAAAAACAACACCTTATATTACTTATAATTGCCTACACAGTTAGGGTTTTTACCATTTATTGTCTCCTTTAAAAGTGAACTTCAGCCAAACGAAGGTAACCTGTTTGGCTTGACATTAAACACGGGTAATAACCCTTGAGCAGATTTCGTGTGCTGGATTTATTCTATTACGCTCCTTTAAAGGTGAACCACCTCCTTAAAGGGGTGGTTCACCTTCCAAACACTTTTTTCCGTTCAGTTGTTTTCAGATTCCTCGCCATAAATAAATACTTTACTCAAAGACTTTCCATTTTTTATTTTTTATTTTTTACCGTTTTTCCCAAAATCTAAGTTTAAAGTTGAATGTCCGTGTCTCTGGTGTTTGAGTCTGGCAGCTCAGTAATTCAGATGCAGACTCTGAACTGTTACAATTTTGCAACATTGAGTTGATCCATTTCTCAGCAGCATCTCTGGAGTATTAGCAACTATTGTATCAATTCTAACAGCTGCCTTTAATGAAACCCAGGGATTCTGCTCAGCAGGGACAAAGATAAGAAATGTATCAACTAAATGTATCAATTTAGAAAAGTTTACAGGGTCGGCGACCCCCCCCAGAGAATGACACTTTTCACACATAGAAAATAGAAAGTAATTGGAAAAAGTCTTTATTTCTGGTGAAATATCTGAAACCAACTGAACTGAAAAAAAGTGTTTGGAAAGTGAACAACCCCTTTAATATTGCCCATGGAAGAAATAACACAGGCAGCGAGTGCACAAATGGGTCACAGCGGTGCCACCTCCAGTGGTAAAATGGTTTAATTAAATGGATATCCAGGGTGGAAACGTGAACAGCTACAAAGTTGTATAAGGAAACATGGGTAGTGTGGATTCCATACTTTAATTAAATAAAATATACATTATACAACCACCATGTTTTTCCTGCCCCTTAGAATTCCTTCCTAATTGCGTCTGCCACACTGGTTAGTAAATGAGGTGCACCCAAGACTACAGGCACAATGCAAAAGGGTGGAGGACCACACAGCTCAGCAGGAGAGGGTGCATATATAGATTTTCCCCTTTCTCCCCTTGCTAGTTGTTTTATCGTTGTGTGATTCTGAGCGTGGGACATACACTGCGATTGTGTAAGGCTCTGCACTACTTCCACAGAAAACAAGTCATGTGCACTTGACTAATATAAATAGATGTTTCCTGATTTGGCAAAAACCTTGCCCTTTCATTTACAACTGGAAAATCTTCTGCCACCGATGAGCTGCCAAGTAAATATGGTGTATTATCTCCTAAATTTCATTCTGGGCCACTGTCACTGAAAAACATATTGACCATAAAGGCTTACTACATAGAAAGAAGTACTGTACAAGTATTCAGTAGTCTGGCAGGCAGTGCACAGAGAAATCCAGATGACCCGATTTGACTTTTCTTATGCTGAACAAACACACGCAACTGTGACGGTTATTAGATTCCAGTGCCAAAGATGCTTTATGTATATCACTGTGTATAAGAAACGGATCCGCACACACACTGATTAATGCAGTCGGGGAATATCCCCTTTTATTCAGCCACCAAACATCAACGTTTTGGGGGGGAACACCCACCCTTCATCAGGATACAATGGGTTACTGCACAAATAATTGTATCCTGATGAAGGGTGGGTTTCCCCCCCGAAACGTTGATGTTTGGTGGCTGAATAAAAGGAGATATTCCCCGACTGCATTAATCAGTGTGTGTTTCTTATACACATTGGTTGCTAAGGGACCCAGCCGGGTCAACGGAAGGAACGCACCACCAACTGCAGGATTGTTGAACTACAGGTGTGCGGTAGGAGAATTACATTGTAATTACCGGTATGTATATCACTGCCTCTTGCCCCATGTATTCTGTTAGTTGTGATTGTTCCAGTTGTTTTGCAGCAAATATGAACAAGGAATACAAGATATGAGAACTTACCTGGCCCCTCCCTACAAAAAAAACACCTTCATTTATTTATTAAAGGTCGAGTTTGTGAGGCTTTTTTTCTACCTCGAATAAACTCACAATTTAAACAAACTCGAATGTTTGATTATTTGTGATGGAATCCAAATATAAAAAAAACTCGATTGGATGAAAACCTTGAATTTATCGAGATTATAGGCTTAAAAAAAACCTTGAATACCTCTAATTTATCGAGTTTTTTTTAGTGCTAACCAGCATAAAACAACGAAAAATCGAGAAGGCAAAAAACATCTTAACATGGTTTAAAGTAGGGATGCACCGAATCAAGGATTCGTTTCGGGATTCAGCCTTTTTTAGCAGGATTCGGCCGAATCCTTCTGACCGGCCGAACCAAATCTGAATACTAATTTGCATATGTAAATTAGGGGCGGGGAGGGTATCATTTGACTTTTTGTCACAAAACAAGGAAGTAAAATTTTCCCCCTTACCACCCCTAATTTGCATATGCAAATTAGGTTTCAGATTTGTTTCGGTATTCGGCCGAATCTTTTGCAAAGGATTCAGGGGGTTAGCCAAATCCAAAAAAGTGTATTCGGTGCATGAGCATCCCTAGTTTAATTGTAGGGACCTCTGCCATTGAGTCTTACATGAATTTGACAGGTTTTAGCTGGAGTATTTTCGGATTCCAGCTTTAAGCAGCTTTTCCCCATAAAAGAGTTTTTTAGTGTAACTAACCTCGAAAAACTTGATTTGTTTGAGAAAAAACAACTCGACTCTTAATAAATAACTCGCTTAGTTCATATTTTATCTTGTTCTCCGAATAACACCTACCTGAAGAGCTTAGATGGCAGATCAGCAGCAGTAGACATAGACCTGTCATGGTGCCGGAATATTACAGCCAATGAGATATCTTCATTGTCTCCTTTAATCCAGTCCTGTTGAAGGAAATATAAAGCATGCCAATAAATTTCTGCAACAAAGAAGCCTTCATTTCCAACTAGAGCTGTGGAGCCAGAGTCTGGAACAATTTTGGGTATCTGGAGTTGGCTATCTTGAGTTGGAGTCGCCAAAAATGTACCGACTCCTAATAGCTTTTCTTCTTTTTGAATGATCTTCATACTCATCACCAGCCCAAACACATGCTGTTAGCCCAACAACCTGCCTGACCCTTAGATTTTGAGACCAACAAAAGGCATTTCTCTTTCACGATGAGACAGGTTTCCCCCATTAGAGCAGATAATCGTACCCATCATGAGTAACCCATCAGTAAAGGCCCTGACTACCACACTGCTGGTTTTAGCTATCTGGGTTACCTTAAAAGGGGTTGCTCACCTTTAAATTAAGTTTTAGTATTCTGTAGAGATTTATATTGGTTTCCATGTTTTATTATTCGTGGTTTTTGAGTTATTTAGCTTTTTATTCAGCAGCTCTCCAGTTTGCAATTTTAGCAATCAGGTTGCTAGGGTCCAAATGACCCTAGCACTGACCATGCACTGATTTGAATAAGAGACTGGAATATGAATAGGAGAGTAATAAAAAGTAGCAATAACAACACAAGTGCGATGTCGCCAAACGAGCACCCACTTGAGGTGGGCAATATCGGGCTGATCCGATCGTGGAACGGGCGGTCGGATCGCATCAACGAACAGATGCGGCCGCGATCCGACGGGATTTTTAGTCCCGTCCGATCGAGATCTGCCCGACTTTCGGCCAGATCTCGATCGGGGAAGCCCGTCGGTGGGCCCCATACACGGGCCAATAAGCAGCTGACTCGGTCTGTCGGCAGCTTTTATCGGCCCGTGTATGGCCACCTTTACAGAGCATTTGATTTTAGATGGGGTCAGTGACCCCTATTTAAAAGCTGGAAGAAGACAATTCTATAAAGAAAAAATGAAGACCAGTTGCTTAGAATTAGACATCCATAACATACTTAAAGTTAATTTAAAGGTGAGCCACTCCTTTAATACCACACAACCCAGCAGGCAAGGGGTTAAAAAGGAAAGTGCAAGATGTATGATTCGGCCATGTTTAAATAACCCATGCGTCAGGTGGGCAATCACACCAGTGCTGACTGGTACAAACAAAACAAAACCCAACTGACTGGTGACCCCATGGGCACAACCCCCCTGAGGCATCTAGCAGTTACAAGTAATGTTTGCAAAGTTATTGGCCACCAGAGGCCGCTGGATTGCCAGCCAGTTTGGTGTAACAATCATATGAACGAGACCGCTTCTAAGTTATATAATAAAATGTCAAATTGCCCCACTGCATTCAACTGGAATCAATTGCAACCTCTAGCACTGCCCTTGTAACAAGCATTTCTATAAAAATGGGGTACTAGGTAACACAACCCTGTGCATTAAAATAAATAAAAATTTGTAAAGGCAAACTAAACCTTACAAGATACTGTTTTCATTGGGAAGGTGAACTAAGATTTTCTTGCTGGTTCTAAGGATTTGAAAATTACATAAACCGGGTCCACTTGCCCTTAAAGGTAGGAAAAGCTCCCTTTAGCGTAAAGGCGGACGCGAAGATTCGGGGAGATTTAGTTGCCAGTGACAAATCGCTTCTTCTTCGGGGCGACTAATCTCCCCAAACTGCCTCCCGCCGGCTAGAATATAAATTGCTGCCCGGATGGCACTCAGAGCGCTTCCTTTTCCGAAGTCACCCGAAGTTTCCTCGTGAGGCAACTTCAGGAGACTTCAGAAAAAGAAGCGCACCGATTGCCATCTCCCCGGCGATATACATTCTATCCGGCGGGAGGCAGTTCGGGGAGATTAGTCGCCCAGAATAAAGGCTTGTTTGTCGCTGGGTGACTAATCTCTCCGAATCGGAGTGTGTGTCTCTGCCCTAACAAAGATTTCATAATCCTACAGGCTACAGGTATACAGAATGACACCAGACAGGGGGTATGCTGCTTCACGGAATGCTTAAAGAGGTTGTTCACCTTTAAATTATTTGTTAGTATGCTGTAGAGAGTGATGTTTGGAGACCATTTGCAATTGGTTTTTATTTTTTATTAGTTGTGGTTTATGAGTTATTAAGCTTTTTATTCAGCAGCTTTCCAGTTTGCAATTTCAGCAGTCTGGTTGCTACAGTCCAAATGACCCTAGCAACCATGCATTGATTTGAATAAGAGACTGGAATATGAATAGGAGAGGCCTGAATAGAGGAGTAATAAAAAGTAGCAGTTACAATAAAGGTGTAGCCTTACAGAGCATTTGTTTTTAGATGGGGTCAGTGACCCCCATTTGAAAGCTCAGAAAGAGGCAAATAATAAAAAAAAGAGAAAAACTAAATAATGAAGACCAATTGGCCATTGTATAACGTAGAGATGTGAGTCTATTGGGCTACAGATTCCTGTGTAAAGGTAAAGTCGATTTCATATACAGCTCAGATAGAAGGGGCAGCTCCATTACACAAGGGGATTTAGATTCCCACGTGAATATGGAAATAAACACGGGATTTGCCACACTCAGACAAAGTCACTGGGCGTGGTTTGCTACAGTATTATTACACATAGAGAATCCGTTATCCACACACAACACTCTGCACAGACTTACCTGACAGGTAACAACCAGCTCTTTGCCTCCTTCATACCAGCACTGGGACAGGCACTCACCAACTAATCATAGCGCCGCCTTCAATTTCTAACCACGCCCCCCCGTGCTGTCACGAATAGCTGAAAAAACGGTGTTTTCATTGGTTAGTAAGCAGTGATCGGCGTCTGTTCCAACAAACCACGCCAGGGGGCAGCGAGAGGCATCACGTGTCTAGTACTGAGTTTTGGAGCCAGTCTGTATCTGGAAGTGACGTATGGGAAGCGATGCGGGTTCTGGGGAATGAGTAAATGCGCGTTCCAGTTAGATTCGTCACTGATGTTTCGGCTTGTTAGAAGTTTGAAAGGGATCGTTCTCCTCCAAGTTAGCTTTAGTATGACGTGATCTTCTGAGACAATTTGCAATTGGTTTTCATTACTTGTGGTTTATGACTTTATTAGCTCTCCAGCTTTCAGCAATTCCAGCAATCTAGTTTAGCAGCTTCAAAAGTAAATAAAAGTGAATAAAAAAAAGTAAAAGTAATTAAAGTATCAATAAAAAAAAAATACATTTGTAGTAGGGTTGCCACCTGTCCAGGTTTTACATGGACAGCCTGGTATTTGGTGGGGTTGTCCGGGTGAAATCTTCCTGTTCAGATTTCCAAAATTAAGAAAATAATGACATGGTGATGAGCCAATCGCTGATAACCTCGTCATCAGTCTCACCCCTGCTTTTACAAGTCCCGCCTCTGATGTCACCGGCCCTGCCCCCGCCCTACCTCTGATGTCATCTGCCTCGTCCCCTGCCCATTTGCTGGCCCAAGAAACGGTGGCAACCCAAGTAGTAGTGATGATTAGGCTGGCTGAACCCGCCTGACCCACATCAAGTTTTCGGGTGGAGCAGTTCCTTCTGCTCTCCTCGCCAGTGCCCAGGCTGCTGATAATGGGACAAAATTCACTAAATGTCTACTACTTGCATAGTCTCGTAACTGATTCCAGAACCTTCGTATGTGTGGACAGGTCCATAAACAATGTATAAGGTCAGCTCCGGTTTGTTCACATTTTGGCCAGTCGCTACTCTCCCTCCTCTGCATTTTATAAAGAATTTCCGGGGACAGATAAGTTTTGTGTAACAAGTTCAAAAACATTTCCCTATATATGCTAGAAGGTAGGGTGCGCCATGATTGCTTATACATTTTAAATATCTCTTCCATGGTTAATTCTGGTATGTCCACTGTCCGTTGTTTGGGTATGCTGTCATAGTCAATATTATCCTGCTTGTAGTTTTGCGACATGGTTCCCCTAGTAGAGTTAAGGTGGCCATAGACGCAAAGATCCGCTTGTTTGGCAACATCGCCAAACGAGTGGATCTTTCCCCGATATGCCATTAACAAGCATCGGGGGTAATCTGATTGTTCGGCCGTATGGGCTCCGGCGGGATCGGTCGGGTCAAAATCAAACCTGACCGATCGACCAAACGATCGATCTCCGCCAGACGAAAGATGTCGGCACACTCCACACACAATCCGAAAATCGTACTAATCCTCGATTCGTACGATAGGATCTGTGTGTCTATAGCCAGCATAAGTCTGTAAAAGGAATCTGTCCAATGAGTTATCCCAATCTTTATCTGTTAGGCGTCTCATAGTCCTGCTAGTATACATCTGAGCTTGTAAAAAGGCAAATACATTGTGCATTATGGAGGGAAATGTGGTTTGCAATTGTACAAATGTAAGTGGCTTGCGGGTGTCATTCTTAGTCAATTTGCGTATTGTTGTCACCCCTTCTTTACCACAGTTCTGATATATTGTCGGTGCCCGCCCACTCTGGAATTCTGGATTAAATAAGATTGGTAAATATAGTGAGTGATTGCTATTTAAGCTGTTATGTTTTCTTAATTCTTTCCAGGTTTGCCAAGTGGAATATAGCAAGGGATTGTCTATAATGCCAGTAGTAAGTTCCGCTCTATGCATGTGTAGAATATATAGTAGGTTTGCATACCTCCCAACTGTCCCTTTTTCAGAGGGACAGTCCCTCTTTTGACAGCTCAACCCGCAGTCCCTCATTTGTACTGGAAAGTCCCTCTTTTCTCTGCACTGAACAGCCAGAAAAAGAAACAAAGTTTCTCACTTAATTGGCTTTTAGCAGAGAGCCCAGAACAGCTAACAGGTGCAAATAAGATACTTTGTAACAATTTTGAGACACAAAAACACAGTTTAGATAAGGAGAAATATTTTCAAACTTTCATAACCTGCCAAATTTCGTAAAACAAACATGGCAATTAGGGGGTGTGGCCACAGAAAGGGGTGTGGTCAAAAAAAATGCTGAGCTACGTGCAGAAAAAAAATTTTTGTCCCTCTTTTTACTTCCAAAATGTTGGGAGGTATGGGTTCGTCTGTGGGATGAACTGTTGTTCTTGGTAGGTGTTTGTATATATGTCAGAGTTATGGATCCAGTCTTTTAAGTGTCTCATTGTGGCTGCTATGTTGTATTGTTTGATATTGGGAAAGTTGAGGCCTCCGTTTAAGGTGTTTTTTTGGAGGTTTTTTTTTAACTAATTCGTGCCTTTTTCCCATTCCATATGAAATTCCTAAACAGTTTGTAAAGTGTTTGGATGTCCCTGTCTTGTACTAGTAAGGGGAGACTCTGTAGTTTATATAAGAGTTTGGGGAACGCCACCATCTTAAGCAGATTGGCTCACCCCATAGCAGAAAGGTGATAGGTTTGCCAGTTTTTTTATATCTTGCGTTATTTCCACTATGCTGTGTGTGATGTTACTGGTGTATAGCTCATGTGGCCTTTTCGGTATTTGTATGCCCAGATATGTAATTTCGTCTTTAGTTAGGTTATATTTATTACTCCATTGAGGTTTCCCCTTGGTTCCTAACAGCATTATCACTGATTTGGTAACATTGATGCAGTTTCGTGAGGCCAACCCGTATTAGTGGACTGTGGAGAGGATGTGTGGCAAAGCTTGTTTAGGATTCGCTATGTATAGGAGGAGATCATCCGCAAAGGCCGTGATTTTTGTTTCATGGTCTCCTACTTTAATGCCTTGGAAAGTCATCATGTCTTGAAGGATTCTTGAGGGTCTAACATTAAATTGAATTGCAGGGGCGATAGTGGGCAGCCCTGTCTCGTACCTCTGTGTATGTTAATGGGGTCCGTTATGGTTCCATTAATTAATAGCCTCGTTTGAGCATTGATATACAAGTTGCGTGTATATGTTCCAAAGCTATCTCCTAAGTTTCTACACCGCAATATTTGGAACAGGAAGGGCCATAGTATTTTGTTAAATGCCTTTTCCGCATCAAGGCTTAGAAGGACATTTCTCGTGTGTTGGTGTTTTGTAGAGATTAATGTTGCTGCTATTGCTGTTCGAATCCCCCTTGTTGAGTGTCGATGGCGCACAAAGCCCAATTGGTGATGCGTTAAAAGATCGGGTAGTAGCGTTTGGAGTCTTTGAGCTATAATCTTAGATGAAATTTTTAGATCGGCATTCAACAAGGAGATTGGGCGATAAGAATTCAATTGAGTTGGATCCTTATGAGGCTTGGGGAGTAATGTGGTGTAAGCCACTATTTGTTCTTTGGTGATGTCTCCTTATTGATAGATGGTATTATATACATTTGTTAATAGTCGAGTGGCATATGGCCTCAGAATTTTATAGCAGTGTATCCATCTAGGCCTGGCGATTTGTTGTTGGCCAAATTCCTTATTATGGTTGTTACTTCTTGTTATGGGCACATTAAGCATAACTCTTTGGGTCTGTGTTATCTCTGATAAAGAGATAACATGTTCTTTTGCATTATACTGATATATAGTTGTGGTTTCCTGTCAGTGTCAACTAGATTAAACTTAGAATTATATTTAATAGTGTTCCATAACTGATCATAAAAAACAAATTAGGGGGCGTGGGTGGAATGAGCAGCAGCAAGAAAATAAAATGAACTGAAGGAGCCGGGTGGGCAAGAAATATTGTTGTGTAATGCACTTGGCAAGAACCAACTAAAGAGAACAATGAAATATAAAAGATGCAACTAAATAGTGATATAAGAATAGTGATATAAGATATTTAATGGGGGTCCAAGCAGCAGCTGTAGGGAGGAAGAATGTAAGAAATAATATCTCTAAAGCCATAACAGGCTGTATTTCTGCCTGCATATAAACTGGGGATGCACTGAATTCACTAATTTGGGATTCAATATTGGTATTGTATAGCAGGGAGAGATGGTGCCTATAGTAACAGTGGGATAATAGTCTCTGGGAAGGGAGTGTGACTGTGGGATAGCAGGTATAGTAGGGAGAGATGGTGTCTATAGTAACAGTGGATAATAGTCTCTGGGAAGGGAGTGTGACTGTGGGATAGCAGGTATAGTAGGGAGAGATGGTGCCTATAGTAACAGTGGATAATAGTCTCTGGGAAGGGAGTGTGACTGTGGGATAGCAGGTATAGTAGGGAGAGATGGTGTCTATAGTAACAGTGGATAATAGTCTCTGGGAAGGGAGTGTGACTGTGGGATAGCAGGTATAGTAGGGAGAGATGGTGCCTATAGTAACAGTGGGATAATAGTCTCTTGGAAGGGAGTGTGACTGTGGGATAGCAGGTATAGTAGGGAGAGATGGTGCCTATAGTAACAGTGGGATAATAGTCTCTGCGAAGGGAGTGTGACTGTCGGATAGCAGGTATAGTAGGGAGAGATGGTGCCTATAGTAACAGTGGGATAATAGTCTCTGCGAAAGGGAGTGTGACTGTGGGATAGCAGGTACAGTAGGGAGAGATGGTGCCTATAGTAACAGTGGATAATAGTCTCTGGGAAGGGAGTGTGACTGTGGGATAGCAGGTATAGTAGGGAAAGATGGTGCCTATAGTAACATTGGGATAATAGTCTCTGGGAAGGGAGTGTAACTGTGTGATAGCAGGTATAGTAGGGAGAGATGGTGCCTATAGTAATAGTGGATAATAGTCTCTGGGAAGGGAGTGTGACTGTGGGATAGCAGGTATAGTAGGGAGAGATGGTGCCTATAGTAACAGTGGATAATAGTCTCTGGAAAGGGAGTGTGACTGTGGGATAGCAGGTATAGTAGGGAGAGATGGTGTCTATAGTAACAGTGGATAATAGTATCTGGGAAGGGAGTGTGACTGTGGGATAGCAGGTATAGTAGGGAGAGATGGTGCCTATAGTAACAGTGGGATTATAGTCTCTGGGAAGGGAGTGTGACTGTGGGATAGCAGGTATAGTAGGGAGAGATGGTGCTTATAGTAACAGTGGATAATAGTCTCTGGGAAGGGAGTGTGACTGTGGGATAGCAGGTATAGTAGGGAGAGATGGTGTCTATAGTAACAGTGGGATAATAGTCTCTGCGAAAGGGAGTGTGACTGTGGGATAGCAGGTATAGTAGGGAGAGATGGTGTCTATAGTAACAGTGGGATAATAGTCTCTGGGAAGGGAGTGTGACTGTGGGATAGCAGGTATAGTAGGGAGAGATGGTGCCTATAGTAACAGTGGGATAATAGTCTCTGCGAAAGGGAGTGTGACTGTGGGATAGCAGGTATAGTAGGGAGAGATGGTGCCTATAGTAACAGTGGATAATAGTCTCTGGGAAGGGAGTGTGACTGTGGGATAGCAGGTATAGTAGGGAAAGATGGTGCCTATAGTAACATTGGGATAATAGTCTCTGGGAAGGGAGTGTAACTGTGTGATAGCAGGTATAGTAGGGAGAGATGGTGCCTATAGTAATAGTGGATAATAGTCTCTGGGAAGGGAGTGTGACTGTGGGATAGCAGGTATAGTAGGGAGAGATGGTGCCTATAGTAACAGTGGATAATAGTCTCTGGAAAGGGAGTGTGACTGTGGGATAGCAGGTATAGTAGGGAGAGATGGTGTCTATAGTAACAGTGGATAATAGTATCTGGGAAGGGAGTGTGACTGTGGGATAGCAGGTATAGTAGGGAGAGATGGTGCCTATAGTAACAGTGGGATTATAGTCTCTGGGAAGGGAGTGTGACTGTGGGATAGCAGGTATAGAAGGGAGAGATGGTGCTTATAGTAACAGTGGATAATAGTCTCTGGGAAGGGAGTGTGACTGTGGGATAGCAGGTATAGTAGGGAGAGATGGTGCCTATAGTAACAGTGGATAATAGTCTCTCGGAAGGGAGTGTGACTGTGGGATAGCAGGTATAGTAGGGAGAGATGGTGTCTATAGTAACAGTGGATAATAGTCTCTGGGAAGGGAGTGTGACTGTGGGATAGCAGGTATAGTAGGGAGAGATGGTGTCTATAGTAACAGTGGATAATAGTCTCTGGGAAGGGAGTGTGACTGTGGGATAGCAGGTATAGTAGGGAGAGATGGTGCCTGTAGGAACAGTGGGGTAAGCACGTGCCCTTACCCAAGCCTAATGGGGGATGCCTGAAAGATGAAATTATGAAGGCGCAGCCCTCAGCAAACAGGTCCCCGGGCTGGTGTGATTTTTAAATCAAGAGGAGCACAGTCCTGGGCTAGCAGGTAAGTAATTTGAAGTCACTAACACCTGGCGGCTGCCACATTGCAGAGACTTGGGTTCTCTGGGCTTGAAGACCAACACAGCTAGTGAATCAGACATCACTGGAAGCAGCTTATATAGGAAGGAATGTTACTGGAGAAGACCCCTGAATAGAAGGTTAACAATCGATTTGCACCTACCCTGCAATGGGAAAGCTGAAAATGCATTTATCAGCCAACACTGAGAGCCCCACTAACACAGGGACTCCAGATCATCAGCAGTTAGTAACCGGTAGGAATCACTGGTAGAGACAATAATTTATATTAAACCGTTCATTGCACACTGAGAATAATATCCTGTCAGGCATTTCCTGGAGATAAGTTCAAATATGTGTTTGAAGCTGCACAATATGTCCTGTGGGAAACTGTACAATTACTTGTACAGGAAATGTGAATTTGGTTTCAGCATAGGTGCATTCAGCCATGCATATAATTCACTGTGGTTTCCATTGTTGCTGGCTTTGCCTACCTTCATGTCAGGTATTGCTGGGATTCAAGCCAGGGACCTTTGGGTTTTTGGCTCAATACCTTAACCATTTGGCCAGATGAGCAGCCTATAGGGTTGCTCGCTATGTGTAACCTGGTCTCTGAACCCCAATCCCAGCTGCCGCCTGATTGGCCTCTCCAGCCCCAGCCTGTTTGGCCTCTGCAGCCCCAACCCAGCTGCTGCCTAGTTGCAATTAGCCAATCAGGGCTGACTCTTCCCTATTTAAGGGCAGCACTTAGACCACTCCTTACCAGAGTATTGCATTGTTTCTCCCTAGTACTGCGGCACCGCCCCTAACTAGGTAGTTCTAGCTCTTGCACCTTATTATTCCTCTTTGTCTGCCTGTTTTTGTCTTGCTTTACCCTTTCTTGTACCTTCCCAGCCTTGACCTTGACCTGACCCTGCCTTGCTTGTTCCTGATTTATGCTTCCTGTTCCACCTTGTACCTTGCCCTGACTTCACCTTGTACTGACCTTGTCTTGCCTGTTCCTGATTCTTGCTTTCTGACCCTGCCTTGAAACTCATACCCCTCTCTCGCTATCCTCAACTCCAGTCCTTTCTTGCTAATCTGCTCCAGTCCTGTTTTGCTAATCTGCTCCTGTTTTGCTAATCTGCTCCTGTTTTGCTAATCTGCTCCAGTCCTGTTTTGCTAATCTGCTCCAGTCCTGTCTTGCTATTCTGCACTCTAACCCCAGTTTGATCTGATCTACGCCCGCACCATCCTGTCCCATCCAGTCTGTTCCTGTCCTGAGTCGTCACCCTCTTCATCCAGCCTACTCCAGTCCTGTTCTGCTCTGTACCTGATCCAGACTGACACTTCGCCCTCATCAACCTGTTCTTGCCTTCCCTTTACATGTTCCCTAGGCACATACAGCTCCTGCCTCAAGGACTCGCCCTTTCCCTATCAATCTCCACAGCGCCCCCTACCTAATCCTTGACACTTAGTTTTGGTACTTTCCTGCAGAGCCAACACCTTGCCCCAACTCCTAGGTGCCCCCTATGTGAGCAAAGATTTAGCACACGTGTAGTATATACTGTAAGTAGTGAGGCATGGATTTGCGTCAAATTTCCACATTCCGTCACCTGCGAATGGTTTCTGCTGCGAAAATTCGCAGGCAAAAAAACTTTGCTGCAACAAAAAAGTCACTAGTGTAAAAAATTGTTGCGTGTCAAATTAATTTTTACGTCCATTGACTTTAATGCATTTCGACAAAAAAGCTGCGCATGTAAAAATGGTCGCTCTTGTAATTATTTTGACACCTATTGACTTCAATGCATTCTGTTAATTTTTCGCCATTTCGCAAAGTTTCGCAAATTTTTTGGTGAAGCAGGACAGATCCGTCAATCACTATACATAAGTGTTTGAGAGAGGTACAGCAGGGATGGCATATATATATGGGTGACAAAAGTTGGTGGGCACAAAGGAGGGCACAATGAGATCCGATGGAAAGTCATAAGCGGGTGAGAAGTGTCTGAGAACAGCTTTCTAAAAATAGGCAGTTTGGCGCATATATTTACAGTAGGGGATCCCCTAAATGCACAGCCACCAAGCACTGGTAATTCCCCCTGTGGACTGCTCAACCTCTATGATGAACCTCAGCCCACAGGTTACTCTATTGTAGAAACAGTTCAAACGTTACATTGGAACTCTGCCCAAAAACCTTTTTTTTTTTTTTGCAAAATGAAAGAAAATGTATTTTAAGCCATTTATTCATGAAAGATCTTCATTGTTTTTAAGTCATTTAGAAATGGAATTGCTGTTGCTGCAGTGTCTGTTCATTTCTGCCTGTTGTCTGCTTGTGACTCATGTAACAATGTAGCAGGTCAGGTCTGTTATGAATCAACCGACTTCTGAGACACAGTTTCAGGAGTCACAACCAGAAGTTCAGCGAATGTAAACAGATACAGAGAGATGCTTCTTGCATAGTAATTACATTTACAAATAACTTAAAAACCACTGAAAATGTGTAATGGATGTTGATCAGAATTACATTTTCTTTTATGAGGAAAAAACTGCATTTGGGTGGCGTTCCCCCTTTAATTGTATCCATTTAATTACTGACATTGCTCACTGTCTTGTTTATTTCTTTATTTGGGGACCATGAAATTGTCATATTATACATCTAATCACTGACTCCAATCACTGTGTTTTTGATTTATTCCTGTCTATTCCTGTTTATACACAGTCGGACTGGGTCAGCGGGACTCCAGGAAAAAACCCGGTGGGCCTTGGTCTTCATGGGCCCTGCTGACCCAGACCTGCTCCCCATCACCCCTGCTGAAAACTGTGGGCTTTTGAATGACTCCCCCTGACCTCCTCCCCCTGATTGCAGCCGCAAAAATACAGCAGTGAAAAGGTACATGTAGTGGGGGAGAAGGAAAGGGAGGCTTGTGGCCTCTGGACAAGTCAAAATTGGGGCGGGGGCCCCTGAGTTGGCAACCCTGGTGGGCCCCAGACCCCCCAGTCTGACCCTGTACGATGATTGTAAAGAGTATTTGTCAGGGCTGCTCAGGGTCGGACTGGGGGGAGCCTGGGGCCCATCGGGGCTACTGCCCCAGGGTGTGCGTGTGCGCTGTGACTCTGTGCATGCGTGCGGGCGCCCCGTTTATACACATGTGACTGGCGCCTTGGTTGTGTGCAGAGTGCGCACAAATTTTTTTTTTGCCGCGACCTCCGATGAAGGGGGTCGCTGCATTGAGAGGCAGACACGGACACGGACCTGGGCCAGCAGGGCCCACACGAGCCGGGGGCCCACCGTTTTTTTTCCCGGTGTCCAGCCGGGCCCAGTCCAACACTGGGGCTGCTTCTCTATAGAACCTTGTCTCGGGTGGTACTTTAAATATAAGGCGACAGCCAAATGGGGCTGATTCTTGGTCTACTGGCCTACACTAGCACTCTTGCCTACACATTAGCCTTGCTACAGACACATGGAAGGAATTTTGGCAAGGAAATTTGTGAGTAGTCATTTTTGCACCGAAATCTGCTTTGAGTGTCTGCAGCAAGACCAACACAGTGCCTATTGGTACAGACTCAGGAGCCAATGGATTGGCTGATTCATGGCCTTTGTTTATCCCCAAGCTGAGTATCAGCCCTTTTTGGTTTTGTTTAGGCCTGTGGCATTCAGACAGATTTGTCACCCATGGGAAATCTGTGCTACCCATAGGAGGTATTCTGAAAATACCTTAGGATTTGTGTCAGTGGGAACAGCAGTGATTCTATGCCATATCCCCCGTCTCTCACCCTCAGTGGTTACCTTCCTGCACCAGTGTTTGTCCGGGGGGGGGGGCTGCATCGCTAGTGCAGAGAGAGCAATGGTGCTCTCTTGCAGTAGAAGAGCTGAATTACCAGTTTAGAAACTTAGAGCTGCTTTTTGCCACTCCTTTCATTTATTTCCAATGGATATGGATGTTATGGATAGAGATTTGTCAGCCTCTGCCCTTAAAGGATAACTAAACCTTAAAAACAAGTGTAAATTGATGAGTGCTATTGTAAGAAGTTTTGCAATGTAAATTCCTTTTTTTTTTTTTTTTTAAATGCCAAGATATTAAGGGATACATGTACTGTTATACGTCAATGAATTTTGTTACAACAGCTCCACCTGCTGGTCAGTTTCTGACCAGTCTGACCACCAAGTAATTCTTTCGCTTAGGAAAAAAGTTAGAAACCTTTCTCAAATCTTTCCTAACCAGAAAAATATCAGAGCAGCCTCTATCTTTCTCTTTGATGGTCAGACTGGTCGAAAAATGACCATCAGGTGGCACAAAATCCATTCCGATTATCAGCACATGTAACTTTAAATATCTTGGAATAAAAAAAAAAAATAATTTACATTGCAAAAGTGCTTAGAATAACCCTCTCATCAAAATCTGCCTTCCCCCAGCTAAAATGTAAATCGCCTGGGGGCAGGCACTCGGAGCGATTCGTTTTCCGAAGTCACCAGTAATTGCCTCACGAGGAAACTTCGGGCGACCTTGAAAAACGAAGCACTCCATGTGCCTGCCCCCAGGCGATTTACATTTTAGCCGACGGAAGGCAGAGGAAGGCAGACTGTGGAGATTAGTCGTTGCGAAGAAGAGGCTATTTGTCGTCTGGCAACTAATCTCACCGAATCTGCCCGTGTGGCCAGACCCTTAGGGTTAGTTCACAAGAGGAGATTCAGGGGAGATTTTGTTGCCTGGTGACTAATCGCCTCGTCTTCTGAGCGACTATCTCCCTGAACCGCCTCAGCGTTTTTCCCATAGGCTACAATAAAAAGTTGATTGCGCTAATGCACATGTGGCGATGCGTTTTCTATAGTCGCCCGAAGTTGCCTGTGGGAAAGAGTTTGGAGAGATAGTCTCTCAGAAGACGAGGCGATTAGTCGCCAGGCTACAAAATCTCCTAGAATCTCCTCGTGTGAACTAACCCAGCTACAAGTCTCAGTTCACTCAAGAGACCTGCTTATCTTATTAATTACAGTTTTATCTAATTGAAATGCTGTGTATTCTGGGCACTCTGCCACAAGCCTCCTTATCTCTTTAAGTTTGTGGAACTTTGTCACTTTTTCTGGCCGTTCAGTGCAGCTTTTACATCAAAGAGCAGTGCGGGATATTTTAATGAGGGAGGTGGCACACTGGAAGATTTGTCACTCACAATTTTCTATGCGTGGCTGTGGGTACAAATCTCCTAAAAATGCCTCTCCATTGCCAATAATTGAAATCACTGGCGGTATGCCCAACTTATTGCTTAATTGCCAAAAGTAGCCTCTGGAGGATTCTGGGATGACAGGATGAGCTGTCAAAATCGAGACTGTCCCGTGAAAATCCCAGCACTTGGGAAGTAAAGAGGGGGACCTAAAGCTGATGAGTAGGCTGCTCTGACATGGGGGCACCGCAATGGGTAGTTTGCTCCTCAACCACTATCTTCCCTGGCCGGGTATAAATACAAGTGACTGCTGGAAAATACAAGAGGGGTGACGTGTCTGGAGAGGGAAGCATGGGATAAATGGGTCAGCAAGGAATCTGTATCTAGTATAGTATATATATTTGTTTATATAGTGGGAGGTGAATGGTGGCCAGACATAGATACATCAAAACTGAGATTTCAGCCTATGTGAATATTCATTATTTCTTTGTCTGTGCAACAATGAAAGACAAGGAGAGAGCTAAATCAATAATGATCATGTATCAAACAAACAGCCAGACAAGGTTTTTAGCAAGAAGAGAGCAGGTGTGATTCTAAGTATTAAGTCTAGAGTTTATGTGAACTGCACCAAGCTTAAAAACTTCCTCCATGGCCATGTATTTGCATGCACAATGTGTGACACCGCTCAGGATGTGGTGATTCTATTCTCAGAACCAGGGGCTCAGGTTGGCTTCTTCTGAAGTGCTCATTAATGTGCCAGGTTATTGGCTGTCTCACCTGGCAAAAATACCATTTATTTCTAACGGCAAACATCTATGAACCTAAAGCCAAAGGGAAATGCTGTAGACATAACTATTCTGCTGCTATTGTGTGCCTTTCCATTGAGAATAAGATCTGAGCAAGTAAATAAGTCCAGGATGTGATGTCCAACTGTTTCCCAGTACTGACCCATTATCTGATAAATAATTACATGTGCATTGGAGTTTAATATTAACACTATACGGAAAAATGATGGTAGGCCGAGTATTATACAAATCCTCTATAGGGCAACATCTGGCCTCAGAGCCTCTAGTTAGTTGGGTCAGCAGCCTGGTCTATGGAGGGGCAAAAAGGAGCTACAGATACATTGGGGTGACAGCTGTATATTGGGCAGGAGCATTTAAAGGTGTTGTTCGCCTTTCAATTTACTTTTAGTATGATGTAGTGTGTGATATTCTGAGACAATATGCAATTATATTTGATTTTTTATTATTTGTGGTTTTTGCGCTATTTAGCTTTTATTCAGCAGCTCTCCAGTTTGCAATTTCATTGATCTGATTGCCAAGGTCAAAATTACCCTAGCAACCATACATTGATTTGAATAAGAGATGGGAATATAAACAGGAGAAGACCTGAATATAAAGGCAAATAATAAAATGTAGCAATAGCAATAAATGTGTAGCCTTACAGAGCATTAGTTTTTAGATGGGGTCAGTGACCCCAGCTGGAAAGAGTCTGAAGAAGAAGTCAAATCATTAAAAAATATAAGCAATAAATAATGAAGAACAATTGAAAAGTTGCTTAAAATTGACCATTCTATAACATTTTAAAAGTTTACTTAAAGGGCATGTAAAGGCAAAAAATAAAATCCCATTTTTACTTTCTTCAATGAAAATGAAACATATTTCCAATACACTTTAATTAAAAAATGTGTACCATTTTTATAAGAAACCTGACTGTATGCAGTGAAATTTTCCCTCCATTTACTGCTGTGGATA
Organism: Xenopus laevis; assembly: GCF_017654675.1. Classification (NCBI taxonomy): domain Eukaryota; kingdom Metazoa; phylum Chordata; class Amphibia; order Anura; family Pipidae; genus Xenopus; species Xenopus laevis. The sequence continues at coordinate 14,204,233 of NC_054373.1, forward strand.
GGAATTGTCAGACGGTCCCTAACTGCTCTGCAGGGAAACAATCATACTTATGAACAGCAGGGGGAGCCCCCGCCTTATTTCCCAGCCGTGCAGATTTTGATAATTTATGACGATCCCTAAGCAGCCCAGACCACACTGAGCATGTGCACAGTCTTGGTCTTGCAGAGATGTGTAGCAAAGTTACAAGATGGTGACCCCCTGTGGCCAACTTTGAAAGCATAAATTATTTGTTTGATTAGGCGTGTGGTTCAGTAAGTTCATGTTTATGTTTAGTATACAAAATACAGCATTTATAGGCTTATTCTCTTTTAGACTTTACTTGCCCTTTAAAGGTGAACCCGCCCCTTAAGTACAAGATTCTGCTGGATTTTTTACTTGCCGCTCTACAAATACTCCTAACAATCAGCTACAAACCTCAGTGCACCAGTCTTTATACTGACTCTCCAAATCAACGCTTAACTGCATTGTGGGGGGAGAGGACTTTCATCTCTACATAGAGATCAGATTTTTATTTAGAAAAGTGTTTGAGCTACAGGTAGTGCAATGACATCTACTGGGCATATTACATACTGCAGATACCGATTCATAAATAACCTTTAAATAGTGACTATACCTGTACCTTATTTTTTACATTTGCCCAAGTATTAAGCGGCTAATATAGAAGTACTTTCCTCTTCTTTTGTCTACTCCCTAGCTTCTGTGGAGGGGATACAAGCTCAGCTTGCAGTTTTTGGCTGCCAATGTCTCTGGCTTGCTGCTATAAAGCCTATTGTCTTGTTTTTCCCCAAAAATAAGTAGAGAAAATGGTGTAGAGGCCTAGTGATAATATCTTCCTATAGCCTTCAATGTGATGTCTACATTTCTCTTCTGCCAGTTTGGACTATTCTTTTTGTGGGTAGAGACAGATTGTCTTTAATGGTCTTCTTGAATGCCGACCAAATTGTTGATCCATTTCAGTTAGGGTTCTGTAAAGGTCACTCTGCTGAAACCACTTATTGTTAATGAAATCCTTGCTGCTAAAGACCAGAGACACTATTCCATTCTCATATTTGTTTTCTGCAGCATTTGATACAGTTGACCTTTATCTTAAAGAACCTCCAAATGCTCGTAATCAGTGATTCTGCTTTATCATGGTGGTCCTCCTATCTCTATATGCGCAACGTCAGTGGAATTATTTCTAAAAGGACCTCTTCATCTGTTGGTGTGTCCCAAGGATCTGTTTTAGAGCTTTTTTACATTCTCTTTTTTGGTGACCTCCTCACATCCTTTGCTTCTCCTATCACCTTTATACTGATAACACACAGATCTTCCTGTATATAAAGTGCATAAAGTGTGAAATTCTTATAATGTCCTTCAAAGAGCTAAATTCCTCTGCCCTCATCTCCCCATACACTTCCTCCTGGTCCTTACACTTAGCCTGGGACAATCTATTCTTCATACAAAATATAATGCTCCTCTCTATATATCTGCTGCATTTACACATACACCTCCTCCTGGTCCTTACGCTTAGCTTGGGAAAATGTATTCCTCATACAGATAACTAAAAGAGTCACAAATTAATTGTTTTTTTCCTGATTGCCCCACATCTCGGGAATCCGAATGCCCAGCCATTTTGCATCAGACAACACCCCCCCCCAACTCTATTCTCAAATCTTCTTAAGAATCACTTTATAACAGAAGCATTTTGATTTCTCGCTAACAACACACCCCTGACTTTGTGCTTATGCCTTGTAGAGGACTGTTATTGTAACCCAGTTTTACTGTAAAAAATGATAATATAAAATGCATTTAGCCCTGCCTATGCCCCAGGCACTTGTAATCCCGTGACACTCGGCAGTTCAAAATGTTAACAAATATAAGGAAAGGAAGGGACTGACCAGAATAAAAATGCATGTGATGTATCCCTGCATGATAAGTAAGGCTACTGCCACACAAGGAAGATTCTTGGGCTGCAGATAAATGCAGGCCGAGAATCAGCCCGTACGCTCCTATCAGCTTTCTCATGTGCCTGCACCCATTTCACTACATAAGCATGGGTGCAGGCACACAGAGTGGATTTTAGCATACTCGCATGTTTCATGCCACGTGCCTGCTCCCGGCTGATGAGGTGGCTTTGAGTACATGCACATCAGAAAACTGATCAGAGCGTAGGGGCTGATTTTCGGCCTGGCATGGCAGTAACCTTATACCCCATCTCTAAACACCAGCAAAGATTATCGACTCATATAATCTGAAGCAAAGGGCCTCTCCATCTCCTCTGCCCCAGAATCGGCATCACTATCATCTGAGGCACCCGATTCTGCTGGACTGCACTCCTCCAAAACCGATGCCCTGCAAGCACCCAGATTTAATATATTAGTAATGAGTCTGAGATCATGGGGATCTGGAGGAACTTCTGGCACATCCATGGTCCTTATATCTACGTGTTCCTCTAGAGGGGGCACCTCTATTATCTATCTAATGACGTAAAAGGTAGGTTTGTGTAGAGAGAAAAACTATACAGCGCCGAAAAAGGTATATGGAAGCAAAAAACAATACTTATTGGGTATTAAGTCATTTTTTCACCACAGTCCTCCTATGATAGCCACAGGCAACATCAGGCAAATGTTCTTAAGCTATGATTATCCCACACACAACCCAATGGACTATGGCTATGTGATAGTATGATCCCATGGTGCCTAGGGATAGAAGATGAGATGGTCAGCGATGTGAGATAGTGCCTATAGTAACAGTGGGATAATAGTCTCTGGGAAGGGAGCATGACTGTGGGATAGCAGGTATAGTAGGGAGAGATGGTGTCTATAGTAACAGTGGGATAATAGTCTCTGGGAAGGGAGTGTGACTGTGGGATAGCAGGTATAGTAGAGAGAGATGGTGCCTATAGTAACAGTGGGATAATAGTCTCTGGGAAGGGAGTGTGACTGTGGGATAGCAGGTATAGTAGGGAGAGATGGTGCCTATAGTAACAGTGGATAATAGTCTCTGGGAAGGGAGTGTGACTGTGGGATAGCAGGTATAGTAGGGAGAGATGGTGCCTATAGTAACAGTGGGATAATAGTCTCTGGGAAGGGAGTGTGACTGTGGGATAGCAGGTATAGTAGGGAGAGATGGTGCCTATAGTAACAGTGGGATAATAGTCTCTGGGAAGGGAGTGTGACTGTGGGATAGCAGGTATAGTAGGGAGAGATGGTGCCTATAGTAACAGTGGGATAATAGTCTCTGGGAAGGGAGTGTGACTGTGGGATAGCAGGTATAGTAGGGAGAGATGGTGTCTATAGTAACAGTGGATAATAGTCTCTGGGAAGGAAAATGAGGTTATGTTACGGAAGCCTAAAAACGTAACAATTTAAACCTGTGCCCTATTTAGACTCTAATGCCCAAGATATAAGATATATAGATATAAGTAGGTGCTTTGTTTTGTTTCAAATATCATGTCTTTAAAATGCAATTTATATAAAAATCTTGCAAGAGTTAAGCAACACTACTTGTCACTACCCGCTGCCAGTTTTCTTTGATTTCAATGTGTCAAATAAGATTCAATGTTGATAAATGTAAAGTCATACACCTGGGATGTAAGAATATCCACTTATACCCTTAATAAGACTGCACTAGGCAAATCCATTATGGAAAAGGACCTTGGAGTCCTTGTAGATGATAAACTTGTCTGTAGCAAGCAATGCCAGTCAGCAGCATCAAGGTCAAATAAGGTCTTGAGCTGTATTAAAAGGGGCATAGAGTCACGGGAGGAGGGGGTCATTCTTCCACTGTATAGAGCACTTGTAAGGCCCCATCTAGAATATGCCGTACAGTTTTGGTCTCCATCACTCAAACAGGACATTAGGACATTATGTGGTGTTTAGCAAGTGAGGGAATACAGGGATATGGGAAATAGCTCGTAGTACAAGTTGATCCAGGGACTGGTCCCATTGCCATTTTGGAGTCAGGAAGGATTTTTTCCTCCTCTGAGGCAAATTGGAGAGGCTTTAGATGGGTTTTTCATGTACCTTTAATTTAAGTTAAAGGTACATGGTACTGGGCCATTAGGTTTAGGACAATGCCTTCAACTAATATATTACATTTTAACAGATGGTTATAGTAAAGCTTTGGCTGGATGCTTCATATGGGCTGAACAGTGGACAAATTTAACCAAGGGGCCCATTTATTAAACCTCAAATTCTTCTGGTCGAGTTTTTAAAGGGTAAAACTAGAAATTTTACAGGGGGAAAACAACCTTGATTTTTTTTTGTGATTTATTCTACCCAAAAGCTGCAAAAAAAACAAAATATTGCATCTTGATGAGGTCATGTAGAAGTCAAACGAAAATGTCCCTGAAGATGTTTCTTGAAGCTGTGATTCGTGCTGGTTTTCGTCCGATAAAGTTGCGTTTTCGCGGTAACAAATTGATAAAGTAGAGATTTCAGAGCATTAAAGTGAAAAAGTTGCATGATTTGAATTGACAAACGATTTTGTTGTGAGTTAAATATGTGAATGGGGGTTAGGTTGAAATGAAATTAATTCGAGTTTTAGTAAATATTCTCCTAAGTGTTCTGATTTAGTCCAGACCCTGCATTGTTACTGCCCAACATGAGCCAGCAAAACAAAACCGTGTAAAAACGAATACATAAATAATAACCCATTGAAGTATACCATTCAAAAACAATAAGCTTTTATTAAGGTAAACTACCCTTTTAATTCTACATAACACTGGTGCTATATAAGGGTAGTCTCTGACCCAGTGTTGAGGCATGGAGGAAAAGTGACATCCCTTTCTTAGTAATGATGTCCTATATTAGGACTGAGTGTCCCCCACGTGCTGCTTGTGGCACCTAAGGACAGACATCACTCAGTATCCCCACTAATTAACATCAATGTCCTACAGACAATCTTTGCGGTAATTCCTTCTATTACAAACAACACAGATCTGAAGTTTTTAGATTTCCTGTGTCCAACACCCCTCAACTCTGATTTTACAATGTTTGGTCGTCTACTTCCCACCCCACAACTAACAACAGGGGAAAATAAATATAAACACATTGTCCTAATTATCGTCTTGTTTAATTTCTGGGTATCACGTCTGACACTTTTCTACTAAAGGATAACAGAATCAACAAATAGGTTTATTTAAGTTTATTTTATTGGTAAATCAGTAACAAAGGAGAAATACATTTCACAGATGTATATATATACACAGGGGCGATCCTGGCCCCTCCGCCGCCTGAGGCAGCAGCAGTTGCTGCTGCCCCCCCTCCCCCTGAAATTCGGTCTTAAAGTACCAGGAGCAGCATTTTTGCTGCCCCTGGTACCCAGTGGGACGCTGCCGCCTGAGGCAACAGCCTCAACTCGCCTCATTGGCGAAGCACCCCTGTATATACAAAGTGCATTTTCTTGTTTGTCTGTAGCGACAGGGCAGAGAACTTAGGGTCTCTTAAGATTTCTCTTCTTCTTGCTTATAGGCCAGGTCTATAATGTCGGCATTGCACAGTAAATCTGTAGGTAAGAATAAGACTATGTCAGTATATTAATCAGATATAACACAGTTGAATAAAACAGATTCTAAATATAAACCTACATGGAACAATCTACACAGATATAACTCTCACCATTAGTCCATTGTGCAACAAGGTAGAAAAGGTTCTGCAACTCGATGTCTCTGGCACTTCAATAGTGTTAAACACGTCGGGCATCACATTTCTTCTATTCAAAATATTTCAGGCCAGCGTTTTGAAAGAAGTTGTCCAAAAATTGCCAAGATGAAATTAAAGCGCAGTGGCCGGTACTGTATGATATGGGCAGGTCAAAACTAACGTCGTATCTCACAAAGTTACAGTTCTCGTTGTTTAGAACAGGCTCAAGGATGTTACGGAGCATCTCACTGTATAAAGTTCCTGAAAAGGAAACGGCACTACATTGTTAATAAATACACGGTAGCCTTTCCATTCCACCAACAAACAATGACCTTGGATTTATCCAGCAAAGACTTGTGCATCTTCTTAATGTGCAGGAAACATTTTTAATAAAATGTACAGCTGGAACTATTTAGCAGGGGTCAACTCTCCTCCAGCCAAGAGGCCTATTTTCCTTAATCTGTTGCATGATCTGTGATAAACAAACCTGTAAAGAATCACATCAGTGTGCAAGGCATTGTGGGAGCTGTAGTCTTGGCTGGAGGAGAACTGGCTACTGCTTCAGTGGTACATGTACTCTGTTCAGTAGACGTATGTTTAAAAGTGAGACCTTACCTAACTCATCTCCCTTCACAGCATCTTTGCACATTTCAATACGAGCGGAGTGATGGGGAACAACGTAATCTTGTAACGAGCTCACGAGAATCACATTCTTGAAGTGCTCCAAGCCTGTAATACAATAATATTCACCATGAGATTCCAGAACAATATTAAGGCATCAATACAGACGTATCTTTCATGAAATCACGGGCATAATACTTTCAATAAGATAAATTTCAAATCGCTAATGTAAGTTACTGAAGAGTATTGGGTCCATGTCAGGTTAATGGTAAGACATGCAAATCTCCTAAAATACTACCTTGCTGGTTATGGTTAAAATAGTTCCCAAAAGTTTCTAATAAAACTTTCAGATCACAGCAGCTTTATTTTAGAGTTTTATATGATTTAATAATATATAATATATATTTAAAAATATGTCTTACCTTTTTTCTGACTGAGTTTGTAGAGGAAACTTTGTCTTGGGTCTTTGTGATCTGATAATGCCATCTGAGACACGGAGACACCTATATGCAACCACTTCTCTATCCACAGGCCTATAACAAAAGAGATGCACATATTTATTCATTGTATTATATAAAAGCATGTTAAAGTTCATTGAAATGTAGGTGTGGGGTTATATTATCAGGAAACACACTGCATTTTGAAAGTTCTAAAACACAGCCGTGATCTTTCCCAAACATAATTATACATTTTTGACTTTTGTCCTATCATAATGATATATTAATTGTACTTTAAGTAAATGGAGCATGGTTAAATCCATATACATATATTACTTGTTGTTTCTAATCTTTGAATTACTTGTCAATAATAAAGCAATGGCCAGTAAATCCCTACCAGTTTTATAGAGAAACGTGTTGGGGTACAGAAGGCCCATATGTGGTCCACCGAGGGAGAGGTAAGTGTGCAGTTTTCCACGGTAGCCTTCAAATTCAGGTCTCCACAGGGCTGAGCGTATTATTAGATTGCCCAAAGAAAAGCCGATAAAGCTGCGGGGAGAGAAAAGTAACATTACTATAAAAATTTATATATATTATTTAGGGGCCGATTCACTAAGGGTCGAATTTCGAAGTTAAAAATACTTCGAAATTCGACCCTCGAATTGAAATCCTTCGACTTCGAATATCGAAGTCGAAGGATTTAGCGCTAATCCTGCGATCGATCGATCGAAGGATTTTTCGTTCGAACGAACGATTAAATCCTTCGAATCGAACGATTAGAAGGATTTTAATCCAACGATCGAAGGAAAATCCTTCGATCAAAAAATCACAGGCAAGCCTATGGGGACCTTCCCCATAGGCTAACATTGACTTCGGTAGCTTTTAGCTGCCGAAGTAGGGGGTCGAAGTTTTTTTTAAAGGGGAAGTACTTCGACTATCGAATGGTCGAATAGTCGAACGATTTTTCGTTCGATTCGTTCGATTTCGTTCGAATTCGAACGAATTTAACCAATTCGATGGTCGAAGTACCCAAAAAATACTTCGAAATTCGAAGTTTTTTCATTCGAATCCTTCACTCGAGCTTAGTGAATCGGCCCCTTAGTATAGAGATTTTTTGCTAATTACTGTACCTGATCCTGGAAATACTGAGCTTCCTCATGGTTATGTGCTGTAATATTTCATTTACGAGTTTTCTGCTTAACATATCAATATCATCAGTGGTACAGCTCTGTAAAGAAAATACAAGAAGTGAAAAAGAACACAATAAATATTGCATCAGAATTAAGGCAAGACATGCACAGAGACCGACACTAATGAAAACATTATAGTTACCACACTTATTTAACGGTGTATAAAATAGCAATATTAAAGGGGCCTGTCTGCTAACAATCAGCAACAATAATCTTCTATAAGACCTATACATGTCCCGTCTTGTTGCTCAAACATTTTTCATGCAATTTAATAACATTTTCTATATATTTTGAGGTATCAAACCCCACAGAAGATGTTTCTGTTCAAAAGGAATTGTCATTGGTCGATCTATAATAGCGTCAATTTGTTACAGACCAGTTGTTACAGTTATATATCAGAATGATCTTTATGGGTCCCACTACAACTGATCAGGGGCGTAACTATAGAGGAAGCAGACCCTGCGGTTGCAGGGGGGCCCAGTGTGTAGGGGGCCCAGTGAGATCCTAATTAATAATTAATAAATTTTAATATATCTTGGTAAAATAGGCCAACTTATAAATATTTTGGGGCCCTAAATTTAATTTGCTATGGGGCCCAGTAACAACTAGTTACGCCACTGCAACTGATTATTTCATATTAATCATCAGTAAACCAATAAGATACTAATAATAAAAGGATTTCTCAGGATAGTTACATTTTATCATCATTGCCTATTACCGGTAGTTCCCATTGAGCTGAGATGGATAGAATGTTTGAACAGTTTCATATAAGAATGGAGATGACGCCTCAGAACTAGACACAGAGATATACGTACCTGGTTGCAACAAGACATTACGAAGGTGGTTTTCCCATGTGTCACTCCAGACTCGATCTCAGTTTTTATAAGTAGAAGATCTCTTTCGAAACCTAGAGTAGAAATAAAGCCATTAATTTTAACAGGGCAGGGCAATGGTAAATCATATGACAAAACACACGCAAGTGTTCATGTCAGAATCAAATCTTTAAAATTTTACTTACCACCCATGCCGTGCACACAGACTACTAGATGTGTTCCGTCTTCACTACTGGAGTCGTCTTTGGAACCTACAATAAAATAAGTAAATTTAATTAAAGTAATGTCCTCTTTCCTTTAAAATCGAATGGGAAAATCAATGTTTAACTTACCAGTAGAACTGATCTGCTGTTTTTGTGTAGGTATAAATCGCGCCCAAGTAGGTATAAATCGCTTCCAAACGAGTTTCTTTTCGCTGGTTTCATGGAATAATCTACACAATAAAAACACACAATGTTGGGTCAAGTAAAACTGTCCATTGAAATTCATGATGATAGAGAGAGAGAGAGAGAGAGATAGAGAGAGAGAGAGAGAGAGAGAGAGAGAGATAGCATTTCTGTATGTACAATATCACATCCTTATCCTGATCCTGGATATGATCAGACTGTTAGATTCTACAAGTCTTGCAATTTTCGTGAATAGACGATTAGTCAAAGAATCATAGAATCTTATAAACAGCAAAAAAAATCCAGCTGTTCCAGTACAAGGCACATTATGTTATGTAGCTGAACTCAGGTGACTATATTGCAAGATACCTAGTGATCCTGGGATTCATACTTATTTAGGATTGTTATGGCCCTTTATATATTTTACTATTTACATTTTTTTTATATTATATTTTGTGCATTATATTTATATTTGGTAGGGATCAGAACTTACCCTTTCCTCAAATGAGATATTATGGCACATCCAGGTACTGTTCTGCGCTTCTCTTTAGTACTAGCAACAGGGGAAGATTTCACCTTTTCTGAGCAGTCTATAAAGTCTTCTGAACAATCTATAAAATACAATTTTTAATGTTAGCAGGAAAATGCCTTCCCATCCACACTCATATATAGAAAAGTGATCTTATCTTTCATTCAGTACGTCATCTCAGTGGTTCTATTGTACAGAGCGGTGGGATATGTTGGTACTTTAGAAATACGTATTTAAAAGATAATAATGAATGGAAGGAGTTCTGGATGAACAACTGTCACACACTGAGGCAGCAGCACCTGTGGATTCTTTCCATACGTACCTATTGCTTTAGGCTCTAAGTACCGGTCTTCAAAGATCACGGGGGCAGATTTTGATACCGAGTCCCGGCACTCGAGACAACAGACTTTTGCAGCTTTTTTGACTTCTTTGTAAATCTCTTTGTGGCTTTCGGTGCTGCAATGAGAAACAGGTTCTTATATTTAGAAATAAATCACATCCAGAGATCAGTAAACTAAAAACTGAGGGAAGGAATAAAAAATCCAGTGTCCGATGGAGTATCCAACAGCAACCAATCCTATGAGTTTAAACACCTGATAATCAGACCAATAATATCTGCTGTTTGGTTGCTAAGGATACTAGACTTGTAGTAAATGTGTACCATGTATTACATTAGCATGACAACAGTATGACATTTTCATAGAAAAGCATCTCTTAGAAGTAAAACTCTAAAGGACCATAAAAGTGTGTTAATGTAATTTTCAGATAACAACTGACTGTATCTAAACATAATTATTTGAAGAAACACTAGGGATGGGCGAATTTGACCCATTTTGTTTCGCCAAAAATTCTCTGCTGGCGAAATGTCGCAGACGCCCATTAAAATTTGTTGCACGCCGCCATACAAGTCTATGGGCGTCATTTTTTCGGCGAAACGAGGCAAAACAATTCACCCATCCCTAAGAAACACCATTGTACTCACATCTTCTCATCATATAAAATAGCTTCTTGTCGGGGATGGTCAGTAGAGACGAATAATTTCTTGAACTTTTCTTCCTATGAAACAATAAAATAGACACAGTTCATAAGCACAACCTTGAGAGATAACGGCAGTGTAAAACAATAAATGGAGTCCCATTGAAGATTGAGCACTAAGCTTCCCCTGCCTTAAAGCCTATTCAATGCGCTTCTTACCTTTATTTGCTTCTTCTCTTGTTCACTCTCCAAGGAGGATTGAAGAAATTTTCCCCACAGATTGAGAAGTTGAGATGATAGCAATATTAGGCTGCTATTTATTGTTACTGCCAGATCATTGGGGTCTTCTATTTCCTATAGTTAAAATTTTAAATAATCAACAATTTGTGTAAACACAGAGAATACAGTATGTAAAGCACTTTTAAATACCCCAATAGTATAAGGAAACTGGTTTGGGGTTACAGGTTAGTATCAGATTACAGAATAAGCAATGAGCAAATTTACCATCACTTTGTCAGATATCTCACTGAGCCGGGCTTTCAGATCCAGTTTTTCTGTGGAGGAAACAAAGACCATGTAAGAAAGGAAACAAATTTACTACTTGTAGCAGCAACATAACCACCTGTTACCCACCACAGGAAACATCTCAATAAAATGAATAAGAGGAGCCTTGTTAGACATGTAGGCAATAATTGTAGGTGCCCAGTTACTCGCGGGGCTTCCTAATGATGGTGAGTGACCTAATATGAGAAGCGGGTGTTTTACCATTTGCCACTGCCCTAATATTGACTCTATGATGATATCAAGGCCAGTGTGTAAACTAACGGTCACTTTGGGATACCTTAATGTGCACTTTGTTTGTTCATGCCCATAATCTTTCAACTTCCAAGAGGAAAGAATGTCTTCATTGACTCATCAATATCTATTATTCATTTTGGATGTTGGGTGGTCAGAGAAAGGTCAATGTTTAAATGAACTTATTTGAACAAAACCTAAAGAACAGGACAACTAGGTGTCACAAAGTAGAAGCAATCACATACCAAGCTCCAGCTTGCATGAGGAAGGCAGCGTTTCTGATACGGAGATGAAATAACTGTACAGTCCATCATAGGAAAGCAGCAAGCAGGATCGTAGTGTTGAAAGGAAACGGTAGGCATGCTGCAAGTATTTCTCTTCTATCACAAAGCTTTTACCCTAAAATAGAGAAACAGAGTCATGAAGCAAGAAAGAAAGCAAAGAGGACACAAATCATTACAAGATGGTGCCCTACTACCCCACAGCACTACTCTTTTGCCAGTTTAAGACATCGGTGAAATGGTGAGACTCGTTGGGGTTCAGGAGGAGGGAGGGAGGCAGTTAGTGGGGCCTGGGGTTGTCTGTAATTATAATTCCACTCACATAACTGTTTTTACCCTCTGGCAGGTTCAAATACAAATTCATGTTTGTTACTTACGTCTGCTGCCAATTTCTTTTTGAAGTTTTTGCCAAAAATGACATTTTCCAACATCGGTTTTTTAGCCTTTGTCCACCGGCTGGGAAGAATTCTTTGGAATACTGCGTTTTTCTTGGAAAAGCTATAAAAACAACACAGATGATTGTATTAGCTTGAAATTGATATTATTTCTTAATGGAATAGTAAAATAATGTCATTATCTCTATCTGACAATAACAATCCGTGTACTTACCTCTTCAGTGGGGGTTGTAATACAACCAACAGGCCATGAACAATGACCGATAGCTTTGAACTTGTCTTAAATATGATATTCGTGTGGCCGTGAATCCCTCGATGCAGGTTAAAGTGCAATTTCATGTCCATACTGCACATTGGTTTCAAACTTTTACATTTGCTAAATCTGTTCAGATAAAACCAGAAGATCGATGTGTTAAACACAAATCAGATTTCACTAACCCATCATTCTTGTTAGCTTTATTGTATTAGAATTAATTATATTAATATATATATAAAATATAAATACATGTTAATAATAATAATAATAATAATAATATTCTGATTTATGGAACTGTATTGCCTCTTAATCAAGACTATTGGGGTTGTTCACCTTTAAATGCATGTTTAGTATGATGTAGAGAGGGATATTCTGAGATAATTTACAATTGGTTTTCATTTTCTATTATTTGTGATTTTTAAGTAATTTAGCTTTTTATTCAGCATCTCTCCAGTTTGTAATTTCTGAATCAGAGACTGGAACATGAATAGGAGAGGCCTGAATAGAAAGACTAGTAATAAAAAGAAGCAATACCAATACATTTGTAGCCTTACAGAGCATTTGTGTTTTAGATTTTAAAGATGCAAAGTATCAGCAGACAAGGGCAAGAAATAAAAAAAAAAGAGTACAAATATATAATGAAGACTAATAGGAAAGTTGCCATTCTATAACGTATGAAAAGTTAACTTAAAGGTGAACAACCCCTTTAACTGCTCAGGTAGAAAATGAATTTCTATATGTAAGTCTAACTGGCCAATACAAGGGTGGTCGGGGGAAGTCCCCTCATTTGGCAAGGAGGCTGCCTGTCACGTAATCTTAACATTTTGCAGTAGAGCAAAAACATTAGAGAAATGGGAAAGAAAGGAATTACAACCCAAATATAGAGTCAGAGTTTTAATCTATTCTTCAATTCTGATCATTTCTCTACTTACTCTCTATGGCTTTGTGCATTGTAAAGGCCAAAGTTCATCTTGCTCTCCAGGGTATTCAGAGTCTCTTCAATCTGCCATTGTAGAGAGAATAGAAGAAACATAAGATACGGTATACGGAACACACAAACATAAAGCTGATCTAAAAGACTTTTTAGCACTTACTTGACTCTCATCCAGGAGGATATTAACGGTGTAGATCACAACGTCGTCAATTCTACCAGTACGTTTATTTAATGTAAACGCACTGCTGAAAAAATCACTGCCCTCAACTGAAGCCGGATACGTCACGTTATCTAAAACAGAAGAGTTTTAATCAATTCACCAAACTATAACACAACAGAGTGAATAAAGACTGCGTCAGCAATAATAACAAATAGGGGAAGATTTATCAAGGGTCTATTTTAGTGTAATTTCACTAGGGAATAATCCAAATTCGAATAAAAAAAATCCAATTTTAAAGTTTATAATGTACTGCCCCTTTAAGAATTCAAATTTCACCATCTAAAATCTGCCAGATTGGTGTTTTAGGCTATGGGTGACCTCCTACAATTAATTTGGAGTTGTTTGGCAGACTTTTAAAAAAAGAACATTTTTTTTGTGTGAAAAAAACTCGAATCAGATTCAATCTAATACGATTCGATTTGAGATTGCAGGCCGATCAAATTCATCTGAGTTTAAAAAATGTAAATTTTTTAAAGAATTTTAAGAATTCGAATTTGACTATTCACCATCTAAAACCTGCCGGGTTGGTGTTTTAGGCTATGGGGGACCTCCTACAATTAATTTGGAGTTGTTTGGTAGACTTTTGGAAAACAAACTTTTTTTTAAATTTTGTGTGAAAAAAACTGGAATCAGATTCGATCTAATACGATTTTATTCGAGTTTGCAGGCCGATCCTGTAATAAATTTTGATTGGTCATTTTTTTTCCCAATTTTGAGTGTATGGAAGTTTTTGGAAATATAATAAACTTGAAATTTGACCCTTGATAAATCTGCCCCTTGAAGCGCAATATTTCTGTAAATAACACTCGGAGATGGTCATTGTTTTAGGAAAACACGTACCTTCAGTATGGAAAATCCTTGCTTCGATTGTGTGAGGGATGCTCGTCAGAATCTCAAAGGATGTCTTAATTTGCCAAAATCTAAAAGCAAAAACAATGTTTTCAGTATCAATATTTAAAATCAAACTCTCTCTGCTCCTCATGAACACTTTCTGCTAAAGGGGACGTTCATTTGCCTGAATGCTTCTATGTGCTCCTTTAACTGCTACACAAGCCGCCCTTTGCTGCTGTCCATATGTACGGGGTTATTTACTTAACTCCAAATGCAAAAATCACAAAAAATCGTGTTTTTTTTTTTTTTTTATAAAATCTGACTTTTAAAAAAAAAAATCACAATTTTTTGGGGAATTTATTAAACCCAGAGGATGGAAAAGTCTGAATCAGAAAATCCGGCAATACCCGAAGTTTTCAGAGTTTTTGGACAAAAATCTAAGTTTTAGGGAAGATCGGAAGAAAAATCAGAAAAAAAACACGAAAATCTGATTTATTCCCGCAAAATATGTTTTCAGGAAAATGTAATAATAAATAAGTGCAAAAAACTTGAGCAGATTCGATTGGAGAGAAAATATTGAGATAAATTTGGACTTTGATAAATAACCCCCTTCTATGAAGGAGATGCCAATCCAAAAACAATTGGAATATGTTGCTCAATGTCTAAAGGACCTAAAATTATTTTACTGTAGGGCCCAGTAACTTGCAGTTTTACTATTTACTCAACACTGATCATAGGACATTGTGAGTATGTGAGAGCAATTGCCTTACAAGCTGCCATATTGAAGTATGCGCCAAATCTAACATTCAACTCAGTCCTAGGAAGTTTTTGGAGGATTTGGATTCAACCAAACTCGGACATGTAACCAAATTGGAGCCCTTAATGCCTTAAGACACACTTACCGACTTACGAAAGGCTTCAGATTCTGGAATTGCTTTAGATGCAATGAAAATTCAAGTGTAGCTTGTACTTTTTCCATAGTTATTGTTGTTTCAGGTTTATATACTAAAAAGCAAAAGAACAAAGAGGAAAATCATGTTAATGCTTCAAATCATCGGATAATGTGGCTGTAAAAGGTGTTGTACATGTTCCCTGGTGTGTGTAGGTTTGTGTTACATGTGAGTAATAAACCATCCTACCGGCCAAACCCAAATCTACAAAGCTGGAAACTAATGAACATTGCAAAATGCACTATTCTATCTGTCTCATTACTGAAATATGTTCAAATGTAATAAAATTCAAGATTTCAGGGTTTTTTTTCACTTACCTAGTAACAAAGATGAAATTGAGAAGGAAAGAAAGAAAGAAAGAAATTTGAGAAAATTGAGAATAGAAAGAGAATTGAGAAAAGTCGAAGTAAAAGCGGGAAAGTTTTTCTGCGATGCGTCACGATGCGAAGATGCAGGAAAACTGATGCTTAATATGTGTTTACTGACTTATCACAGCATGCCTTGTGATGTCATAATGGCATTGACTTGTTTACTGATGCCGTTACCATGGTGACGATGATGTCATAGTGGTGCAGCTGTAAGGCAAGTTGAAGTGTTGACTGAACGCAACTGGTGATGTCATAATGGTGCGTCATGTGACCCGATGTCCAGCCTCCCAGAGCTGCAAACAGCTATTTAACTGCACATCATATAAATGAGCCTGATGCTTGTAATGAGCTCAAATGTCTTTCTCTTATTAAATATCTATATTTACTGACTGTTACACAAACGGACGATATCAGCAGAAAATAAGTGAGGCTTGAGGAACGGATCAGTTTAATCACAACCATATCAGTCCTCATTCCCCGTGTTTATTCTGCCCTTATACAGGACTTTATCTGGACTTTTAACTTACACTTTTAATTCATTCCCTGCTTTTTATACTTTTATACATTTTCATGTTTTATTATTTTGTGGTTATTGACTTATTTAGCTTTTTATTCAGCAGCTCTCCTGTTTGCAATCTGGTTGCTGGGTCCAATTTACCCTAGCAACCAGGCATTAATTAGAACAAGAGACCCCCATTTGAAATCTGTAAAGCGTCAGAAGATAAAGGCAAATAATTAAAAAACGATAGCAAAATGAATAATAAAGACCAATTGAAAAATTGCTTAGAACTGGCCATTCTATAACATACTAAAAGTTAAATTAAAGGTAAACCAGCCCTTTAAAGACATTAAGAGGGGGAAGCCCAGAAGATAAGCCATAAAAGTCAATGGGATAGAAAGGGAATACAGAAATCCAAGAGACAGAAGAAGTGATATAAAATGTATTTTATTTAGTGGAAATCCAACGTTTAATCTGAACAGTTATAATCATCATGCACTTTATGAGTCAGTCACTATTTATTGTCAATATTTATTTATACTGTGTGTGATGTACAAAATGTACAGTAATAGGTCAGAGTAACCCTGCTGTGTGTCCCTGTATTTAACATCAGCCATAAGGTACAGATATGGGATCCTTTATCCAAAAACCCATTATACAGAAAGCTACGAATTATGGAAAGGCCGTCTCCCATAGGGGCAAATTCACTAAGCGCCGAACGCTAGCGTTAATTCGGTAGCGTTTGGCATTTTCGTTACTGCGCAAATTCACTAACGAACGCTGGCGTAGATTCGCTAGTGTTACTTCGCACACTTACGCCTGGCGAATTTTCGCTACGGACGTAACTACGCAAATTCACTAATGCGCGCAGTGTACTGAACGCTACCTTTTACGCTAGACTTCCTTCGCCACCTCAGACCAGGCGAAGCGCAATAGAGTAGATAGGGATTGCTTCAAAAAAAGTCAAAATTTTTTCTAAGTCCCAAAAAACGCTGGCGTGTTTCCTACATTACGGGTGATAGGCTGAAAAAGATCGAAATTTTTTTTGGGGCTCCCCCCCCTACATTTCCTGACTCATGGCAACTTACCTATACAGTGGGCACATGTGTAGGGCAAAATAACATTTTTATTTGATGTTTTGAAGGTTTTCTAGGCATTTGTAGTGCTGATACGTATTCCTCCATTGAAATTTGAATTTGGCGCCGTATGCAAATTAACATTCGCTAGCGTAACTTCGCTTCACTTAGCGAATCCACGCTAGCGCAACTTCGCAATCTTACGCTACCCCTGTGCGCAACTTCGGATTTTAGTGAATTTGCGGAGCGCTGGCGAAACTACGAATCTTAGTGAATTTGCCCCATAGACTCCATTTCTAATGAAATAAAACATTTTTTTTTTTAAATGATTTCTTTTTTCTGTGTAATAATAAAACAGTAGCTTGTACTTGATCCCAACTAAATATTTAATTAATTATTATTTCTTAATAAAGACGTAGCAATTTTAAAAAAAAAACATTTGATGTTACTGGTACTTTAAGGAAAATAAGGGAAAGTAAGAAATGCCCAATGATCCAAGAGACCTCGAAGTGACATCACAGTATAAACATAAATCTTTCTCTTATACCAGAAAGATCCTAAAAAATGTATAAGCAATTAAAAATTCAAGTAACAGATTAATTATTCACAGTCTAGGAAGATAATAGTCTCTGGGAAGGGAGTGTGACTGTGGGATAGCAGGTATAGTAGGGAGAGATGGTGCCTATAGTAACAGTGGGATAATAGTCTCTGGGAAGGGAGTGTGACTGTGTGATAGCAGGTATAGTAGGGAGAGATGGTGTCTATAGTAACAGTGGATAATAGTCTCTGGGAAGGGACTGTGACTGTGGGATAGCAGGTATAGTAGGGAGAGATGGTGTCTATAGTAACAGTGGGATAATAGTCTCTGGGAAGGGAGTGTGACAGTGGGATAGCAGGTATAGTAGGGAGAGATGGTGTCTATAGTAACAGTGGATAATAGTCTCTGGGAAGGGAGTGTGACTGTGGGATAGCAGGTATAGTAGGGAGAGATGGTGCCTATAGTAACAGTGGATAATAGTCTCTGGGAAGGGAGTGTGACTGTGGGAATAGCAGGTATAGTAGGGAGAGATGGTGCCTATAGTAACAGTGGATAATAGTCTCTGGGAAGGGAGTGTGACTGTGGGATAGCAGGTATCGTAGGGAGAGATGGTGCCTATAGTAACAGTGGATAATAGTCTCTGGGAAGGGAGTGTGACTGTGGGATAGCAGGTATAGTAGGGAGAGATGGTGTCTATAGTAACAGTGGGATAATAGTCTCTGGGAAGGGAGTGTGACTGTGGGATAGCAGGTATAGTAGGGAGAGATGGTGTCTATAGTAACAGTGGATAATAGTCTCTGGGAAGGGAGTGTGACTGTGGGATAGCAGGTATAGTAGGGAGAGATGGTGTCTATAGTAACAGTGGATAATAGTCTCTGGGAAGGGAGTGTGACTGTGGGATAGCAGGTATAGTAGGGAGAGATGGTGTCTATAGTAACAGTGGATAATAGTCTCTGGGAAGGGAGTGTGACTGTGGGATAGCAGGTATAGTGGGGAGAGATGGTGCCTATAGTAACAGTGGGATAATAGTCTCTGGGAAGGGAGTGTGACTGTGGGATAGCAGGTATAGTAGGGAGAGATGGTGCCTATAGTAACAGTGGATAATAGTCTCTGGGAAGGGAGTGTGACTGTGGGATAGCAGGTATAGTAGGGAGAGATGGTGTCTATAGTAACAGTGGATAATAGTCTCTGGGAAGGGACTGTGACTGTGGGATAGCAGGTATAGTAGGGAGAGATGGTGCCTATAGTAACAGTGGATAATAGTCTCTGGGAAGGGAGTGTGACTGTGGGATAGCAGGTATAGTAGGGAGAGATGGTGCTTATAGTAACAGTGGATAATAGTCTCTGGGAAGGGAGTGTGACTGTGGGACAGCAGGTATAGTAGGGAGAGATGGTGTCTATAGTAACAGTGGATAATAGTCTCTGGGAAGGGAGTGTGACTGTAGGATAGCAGGTATAGTAGGGAGAGATGGTGCCTATAGTAACAGTGGGATAATAGTCTCTGGGAAGGGAGTGTGACTGTGGGATAGCAGGTACAGTAGGGAGAGATGTGCCTACAGTAGTGGGAATATAGCATTTCAACAGTGAAGCTGAAGTGAAGTGAAGCTGTTGTATACGAGGTATAGAAGAGAAAGCATCTGTGTCAATATATGTCGATGTTGCCCAGTTTATAACAACTTAATTGCTGTTGAATTACAATATGCAGCACCCACCTAGATCAGAAACCACTTGATATTCCATGCATTACCAAAGAAAAAAATATTAATAATTATTTTTCCATATAGGTTGTCAGGATATGGTATCAAATATATATGATCAGATTCAGTTCAATGAGAAAACTTTATTTCATGGTTTAGCACAAGAAAACTGAAATTGCATTAGGAGATGTCTTCCTAATCAAACTTTTAACCCCTCAACTATATTATTACAGGAAAAGTACAATTAAGTCTATCAGACTGGATACCAAAAGTGTGCCCCAAAAAAAGAATGGAAGTGCCTCCATCTTGAATCTAGGCTTGAGATATTCTTGATGTTCCTGGTATGGAGTGGATCACAAGAAATGATTGTATTCATTAGATCTAGCTTAGCCCTTGGCAAACACAATGAACCAGAAGCACAAAAGGCCAAGCAGATGGGCTGATTTAATTAAGGAACATGAGGTGATGGTATTGACCTCCTATAGAGTGGCGGTTGTTGTGGGTACACTATTTGCTGTGCCCACAATATCTACAATAATTTTCTCTTCTGTTGTGTGGAGCCATGACTGGTAAGCAGGTACCAGGGTATAAACACCAGGTCGGTTGGGGATGGCACATCCTTCCCCCCAACTCACAATTCCAATTTGATACCAGAATCCATGTAATTTACAGCCAAGAGGTCCTCCGGAGTCTCCCTGTAAGACAAAAAGGACATTTATTTCAGTTCCTAGATAGTAAATTTCTGACCAAGCTTGCTTTTAGGCCTTGTACAGAACCTACTAACATTACTCTGCAGAACTGGGAAGTCCCTGTGTACTTAATCAAATTGTCACTGGAGATGATCAGGCTACAGGGTAGACATCCAGTTAGAAGAATAGAAGATGTTCCTCAAATGATACAGCCTTGCATGATGCCAATCTGACAGCTTTTCTTATATACCACATATTTATTGTGTATTTATTTGTGTATCTACTGCATAGGAAAGTTGTCTGAAAATCCAGAGATGTGCGGTTGCACATGTAAGGGGGTAGTATAGCAATAATCTTCATACTATGCAAATCTAACAAAGGTTTAGAGTTGTCTTCAAGGCTTGTAACCCAGAATGTCGCATTCATTTATCTTTGCTTCATCAATTCGTCATAAGGAATGCAACTTTGTGCCCATGGTATATATCAATGAGGCCTATACACCATTCTCCAGCACCATTTTGGAATAAATGTATGTTTGCCGGGGATTATGATAAAGATGGAACCATAATATCATTTCTTATTTGGTGGTGGCACATAGCAACAGAAATCATATGGTGCTGGTTCCACAATGCATTCCTGGCTCTTACTGTATGCCATAGGCAGTCTTAAACCTTCTGCCTTCAGTCTTAAACTATGTCAAAGTTTTTTTGCCAGGTTAAAACTGTAAAAGTTGATGGGTTTAGTTTGGGTTTAACTGCCATACCAGAACATTCAATATAGCAGAGACTTCCTGATTAAGCGCTTAATCCTCAAACCATGGAATCCAACTGAACACATAATGAAGTTAAAATCAGAAAAGTGCATGGGCTTAGTTTGAGTTTAACTTCCCTACCAGAACAGTCAGCATAGCAGAGACTTTCTGATTGAGTCCTTGATTCTTAAACCATGGTTTCCAACAAGAGTCATAATGAGGTTAAAATTGGAAATATGGATGGGCTTAGTTTAGGTTTAACTGTCCTACCAAAACATTCAACAAAGCAGAGACTTCCTGACTGAGTCCTTGAATCTTAAAACATGGTGACCAAACTGAGTCATAATGAGGTTAAATTTGGAGAAGCGGATTGGTTGGAGTCTTACTGCTTGGGAAGAATACTATGTGATACGTTGCAGAATACATCACACCTACCTGACAGGAGTCCTTCTGCCCAGCTGCATATCCAGCACAGATCTGGTCTGGTGGAATTATCTAGAGCAGAAAAAGGAATGGTGTGCCCATTTGTTGGGGTTCAATGAGGCTGTGACCGCACAAAATTCATACATAAAAAAACAAGAGGTCCTCTGCGCTCAACCCATTATCAATATATTAAGAACACTGAGACATTTTGTGCCTTAAGCTATGAATGCCCTCCCCTTTAAACAAAACAGGGATTGTATGAGCACATATTGCAATATATTCTCGCTGGACTACTACATCAAAGTGATGTGATTAATGTCCGTAATATATTAATAATAGGTGAGTGCAGAGGACCTCTAGTGAAATTATGTGACTCACCAGGGAATCAACCTGGTAAATTTGGTTACAAGTTGCCGTGCTAATAAATGGCGTCATCACTTGCTGCAGGGTCTGAGGATTTGGTAAATTCACTGAAAACAGACAAGATATGAAAGACAGATTTAAACACATTGTAAATATATTCAGTGTTGTTGTGCATTGTTCATTGATATTTTTAGATTAGACACTAGGGGGCAAATTCACTAAGCGCCGAAGCACCGAACGCTAGCGTTAATTCGCTAGAGTTTGGCATTTTCTTTACTGCCAAATTCACTAACGAACGCTGGCGTAGATTCGCTAGTGTTACTTCGCACCCTTACGCCTGGCGAATTTTCGCTACGGACGTAACTACTCAAATTCACTAACGCGCGCATTGTACTGAACGCTACCTTTTACGCTAGACTTCCTTCGCCACCTCAGACCAGGCGAAGCGCAATAGAGTAGATAGGGATTGCTTCAAAAAAAGTCACATTTTTTTCTAAGTCCCAAAAAACGCTGGCGTGTTTTCTACATTATGGGTGATAGGCTAAAAAAGATCGAAAAATTTTTTGGGGCTCCCCTCCTTCCCCCCTACATTTCCTAACTCATGGCAACTTACCTATACAGTGGGCACATGTGTAGGGCAAAATAAATTTTTTATTTGATGTTTTGAAGGTTTTCTAGGCATTTGTAGTGCTGATACGAATTCCTCCATTGAAATTTGAATTTGGCGCCGTATGCAAATTAACCTTCGCTAGCGTAACTTCGTTTCACTTAGCGAATCAACGCTAGCGCAACTTCACAATCTTACGCTACCCCTGTGCGCAACTTCGGATTTTAGTGAATTTGCGGAGCTGGCGAAACTACGCCTGGCGAAGTGCGGCAAAGTGCGGCGAAGTTGCGCCTGGCGCAACTACGAATCTTAGTGAATTTGCCCCTAGAGGTCTCACTGTGACCAGTGTAAAAATACATAGTTGCATGGTTAAGTTGGGTTGTGAAAAGACCAAAGTCCATCAAGTTCAAGACTCCAAATGAAACCCAGCATCCATACATTCACACACTCAAACTGACCCCTCCATACACTTACATAAATTATATATATATATATATATATATAGTGAATAAAGTACCCCCTCTTGTAAAATATAAGGATATTATAAGTTACCGAGGAGTTTCATGACCATATAAAAACACGAGGCCGAAGGCCGAGTGTTTTTATACAGGTCATGGAACTCCGAGGTAACTTCTAATATCCTTATATTTTGCAACTGGGGGTACTTTATTTATTATAATACACAAGTTTTAGTTAGTCATGTGACAGAAATGACATCAGAACTCACCGTTTATAACTGATGACATCAGAACTCACCGTTTATAAGGATATAATTTACAGGATATTCATGGCTTTTGTGTAATATATATATATATATATATATATATATATATATATATATATATATATATATATACACCAATAACTATACTAACTGTAGATTTTAGTATTACAATATCCTTGGATATTATGTTTGTCCAAGAAATCATCCAAGCCCCTCTTATAGTCATTAACTGAATCAGCATCACCCGGCAGTGCATTCCCCACTCTCACCGTCCTCATGCCTAAAGGGGTGGCCTCTGGGGCGATGCTCCATGTTATTTCAGACCCCCTCTGTCTGTCTATAATGTCCTCTAATGTACTTGTAAAGAGTAATCATGTCCCCTTGCAAGGTCCCTTTGAACCATGACTGAATCCGTTTAACTAGATACTCACATTCAGAGCTAATTCTGCCCCATCCAGTTACCCAGCATTCCATGCCTTCAGTGAAGTTGTCAGATGTTGAAGGTAGGCAGACCTGGTGTATGTGATGGGGCTTGTTAGTTTCAGTAAGGCAATATCTGCTCTGTTTGTTGAGCCATCATACATTGAGTTCACATTAATACTATCGACTCTGGATGTGATCTCATGTGGACTAGTCAGAGACAACTGGTATGCCCCCAGCCGAACCGTATAGTCTGATGGAGACAGGGAGCTGGGGGGAAAATAACAAGCACCATGGGGCATTAAGTTCAAGAAAACTTTATTATAGAACAAGGCGCCCCTGTAATGCTGGGATCTAAGGGGAAATACCATTTACAAAACTTTCTTTGTACAAGAAGAAGCAACAAATGTGGAGGCAAATTCACTAAAGGGCGAATTACACTGCGCCAGGCGCAAATTTGTTGCCACTGCGCTAATTCACTAAAATGAAAAGTTGCGCCTCAGCTGCCGAATGCTGGTGACTTTTCACATCACTTTTTACATTAAAGTTGTATACATGCCTTTATTAGAGATGGTGCAAATAGTTAAAGTGGCCACTTTTTATTACACATGACCATGGAACCTGTATAAAGACATAGAAGATCCTCTAATGCCCTAGACATGAGCCCACCCTAAAACAAATGTGGCATGCCCCTCAAATTAGTTCACACATAAATCTGTAATAGTTCGGACTTATGAAGGCAATTCCGCATTAAAAAAAAGAAAGAAAAAAAAAGAAAAGTCGTCAGCGTTTTTTTTTTACAATGCATTACCGTCTTACAGGAAAGGATGTCACTGACATAAGATTGAGGAAGATGAAGCTTTGTTTTAGCAGTTCGTCTGGTCTGAGGTGCCGAAATAAACTCTGACGAAAAAGGTTACGTTCTGTAAAATTCGCATCTTATTGAATTTACGGAGTTACGACCGTTCGTCAGAGTGAAAAGTCGCTAGCAATGGTTTGCTATCAAATTGTCGACTTCGCCTGTTAGTGAATTGGCGATGAAGCTGCCGATGGCATCGCTGGCGAAATGTCGCTAGCGTTAGCCACTTCGCATTTTAGTGAATCTGCCCCCAAATAATCCAACAGAGATGTAAAGGAAGATCATGAGGTCCCATAAGCTCTTCAAGCTACACCGGCTTCTTTGTATAAATTGCCTTCACATATAACAACCATTATCCTTGCAATACCCATATTTCATGACCAGGCCAACCTGCATGCAAGACATGGAGCCATTTGTCAGGAAATGATCATTATAATAATCAGACTACCTGGTCTACTTAGCACTACATCCCAACTGGTAGTGGTCATCTGACTATGTGATTCAGGTCTGTAAGGCAGATCCATTTCAGCTGGAGTCAGTACTAAGAGGATGATCTGATATGCATCTTATTCCAACTGGATAGGTCTGAAATGTATAATATTTATCTGTGGTGATACGAGGATGGTGCTCCACCATATGGGAGGGTCCCAAGTTATATGAGAAAGGCATGGTGCCACATTGCTGAAAAAATACCATTAAGGAAATGACAAACTTACAGCTCTAAGCAGTGGGTAGCTGTCAGAATCGACTGAGTGCCGATCACAGACCCCCCACAAATGTGTGACCCGCGATAGGGCAGAGTGACCTGCCAGGGCCACGCCCCATCTGTGGCATTAGTACCTCCCACAATCCTACTTGAGACCAATGGGGAACCACAAGCCATTGGGGTAGATGTTGGGTCATCAGAAGCTGTGGGGGAGACAGAAGCTGAAGGAGAGAAATGTCAGAATTGCAGAGCTTAGCACCAACATTTTTATCCATATCACAGGGAGAACCTACTACCTGCTGAGGAATTAGTCAAATATTTATTATTACTGCATGGAGAGTTTCAAGAAAATTGTAAGAAAAATGATGCTTATTGGTAACACAGGGAAGAGCCATGAATGCCAACCATGGGCTTGCTGCTCAGTGGCTGCATCTTAAATTGCTCACAAAATAAATAATAATTTACAACTAAATGGAAATATCCATAATCTCATATGCTTCCTCTCAAATTCAGACTGTATTGCAGTAATCCTTTGGATGCATCAGGGAAAGCATGGTACCAGTACCAATGACTTATGACTACTGTTGGCATTGACATTTCTATGACCATGGAACTATATCAAAACAGAGTAAATTCCATGAAATTATAAAATCTTGTTCTTCTTCAGTAAGTTACTGACAAATGACTTTATGGAAGTTCATTTTCTTATTGCTGGAGGAAGAATAATGTCCATCGTACTGCGATTATTTAGAAACTATTAGATTATTTAGGGATTATAGAAAAACAAAAGCAAATGGAACCATACATCTCAGTTGGGTTTAATTAGCTATATAGTAAATGAGTCCTCAGAGAGGTCCTGCGTGAGGCAGTTGTCCATATGGCCTGATGCTCATGGGAAATTGATACTGATCAGGTTGCACAGTGCTATGTCTACTGGCCTAACAGTTGGCTAAGACTACTGTAACATAGACTTGTTTATTATAATGAGTTATTCATCTAGTAGATTTCCACAGGATATCATGAAAAGCCCTAAGATGTTAGCACTCCTTTTGCATCCTCAAGTTCCTGGGAAGGTGAATTCATCTATTTTGGTAGGTGGATTGTTATGAAATGATCAGTTCCTCGTTTGAAAACAATGGGGTCGAAAGGGTACAGCAACTCTCTGTTTATACTGGTGGAGAAATTTCTAAAGCTTCCTTATCATCCATAACTTCTCTAGAGATGTCCAAACCATGGTTTGAAAAACAAAATGGCTTGCAGATGTTTGCTTGGAGTTCCTACTCTTTTCTGCACGTCAAAATGTTTTTTTCTACCCTTTATAGATAGCTACTGCAAGGTCTAATACCCCAAACAGAATCTGGTGTAAAGGCAACTACTTTTATTTGTAGGGACCCTGAGGTTCAGTTATATTTATTCAGGCAGCCCCTTAGGATTTGACCAACTAAAGCGGTCCTGTATGTTTACCTGGACAGCTATGTCTCTTTCCTGGGTCCTTTGGAGTTAAGCTGCCACTAGATGACAGTGGTTAAAATTATAAATAATTAAAGAACAAATGTGCTCAGGGTCTTTCCCCTGGGACCGTGCCTCCCAGTAAGGTGTTACAGGACCAGGGCTCTGGTCCATAGATAAGCCTAGACAGTAGTAGTGATCACTCTAGGAGTGAGAGTATGTGCATAGTAGCTAGTGAGCAGCTGTGGCTCCAACAAGGAGAAGCAGTGGGGTTAGGACCCCTTGGTGTGTAAACCACTAAAGCAGGGACTACAGTGGGTGAGTTGAGGACCAAATAAGGTACCAAGACCCCAGGCTGAATACAGTAGGTGAGGTGAGGACCAAGTAAGGTGCTAAGAACGTATCATCGACATATCTCATGTAGTCCTGGATGAAATGGTTAAAGGGGCAATTGGAAAAAATAAAGGTTTTCTCAAAATTATCCATAAAGATGTTGGCATAGGCTGGTGCCATGTTGGCACCCATGGCACAGCCTTGTAGTTGTAAAAAATATTCATCCTGGTAACGAAAATAGTTTTTGACTAGAACCATCTCCAATAGTTGACAAATAAATGTAGCTTTATGTGGTGGTAAATCAGATACTTAAACATGCAATCGATGCCTTCATTATGGGGAATAGACGTAAAAAGATCTTTAACATCTAATGAGCATAACAAAAAATTTATGTCCTAATGGCAGTATTACTGTATTCAATCTTGTTAAGAATTCTGTGGTATCTGTTAGACATGGTTTTAAAGTAGGGAGAATTTCTTGAAAAAAACTGTCAATATAGATAGCAGGCGGTTGCCATATGGATCCCACATTAGAAACGATAGGTCTTCCCGGTGGCTTAACCAGACTTTTGTGTACTTTCGGCAGAAAATATACATAAGGTGTTTTAGGATGTTTCTCAATAAGTAACTGGAGGATTTCCTCAGTGAGGATGCCTTCCATCACAGCACCATTAAGAAAAATGTTCAATTCATTTTTAAACTTAGCAGTGGGATCTCCATTTAAACGTAAGTAGTGTGTTACATTACTTAATTGGCAGGTTGCCTCAGTATCATAATCAATTTTATTCATGACCACAGTACCACCACCCTTGTCGGCCTTTGTAATGAAGATGTCAGAGTTATTTTGCAATGATCTCAGTCAGGCACGTTTCAGGGCCTGCTGCCGCCTGAGGCAGCAGCCCCAATGCCGCCCAATGCCGCTCCGCTCTTCTAACTACCAGCGTCGGAGCGGGTGGAGGAGGGGCCGCATCGCTAGTGCAGTGAGCGCTATTGCGCTCGCTGCGCTAGAAGAGCCGAATTTCCGTTTTAAAAAACGGAAATTCGGCTCTTAAAGTTACCAGAGGCGGCTTTTTGCCGCCCCTGGTAACTGGCCGCTCCGTGCCACCTGAGGCAAGATTCTCACCTTGCCTCATGGCCGGAGCGACCCTGATCTCAGTGCCATGCGTTCAGCCTGAGAAATATTTTGACGCAAACCATGATGGTTTTTATTTATGTTAGCAATATGCCTACTGACATCGACCATTACCATTGCCTCGAAGGTATCAATAGTGGGATAGCTACTGGGAGGAATAAAGGTGCTTTTTGAACCCAATTTACTTTTTAATTGCTTAGTAAAAATATCCTTCTGGTCGTATTCTTTACCGAAAAAATGGGCTTTAAGTTTGAGTGATCTCACAAATTTAAATAAATCCACTGCAAAGGAAAAAGGTGCAGCCGTTTATGTGGGAACAAAATTAAGTCCCTTATCCAATACAGATAATTCATTAGTCTCAAGTTTGTATGAAGATAAATTAATGACCGTATTTACCTGTGGTAGTGTCTCCCCGTTCGTGATTTCGTTTGGGGCCTGCCTTCTACGGCCTCTCCTGGTCTTTCTTTGTCTTTTTTCCGGTCCTTTCCTAAAAAAGAAGCCGATGAACTCTGGGAGGAAGCGGGTGAAGAGAGTTCGGAGTCTGATTGCTGTGGAGCCGGTCTCCATGATGAACCAGTGGGGGAATAGCGCTGATAGCGAAACGACCGTCTGGCATCCTTCCATGTATAGACCTCTCCAGTTTCGTAATCCCTCGTGTCCCTCCTGAATTTGCGAAGTTTGAGTTGGAGTATCTCCTGTTGTAGCTTCTCGATCTTGCGGTCCAAATCCTGAACCATTGTACTGCTTGCTGTCCCAGCTTTCGCCTTGTATTCGTTCTCTGCTACATGTATTTGTTGTTGCAGCTCCTTCTGTCCGGTATGTAGTTGCTGAATGGTCAGGGTGATAAGATCCAAACTGCAGCTGTTCAGTATCCCGCGCCATTTTGTGAGGAAATCTTGATCCCCGCGGAACAAAGCTGGTTGTAAAGAAATGCGCAAGCCTCGTGGGATCCTTTGTGCCCTTGCATATTCGGTGAGTGAGGCTGAATGTAATCCCGATTATTCGGTGAGTGAGGCTGAATGTAATCGAATAACGATTTTTATTCACAAATGAATTCTTATTTACAAATGTATTTATGGAAAATTGTTTTACTGAGATATTCCACCTATTATGATATTTTACTCTAATATATGTATTTATTGGCTAATGCACTTTCGTTTAGATTATTTGTATTCTAACGAATTATTAACTAATTAATTAATTATTGTTAACCACGCCCTCACTATTGGTCACGTTATCTCCTCACGCTTTAAATTGGTATGTGCATGATGTGTCTGTATGCTTGATAAAGGGGGTTACCCCGAAACGTTGCATGCTGCAAACCATTGAATAAATCAGCAAGGGTTTACCCTGCTAGCAGTACCTGTGTGCCAGTGAATGTTCTTCTGATCTGTCAAAAGTTGGTGGGCACAAAGGAGGCCACAATGAGATCCGATGGAAAGCCATAAGCGGGTGAGAAGTGTCTGAGAACAGCTTTCTAAAAATAGGCAGTTTGGCGCATATATTGGGCAGTAGGGGATCCCCTAAATGCACAGCCACCAAGCACTGGTAATTCCCCCTGTGGACTGCTCAACCTCTATGATGAACCTCAGCCCACAGGTTACTCTAGTGTAGAAACAGTTCAAACGTTACATTGGAACTCTGCCCAAAAACTTTTTTTTTTTTTTGCAAAATGAAAGAAAATGTATTTTAAGCCATTTATTCATTGTTTTTAAGTCATTTAGAAATGGAATTGCTGTTGAAAGCAGCGTCTGTTCATTTCTGCTTGTTGTCTGCTTGTGACTCATGTAACAATGTAGCAGGTCAGTTCTGTTCCAGGTCTGTTATGAATCAACCGACTTCTGAGACACAGTTTCAGGAGTCACAACCAGAAGTTCAGCAAATGTAAACAGATAGAGAGATGCTTCTTGCATAGTAATTACATTTACAAATAACTTAAAAACCACTGAAAATGTGTAATGGATGTTGCTCAGAATTACTTTTTGTTTTATCAGGAAAAAACTGGATTTGGGTGGAGTTCCCCCTTTAATTGTATCCATTTAATTACTGACATTGCTCACTGTCTTGTTTATTTCTTTATTTGGGGACATATTATACATCTAATCACTGACTCCAACCATGGTGTCACCTTCATCTCTCTGTTGTGTTTTTGATTTATTCCTGTCTATTCATCTGTTTATACACAGTCAGCGGGACTCCAGGAAAAAACCTGGTGGGCCTCGGTCTTCATGGGCCCTGCTGACCCAGACCTGCTCCCCATCACACCTGCTGAAAACTGTGGGCTTTTGAATGACTCCCCCTGACCTCCTCCCCCCAATTGCAGCCGCAAAAATACAGCAGTGAAAAGGTACGTGTAGTGGGGGAGGAGGAAAGGGAGGGTTGTGGCCTCTGGACAAGTCAAAATTGGGGCAGGGGCCCCTGAGTTGGCAACCCTGGTGGGCCCCAGACCCCCCAGTCTGACCCTGTACGATGATTGTAAAGAGTATTTGTCAGGACTGCTCAGGGTCGGACTGGGGGGCTACTGCCCCAGGGTGTGCGTGTGACTCTGTGCATGCGTGCGGGGTGCCCGGTTTATACGTATGTAACTGGCGCCTTGGTTGTGTGCATGCGCGCACAAATTTTTTTTTGCCGCAGCCTCCTATAAAGGGGGCCGCGGCATTCAGAGGCAGATATGGCCACGGTCCGGACCTGGGCCAGCAGGGCCCACAAGAGCCGCCGGCCCACCAAGTTTTTTCCCGGTGTCCAGCTGGCCCAGTCCAACACTGGGGCTGCTTCTCTATAGAACCTTGTCTTGGGTGGTACTATAAATATAAGGCTACAGCCAAACGGGGCTGATTCTTGGTCTACTGGCCTACACTAGCACTCTTGCCTACACATTAGCCTTGGTACAGACCCATGGAAGGGATTTTGGCAAGGAAATGCGTGAGTAGTCATTTTTGCACCGAAATCTTCTTTGTGTGTCTGCAGCAAGACCAACACAGTGCCTATTGGTACAGACTCAGGAGCCAATGGATTGGCTGATTCATGGCCTTTGTTTATCCCCAGGCTAAGTATCAGCCCTTTTTGGTTTTGTTTAGGCCCAGGCATTCACAGAGATTTGTCACCCATGGGAAATCTGTGCTACCCATAGGAGAGGGGTGCCCAAAAGGTAGATTGTGATCTACCAGTAGAGATTTAGCTGGTGATCAGTAGATCTCAAGACACTGTCAACAAACAGCTTGTCTAAATCACCCTCCAGTTTCATTCTTTTCATTCAGATATTTATTATATTAAGGTTACATAAGAAATAGTTGTTTATTAAATATACCAATATAAATTCTCTCATAAATCAATATAATATTTAAGTAATATTTTCCATGGAACAGAATGATGTAGATCATAATAGAACAGCCATAGGCTACAATGAAAAGTCGCCTGCGCTAATGCACACGCGGCGTTGCGTTTTCTATAGTCGCCCGAAGTTGCCTGTGGGAAAGAACGCTGAGGCAGTTAGGAGAGATAGTAGCTCAGAAGACGAGGCGATTAGTCGCCAGGCTTCAAAATCTCCTACAATCTCCGCGTGTGAACTAACCCAGCTACAAGTCTCAGTTCACTCAAGAGACCTGCTTATCTTGTTATTGCTTACAGTTTTATCTAATTGAAATGCTGTATATTCTGGGCACTCTGCCACAAGCCTCCTTATCTCAATAAGTTTGTGGAACTTTGTCACTTTTTCTGGCCGTTCAGTGCAGCTTTTACATCAAAGAGCAGTGCGGGATATTTTAATGAGGGAGGTGGCACACTGGAAGATTTGTCACTCACAATTTTCTATGCGTGGCTGTGGGTACAAATCTCCCAAAAATGCCTCTCCATTGCCAATAATTGAAATCACTGGCGGTATGCCCAACTTATTGCTTAATTGCCAAAAGTAGCCTCTGGAGGATTCTGGGATGACAGGATGAACTGTCAAAATCGAGACTGTCCCGTGAAAATCCCAGCACTTGGGAAGTAAAGAGGGGGACCTAAAGCTGATGAGTAGGCTGCTCTGACATGGGGGCACCGCAATGGGTAGTTTGCTCCTCAACCACTATCTTCCCTGGCCGGGGTATAAATACAAGTGACTGCTGGAAAATACAAGAGGGGTGACGTGTCTGGAGAGGGAAGCATGGGATAAATGGGTCAGCAAGGAATCTGTATCTAGTATAGTATATATATTTGTTTATATAGTGGGAGGTGAATGGTGGCCAGACATAGATACATCAAAACTGAGATTTCAGCCTATGTGAATATTCATTATTTCTTTGTCTGTGCAACAATGAAAGACAAGGAGAGAGCTAAATCAATAATGATCATGTATCAAACAAACAGCCAGACAAGGTTTTTAGCACGAAGACAGCAGGTGTGATTCTAAGTATTAAGTCCAGGTTTTATGTGAACTGCACCAAGCTTAAAAACTTCCTCCATGGCCATGTATTTGCATGCACAATGTGTGACACCGCTCAGGATGTGGTGATTCTATTCTCAGAACCAGGGGCTCAGGTTGGCTTCTTCTGAAGTGTTCATTAATGTGCCAGGTTATTGGCTGTCTCACCTGGCAAAAATACCATTTATTTCTAACGGCAAACATCTATGAACCTAAAGCCAAAGGGAAATGCTGTAGACATAACTATTCTGCTGCTATTGTGTGCCTTTCCATTGAGAACAAGATCTGAGCAAGTGAATACAGACAGGATGTGATGTCCAACTGTGTCCCAGTACTGACCCATTATCTGATAAATAATTACATGTGCATTGGAGTTTAATATTAACACTATACGGAAAAATGATGGTAGGCCGAGTATTATACAAATCCTCTATAGGGCAACATCTGGCCTCAGAGCCTCTAGTTAGTTGGGTCAGCAGCCTGGTCTATGGAGGGGCAAAAAGGAGCTACAGATACATTGGGGTGACAGCTGTATATTGGGCAGGAGCATTTAAAGGTGTTCATCTTTCAATTTACTTTTAGTATGATGTAGTGTATGATATTCTGAGACAATATGCAATTGGATTTGATTTTTTATTATTTGTGGTTTTTGAGCTATTTAGCTTTTATTCAGCAGCTCTCCAGTTTGCAATTTCATTGGTCTGATTGATTAAGTCAAAATTACCCTAGCAACCATGCATTGATTTGAATAAGAGATGGGAATATAAACAGGAGAAGACCTGAATATAAAGGCAAATAATAAAAAGTAGCAATAGCAATAAATGTGTAGCCTTACAGAGCATTCGTTTTTAGATGGGGTCAGTGACCCCAGCTGGAAAGAGTCTGAAGAAGAAGGCAAATCATTAAAAAATATAAGCACATATTAAACATATTAAAAAAAATAACATATTAAAAGTTTACTTAAAGGGCATGTAAAGGCAAAAAAATAAAATCCCATTTTTACTTTCTTCAATGAAAATGAAACCTATCTCCAATACAATTTAATTAAAAAATGTGTACCGTTTTTATAAGAAACCTGACTGTGTGCAGTGAAATTTTCCCTAACTGCTCTGCAGGGAAACAATCATACTTATGAACAGCAGGGGGAGCCCCCGCCTTATTTCTCAGCCGTGCAGATTTTGATAATTTATGACAATCCCTAAGCAGCCCAGACCACACTGAGCATGTGCACAGTCTTTGTCTTGCAAAGATGTTTAACAAAGTTACAAGATGGTGACCCCCTGTGGCCAACTTTGAAAGCATAAATTTGTTTGATTAGGCTTGTGGTGCAGTAAGTTCATGTTTATGTTTAGAATACAAAATACAGTCTTTTAGACTTTACTTGCCCTTTAAAGGTGATCCCGCCCCTTACGCTCTACAAATACTCCTAAGAATCAGCTACAAACCTCAGTGCACCAGTCTATACTGACTCTCTAAATCGACGCTTAACTAAATTGTGGGGGGGGGGAGAGGACTTTCATCTCTAAAGAGATATCAGATTTTTATTTCGAAAAGTGCATGGGATGTATCCCTGCATGATAAGTAAGGCTACTGCCACACAAGGCAGTATTTGTACCTGGGTAGAGAACTGGCTAAAAGATAGACTACAAAGAGTGGTGGTAAATGGAACATTTTCTAATTGGACCAGTGTTGTTAGTGGAGTACCGCAGGGCTCTGTACTAGGCCCCTTGCTTTTCAACTTGTTTATTAATGACCTGGAGGTGGGCAGTGAAAGTACTGTTTCTATTTTTGCAGATGATACTAAATTGTGCAGAACTATAGGTTCCATGCAGGATGCTGCCACTTTGCACAGTGATTTGTCTAAGTTGGGAAACTGGGCAGCAAACTGGAAAATGAGGTTCAATGTTGATAAATGCAGGTTATGCACTTTGGCAAAAATAATATAAATGCAAGTTATACACTAAATGGCAGTGTGTTGGGAGTTTCCTTAAATGAGAAGGATCTGGGGTTTTTGGAGATATCAAGTTGTCTAATTCTGGGCAGTGTCATTCTGTTACTACTAAAGCAAATAAAGTTCTGTCCTGCATAAAAAAGGCATTAAACAAGGGATGAAAACATAATTATGTCTCTTTATAGGTCCCTGGTAAGGCCTCATCTGGAGTATGCAGTTCAGTTGATGTTGTGATGCTGATTCAGTTAATGACTATAAGAATGGCTTGGATGATTTTTTGGACAGACATAATATCAAAGGCTATTGTGATACTAAACTCTATAGTTAGTATAGGTATGGGTATATAGAATTTATGTGAAAGTAGGGAGGGGTGTATGTATGGATGCTGGGTTTTCATTTGGAGGGGTTGAACTCGATGGACTTTGTCTTTTTTCAACCCAATTTAACTATGTAACTATGTAAGGAAGATTCTTTGACTGCAGATAAATCCAGGCTGAGAATCAGCCCGTACGCTCCTATCAGCTTTCTCATGTGCCTGCACCCATTCCACTACATAAGCATGGGTGCAGGCACACAGAGTACATTTCATGCCATGTGCCTGCTCCCGGCTGATGAGGTGGCTTTGAGTACATGTGAGCGTAGGGGCTGATTTTTGGCCTGGCATTGCAGTAACCTTATACCCCATCTCTAAACACCAGCAAAGATTATCGACTCATATAATCTGAAGCAAAGGGCCTCTCCATCTCCTCTGCCCCAGAATCAGCATCACTATCATCTGAGGCACTCGATTCTGCTGGACTGCACTCCTTCAAAACTGATGCCCTGCAAGCACCCAGATTTAATATATTAGTAATGAGTCTGAGATCATGGGGATCTGGAGGAACTTCTGGCACATCCATGGTCCTTATATCTACGTGTTCTTTAGGGGGCACCTCTTTTTTGAAGTTTGTCCACAGATCCTCTGGATTTCCTACAAACACAGAGTTCAAGCTGATTTTAAAGACCTTGGGGGTGTTGATTAGCATGGGGCATGGGGAAGGGGTAACAGCCTGTGGCAGTTCTAAATCAGAAGCACAGCTCTCATGGAGATCTAGCAGTGGCTCCTTTGGAATTTCTTCCTCGGCAGAAGAACTAGTCTTGCCCACTGGATTCATTGGTAGAGGAAGGGGCTGAGGTTTGTAGAGTGGAGATGGAATCATTCTGAGCACTATCCAGAAGCTTCTTCCTTGCGGCATAACCTTGCCCACACATTTCCTCATCACTATCATTGCACTCTTCCTTCTCTGTATTGTTGAGGATTTCTACTGACACAATCTGTGCAGGGCAGACATATTCCTTATGTCCATCCATACTCATCGATGGCGGAAAGGATTTCTAAGTATTAAATACAAAACAAAATAAAAAAACTCATAGGAAATGACTGGGTGCACTTTCTTTGTGTCTTTAAAAACAACTGCATATTGGTGGAAAACAACAGCTCAATGAATGGCCCAGTCCAGGGTTATATTGGAATTATCAGTGTCAGCATGTGCTTTGTTTTACATTAAAGGGCAACTTAAGCCATGAAGGACAGTGAGAGATTTGGGGTGAGTGCGTATTTGTGCCCAGGGTACTGTGGAACTAAAGCAGGGTGACTGTTACCCCAGTGTTTCTATATATCTGTAACCTTGTTATGAGCTAAGGGGGCCCAGCTTGAAGGCCAGTTAGGGGGAGATTTGGGGTGAGTGCTTATTTGTGCCCTGGGTACCCCTGGAACTATAGCAGGGTGACTGTTACCCCAATGTTTCTATATATCTGTAACCTTGTTATGAGCTAAGGGGGCCCAGCCTGAAGGTCAGTTAGGGTGAGATTTGGGGTGAGTGCTTATTTGTGGCCTTGATACCCCTAGAACTATAGCAGGGTGACCCAAAACAACAACAGGTGTAGAGACACATACCAAAACTTTCGGGAAGAAGAAATTCCATCCCATGCAAATGTACCCGGCTCTGTTGAGTGCAATGAGTACACACACTATTGCAATCAGAAATAGAATGCTAACTGCAATAACAACATATGGAGCCTGGGAATCTGTAAAGAGAACATGACAACACTTACAGGGATATAATGACGTAAAAGGTAGGTTTGTGTGGAGAGAAAAACTATACAGCGCTGAAAAAGGTATATGGAAGCAAAAAACAATACTTAAGGGTGGGTATTAAGTAATTTTTTCACCACAGTCCTCCTATGATAGCCACAGGCAACATCAGGCAAATGTTCTTAAGCTATGATTATCCCACACACAACCCAATGGACTATGGCTATAGGTGCCTAGGGATAGAAGATGAGATGGTCAGCGATGTGAGATAGTGCCTATAGTAACAGTGGGATACTAGTCTCTGGGAAGGGAGTATGGCAAGTGGGAGAGCAGGTATAGTAGGGAGAGATGGTGCCTATAGTAACAGTGGGATAATAGTCTCTGGGAAGGGAGTGTGACTGTGGGATAGCAGGTATAGTAGGGAGAGATGGTGCCTATAGTAACAGTGGATAATAGTCTCTGGGAAGGGAGTGTGACTGTGGGATAGCAGGTATAGTAGGGAGAGATGGTGCCTATAGTAACAGTGGGATAATAGTCTCTGGGAAGGGAGTGTGACTGTGGGATAACAGGTATAGTAGGGAGAGATGGTGCCTATAGTAACAGTGGGATAATAGTCTCTGGGAAGGGAGTGTAACTGTGGGATAGCAGGTATAGTAGGGAGAGATGGTGCCTATAGTAACAGTGGGATAATAGTCTCTGGGAAGGGAGTGTAACTGTGGGATAGCAGGTATAGTAGGGAGAGATGGTGCCTATAGTAACAGTGGGATAATAGTCTCTGGGAAGGGACTGTGGCTGTGGGATAGCAGGTATAGTAGGGAGAGATGGTACCTAAAGTAACGGTGGGATAATAGTCTCTCGGAAGGGAGTGTGACTGTGGGATAGCAGGTATAGTAGGGAGAGATGGTACCTATAGTAACAGTGGGATAATAGTCTCTCGGAAGGGAGTGTGACTGTGGGATAGCAGGTATAGTAGGGAGAGATGGTGCCTATAGTAACAGTGGGATAATAGTCTCTGGGAATGGAGTGTGACTGTGGGATAGCAGGTATAGTAGGGAGAGATGGTGCCTATAGTAACAGTGGGATAATAGTCTCTGGGAAGAGAGTGTGACTGTGGGATAACAGGTATAGTAGGGAGAGATAGTAACAGTGGATAATAGTCTCTGGGAAGGGAGTGTGACTGTGGGATAGCAGGTATAGTAGGGAGAGATGGTGCCTATAGTAACAGTGGGATAATAGTCTCTGGGAAGAGAGTGTGACTGTGGGATAACAGGTATAGTAGGGAGAGATAGTAACAGTGGATAATAGTCTCTGGGAAGGGAGTGTGACTGTGGGATAGCAGGTATAGTAGGGAGAGATGGTGCCTATAATAGCAGTAGGATAATAGTCTCTGGAAAGGAAAATGAGTTAATGTGATGGAAGCCTAAAAATTTAACAATTTAACTCTGTGCCCTATTTAGACTCTAATGCCCAAGCTCATTATGACTTTCCAGCTGGCTTCTTGAAATGTGATTATAAACAGAAGAGCAGCAATTGCAGGTTGATAAGGGTCAGCGCACGCAAAATATGCTGGCGATTAAATGTTAATAATAATGTAGACAGCCAAATCATTGAAAAAAACCATAAATGACCAGTTGCTTTAGTTTTAAGGTAAACTCTATTTAAAGAGGATTTTTTTTTCCATTTATTTTCAGAATTTCAAGTTGAGCCAAGAGAAGTCTCGGGTTGTAGTGTCTTACCCTCAGTTTGGGCGGACTTAGTGGTTACACATTGCAAGGCAGATGGGATTTTCTTGTCTCTTGTATTCAAAGACGTTAGTGAGACTTTAACAGAAACACAATAGTTTGAGTTTGGAGACAGTAGGCTTTCCATTAACGTATAGTTATCTCTATAGACTGTCTCATCGAGAGCTGAGAGATTCTGAAAAAGCAGAAGAAAAACAGTTAGAAGGCAAGAGCCCAAGTTAATGAGCAGTTTCAATATTTATTGATAAAAAGCTTTCGGATGGTCGTAAAACGCCACTTCAAGGCACTATTGAATTACGGTTGAGTTGGGCTTATTCACTATGTAATTCTGGTGCCAAAAGGCTATACAGGTATGGCATTCGTTACCCGGAAACCTTTTATCCAGAAAGTTCCGAATTACGGAAAGGCTGTCTCCCATAGACTCCATTATAATCAAATAATTCAGATTTTTTAAATGATTTCCTTTTTCTCTGTAATAATAAAACAGTAGATTGTACTTGATCCCAACTAAGATGTAAATAATCCTTATTGGAAGCAAAACCAGCCTGTTGGGTTTAATTAATATTTTCATTATTTTCTTAAGGTATAAAGATCCAAATTATGGAAAGATCTGTTATATGGAAAACCCCAGGTCCTGAGGAGGTCCCATACCTGTACTACAGGTACCATTTTAACAACTACATAAAGAAAGAAACAGCCCATCACTGTATCATTGTGTAGCCTGACTGTAACCTTATAGCCAACCTACCATCTAGAAGGCTTCTAAACCCCTAATAAATCATTATACCACCACCATAGGCCTGAACTTCCCTCTGCAGCAGTGCAGGACAGGGAAACTAATCTAAACGAAACAAAGTTAAGGATTTGCAGTAGGTTTACACCAAATCCAAGCTTCATGGTTCAGCCAGTTCCTTTATTGTAACTTTAAAATTCTGTACAACATTTGTGTTCAAATTTGAATATGGAAAGTTTTTGGAGTTTGGTATTTGGCTGAATCCAAAAACTATAGAATCAATGCACCACTGGTTTGCTCCTGGGGCAACGGCCTACACCTACTGCTTATTATGGGATTATGAAAGCACAGTAGGGCTATGGAAAATGATTAATAGTTCTCAGCCAGATGCCCAAGCACAAGCTAACCACTGATAGATTAGCTTTGGTAATTAAAGTGCAGTAAAACCTACCATATTGTTTAGCCACTGATCAATGCCATATGTTATTAAAGGGTAGACGTCATTGTGCAGCATAGAAGGAGTTCCCTTAAAGTAGGATATCGGAGGGCGAATATTAATGGTCACATTGCAGCCTTGGACAGATAAATTAACTAGCGGAGGACCCAGGATGGCTACAGAGGAACACAAAAAGATGATTGGCACACAATAAAATAAATCAAGAAAATCTACACCCAAACCCATTATTATTAGTCTAACACAAAACTGCCACTATGATCTTAATTTCTCTGTGCTGGATTGTGTTAAATACAGGGTATGCGAGCATAGTGATGAGGTGGCCACACTGTGTGATATGAAGGATGATGTTGTTGGCCTGCTCAGGGGTGGCAAATCAGGCCGGGATCTGTTCGTTGGGTTGGTCACTAAATGAGTGGATCTCAATGTGATTTGCCACCCACAACCAGTTCAGCATTATGATACATCATATCACACAGTGTGACTTGCAGAGACCCGACGGGTGAGGACTTCATAAACATGCTGATATCCTCATATGGCAGGATTTAAAGACTTGCCTGATTACACGGCTCACTAAGCTTTTATTGCTTGTGTATGGCTTGTGTAGAACTATAAGAAAAACCCTAAGAAGTTGGCTATGCCCCAAATAATGTCAAATGTAAAGGTTCTTAAAGTAGTTTACTAAATAATTCTAAGTATGGTAAGCTTGAGAAATAACCCCTATACCAAAGGATATATATGAAGATTATGTACCTCCTATTATAAATGATATGGA
Organism: Xenopus laevis; assembly: GCF_017654675.1. NCBI lineage: Eukaryota > Metazoa > Chordata > Amphibia > Anura > Pipidae > Xenopus > Xenopus laevis. The sequence continues at coordinate 14,244,254 of NC_054373.1, forward strand.
TATTAGAAGTCACTGAGGGGTTCTGTGACCATATAAAGGCACAAGGCTGCAGGCTGAGTTATACAGGGAACTCTGAGTGCCACTCATGTATTATAAGGGATAATGTACCCCCTACTGTAAATGATAAGGATATTAGAAGTCACTGAGGGGTTGTTCTGTGACCATATAAAGGCACAAGGCTGCAGGCTGAGTTATACAGGGAACTCTGAGTGTCACTCATGTATTATAAGGGATAATGTACCCCCTACTGTAAATGATAAGGATATTAGAAGTCACTGAGGGATTCTGTGACCATATAAAGGCACAAGGCTGCAGGCTGAGTTAAACAGGGAACTCTGAGTGTCACTCATGTATTATAAGGAGTAATGTACCCCCTACTGTAAATTAAAAGGATATCAAATGTCACTCACTAATGGGTTCCAGAGTCAGATAAAGGCCCAATGCTGCAGGCTGGGGGCTTCTATACTGGTCATGGAAGTAACACAAACTATATCATAGCAGCAAGTGACCACTGGACAGACACAGAAGATGACAGCATTCTCATGAATATACCTTGGGCCACTGAGTTTTTCAGCAAAGATGAGGTCAAGATAGGGGTCAAAAGTTAGTGAATATATTTATTGGCACACCCTCTTAGTAAATTACAGTTTTCATGTCTTTTAAGTTTCAGGTGCAATAAAATATGGAGGGAAGCCCAATGTGTAAATGTTGATGGAACAATATACCATAAAAGGAAATGACAAACTAGAAAACCTACAAGGGGCATTACTTACTGTGGGAGACTGGGCAGAATCTTGCTGAGGTTGTTGCGTTTGAAGTCTCATTACGAGTAAAACTGACAACTCGTGCATTGTAAAACCCTTTAAGGTCTGAAAAATAATCTGTCAGATCACAGTGCTGTTTATTGATTTTGGTGCAAGTGGGAACCTGGGCCCAGCCGGGATTACTGTGAAAAGTCAAAATGAGAATTTATCAGTACAGTTTCCAATATTCAGTGTAATGTGCAAAGCTGATCAACTCAAGTTGCAATCTCCATGCTGATGCCAATATAAGCAATTCACTGTCTCTCTTTTAACCGTTATCTGGCTTCCTATTGTGTCATACCTCCCAACTGTCCCGTCTTGAGCGGGACTGTCCCGCTTTTGACAGCTCAACCTGCAGTCCCGCATTTGCACTGAAATGTCCCGACCTTCTTTTCATCTCCTGCACTTAACAGCCGGAAAAAGATACAAAGTTTCTAACTTAATTGGCTTTTGGCAGAGAGCCCAGAATAGATACTTTGATACTTTTGTAACAGTAAAAACCACAGAAATGTGTTCAAACTTTCACAACCTGGCAAATTTAGTAAAATGGTCATGGTAATTAGGGGGTGTGGCCATAAAAATGGCGTGGCCAAAATGTTGCCGTGCTCTGCAGCCCATATATTAGGAATAGGCTGCAGCCCAATAAATTGTTAAACAAAAACTCTCAGCATCCCAGCTGTCAGCTTGCGGCCCTAGCGCCTGTCGATCGCCAGCACCTCCCTCGCACGTGTACGCAACATAGCGATGGGGAACTGTGAGCAACGTACCTGGTGGTCTAGTGGGGGGACGCCCGCCGCGTTGAGCGGTCTCCATTAGGCCGCAGGCACCAGTGTCTTAGGGCGCGTGCGGCGCGCTATTGTGGAATTTAAAGGCGCAGGTGCGCTGGCGTGAATATGTCAGCGCGCAAGGGCGCGAATTTCAAAATGTATAAATAGGTTCATTTAGTCTCCAGACCTTGCCCGTTATAGGATCTTGTTCCTGGTGCTTTTTGAGCATCTGTATTCTGATTCTGGTTTTGACCCCTGCCTGGTTAACGACTATCCTGACCTCTATATCTGACCCTTGCCTGAATATCAACTACCTCTTCTGCTGAACCCTCCTGTCTGATTGATTACCCGGTTTTGACCTCTGCCTGATTACGATTGACATCTGCCTGCCTCGACCCAGCCTGTTCTGATGACGATTCTGGTTTCCTGTTCTGTACCGTGACCCTCGGCCTTAAGACTCTAGCTAACAGTCGTGCCCCTCTGTCTATCCAGAACCTCTTGCCTTGCACCTCTCGTTTAAGTCCTGGTGGCATCCAAGTACGTGAGGGCTCCTCCCGAGGCCAAAGGCGGTCACACTACTACAGGTGAAGCACGAGCCGAGACCAGGGTGCTTGGCATTTGTTTTGGTGTTGGGTGCCGACCGTGACAGGAACGCTGTGTTCCCAATGTGGCTGGGCGGCATGCCGCGCCTAGAATTTCGCCGCTTTAGGGCTGGGCCTTTGTGGCCTCACCACAAATCTGGGCTTGGCTGTCAGGGGCAGGGTTACCATTAGAAATCACGGGGCCCCGTACAACAAAATTTTCAGGGCCCCCTCAGCCCCGCCCACCTAGGGTTGCCACCTTTTCTTATGTTTTTTACCGGCTGGTGGGGGCGAACAAAAGGGGCGGGCCACATCGCGGAGAACCATAGACTGAGGAAAAAAGGTAAGTTACAGGGGATTAGGGGCAGGCCGAGGGCTCTTTTTGAAGGGTATTACAAATTTACCGGCAGCTACATTGCCGGTAAATTTGCAATACCGGCCCCGGCCTTGGCAGGTGTTTTACCGGCTAGACCGGTAAAACACCGGCCGGGTGGCAACCCTACGCCCACCCCGGTCCCCAAGCCCCACCCCAGATCCCGCCCACACCACAGTTAGAAGACCACATAGACATCAGTGACAAAAAAGGTAACCCCCCCACACACAAGTTATAAAAAAGCTATTGATGGTCAGGCCCCCTTATAAGTTAAAAAAAAACTGTGGTGCCAGGCCCCCCCATAAAAAAAAATTTCTAAAAATTGGTGGTCAGGGCCCTCCTACAAGTAAAAAAAAATAATTGGTGATCAGGGCCCCCCTATAAGATAAAAAAAAAACTTTGGCACCAGGGCCCCCCATAAAAGTTTTTTTTAAAAAAAACATTGGTGGCAGGGCCCACCTGCAAGTAAAAAAAAATTGATGGCCGGGCCCCCCCCCCACAAGTTATAAAAAGCCATTGGGGATTAGGGGCCCCCTTCAAGTAAAAAAAAATTTTATGGCCTGGGCCCCCCCCACAAGTTATAAAAAGCCATTGGTGATCAGTGGCCCCCCTGCTAGTAAAAAAAAAAATTGGCCAGATCCCCCCAAATTTTTAAAAAAAATTGCTTGCCAGGGTTTTGTGTCTATAGCTGGGAAGGTGATCCCACTGGTGTCTAATAAAAGGTCAGCCAAGTTTGGGAGTTTTACAATGAAAGCAGCAAGTAAGTTGCAGGTAAAACTTAGTCCCTTTGTAAAATGTATAATGAAGCAATAGAATTCTTAATGAATCAGATGAAAATTAAGCGTAGGACTGGCCAGATATGGGATGACTTTGACGTAGTTGGCCAGCTTAAATATATTGCAATATAAGGACAAACAATCCCTGTGTTGTTTAAAGGGTAAGGCATTTTAAATATATTAATAATGGGTTGAGTGCAGAGGTCATGTACATGTCAATGGCAGCTGGTCCTTATACCAATTTGAAGATATGGTGGTCTGTGCTGGGTTTAGCCCAATAATCCAAAAAACTTGGGGTTTTTCAGGGGATAACACGAATAAATCAAGCGATTGGGGAGAAAAGTTTGAAAAATAGCTTGATTTTATCGAGCTTGTTCCCGACCCAGCTTTTTCGAGTTATTTTTTGATAGATAAGTTAATATTGTGCATGGGAATTTGGACCAGCTATGTTTAATAAAAAAATGAAATAAATTTGGATTTTAGTAAATAACCCCCATAAAGTATAATGTTAATACCTCATGGTTGGACCTACCCAAATTTATTATAGTGTACCCTGTAGCGGATGACAGAGTTATTGTTGGTGTCCTCCCATGTCAGTATGTGCTGAAAATTAGCGGAACGGATCGTAACATTCTCCGGGCTCTGCAGCACAGACAGGACTACAAAATAAAAAAACAGCATTTAGAGGCATGGCTGATTATGTTTTAAATACACTGTGTTCAGCTGAGTTACCAGCAGGTGTGAATAGACAGCCCTATATATTTGAAGGAGTACAGTATATAGGGCCCAAGAATGTAGGGGGCTGAGTAAGGCCCTAATTAAGGGGAAATGTCCATATATCTTGTTAAAATAGACCAACTTACCAATGTTTTGAGGACAAATCTGAATTACATCTAAGTACACCCTGATCTGCAAACTCACATAAATCCACTTGCTTTGAACACAGTTTTAAATGTTATTTTGTGCATGGAATGTTTAAGACTCTTTTGTAGATTATGTTTTGTTACAATCAATTAAACTATGTCTATACATGGGATCTCCTCAAGCTGTAGGTCTCGGCACTTGCTCTCTACTGAGAAGCTTTTCTACTGTTTGGATGCAACACTATAGAATATTTAATCTATGCTCACTCACCAAACGTGTACATAAAGCTACATATCTACATACATATACATTATATAAAGCTTAGGGATGCACCAAATCCAGGATTCAGTTTGGGATTCTGCCTTTTTCAGCAGGATTCTGCCCGGGCGACCGATCCAAATCCTAATTTGAGTATGCAAATTAGGGGCAGGGAGGCAAATTGTGTGAATTTTTGTTACAAAACAAGGAAGTAAAAAATGTTTTCCCCTTCCCAACTCTAATTTGCATATGCAAATTAGGATTTGGTATTCGGCCGATTCCAAAATAGTGGATTCGGTGCATCTCTAATAAAGTAACAATGACTATGATTGTGTGTCTGAATGGCAGTGCACTCACACCCCAAAAAAAGGCAAAAAAGCCCAGGTGCTGAAGGACACGGAGCACTCATGGAACTTAAATTATGTGCAAAAATTAAATGGTGTAAGTGGACGTTTCGGTCCTACCCAGAGGGCCTTTAGCAAGACATCATATACATCTCTGTCTGCACTCTAATGCAAAAAATAAATTTTCAGCTCTATGCACAGTCAAACTAAACATACAAAAATCATTATTAGACTAGCACACCCTATAAAAAAATCACCAACTACTTTATTCCAGACACACTGTACAAAAATCCAACATTTCGGTCCTTATTAGGACCTTTCTCAAGGATCATATATATATATATATATATATATATATATATATATATATATATATATATATATATATATATATATATATATATATATATATATATATATATATATCTATCTATATAATAAGATATATATTGTTACATAATGCACACTGTGGCCAAAGGTGCTTTTTCCTTTTCACTACCCACAGTCCTACGCATTCTCTGTATATCTGAGTAAATTGTGGTTCCAGCTGCCTGACTGCATATACACTGTTATTTGAGCTGGATCCCAGGGACTGTCCCAGAGGAAACTTTATTCACACCGCTTATTAAGTGTTAAAAATCTTTTCCAAAATGAAAGTGGTCAAAACGTTTTCTCATTTTGAAAGTGACCTTTATTATGGTGTAGTCTTCCCCAGAAGAAACAAATTCTGAAGCCATTGCTTAAAATACATGGACGTGCAATGGTGTTGTTTGTTAGACGGAATAGGGGTAAGCAGAACATTATTTAGGACACTAATTAATCTTTTTGTTTAGCTTCCCAAAATAACACCTACCTGAAGAGCTTAGATGGCAGATCAGCAGCAGAAGACATAGACCAGCCATGGTGTCTGCACATCACAGTTAGTGAGATATATTTATTATATCCTTTTACCGAGTCCTGTTGAAGGAAATACAAACCATGCTGATAAATCTGAGCAACAAAGAAGCCACAATTTCACACAGCAAAGCAAGTGTCTCAGACAGTTACAATAAAATATTTGAAGGGGTTCATTTAACAACCTTCAAGCTTTTCATCGAGATAGCCTAACCCAACCCTCAGTGTTTCTTAAAGGACAAGGAAAGTTAAACTAAAGAAGTAGCTAGAAATGTTGTACATTATGTTTTGTGCTTCTGTACCAGCCCAAGGCAACCACAGCCCTTTAGCAGTAAAGATCTGTATCTCCAAAGATGCCCCAGTAGCTCCCCATCTTCTTTTCTGCTGATTCACTGCACATGCTCTGTGCTGCTGTCACTTACTGAGCTTAGGGACCCACTCACAATATACAGTACACATAGAATAGAAATGTCACAATATAAGGCTGATTAGTAATTAATACACATAATTACTAAATGGTAGCACAGAAACCAGTGCAATTAGCATCAGAATTTAATAATCAGCCCTGTAGAATCAGCTTATATTACAGACCAACCTCATTTTCTGCTGGATAATTAGTGACTAGGGATGTACCGAATCTACTATTTTGGATTCGGCCGAACCCCCGAATCCTTTGTGAAAGATTCGGCTGAATAACGAACTGAATCTGAATCCTAATTTGCATGTGCATATTAGGGGTGGGGTGGGGAAAACATTTTTTACTTCCTTGTTTTGTGACAAAAAGTCACGTGATTTCCCTCCCTGGCCCTAATTTGCATATGCAAATTAGGATTTGGATTCGGTTTGGCCGAATCCTGCTGAAAAAGGCTGAATCCCAAACCGAATCCTGGATTCGGTGCATCCCTATTAGTGACGAGCCCTAAGCTTAGCTTCTCAACAGCTGCTCAGAGCCCACTGAGCATGTGAGTGTCACAGACACTTTCCAGGATGGTGACCCCCTGTGACAAGTTTGAAGTCCTGGATCATTGCTGCTATTGACAAGCTGAAACTTTAGGCTGGTGCAATTAGTTCAGTATATAAAATATGCCATTTTTAGCCGTATTCATTTTTAGGGTTTAGTTCTCCTTCCTGTGGTGCAGGAAAGTTAATACTCAACACAGTAAAATTACACAAAATCTTTGTTTCACCAAGTCTGAGTCATATGTTTATAAGAAGCAATTGGTGTAAGGTACATAGTTGGCTCCCTCAGGGCTCTGTATTGGGACAATTTTTATTTAACTTTAATTAATGACTTAGGGGAGGGTATTGAAAGTAATGTATCAGTGTTTGCAGATGACACAAAACTATCCAGCCCAATTAATTCCATCCAGGATGCGACATCCTTGCAACAGGATTGTCAACTGGCAATCTGGGCAGTGACAGAAGAGATTCTATGTTGATAAATGTAAAGTCATGCACCTGGGATGTAAAAATATCCACTTATACCCTTAATGGGACTGCACTAGGCAAATCCATTATGGAAAAGGACCTTGGAGTCCTTGTAGATGATAAACTTGTCTGTAGCAAGCAATGCCAGTCAGCAGTATCAAGGGCAAATAAGGTCTTGAGCTGTATTAAAAGGGGAATCGATTCCCGGGTTGGAAGCGGTCATTCTTCCACTGTATAGAGCACTTGTAAGGCCCCATCTAGAATATGCCGTACAGTTTTGGTCTCCATCACTCAAACAGGACATTATTATTATTGTATTAGAGAAGGTACAGAGAAGGGCAACTAAGCTGGTAAAGGGTATGGGGAATCTTATAGGAAAAAGGGTTCACTGGAGAGCTGTAGTTTCAAGGGATTTATTTAAGTTGCAAAGCACAACATGTTTCTGATCTCTAGGGTCCTTCCTCTGGTGCAGTATACAAAAAACTGTGTCAATCAACCTTTTAAAGGCTAGCTCCCGTGACCATACAATTGTATACACCAGCTCCATCTTCTGGCCAGGTATAGAAATGACAAAGTAATGTATAATGGATACTACAATAAAGTCTATCCTTAAACTGACCATCATTGTACATTTAGTTATGCTACATTCAACATTGTATCAATAGTATTAATTGTATCATACCATCTGGTTGTTTGTAGTCCATAAGTAATTGTCCATACATTGTATCGAAAAACCAGATAGTAGCAGCAGTCTAGGAAAAAATGTTATGGGAAATCTTAGCTTTGAGGAAAGACTGGCCAAATTGGGGATGTTCACGCTGGAGAAGAGGCGCTTAAGAGGTGATATGATAACTATGTATAAATATATAAGGGGATCATATAATAATCTCTCGAATGCTTTATTTACCAGTAGGTCTTTCCAGCTGACATGAGGTCACCATTCCGATTAGAAGAAAAGAGGTTCCGCCTAAATATTGGGTAGGGTTTTTTTACAGTGAAGATGTGGAATTCTCTCCCTTTCTCTTCCTTTCTTACTGACTGATACATTAGATAGCTCAAATTTTTGACCCTTGGAAAATTATAAATAGATTACAAATTTGAGGTGTTCGGGTTATTTTTATTTTTACATTTAATTTTTTTTATAACTAAGCAAACATTCACATTTTTTTAAAAAAAACAAAACTTCTATTTGAATTAGAATTTTGATAAATAAACCTTTCTGTGCACCGGAGAAAATGAAGATGCCGCCTGTGTGTGTAGTAACAGCTGTGAATTTTGCACATGGTCACACAGCACACAAGGGCAGATTTCAGCCATAAAATGCTTGTGCCCAAAAACCATAAATATAAATAAAAAATCCAAGTACAAATTTCCATAGAATTTCCTCGCCTACATTATGTATTTTTTTAGAGCACCAATATATTCTGCAGTGCTGTACAATAAATGGGTTTATACAAAGAACATCCAATACAAAGAACTGATACAAAAGCAAAGAGGGCCCTGTCCCAAAGAGCTTACAATCTGAAAGGAGAAGGGGTTGGAAAATAAAGTGTGTTATTGGGCTAGATCAGAAGTATACAATGTGAGAGAAGTGGCATATGGCATATATATTCCTCACAAGGAAACTTCGGCGGCTTCGGAATACAAAGTGCCGCGTGTGCCATGCCGCAGTCGATTTTCCATTATAGCCGACGGAAGACAGGGGCAAGCCGTTCGGGAGATTAGTCACCCCAAAGAAGAGGCGAAGAATCGCCAGATGTGCCCTTACCCTTACAGAGCATTTGTAGAAGAAGGCAAATAATTTAAAAACTATAAAAAATAAAAACCAGTTGAAAAGTTGCTTAGAATTAGCCATTCTATAATATACTAAACGTTAACTTAAAGGTGAACCACCCCTTTAAGGTTCAAAGCCTCACAAAAGAGCTGGGCTATACAGTGATCTTTTAGAAGATATATAACATTCAACATACCTTAGTAGCGCTATATGGATAATAGTACATTATAGTTCTATATACATACACAGAGGAGCACATAGATGCACCCAGTTAGAGCGATCTGTAGTCAGACTTACCATACATGTACTAATTTGCTCTCTTGTCTCTCCCTCCTCCCAGTAGAGATGTCGCGAACTGTTCGCCGGCGAACTTGTTCGCGCGAACATCGGGTGTTCGCGCTCGCCGGAAGTTCGCGAACGTCGCGCGACGTTCGCCATTTTGGGTTCGCCATTGTTGGCGCTTTTTTTTGCCCTCTCACCCCAGACCAGCAGGTACATGGCAGCCAATCAGGAAGCTCTCCCCTGGACCACTCCCCTTCCCTATAAAAACCGAAGCCCTGCAGCGTTTTTTCACTCTGCCTGTGTGTGCTGAAGAGATAGTGTAGGGAGAGAGCTGCTGCCTGTTAGTGATTTCAGGGACAGTTGAAAGTTTGCTGGCTAGTAATCGTTTTGATACTGCTCTGTTATTGGAGGGACAGAAGTCTGCAGGGGTTTGAGGGACATTTAAGCTTAGGTAGCTTTGCTGGCTAGTAATCTACCTTCTACTGCAGTGCTCTGTATGTAGCTGCAGTGGGCAGCTGTCCTGCTTCTGATCTCATCTGCTGACTGCTGCAATAACAGTAGTCCTTGTAAGGACTGCTTTTATTTATTTTTTGTTGTTTTACTACTACTACTACTACTACTACTATAAGAGCCCAGTGCTATTAGTCTAGTAGTGTTGGGGAGTGGGACTGGTGTGCTAATCTGCTGCTCCTAGTAGTTCAGCAGCACCAACTTTAATTTTTTTTTTTAATATTCATTTTTTTTTATTTTACTTTTTTTTATTTTACTACCGCTGTAGTAGTGTATAAGTTGACCTTTTAGGCATTATTTGCCCTGTAGGCATTATTTGCACACTGTTTTCTTCAACCCGCCATCGAGCTGTGTGACCTTGTTCACATTCTGTCTAAATATCCATAATATTACCGTCTCCAGAAAAAACACCGGAGTCACTTTTTTCAAGCAGCCATAATATATTTTACGTAATCCGTATCCACCGCTGTAGTAGTGTATACGTTGACCTTGTAGGCATTGTTTGCCCAGTTTTTTTGGCCGCAGCCACTGAAGCACAGAGGCCAGAAAAAATATGCCATATAAATGCTGAAAATAGTCATTTTTTGCCATACGTTGACTCAACGTATATGGCAAAAAATGACTATTTTCAGCATTTATATGGCATATTTTTTCTGGCAACTGTGCTTCAGTGGCTGCAACCAAAAAAACTGGGCAAACAATGTCTACAAGGTCAACGTATGGCGAAAAATGACTATTTTCAGCATTTATATGGCATATTTTTTCTGGCAACTGTGCTTCAGTGGCTGCGTCCAAAAAAACTGGGCAAACAATGCCTACAAGGTCAACGTATGGCAGTTGTTTAAAGAGAACAGTAGATTACTAGCCAGCAAAGCTACCTAAGCTAAAATGTCCCTCAAATCCCTGCAGACTTCTGTCCCTCCAATACAGAGCAGTATCAAGCAGATTACTAGCCAGCAAACTTACTATCATCTGTCCCTGAAATCACTAACAGCTCTCCCCCTACACTATCTCTTCCAAGCACACACAGGCAGATTTTTCAGATACATTTTTGCCCTTGATCCCCCTCTGGCATGCCACTGTCCAGGTCGTTGCACCCTTTAAACAACTTTAAAATCATTTTTCTGGCCAGAAATGTCTTTTCTAGATGTTAAAGTTCGCCTTCCCATTGAAGTCTATGGGGTTCGCGAACCGTTCGCGAACCGCTCGCGTTTTTGCGCAAGTTCGCGAATATGTTCGCGAACTTTTTTTCCGACGTTCGCTACATCCCTACCTCCCAGCCCTGACTCTGGCAGTCAGCTATACTATAACTATATGGGACCCTTCCCTATGCTTTGTCCTCATTGGCTATCAAGCAGTGTCTGCAGCCTATGGAATCAATCAGCTTCTCTTACCTATTCCTTAATGTTTTACATACCAAATAAATACTTTTTGTTGCACATTTTCCTTTAATTTGCACAAACCATGATGCCTTTCTTCTCCGTACCCTCTGATGCATTTAAGGGTCTGATGCCTTTCTTCTCCGTACCCTCTGATGCCCGAAGGCTCAGTTAGTAGTGCGGACCAAGGAGAAAGCAGTTCGTAACACCAAAGATCACGGTACACAAGGGTTCAACAATAGAATGGTCAAAGTCCAGGCAAAGGGGTCAATCCAGGCAGAATAGGGTCAATACTGTTTAACAGGCAGAAGTCGGTACAAAAGATAGAATCAATATAACAAGGCTAGAGTCAAACCCAGGAATGCACAAAGTGAAACCTATATTTGGGCAATGTTGCAGTTTTCAGGCTCCTTTAAATAGGCCTCTTTTGGCGCCAAAATTGGATGTGATGACGTTGACGCTGGCGTGTTCACGCTGGCGTTCAAATGCCGGCGTCCATTTCGGTGCTGGCATCCAATCGGCTGGCGAGAAGGAGCTGGCGAGACAGTGCTGTGACCAGGAAGAACCATGTGGGAGGACAGGGCACCGCCATCTGGATCGAGGAATGGCGTCGGTGAGTTGTTTCCCTTGTGTACATGTATATATACAAAGCATCAAATTAACTTTTGTCACATCTCCCCTTTTTTCTGTTAATGTTGGTATTGTCTTTCCGATGTTTTGCTATGAGATTGAAAGAGAAAAGAACTCACCTGAAGCAAAACAAGTAAACTTTGAAAATAATTCGGTAGGTTCCCGTGGTGCCTGAAAGCAGCGAATGAAGGGGATCTGTCACTTAGGGTAAGATATGAAAATGATCTCTTATTAGATGATTTAGGAAATCTTTTGATTCAAGACCATAGTTGTGGAACGTAGACAAAACTACTGACAAATGGGCTGTTACATATCTATAAGGGCCCACTAACTCATTCTTCAACAGCAAATAGTGGTTTGAAGCAGAAAACATTTGCAAGTAGCCTTCAGGTAATGGTGATAAAACTTCTCACTTTCATGGTTGTACATTTCCTGTGGTATTTCCTCTCATCTGCTATCCACACATTCTATGTAACGCACAATAATAATACTGAAAACAAAAGACTTTTAGCGATTAGATCCCAATACTATACAGCAGGCGCTTCTTCTAGTGATTAGCAGCTTGTGCCAGAGGAACCAGCTCCCAAAGGCTCTGCCCTTTACTCACTCCCTGATTGTAGAATTTAATTGGAGGGGAGGCTTTATTGGTTGGCCAATCTAGTATTATATTTCATTATAACCTTACAGGAAAACATGTTCTGCTGTTCATTATTGTTTGTCTTGATATTATGTAGTTGTGTTTTCCTGTCATTAGCCAGACGATTTGAACGATGTTTAATAGTGTTACAAAACTGAGAATAAAAATGATTAAATAAGATACATCGAGAAAAATCAGTGCTGTCTTAAAGAAGTGGTTCATCTTTGAGTTAACATTTAGTATGTTATAGAATGGCCAATTCTAAGCAACTTTTCAATTGATCTTCATTATTTATTTTTTTTATAATTCTTTTAAATGATTTGCCTTTTTGTGCTGACACTCTCTAGCTTTCAAAAGGGAGTCACCGACCCCTCTAAAAATCAGATGCTCAGTAAGGCTATAAATGTGTTGGTGTTGTGACTTTTTTTTATTCAGCTTTCTATTGAGGCCTCTCCTATTCATGTTACAGTCTCTTATTCAAATAACTGCATGGTTGCTAGCGTCATTTGCTGAAATTGCAAACTGGAGAGTGTCAGGGGGCCCCCAACGGGGGAAGTCCGGACCAAGGAGGAAGCTTTAGGCCAAAGTCCAAGTTCACGGTAACAGACAAGGGTTCAGGGACAGACATAGTCAAATCCAGGCAGTAGTTCAGAAGGCAGGCAGATAATTAGCAAAGTCAAGGTACAGGCAAGGTCAAAATGCTATAGGAATGCAATAAAAAAGAATTTAGGAACACCCAGGAATGCTTGAAAGAAATTCTGTAGTCAGGCATTGAACCGACACCCTGGGCGTCCTTTTATTTTGAATTTGGCGCCAAAATGCAGCATCGTGATGTTACTCATTTGCGCACTGACGTCAACACGCTGGCGCCCGAAACGATGTGGCGACCACGCGTTTCGTGACTACAAGGTCACTTCATCAGAAGCGGCTGAGCCATGCACTCCCCTGCCCTGTACATTTGGACTTTATGATTTTAACCAAGTTTGATCAATAAAGGATAAGATTTTACACAAATTTTTCTCATAGCAACTCTATCCTAAGAAGAATCCTACGTATGCGCCTCTAGCACAATGTTTGATTATATGGTAATGGAGTCTTAAAATATCTATTAATAAAGACTAGTTACCCTTTGGGTTGGAAATATATATCATGCTTTGCATCTGCGTGAATACATGGGCTGCTTATTTCTCCCAGTCCGGCCCTGAACATGGGCCAAAAATGGTTTAAGAGCATGCCTGGACTGAGAATTAAAATAGGCCCTGGCATTTCAGGTACACAGAGGCCCAACCAGCCCACAAAGAGGCCCAAACAGCCCCCACCAGCTCACTAAATACTGACGTTCTATGGGGCCTTATAGCAGCCCCTCTGGCATTTGCCAGAACCCACAGATTGCCATTCCGGGCCTGTTTAAGAGCCTCTAGTCCAGGGGTGTCCAACCTTTTGGCTTCCCTGGGCCACATTCGAAGAAGAAACATTTTCTGGGGCCACACATGAAATACATAACATTTTTGATTTCTGAAAATAAAGGAAATATACAGAAATTAACTACAATACCAACTGGATAACCAGGTTGAGCTATACACTGGGATATGGGACAAATATAGAGCAACCTTCTCTGGATTCTTTAATAATTGGGCAATGGCCAGTACCCCTAGGTCACCACACTGAGGTGGTAATGTGTCTGGACAAAAAACACAATGACAACACAATGACAGCAGTCAGTAATAAATATTGCCCCATAATATGTACCTGTGCCAGCCATAAAAATTGCCTCCAAATCTGTACCTGTACCCTCTGCCAACCCTAACCTGCTCTCTGCCAACCGTACCCATCCTCTCCTCTTCTAACCCACTCTCTTCCAACACTAACCCACTCTCTGCCAACCCTACCCACCCTCTCCCAAGCCTAATCCACTCTGTTCTAACCCTAACCCACCCTCTGCCAACTCTAACGCACCCTCTGCCAACCCTAACCCACTCTCTCCCAAGCTTAACCCGTCTTCTGCCAACCCTAACCCACCATCTCCCAAGCCTAACCCACTCTCTGCCAACCCGAACCCAAACTCTGCCAACCCTAACCCACCCTCTGGCAAGCCTAACCCACTCTCTCCCAAGCCTAATCCCCCTCTCCAAAGCCTAACCCACTCTCTTCCAACACTAAACCAACCTCTGCCAACCCTAACCCACCCTCTGCCAAGACTAACCCACTCTCTCCCAAGCCTAATCCTCAAGTCTAACCCACTCTCTTCCAACACTAAAAAGGTTGGGGACCCTTAGGTTAGATAGTGATACGTTAAAATTGTGCAGCTCGCAGTAGGTGGTCAGAGTTAGAGGTAGTCTAGTGAGCTAACACTCCAACGAGGAGAGAGTGTCCAGGCGTTACCTCGCCGAGATAGGGACCCAGTGGAAGACGGACTCGGATAAGTATAACTTAGTGTGCCTAAAATGAAAGACTAAGTCAATTGCTGAAAGTCTGTAGGAAAGTACAGCATCCCCAACAGATACGAAAAAGCAGGGAATTAGGCATCAGGCTATGGCCCAATGGCCTGGGATACCTTATGCTGGACATGTTACTCACTGGAGAATTTGTGTGTCAGAGCTTATTTAAAAAGCTGTAAAAAGTGTTCCTGTTAACTGAAAACTGCACTGGCCCAAGGTACTACCCTAGGAGCACCATGCTGCAATTTTCTCTCTGGTTTTGGGCCCCCACTGTGGCCGGGTGCTTATATTTAGTAGAGTGAGGAGACTGTACAGTGTCTAAGTTTGGCTTTTTACCCTATTGCACAAGTGCCCCCAAACTGGGCAGTAAAAAAAAGCACCGCCTGCTGTTCATTTCGGCCAACTGGGCTACGGTTGGCAGAAAATTGACACAGAGCATGGCAGGTCCAGTTTATATATATGCAAAGCCGTTGTGTAACTAGGGTTTAGGCTTATGAAACTGCAACATCCTACTTACCTCTTAATGTTTCTTGATGTCTTTCTTTGTCTGTCTTTGTCTTTTATGTCTTTCTTCTAGAATTTCTGTTATTCTTTCCTGTTCCCCTGCTTCTGTATCCTCAGATTGAAGCTGCAACGCATGGTGGAAGAGCTGCCCCTATCATGCCTGACAGAATTCTTTCAGCAGCAACTGGAAAGACGACTTCTTCAAATACACGCAGTCACACAAGCATGCAGTCTTTCCAGTTGCTGCTGAAAGAATTCTGTCAGGCATGATAGGGGCAGCTCTTCCACCATGCGCTGCAGCTTCAACATTGTGTTACAAATGTGACATGGCAGGCCATGTATGAATGCGAGTGTGATCAAGTGCATTCAAAATGGCTCCTTAGTTGTAAAATGGATGCACTGATATTAGCAGGAGACCAGGGAACAACCAGAGTTGAGTTATTCAATCATTAGCAGGAGAATAGGGAATAGTAGGAGTTAAGGTAATAGACTCATAAACATATAAATATGTTTATTAAGAAGGAAGCTCATATCTTATTCACATAGTTATAATCAAAATACACAGCAATTATTTTCATTCACATGGTTATTTCTATTTTCATGGTCATTCTCATGGCCATGTCCTGGGCATGTAGCCATTATTATTATTATATATGTCTATGTGTAATGATCTATTACTTTGTTATTGTACCAATATAAAAAGGAGCTCAGCTGGGGGGGGGCTTCGGGACTTCATCTACAAGCAGACGTGTTGTGTAGGACAGTTGGTCTTGTAAGGACCATTGGCCGATTGATGTGCTCTGGGAGTCGCTGTATGTGATTTGGGCCCGGGGTCCCGCAGCTGATGTTCCTCTCAGAAGTCTGCCAAGGGAAGCTCGGCTAGACGTTGCGTTGTCTTCAATCGGTATTGTATTACTTTTCTTACAATATATTATTCTTCTCTAATGATGATCAATGTGTGTGTTTTATTTCCACCCCTATATTTGATAAGTCTGCTGAGGGAAGTGCTCAGTTAGAGATTTAGTTTGTGATAAGTCTGCCAAGGAAACTTGTAGCAAGATAAACATATACTGTACAGAGGTTGTCCTTTTTTACCAATATATGTTGAAAATGCTCATTAATTAGGGCCTCATGGAGCCCCTATACCTCCTAGGTCCCCCTGCAGCCACAAGGTCTGCATCCTCTGCAGTTATGTCCCTGCCTCCTGATCTGCCTATAAAGTGCTACTGTCTTGACTAATACTGCTCTCTCCTTCTTCCTTTACCTTTTATGCCCCACTCTTGCTAACCACAACTGATGCCACCATAGTGTCCTACGATCAGCATCTGGCATTAATTGTGAAGCATTAGTGGATAAAGGTGGTCTGCACCCACCTAGTAATGGTGCCAAGGCTGCTGGGGGCCAAACTATTTCCTTAAAGAGATTCTGTCATGATTTTTATGATGTCGTTTTTATTTCTAAATTACATTGTTTACATTGTAAATGATTCACTATACAATATAAAATTGAATTCTTGAACCAGCAAGTGTATTTTTTAGTTGTAATATTGGTGTGTAGGCGACATCTTAGGTAATTTTGCCTGGTCATGTGCTTTCAGAAAGAGCCAGCACTTTAGGATGGAACTGCTTTCTGGCAGGTTGTTGTTTCTCCTACTCAATGTAACTGATGTGTCTCAGTGGGACCTGGATTTTACTATGTGTGCTCTTCTTAGATATACCAGGCAGCTGTTATCTTGTACTGCCAAACAGAGACTCTTGTAGGATGCCAGTCAACATAGGGGCCACCAAATATCCAATCACAGCCCTTATTTGGCACCAGAGAACTTTTTGCATGCCTGTGTTGTTCTCCAACTTTTTTTATTTTTTAATGCCGCTCATGGGTAAAAAAGGTTGGGGACCCCTGGGTTAGATAGTGATACGTTAAAATTGTGCAGCTCGCAGTAGGTGGTCAGAGTTAGAGGTAGTCTAGTGAGCTAACACTCCAACGAGGAGAGAGTGTCCAGGCGGTACCTCGCCCAGATAGGGACCCAGTGGAAGACGGACTCAGAAAAGTATAACTCAGCTTATATATGCAAAGGCGTGGCGTAAATAGGGTTTAGGCTTATGAAACTGCAACATCCTACTTACCTCTTTATGTTTCTTGATGGCTTTTCTTTCCCTTTTCTTTTCCTATGTGTTTCTTTGTCTGTCTTTGTCTTTTATGTCTTTCTTCTAGAATTTCTGTTATTCTTTCCTGTTCCCCTGCTTCTGTATCCTCAGATTGAAGCTGCAGCGCATGGTGGAAGAGCTGCCCCTATCATGCCTGACAGAATTCTTTCAGCAGCAACTGGAAAGACGACTTCTTCAAATATACGCAGTCACACAAGCATGCAGTCTTTCCAGTTGCTGCTGAAAGAATTCTGTTAAATCAGGCACAATAAGGACAGGCCTTCTCACACAGTGCGGGTTCAGTCGAATGATTTTTATAATGTTGGTAACACTTCAGTAGAGTAGTATGCCTTTCCTCCCAAAGCGTTTGATCCGTGTGGATCAAAATATGGACACTTTATTGGGACACTGTGATCACAATTAAGTATGTACTCACATTATGGACTAATCACATTGTGGATTACAAATTTACTTTTATGCTTATTATATTGGACACACCCTAGGGGTGGTGACATCCTGTCTTGACTCACGAATAAATGTACACTGTTTAAGGGTATGTAAAGGCAAAAAAATAAAATCCCATTGTTACTTGAATGAAAACGAAACCTATCTCCAATATACTTTGATTAAAAATGTGTACAGTTTTTATTAGAAACCTGACTGTATGCAGTGAAATTCTCCCTTCATTTACTGCTGTGGATAGGAATTGTCAGACGGTCCCTAACTGCTCTGCAGGGAAACAATCATACTTATGAACAGCAGGGGGAGCCCCCGCCTTACTTCTCAGCCGTGCAGAACTCAAGCAGCTTTGTTTGTTTTCCTGTTTTGATAATTTATGATGATCCCTAAGCAGCCCAGACCACACTGAGCATGTGCACAGTCTTGGTCTTGCAAAGATGTTAAACAAAGTTACGAGATGGTGACCCCCTGTGGCCAACTTTGAAAGCATAAATCATTTGTTTTATTAGGCTTGTGGTGCAGTTAGTTCATGTTTATGTTTTGTATACAAAATACAGCATTTCTAGCCTTATTCTATTTTACACTTTACTTGCCCTTTAAATGTTCATTACGCTTGATAAAGGGCTTTTAGCCCGAAACATGTCATGTGAATAAAGCACAATTTTGCAGCAAGTGCTGCTCCATGGCTCTTCCTCTGTAATCTATGATTTATGCTTAAGCGTTTGATCCCATTCCATGTGTCCTGGGCACGGCAATACAATTGGAAAAACACCACCCTATTATTGACATTATTGTCTTAATTTTCTTTTAGTCAGAAAAGGAATGTCTTGTTGTGTTGCTCTGCTTAGAACCAGCGTCGGACTGGGTGGGTCTGGACCCTCTGGGGCTGCAGCACTGAGTTTTGTCCCTCCGGCTTAGTATCACCTTGCTTAGAAGTGACCAATGCAGTCCAACACTGGTTGCAAGGGTACAAATTACCCTAGCAACCATGCACAACATTTAAATAAGAGGCTGGAATATAAAAAGGAGAGGCCTGAATAGAAAGAGGAGTAATAAAAAGTAGCAATAACAATAAATTTGTAGCCTTACAAAGCATTTGTTTTTTAGATGAGGTCAGTGACCCCCATTTGAAAGCTGAGTCAGAAAAAGGCAGCAAATAATTAAAAAGCCTTTTGAAAACAAAAATTGCTTAGAATAAGCCATTCTATAACATGCAAAAAAATTAACTTAAAGGTGAACTGTCGCTTTAAGCATCTTGGAGATTTTTATTGAAAATGTTGCCATGAAATACCAGTAAAAGAGGATGTTCATCTTCTCACGTAATTAGATTTTTATTTCTGAAAGTCTTGCATGGTGCAATAAAGGTAGTGCAGTGACATCTTCTGAGCATATTCGATATTGCAACTTAGTGGGTTAGAATGTTTCATTTAAAGGGTTAGTTCACCTTTAAGTTAACTTTTAGCAGGTCTGGACTGAGAATTAAAATAAGTCCTGGCATTTCAGATATACAGAGGCCCAAACAGGGCCGGGCCAAGCCGTTTCGAGCTCCCTAGGCAACCCAGCCGACCACCAGGCAGAGAGGAGAGTAAAGGAGGGGAGTAGAGAGCGGCAGAGGGGAGCAAACTTGAACTAGGGGTAGGCAGAAGACCCTTTAACAGGTACCTGCCCAGCGCTCCCCCTCCCCCATCATTGCGCCCTAGGCAGGTACCTCTTCTGCCTACCTCTAGTTCCGGCCCTGGGCCAGAGTAGCCTCTTGCATTTGTCAGAAATCACAAATTGCCAGTATGGGCCTAAATAACTTGTGCATTGTAATAAAATGATGAAGAGCCACAGAAAAGTCTGGATAGGCTGTGTATTATAAAATGGGCACCATCTGGCCAAAGAACCCAAAATTGGACTGGCGTTTATAAAAGAGACAACAGCCTCCCAGTTGAGAAACAGGTTGGAGCCACAGCAGCCTTAGCACTTAGGATAAACTGAACCTTATACTGGATGCTAAAAGCCTCTTTCTATTGTGTTATATTTCTTTCATAGAAAGTTAGTAAAGGGAATGATCTACAGACCTAGAGACATGGGAACCCAGCTGTAGGATGGATCTTCCCTATGGGCATAAATAGTGGAATGTTTAGGGTAGGGATAGCTGGGAGCATCTAGTGTGCCATAAGGCTGTCAGGACATGTGCCACCCTTGTATACATAAGGCAAGACAGGAATTTACATAGTGAATAAAGTTCCCCCTATTGTAAAATATAAGGATATTATAAGTCACCAAGGAGTTCCATGACCATTTTTATACAGGTCATGGAACTCAGAGGTTACTTCTAATATCCTCATATTTTCCAACAAGGGGTACTTTATTTATTATAATACACAAGTTTTAGGAGTCATGTGACAGAAATGACATCACTACTCACCGTTCATAACTGATGACATCACTAGTCACCGTTTATAAGGATATAATTTGCAGGATATTCATGGCTCTTGTGTATTATATTTTTATCTTGGATCCCCTTATGGTTAAGGATGGAGATGTGTCCAGAGCTTGGGCTAGACAGGACCCATCAAAATCTATTCTAGGGAAGAGGACCTGGTGAATGAAAATTAGCCATTTCAGAGCTAGATTTTTAGGAATTTTGAGCTGTTTTAGGAGCACGTGGTAGCCAGGGCTAGGCATATGATCAACCAGACCTGTTTGCCTTCCAGAATTTGTCGTGGGTTTTGCATATTTATACCCCCTGCTGGGGTGGAGCAAGTGATATTGCCTTCCTGTAAATAGGCATGTTGGGGTGTAACTCAACAAGCCCTGGGATAACTGGGTATGGCCAGGGAGTATCATCAGCATGGCCAAAACCTCCTGGTTCTGGGGCATTGATCTCTCTGTTGTTAATTATTGGGATTAGTGAGACAACAGTGCTGGTGCTCCAGGTGAAAGAATGGAGGATGGGGTTGAATATTCCTGCAGTGATTCAGGAGCACCCTGAAAGGTCAAGCTACTGCCTGTGATTTGTAAATATCATTGCAATGTATTATTGTGCTGATATGGAATGTTGCCTTATTGTGCTACATTGAACTCTTTGTTCTCTCCTGTGTTTTTGGTGGACTGTTTCCCATAGACTAGCCTGTAACCAAACATCTGAGGATCTACAATGTCTCCTGCTCATAACGAAGCTCTATAAATAACACAACAGTGATGCAATGGGCTGTTAGACAGTAACGTAGTGTAGCCTATAATAAAGACTAAGCCAGATTTATTTGTAACTTTAAACACAAGGTGGCACTGTTGAGTTAAAAAACGATTAAATGTAACAAGTGTATCGATCAACTTTTATCTCAACCGTTCCCATCATTATCATGTTCTGGCAAGCACTAACAACCTTTGTAGAACACGTCCATGTAACAGAGACTATTATAGGGATAGTGATTGTATAACTCTCCAAAGGTGGCTGTACTACATTTCCCAGCATCCCACTAGAGGCATGCAGACTCCCCCCCCTTCTTGTACCCAAGAGGATTCTGGCCTTGCTTGATCCAATTATGAGCATCACAGGCTCAAAGTGCCAAAAAGTGCCAAAAGAAAATCACAGCTCAAAGTGGTCACTGATGGAATTCTAAAGACACAGTTATAGACACCCCTTGCAGTGACAATAGCATAACACTATGGGGCCTAATTACCCATAAGAGACTTTTAACCTTCTTTCTGTCTCTGATAAATGTGCCTCTTAGTGATGATAAAGCCAGAAACATTACCCGCATGATACTAACGTGGAAGGACGGATTGAGCAAACCTGCCTGGACAAACCATGGCACATTTTCCTGCCACATTTGAAAGAGAACATCATGTTACTGCCCGCTGGGCTTTTGTTTTCTCTACAAAAATATGGTTTGGTAAAATTAGATCAGTGCCTAATATTTACGGACAGACAAATAACTTCTTTCTTTCCCCTACAGAAATAGGGATTGTTAGTACCAGATAGATGCCTAATATATAGAATTTTTTTATTTAAAAGATCACTTTACAATAATCAATTCAATTCAATCAATTCATAAACAGTTCACAAATCATACAATAAAACAAAAATAACCAAAAAACCCACAAACCCACCCATACACCCTCCAGCCCGCAGAGTCCATCCCTCTGTCCATTGGCAACTTTTCCATCAAACACACCAAATCATGCCTAATATATAGAGACAGAGACAAGAGGAAAGTGTTGGAATGGTTACTGCCTGCTCTGCTCTCATTTCCCCTCAAGACTTAGGGATTGGTAGCACTAGATAGGTGCTTAATATATCAGGACAGAGACAAAAGGAAAATGTTGGAAGGATTACTGCCTGCTCTGCTCTGATTTCCCTCTAGAGAAATAGGGATTGGTAGCACTAGATAGGTGCCTAATATATAAATATAGAAACAATGGAAAAGTGTTTGAAGGGTTACTGTCTGTTCTGCTCTTATTTCCCTACAGAAATAGGGATTGGTAGCATTAGATAGGATCTTAATAGATATGGATAGAGTATATTTGGATAGAGACAAGGGGAAAGTGTTGGAAAACTTACTGCCTGCTCTGCTCTCATTTCCCTACAGAAATAAGGATTGGTAGCAAATAAATGATCAGTACCCCTCTGAGCACCTTGTTAGTCACACGGCTGGAAACCACCCATTACTGCTGGTCATGGGCGTCTTTCTGCCCAAAAATGAATAATGGGTGCTTGCGGGCATGCCAATGCTTGTGCTAGGGGCTTCCACTCATGTGAATGACAGGTGTTAGGAGGGATATTGGGTAAACTACATCGATAAGGGGGACACCATAGGCTTTAATGGGGTTGTTCACATCCCTTTAAAGCATTTCAGCATGCTATACATCCGTGATCCCCAACCAGTAGCTTGTGAGCAACATGTTGCTCTCCAACCCCTTGGATGTTGCTCCCAGTGGCCTCAAAGCAGGTGCTTATTTTTGAATTCCAGGCTTGGAAGAGAGTTTTGGTTGCATTAAAACCAAGGGTACTGCCAAACAGAGCCTCAATGTAGGTTGACAATCCACATAGGGGCTATCACATGGCCAATCAAAGCACCTATTTCCACCCCAAGAACATTTTTCAAGCAAGTGTTGCTCCCCAACTCCTTTTACTTCTAAATGTTGCTCACGGGTTAAAAAGGTTGGGGATCCATGCTGTACAGTGTAATTAATGGAATATAACTGGATACAGTAGATAACCATTAGCTACAATGTAAGACAGTGATCCCCAACCAGTAGCTCGTGAGCAACATGTTGCTCTTTGACCCCTTGGATGTTGCTCCCAGTGGCCTCCAAGCAGGTGCTTCTTTTTTAATTCCTGACTTAAAGGTAAGCTTTAGTTGCATAAAAACCATGCAACTGCCTCCTGTTGGCTGCAAGGTCAAATAGGGGCTACAAATACCCAATCACAGCCCTTATTTGGAAGCCCCGGGATCTTTTTGCATGCTTGTGTTGCTCTCCAAAATTATTTTATACTTGTGTGTGGCTCATGGCTGGGTAAAAAAGGTGGGGGACTCCTGATGTAAGAGTACAATTAATAGCAATTCCATCAAAACAAATGTTTGCAGGCAAAATAAATTTATTTCCAAGGTGGGTTTCGCTTAACACACAAATGTATTGATATTTCACATTTTGCGTTTTCCCAATATCCCGTGTGCGCTGGCAGCACATTAGCCACACGGCGAAGATATTTACTCACACTAGGTCTCTACATAATTTACAGTAATGAGGCCCCAGATGACTACTGCAGTCAATACAGGCAAATAAATAAATGCAGCAATTAGCCGGCACTACAGGGCATGCAGCAAGAGTAACTCCATGGCAGCCTAGTCATTAGATGCTACAGACAGACAGACAGAATTTTTATTATTGTTAATTCTGCGGCTCTACTATACGTTGCCCTGTGTGATGCCCAGAGAGTAGGGTTGCCACCTGGCCGGTATTTTATCGGCCTGACGGTAAAAATTATGGCTGATCCCAGTGGCGTAACTAGATATTACTGGGCCCCACAGCAAATTATTTTTCAGGCCCCCAAAATTTTTAGCAGTTGACTTGTTTTACCAATATTTATTGAAACTGTATATGAATTAGGGCCTTGTGGGGCCCCTATACCCCCTGGGCCCCCTTGCAGGCGCAGGGTCTGCTTCCTCTATAGTTACGCCCCTGGCTGATCCCAATGTTATAAATAGGGAAAAAAGATAAAGATATAGGAAGGCCGGTATTTTTTTCCAGAAAAGGTGGCAACCATATCAGAGAGAGGAAGGCAGGAGGGAGCACAGGTTAGAAAGGGGCCAAGGTGAGTGAGCTGTAGGCCAAGTAGTACCCAGCTATGGCATCTGCTATGGGACCGGAATGCTCAGGAACCAAGGTTTTCCAGATAATGGACCTTTCCATAATTTAGATTTACATTCCTTAAGTCTAGTAAAAGTTGTTTAAACATTAATTAAACCCAGTAAGATGGTTTTGCCTCCAATAAGGATTAATTATAACTCAGTTTGGATCAAGTACAAGTTACTGTTTTATTATTACAGAGAAAAAGAAAATCATTTTTAGAAATGTGAATATAAAGCAATATAATGTAATATTTTTTAAAAAAAACAACAAATGCTCTGTAAGGCTACAAATGTATTGTTATTGCTACTTTTTAATTACTCATCTTTATATTCAGACCTCTCCTATTCATATTCCAGTCTCTTATTTAAATCAATGCATTGCCTTGGAACCCTAGCAACCAAATGGCTGAAATTGCAAACTGGAGAGCTGCTGAATAAAAAACGAAATAACTACAAAACCGCAAATAAAAAAAATGAAAACCACTCAGAATGTCAATGTCTACGTCAGTGATCCCCAACCAGTAGCTTGTAAGCAACATGTTGCTTTTCGACATCTTGGATGTTGCTCACAGTGGCCTCCAAGATGCTTATTTTTTAATTCCTGACTTAAAGGCAAGCTTCAGTTGCATTAAAACAATGTGTACTGCCAAACAGAGCCTCCTGTTGGCTGCAAGTCCACATAGGGACTACCGAATAGCCAATCACAGCCCTTATTTGGCACCCCCAGGAACTTTTTGCATGCTTATGCTGCTCTCCAACATTATTTTATACTTGAGTGTGGCTCATGGGTAAAAAAAGTTGGGGACCCCTGGTCTACGTTATGCTAAAAGTCACTGTCTACGTCATGCTAATAGTTCATTTAAAGGTAAACAATCCCTCTAAAGGGCACCAGTGCTGCACACTAATAGAGCCTTTAAATAAATATATAAAAAAGAATCCAAAGGCTCTGTAGTTCCCTCCCTCTGCCGGTTCTAATAATCCGTCCTCTGCCGGTTTTAATAATCCGTTCTCTTCCAGATAGACAGTGGTTATGTTTATGTAGATGAACCAGTGCTATAAGCTCGGGGTAGACAGTAAAGAAGAAAAGTAATAGTATATAGATTAGTATTTCTTTGTTAGCCATTACACCCTTCTGTGGGGATGGAATTATTTATTAAGCAAAGGGTCTATTTCACTTCACCTGCGGGGTTAACTTGCTCTTCAACCAATCTTTTAAAAAAATAGATCCTTCACTCCATTTGGTGAAAATAATACTATTTTGGCTTAAAAATACTTGTAGTGAGCACTATGCAGAGACACGCATGCTCATATTGGAGGAGTCTCATTATGCATGTGTGTGCTGTTACATGCATGTGCACAGGGGAGTAACAACTGAGAAAGCAGACCCTGCAGGAAGCCCAGGAGGCATAGGGGGAACCATGAGGCCTGAATTAATGAGCAATTCCAGTATATATTGGCTAACCTCCCAACATTTTGTAAAGAAAAAGAGGGGCAAAAAAGTTGGCGCATGTAGCGTGGCAAAAATCTTTGGACCACGCCCATTGTTGTGGCCACACCCCTAATTACCATGTTCATTTTACAAAATTTGGCAGGTTATGAAACATGAACATATTTCTGTGTTTTTTTTTCATTATTACAGTTTTACTAATGGAGGTGAATTGCCCTTTAAGCTGTGAGTCTAACTTTTCCCAAGGGACCTGTTATCTTATATTGTTACAACTACTTATTTGCTTATCTCGAAATTGTTACAAAATTATCTTCTGCTGTGGCTTTTCTGGGCTCTCTGCCAAAAGCCAATTACGTTAGAAACTTTGTTTCTTTTTCTGGCTGTTCAGTGCAGAGAAAAACTGGACTTTCCAGTACAAATGAGGGACTGCGGGTTGAGCTATGAAAAAGAGGGACTGTCCTTCTAACAACGGGACAGTTGGGAGGTATGTAATGGTAAAACAGGACAACTTCTGGATATGTTTGGGGCCTTAAAATTCATTTTCTGTCGGGCCCAGTAACATCTAGTTACTCCACTGCATGTGCGTAAATGAGAGCTGGGGCTCCCAACCTGGTCATCTGCATTGGGAGCTCCCTCCATACTAGAACCCTGGGGAACTGGCAGTGGCATAACTAGATATTACTGGGCCCCACAGCAAATTATTTTTCAGGCCCCCAAAATGTCTAGAGTTGACCTGTTATACCAATATTTATTGAAATTGTATATGAATTAGGGCCTCATGGGGCAACTATACCTCCTGGGCCCCCCTGCAGCCGCAGGATCTGCTTCCTCTGTAGTTATGCCCCTGGGAACTAGATAAAAATATGTTTCTCCCCCAAAGTTCTGTTGCACAGCCATTAGTTGCCTAGGGAATGGCATGTGTCCCCTTGCACCCTACTAGTCACTAAGTAGCAGCAGGCGGACAGAATGATCCATTTCTACCCACCCCGCACACCTACAGTCACATTCACTGCCAGACACAGCGGCAAAGCAGCAACATTCCGACATTGCAAATATTGTTCCGGAAAACAAAAGGAACAAGCGGCGCTTAATTGTGAAAAGAAACAACAAACAAGTGTCCTGGGGAGGGAGGGCTGGCTGGTTTGTATGAGCGGGAGATACAGAGGTGCAAGAGATCTATCTCTGCCTGTCTGGGGTAAGAGGAATAATGATGCATGCGGGGCCTTTGACTCTGTTCCACAGCGACATTGTCTGACGCCCGGCTATTCACAAGATCTGCACTCACCCAGCAGGCAGCACAAACCTACACAAATGTGCTCCAAAAGAAGGATTGCTTCAGGGTGTATTTGTTTGTATAAAGGGAAAGTAAACCCTTCTGAAAAATATTGCCTGAGGACAGCAACTTTCTACTTTCATAAAAACGTATCAGTGGATTCAAAAGGTATTTGCATGTACAATTACTGTTCCCTTTTCTGCTCTTAGTGACTACATCTACCCAGTGATGTAATAAAAAAACAAAATAAAAAAGTGTTTCCTGCCATTAAAATTTAGGAAATAATTGTACTTGCTTTGCAATGTTTTGCCTTTATATGATAAAAGTACCCCTTAGTGACTACTAACATCCTTATCATTTACAGTAGGGGGTACATTAGCTCTTATAATACATGAGTGATACTCAGAGTTCCCTGTATAACTCAGCCTGCAGCCTTGTGTCTTTATATGGTCACAGAACTCCTCAGTGACTTCTAATATCCTTATCATTTACAGTAGGGGGTATACTATCCCTTATAATACATGAGTGATACTCAGAGTTCCCTATATAACTCAGCCTGCCTGTCTTGTGCCTTGATATGGTCACAGAACAACCCCTCAGTGGGGCTCATTTCTAAACAGTGGGCAAATTTGCACCTGGGCAGTAACCCTTAGCAACCAATCAGTGATTAGCTTTTTTCAGCCAGCTGCAGGTTGAGCACTGAAAGCAATCATCTGATTGGTTGCCATGGGTTACTGCCCAGGAGCAAATTTGCCCACTGTTTAGAAATGAGCCCCACAAAGTGACTTCTAATATCCTTATCATTTACAGTTGGGGGTACAATATATAATACATGAGAGATGTGGCCATCAATTGCCCAGATATCTATCAGGCAGGTCTGAAAAACCCTGTCCTGTTGGCAAGATCACCTTCCTGATTTGGTGGCTCAGAAGCTGGCTAATCCAGTGATTGAATTGGGGGGGGCAATAATCAGATCATATTTGGAGCCTACAGAGACCAGTTGGGTGAGGACTGCATTATGCCAATGTGGTCCTTGTCCAAAATCTCTCAGTAGACCTGCAGTATGATATGAATGTTGGTCCCTATGGAAAAACTCTGTTGTCACCAACTGTTTGCAACCAGTATATCCACAGTATGAGATTGTTTGGGGGAAATACAGTTATTTAATGTAAAAAAAATTCCTCTGGGCTGCCCCCTTCATGATCCCCACAACTGCCCCCTGCAGGGTACTGGCCTCCTGTTGTAATGCTTTGTAGCTCACAAAAGGCTATTCAAGCTGACTGTGCATAAAGTTATTAACAATCGTCCTCCTCTGAACAATTCACATTATACCATTTCTGTAGATGCATAGATTTAGCCTGTGTGTCCCTTTATAGGGAATAAATCCATGTATTTCATGCAGTTTATTTCATGCAGCAGTTCAGTCCCACTCACTGAGCATGGGCTGCTGTAACCCACACACACGGGTGGAATGATTAACTCGCGGCCTCTGATCACTTACCTAGGAGCATTAAGTTGGAGATTAGACATGGTGGAACAGACAAGCATCAGGGGGTAAACAGATTATTCTTTGATAAAGGGCAAGACACAATCCATGTGTAGTTGATCAGTGTAGAACATTGAGTTTGGCTTTTTGTTTTCCTGTCTCTTTTTTTGACTGCTGCTAATTGATTGGCTGATGTTTCTTTTTCAAGTGACCCATGCGGCCACTATCTGGGGCGACAGAGACATCCCGGCCAAGGACAGGAGAGGTTGCTAGGAGGACACTCTCGGGTTAACCCTATAGAGCTTCAGGAGCTGACTTGCTGGCTGCGCAGGTCACTGGCTTGTGTCCAGCAGCAGCGGCGTCCGGCTCGTTGTGTGCAGCAATGCTAGCCGTGGGACCCGGCCCTGAGCCCTGGCATCCAGCCCAGAGAGGCCCATCTGTTACAAGGGCTTAACGTTTCCACAAATTGGGTTGTAGGCAAAGAGAAGCAAAAGGATGTCATATAAACTGTGAGATAAACAGTATATGGGCACCTGAGTACAAAACTCCAATCCACTAGCCTGGCCATTATAAGGGGCATTAAACTGGAGCTAGAAAACATTAGAGAATATGTCGGCACCATCTAATAAATAATAATAATAACTGTCATGGAAGCCAAATAGTGGCCTCTGGCAGAGCCAATGTCAGACTAGGGGTCTGGTCCCCACCAAAGCTGCTGCCTCAGGGGCTAGGGTTGCCACCTAGCCGGTATTTTACCAGCCTGGTTGGTAAAAATTGAGGTTGAACCCAATTATTAATAGGGAAAAAAGATAAATATATAGGAAGGCCGGTATTTATTTCCAGAAAAGTGGCAACCCTATCAGGGGCCTGCACACCCCCTGGGCCCCCTGCCAATGGCACAACCCTCCCTGCCCACTCACGTACCTTATTTTTAACTTGTTGCGGACACCATCAGTCAGGTGCAGTTAAAGTTGCAGTGCACAGGGTTTTCAGGGCTGAGCGGATCTGGTTCCGCAGGGCCCACTAGTTTTTTCCCCAGTGTCCCGCCATCCAGTCCTACCCTGGGCAGAAGAGCAGGTTTAAGTATGGAGATGTCTTTAAGGTTCTCCCCCAATAACAGAACTAGAAGTTCCAGGTAGAGTTGCCACCTTTTCTGGAAAAAAATACCGGCCTTCCTATATATTTATCTTTTTTCCTTACTAATAACATTGGCATCAACCATCATTTTTACTGGCCAGGTGGCAACCCTAGTTCCAGGGCTCGGGTACAGGTCTCCCACACTCCCTCCAGACACAATTTCTTAGTATCCAGCAGGCCCTGATGCAAACAGCCCCAACATTTTGAAAATAGAAAAAGGGACAAAAAGTTTTTGATTACATCCACACCCCTAACTACAATGTCCATTTTACAAAATATGGCATTTTATTAAAGTTTGAACACATTTCTGTGTTTTTTAAGTTATTACAGTTTAGCTAATGAAGGGGAATGGCCCTTTAAGCTGCAAGTCACAGTGTCCCCAAGAGACCCGCTTATGTTAGATTTTACAGTTGTTTCTTTGCGTTATCTTAAATTGTTACAAATGTATTTAAGTGCACCTGCCACATATTCTAGGCTCTCTGCCAAAAGCCAATTAAGTTTTAGAAACTTTGTATCTGTTTCTGGCTGTTCAGTGCAGGAGATCAAAGACAAATAACAAACCTGGGACTGTGGGTTGAGCTGTCAAAATCGGGACTGTCCCATGAAAAATAATGGGACAGCTGGGAGGTATGCTGAAGGGGTGTGGGCCCAGTCGCAACAACTGCACCCCCGGTAGTTCCGCTACTGTTCTCCCAAACAGTGTCGCCAAACGAGCGTTTCCACCCCCCCGATATGCCCACATTGAAGTGGGCGATATTGGGCTGATCCGATCGTAGGCCCTAGGGCCCAATGATTGGATCATGATGGATTAGATACGGGCGGTCGGATACACCACCTACACACATAGATGCGACTGCGA
This sequence comes from Xenopus laevis, assembly GCF_017654675.1. Classification (NCBI taxonomy): domain Eukaryota; kingdom Metazoa; phylum Chordata; class Amphibia; order Anura; family Pipidae; genus Xenopus; species Xenopus laevis. The sequence goes on from NC_054373.1 coordinate 14,274,648, forward strand.
TCCGACAGGATTTTTTACCTGCCCGACTTTTGGCCAGATATCGATTGGGGAAGCCCGGAGGATGGCCCCGCAATGGCCGGGCCAATAAGCTGCCGACTCGGTCTTTCGGCAGCTTTTATTGGCCCGTGTATGGGGGTCTTTAGTCCTGTCACACCTGTATACAAAGGCAGAGGGCGTTATTAAGTTCTACACTTCCAAAATGTTCCACTTGCCATTGACCAATTTGACCTAATAGACTTGACTAAGTGATCACTTCTGCTAAATAAATAGGACCTCTCTAGCAAAGAAATAGAACCAGTAGTTTAGTTATATTCTTTCCCATAAATGGCTGTTCCAGCTCCTAACCCAGTGCATGGGAACCGTTACCAATTTGACTTCATTAGGGAAGAGACTGTGAGCAAAGAGACACATTAGCGTTAGCAATTTCAAAAACAATTGCATGGGAAACAGTTTAGTGTTTATTAACAAGTTATTGTGCTGCTGGTAACATCAGGCAAAACACAGCAACTTGGCTCCCACCATTAATGATGGCTGAAAAAAAAACTTGGCAGAGCATTAAAGGGAATTTAAAAGAGTTTAAAGGAAAACTGTCCCCGTTTCTTCTTCTTATAATTTTTTCAGATATAAATGGCTTATTAGTGCACTTTCTCAACCTAGACATCTACTGTATCTTGGTTTTGTGCATTCCTATAATATTGACAGTTCCTCTATAACAGTAAATATAAATGAAATTATTCGAAGGTGGCCTAGCACTGATAGTAATGATAGAAAGGCACCATATCTGGCACATTTAAAGGAAAATTAAATCTTAAAGGAACAGAAACCAAAAAATGAAAGTGTACTACTAATGTGCTGCTGCACTGCACTAGTAAAAATTCTGTGTTTGCTTCAGCACACGCTTTTGTGTAGCCATGGGGGTTGCCATTTAGGCTGGAAAAAGGGAGAAAAGGCACACGTTTCAAAACCTCAGGACATAGAGTTTAGCATTTCTTGCTGTTTAAGTTAACCTTTAAGTTAACTTTTAGTATGGATCAGTTGTTCAATTGGTCAGTTTTATTATGGTTTTTGAATTATTTCCCTTCTTCTTCTGACTCTTTTCACCTTTCAAATGGGGGTCACTGACCCCAGCAGCCAAAGACTATTACTCTGCAAAGCTACAATTTTATTTGTATTGCTACTTTGTTTTACTCATTTTTCTATGCCGGCCTCTCCTATTTATATTCCAGTCTCTCGTCCACATCACTGACTGGTTGCTGAGGGTAATTTGGACCCTAGCAACCAGATACCTGCTGCAATTTCAAACTGGAGAACTGCTGAATAAAAAGTTAATCCGAGCATTCTGGATAACAGGTCCCATACCTGTACAAAGAGCATGAACTATGGTGGAAATAGGGATCCCTCTGTACACATATCAATAATTATATGAAACACTGTTTGGGACAATATTATTGACATTATTGTTATGTTTATGGTCAGTCAGCCTGTCTCAATGTGGGTCCAGTCTTTTTTCTGATTTATAATTTGTTTCTATATATATTATATAATTAATTTCTATATATATATATATAATCAGAAGAAAAGAACCTCACCAAACAGGACTTTGTATAGTGTCAAATTAACAAAAATATATTTTCAACGTTTCGGCTCTGCTTCTTGAGCTGTCTTCAAAGAAGCAGAGCTGAAACACTGAAAATAAATTGTAGTTAATTTGACACTATACAAAGTCCTGTTTGGTGCGGTTCTTTTCTTCTGATTATATTACTATTGCTTTGAACCAGCACCCAGGCTATATATATATATCTATAACTCTTTGAGAAAGGCTATAGGATTAGCCGAAACGTCAGTTATTTATTTTCAATAAATTTCACAGATTTTCTTGCATCTTAAGATCTGTGAGTGCTCACCTTTTTCCAGGATATATATATATATATATATATATATATATTTTTAGGGGCAAATTTATCAAGGGCCAAAGTGAATTCGAGGGAATTTTCGAAGTAAAAAAATTCGAAATTCGAAGTCATTTTATGGATACTTCGACCATCGAATAGGATACTATGACTTTGAAAATAGTTTGAATATTTGACCATTCGATAATCGAAGTACTGTCTCTTTAAAAAAACTTACTTCAATACTTTGCCAAATTAAACCTGCCGAAGTGCTATGTTAGCCTATGGGGACCTTTTAGACCATTGTTCCAAGTCTTCACACATGGAAGTAAAATCGTTCAATCGTACACTAAAATCGTTCGAATCGTTCAATTACAATGATTTAATCGTACGATCGAACGTTTTTACTTTGATCGTTCTATGGCCAAATTCGTTGAAAAATACTTCGACTTCGATATTCGAAGTATTTTAATTCGATGGCCGAATTTCGAAGTATTTTACACTTCGAAATTCGACCCTTGATAAATCTGCCCCATAGTGTCACACACCCACAATTTTTTTTAAACTGAATCTTTTTATTTAACGCCACTGTAGGTGTAACTTGTAAACACATTATTGTCACTGTGAGATAGGATTGCAAATATCCAGCATTCTGTTACACCACAGCTTTCAATCTAAGCCCCCTATATCTGCAAACATTGAATCAGTGAGCACAGACACACATAAAGGAGACCACTAAGGTATTATTTGCAGAATTCACTTTTACCCTGACTTTTCTGATAAAATAAACGCTAATAATTTATTATATGAGGAAAGTTTTGGTGCAAACTTGGCACAAAGAAACATGTTGGTCAAGGATTTTCTTTTCATACCAGCCTTTTATATGATCCAGTAAAATATTGAAATAGCAGGTTGGACGTACGATGGCATATGAAAGCCAGTGATGGAATATTAGCGCTTGGCTTGCTGCAGCCTGGACAGAAGGCGGCAATGGGCTTAACATAAACAGCGGCAGCTGGTCACACAGCATGGGACAACCGGCCCCAGAACTATGGCAGATGCAGTTTCAGCTGTTATGGGGTGAAGAGCATCAGCCTCTAAGCCCCGGGTCAGGCACAGGCCCATTTCAACGGTGACAGTGCGGTGTCAAACTGCCACTCTCTTTCTGAAGCCTGACAGATTTTCTCTAACTGCAAAATCCCAGCTTCCAGTTCACAGGCCGGGGTGGGGGGGAGCATAATGCAAACCTAATAATTTAGGGATTACACGCACACAATAGTTTTTTGATAAGGACGGACAGAATGTTTTGTATTCCTGGACGACTTCAATTTCCTGCACCCCCTGCCCGCCCCTTGGACTGAAATTAGCAGCACTTTGGAGTCTGTGTTTAGGCAAAGTAGGCCCATTTCAGCTCAATGGCAACAGCCAGAACCACAGACTCAGCAATTTCGCTTCTGTCAGTTGGCATTGAAAGAATGTTTCTTATTGGCTGGCGTTGGCAATTAGTTTTGCATCTTTAGAAGTGACAGTTTTGCATCTATAGAGGTGACAGTTTTGCCCTTTTTTCCCTTTCCAGTTGCTTAAAGTGTCCAACATTTATACAATGTTCAATGGCTAAAATCAGTCTTTTTCCCGCTCAAAAGCCCCTGCAGATTCTCACTAAACAAAGTCCTTCTCTGCTGATACTTTGGAATCCGACTCCTAAGCGTCTTTTAGAATCAGATTTGTGAGACTAAACAGCACTAATTAAAAGTGACATCTAAGATCTTTCATCAATCAGATTAACCGTCATATTGCCCGGGGGATGTTATTCCAAAACGTACAAGGAAATTATTTTTAGCTCTTCAGTGAACCCCAACTTGACCCTTTATTTCCATTTTGATTGAATATGTGCCCAATACCAGAGCACAACTATTCTAACTTTTCAGGCACATTTAGGAGCAGATTTATCACAAATCAAATTCCTGCTTTTTTTCTAAACCCAAAGGGGCACATTTATTCATTTTCAAGTTGTGTAAAAAATAAAGTGACTGACGAAGTCCAAAGTCCAGTCTTTTTCTCTGCACACAAATTGTGCTCCCATTAATAACTTAAATGGGTTCATCTCGATTGCATCAAGTCATGGAACTGCCGTCGCTGTATATTTACATATTAGATTTTTTCTATACAGTATATACATATATTATGGGAATGGAAAGTCTTCTATTGGTAGCCTCCCAAAGAAAAAAAAAATACTTATATTCCCTGGCCTAGAGCAAACACTTGCACCTGCTATTGTCTAGTTGAAATTAATTGAATCTCTCTGAAGTCATTTGACAACATCATCACTGATGTCATCACTGAGAATAAGCTAAAGCAGAATCTGGAAAACGTTTACTTTTACCTTTACTGATGCCGGTGATGCTCTATGGCAATCAGTTGTTATATATTGAATGGATAGTTACTGGGTGAGCTGGAAGGAATCCTCATATATGCTTGATCTGTAGCATTAGAGTGCAGGCACTTAATGAGCTGATATATATATATATATATATATATATATATATATATATATATATATATATATATATATTTACATTTTAATGTTGTGTTTGTGGATATTTTCTGTATGTATGTCTAGTTGTAAATTAAATAGAAAACAATAGGAGTGGAGTCGTGCCCCCAGCTAATTCAGGAGCATCGGGCCCCGCCCCTCTGCAACCCAGTTCGGAACTCCTGCTCCAGTCATCTGTACTAATAAAGCTTGCTAAAATTTAACTTTTAATTATGCCATTAAAATTGTAAACTCATAACACGTGAACCACGTAACACCCCACAACCGCACTGACAAATTGTGTATGTCTAGTTGTACTTCCGGCACAGGGATGCACTGCTGATACACCGAATCCATGATTCAATTAGGAATTTAGCCAGGATTCGGCCTTTTTCAGCAGGATTCAGATTTGGCCCAATCCTTGTGCTTGGCCGAACCGAATCTACATTTGTAAATTAGGGGCAGGAAGGGAAATCACGAGACTTTTTGTCACAAAACAAGGAAGTAAATAAAATGTTTCCACTTTTTCCTTCCTCGCCCCTATTTTGCATACGTAAATTAGGATTTGGATTTGGTACGGTATTCGGCCGAATCTTTCACAAAGGATTCAGGGAATTGGCAGAATCCCAAATAGTGGATTTGTTGTATCCCTAATTGCTATATGTAGGAAGCTGGATGAGTCGGCTGCAGCCTGTAAAGGTGGCCATACATGGTCAGATAAAGCTGCCAATATCAGTCATTTAGACCAATTTGACAGCTTATCTGTCCGTGTATGGGGGGGGCTTCCCGATCGATATCTGGCCACGATATAGATCGGGAAGGTTTGATTTTTACCGACCGACCCATCGGAGCCCCTTGGCGTATCGTAATTCAATCGTTCAACCATACGTCCCAACGTTCGAATTACCCCCGATATAGCCCTGCCGTTAGTGGCATATCGGGGAAAAGATCCGCTCATTTGGCGATGTCGCCAAACGAGCGGATCTTTGAGTCTATGGCCAACTTAACCAACAATATGCAAGTGCAAGGGAGCGATAAGGGCTGGTACAAACAAGGTCTGGGGTTGATGCTAATTTACTTTCACACAGGGGAAGGGGATAAACTGAAGAAATCTTTAAAATAAACACTGATTTATTTATTCCTTTACTATCTAGCCCTGAAATCCTTATGAATAACCACTGGGACCCCCAGTGGCCTTTGTGATTCATCTTGGAGGTTTGAATGACCTGCTTTCTCCAGGAGGCACCGTAACAGCCCCATATTTTATCCTTTCTGCTTTACTCCCCTTGCCTTTGCTCTTCATAAGGGTTAGGGTTAGGTTACATACTGCAGCCCAAGTGGTGGTTCACCTTTAAGTTGACTTTCAGTATGTTATAGAATGGCTAAATCTAAGCAACTTTTCAATTGGTCTTTATTATTATTATTATTATTTTTTTTTTATAGTTTTTGAATTATTTTACTTTTTCTTCTGACTCTTTCCAGCTTTCAAATGGGGGTTACAAATGCTCTGTAAGGCAACAAATGTATAGTTATTTCTAGTGAAGGGCGAATTTGTCCCTTTTCGATTTGCCACGAATTTCGACAAACTGTGCGAAAAATTCATGAAAAGACGATTTTGATGCTTGCGACAATTCGCCAGCGTCAACATGGGTGCCGGCGTCAAACTTAATTAAAGTTTAAAGTCAATGAGCGTCCGTTTATCGTCACCGGCAAATTTGCAAATGTATTCGCCAGCGACGAAACAGGCAAATTCCCAGCGAATTCGCGCCTGCCAAATATATTCGCCCATCACTAGTTATTTCTATTTTTAATTACTCATCTTTCTATTCAGGCATCTCCTATCCATATTACAGTCTCTTATTCAAATCAATGCATGGTTGCTAGGGCAATTTGAACCATAGCAACCAGATTGCTGAAATTGCAAACTGGAGGACTGTTGAATAAAAAGCTAAATAACTCAAAAACCACAAATAATAAAAAATTAAAGCCAACTGCAAGTTGTCTCAGAATATCACTCTCTACATCATACTGAAAGATCATTTAAAGGTGAACAACCCATTTAATGAAGTCCTGGATTTTTTTCTGATGCAATTAGATATGAAAACATAAAAACTTCTAAACTTTTTGCTTTGCTATTCTCCTTCCTAAATATTACAATTCATTGTAATTTATAATCAGACTGGAAGTGAGTGGATTTCTACCTACTTCTGATCTCTGTCTCAGGGAGGTGCATCACTGGCTTCCCAGAGGAGGCTTGGCTAGCAGCTTCACTGGCCACATGCCAGAGGCACACTCCCCTTCCCCCTGATTGACAGTTGTTCCATATGAAAACATGTTCATATGGAGTACACAAAGCAATGAAGGTGGATGCTCTTTCCCTAGGTGAGAGGTACCTTAAAGCTGGATGTTCTGCGCCAAATTCTGTGTATATCTGTATCTGACTGCTAACATTTTGAAGTTCTTGAAGTTTAAACAAATTATGGAATGAAATACCATCCTAAAATGCTAAAGTAAAGGGATACTTTCATCCCAACTTTTTTATACTTTAATTTTTGGACGTACTTCTGTTCTGATATTGAATATGCATTTAGACTCGACTTAGTCTCCAGTTTTTATACTTTGCATGCTGAGCTTCCCTTCTTAGCCACTCTAATAAATGATCCTGGTAAAGGCTGCAAATCCAGTGATATAATTAAGGGGTTTCATATAGGAGGGTCAAATCGCAGCCAGAAAGAGTAAGGAACTTGGGGTACAAGCAAGGAGGGGTGGATGGAACTTACAAGGGGGGCAGTCCTAGTGGGCCCAGCACACACCATTCCACACTGATCAGCATGTTGCAATCTCTTATATAGCAGCACCTGACATGCTCATGTTTGGTGTCATTGGGTGCAGGGTAGGCCTGGATTTGTAATAGATTGCAAGTTGAGTTAGGGGAATTTGGACTTGGAGAGCCCATTAGGACAAGGGCCCACCTGGGTCTTCCCAGGTATCTGGTGGTCTGAGACTGCTCTCAGGACCCACCCACCCATGGAATTTGCTGTGCTCAGCACCTTGTTTTCTGATTACAAATATAGCACAAGGTGCTCTAAGTGCTTTCTGATGCAAAAAAAAAAAAAACCCAAAAGCATAACACCTGCAACTAGGGTTGCCACCTTTTAATGAAATTTCCACTGGCTGGTGGTGGGGGCGGGAGCAAAGGTCATGGCGTAGAAAAGGGGCAGGCTGTGATGTAGAAAGGGGCGTGTTGTGCCATAAAGGAGCGGTGCCAAAACCCACGATTGGACAGAAGGCAGCAGAAAGATAAATTTTGAGTGGATTGGGGAAGGGCCGAGGGCTTTTGTTAGGAGTATTACAAATTTACCGGCAGCCACATTGCCGGTAAATTTGTAATACCGGCTCCGGCCTTGGCAGGTGTTTTACCGGCTAGGCCGGTAAAATACTGGCCGGGTGGCAACCCTACCTGCAACAGGCAGAGGGAAAGTACAGGGTTCCATGGTACCTCGTTCCCATTGGCACCTTGGAGACTACAAACGTGCCACGTTGAGCACATCCCCTTGAATCAAGCACTGATTATGAGTAGAAAGCACTCTATCCATGACAGAGACAAAACATGACAAAACCTGCACCTAAATGAACAACCTATGGGGCATGATGCAAAGTGCAAAAAACTTAACATGAACCCTAGAATATTGGATCGCTGAGGACTAAATGATCTTTTATAAAGACAGATGGAATCTTAGCCATAAAGCATGTCAGAACTGTTGCTGCATGAAAGAAAGGAAGGAAATTCAAAAGAGTGGTTCGCCTTTAAGTAAAAGGGATACTGTCATGGGAAAAAATGTTTTTTTCAAAATGAATCAGTTAATAGTGCTGCTCCAGCAGAATTCTGCACTGAAATCCATTTCTCAAAAGAGCAAACAGATTTTTTTATATTCAATTTTGAAATCTGACATGGGGCTAGACATATTGTCAATGTCCCAGCTGCCCCATGTCATGTGAATTGTGCTCTGATAAACTTCAATCACTCTTTACTGCTGTACTGCAAGTTAGAGTGATATTACCCCCTCCCTTTTTCCCCCCAGCAGCCGAACAAAAGAACAATGGGAAGGTAACCAGATAGCAGCTCCCTAACACAAGATAACAGCTGCCTGGTAGATCTAAGAACAGCACTCAATAGTAAAAACCCATGTCTCACTGAGACACATTCAGTTACATTGAGAAGGAAAAACAGCAGCCTGCCAGAAAGCATTTCTCTCCTAAAGTGCAGGCACAGGTCACATGACTGGGGGCAGCTGGGAAATTGACAATATGTCTAGCCCCATGTCAGATTTTAAAATTGAATATAAAAAAATCTGTTTGCTCTTTTGAGAAATGGATTTCAGTACAGAATTCTGCTGGAGCTGCACTATTAACTGATTCATTTTGAAATTTTTTTACCCCCATGACAGTATCCCTTTAACTTTTAGTATGTTATAGAATGGCTAATTATAAGCAGCTTTTCAATTGGTTTTAATTTTTTCTTTTTTATGTTTTTTTTTACTTATGTTACTTTTTCTTCGGATTCTTTCCAGGCATCCAGCTTTCAAATGGGGGTCACAAATGCTCTGTAAGGCTTCAAATATATTGTTATTAGGGATGCACCGAATTCAGTTCGGGATTCTATCTTTTTCAGCAGGATTCAGATTCAGCTGAATCCTTCTGCCCGGCCAAAACAGAATCCGAATGATAATTTGCATATGCAAATTAGGGGTGAGGAGGGAAATTGCATGACTTTTTGTCACAAAACAAGGAAGTAAAAAATTTTCCCCTTCCCACCCCTAATTTGCATATGCAAATTAGGGTTCAGATTCGGTTCGGTATTCGGCCAAATCTTTCGTGAAGAATAGTGGATTCGGTGCATCCCTAATTGTTATTGCTATGCTATATTGTATTACTCATCTTTCTATTCAGGCTTCTCCAATTCATATTCCAGTCTCTTATTCAAATCAATGCATGGTTGCTAGGGTAATTTGAACCCTAGCAACCAGATTGCTTATAATGTAAATAAGAGACCTACTGAATAAAAAGCTAAATAGCCCAAAAACCACAAATGATAAAAAATGAAAACCAATTGCAAATTGTCTCAGAATATTACTCTCTACATCAGTGATCCCCAACCAGTAGCTCATGAGCAACATGTTACTTACCAACCCCTTGGATGTTGCTCCCAGTGGTCTCAAAGCTTATTTTTGAATTCCAGGCTTGGAGGCAAGTTTTGGTTGCATAAAAACAGATGTACTGCCAAACAGAGTCTCCTGTAGGCTGCCAGTCCATGTTGGTGCAACCTAACAGCCAATCACATCCCTTATTTGACATCCCCATGGACTTTTCATGCTTGTGTTGCTCTCCAACTCTTTTTACATTTAAATGTGGCTCAAAAAAGGTTGGGGACCCTTGCTCTACATCATACCAAAAGTTAGTTGAAAACCCTGTTTACCATTTCATTGCACTTGAGCTCTGCATGCAGAAAAGTTGGTCTCATTTGATGATAAATAAAATTACTTTTTCTATTAAATTAATTTCATAAAAATTATGATATTTCGGGCCCTATGAAAATAGTATCTATTTAATATATAAACAGCCAGGGTTGTGGTCTGGCAAAAGTAGGGACGAGGCTTCCAAGGGAAATATTGGGATGAGTTTGATGAGTGATAAGTGACATTACTGCAAACACGGGTGCATTATGACATAATATCACATAATATTAGCACAAGGTGCCTTTCCTCTCCAAACATCTGGTCCCTGGATGGGTTGTTACTGTTTCTATGTCTCTCCTGGCGGCCGCTCCCTGGGACATTGTGAGCCCTGCACCACACACGCTGCTAGGGATCTGTTCTCAAGTCGATGCAGTGAGCTCTCCGTATGATGACAATTAGGAGCAGTTAGTGTGCAGATGAGACGCACGAGTGGCAGGTGGTGAGAAGGGGACACAATTAACTCGGATGCACAGAAACCTTCCCTAATGAGCAGAAACAACTTCAATGAGCTGGGGAGAGAGAGAGACAGAGAGAGAAAGAGACTAAGAGCAACACTGACTTTAAATCCGCCAGAGCCGATAACAAGTCAACAGGTAGTTTCATCATCCAAAATAATCCTGTGAAGAAATATAATACCATAATGAAGGATCTAATCTAACACAGACCAACAGAGCAGTGCTGCAGAGTCATAAGGGTATAATACAAAGGGCAGACCCTGGGCAATGGGTGGGGTGGTACCCAGAGCGGTGCAGTATGTAGGCAGCTTAATAACCCCAATATCTAAATAATGTGATCAGAGGGGGGGGTACTGCATCCAGACTGGCTACAGACCTACTTCTTGGATAAAAACAGATATGTAGATAAAACAGGTCATTCTGCAAAATAAAACACATGACAACACATGTCAATGGCTCTTACTAATAGTGAATCCAAACTGGGCTTTAAAGAGGTGATATTTTTCCTTTAAAAGTACACACAAGTACAATTCAGTTCATATGATTATATTGGAGAACATTTTCAAAGGCCTGTTGGGTGGATCAACAGAAGAGCCTGGGCATCATTTATTAAGCCACCTAGTGCCAAGAATTTGTAATAATAGGTACGATTTTGGTTCCATGTTGTTACAGACAAAAGGAATATTTAAAGGAAATGAGGTCCCTGTAGTTAAAGGCACAAAAAATGGGAGCAATTTAAGTTTCCTGTAATAAAAGGCACGGAAATGGGTGTAATATTGGGTCCATTTACTTAAAGGCACAACAAATGTAAAAAGGCCTGGATTTGTGGAAAAGCAACAAAGGTCCAGGCCTAGGGCGGCAGAATTTTAGGGGGGCAGCATGCCACCCACACACATTGGTTTGGAAGCACTGGGGATTTGCAGGAGATAAAATAGTTTTTAAAATTTCCTGTGCACCAACCCCCAGTTCTCCAGACCTGATGCTGAAAATTTGTTCATGTGCACAAAGGAAGGGGAGAGGACGGGGGCGATGAACAGCAGCGGGCCTAGGGGTGCCTGTTATGTATATCTGGCCCTGAATGACAGATATATAGTTTGAAAAAGGGCCATGTGAGGCCTGAAACTTTGCCGTAATGCCCCATAAATTTGCAATAAAGGCATTTTTAATTTAACAAGATTAAGTGGTGCTGTTCCCATTGAATCTCTGCTGTATCTGCCAGTGGTAAGTGGCCACTGGAGAACTTGCACCCGGATAAAGAGGAAGGATTTAACGAGGTTGTGCTGACTATCTTGCACACATATCTGGCCCTGAATGCAAAGGCACAACAATAGATGCAATTTGTGTCAATGTAATTAAATGCACAAAAGTTGGTGTGATGTTGGGCCCATAAGACTAGAATGGATGATAGATTTTCCCAGTGTGCCTGAGCTACTGTGCAAGCCATGGGTACCATAAACTAGGGATGCACCAAATCCAGGTTCGGGCCAGGCTGAACCGAATCCTAATTTGCATATTCAAATTAGGGGCGGGAAGGGAAGTCGCGTGACTTTTTGTCACAAAACAAGGAAGTAAAAAATATTTTCCCCTTCCCATCCCTAATTTGCATATGATTACTGCTGTCTGCCGCAACTTTTGACCTGCTTCCCACTTGGCTGATCGCCTATTTCTATAACCGGGGCAGCTACATCTGCTAATATGGCATGAACCTGAACGTCTGGCATCTGCAGAGGGCTCAACACAAGAGAAAAGTGCTATAGCTCAAACACAAGTCAATTGGGTAAGGGTGCCAAAGCAAAAGATGTTGTTGGTTTACCATTATACCAGACTGAGTTACAGTTTAAGAACTGGAGGACCCCACAGCAAAATCATTGTTAGATCTCAGTAGGGTTGCCACCTATTGTATCACTCAGATGTGACTTGGTTGATTTCTGCCCGGTTGTGGTCTGGCAAAATGTACGTGGTTTAACAATGTATAACAACCAAGCAGAAAGTTTTAAACCGGACAGGTGGGCACCCTATCTAGCAATTACAGGGTCTTCTTCTATTGTTACGCTCCTTTACCTAATAGTTATCACACAATATATAGAGTAGAACATTTTACTAAGGCCAAGGTAACCTTTGCTATACTGGATTTTGAATGGACTGCAAAATGAGCTCATTGCTTTCCTGAGATCCTTATCTTTGCCCCTTGCACAAAGAAGAAGGGTGAAAGACACTGATTTGGCACCAAAGGGATGAAGCTGGCAGGCTCCCTGGGTTTCAGCAATTAAAACCATTAGCATGCCATTTCTCTAACAGACTTCAAGGTGCCCATTTGTCTCATATCCTTATGGTGACCTTTGCATTGTGTGCCACGGCTTGGCTTCTAACTTCCAGCCTCCAGTTCAAAGGCCTCGCACACGGCTCTGTGTAAGCCCGAGCCCCAGCCTTCTCTGCTAATGAGACATCGGGAGTCAAAGTTAATTTGGTGTAAAACATTTCTCTGTGTAATGACATTTATGGGTAATTAAGCATGTTGTAGGCAGCAACTCCCAATGCCTCACACATTTCTGCCTCCCTTTTTTCCATGGAAGAGAGTTACTCCTCTCGGGGATTAGGTCTGACACAGAAGCGTGTTATTCTGTCAACACATATAAGTTACAGTCACCAACATGGCTGCTGCATAGATAATGATATTTATTGGGGAGATTCACACTAAGCTATTAAAGTGATACTTCTATAAAAATGTATAGGAATGTGTCAGGCTTTATTTATTATTACCAATGGTTCCTTATATAGTGCAATGCTATACGGAGATGATTATACATCAGCCACATCCACCCCTGCCCCAGTGGAGCTTACAATCTAAGGTCCCTTTCACACTAAGGACTGTTTTCCCAAGGCTTCACATATTTATCATAGTTTGCACTAATGCCTCACTCGTTTGAAGCATCACTAACGAGACAATATTATCAGATACAGTTTTACACACAAGTGCCATCGGGACATCTGAAATGCTGGGATCAATTCTCAGAATGGCCAGTAAGTGGCGCTGTTTGTTGAGGGACACAGAACTGCAGCAATGACAAGAAGAGATGCTGTTTCTCTTTGTTGGGATTAGTGATAAAGAACAGATTTTATCTTATGGGACAAATCTATCAACATAAAAACATAATGAGAACTGATAGAAGTGTTTTAGGATCCTGGCACACAAACTTTCACTTCCCCATAACACCTATTTAAACTGTGGATAAATTAAATACTAAATAGACCCTATAAAGCAAATGTATATTCCTAAGGGTTCCCCTCGCATCCCGGGTAAAGTACAGGAATATCAAAAAAGATACCACCAAGAGATGAAGGTAAGCAAAGTCCATACATGAAGCTCATTGTAACTTATACTGAGAATAATGTACTATCTTTTGTAACATACAGTATGAGGATATTAGAAGTCACTAATGGGTGCTGTGACCATATAAAGCCACAAGGCTGCAGGGTGAGTTATACAGGGAACTCTGAGTATCACTCATGTATTATAAGGGATAATGTACCCCCTACTGTAAATGATAAGGATATTAGAAGTCGCTAAGGGGTTCTGTGACCATATAAAGACACAAGGCTGCAGGCTGAGTTATACAGGGAACTGTATGTAGTATTATAAGGGATAATGTACCCTCTACTGTAAATGATAAGGATATTAGAAGTCATTGAGGGGTTCTGTGACCATATAAAGGCACAAGGCTGCAGGCTGAGTTATACAGGGAACTGTATGTAGTATTATAAAGGATAATGTACCCTCTACTGTAAATGATAAGGATATTAGAAGTCATTGAGGGTTTCAGTGACCATATAAAGGCACAAGGCTGCAGGGTGAGTTACACAGGGAACTCTGAGTATCACTCATGTATTATAAGGGATAATGTACCCTCTACTGTAAATGATAAGGATATTAGAAGTCATTAAGGGGTTCTGTGACCATATAAAGAGACAAGGCTGCAGGCTGAGTTATACAGGGAACTCTGAGTATCACTCATGTATTATAAGGGATAATGTACCCCCTACTGTAAATGATAAGGATACTAGAAGCTACTGATGGGTTATGTGACCGTATAAAGGCACAAGTTATACATAGTAACATAGTAACATAGTATGTTTGGTTGAAAAAAGACGCACGTCCATCAAGTTTAACCTTTTAGCTTTTTTTAACCTGCCTAACTGCCATTTGATCCAGAGGAAGGCAAAAAACCCCAACTGAAGCCTCTCCAATTTGCCTCAGAGGGGGAAAAAATTCCTTCCTTGCTCCAAAATGGCAATGGGACCAGTCCCTGGATCAACTTGTACTATGAGCTATTTCCCATAACCCTGTATTCCCTCACTTGCTAAAAAGCCATCCAACCCCTTCTTAAAGCTATCTAATGTATCAGCCTGTACCACTGATTCAGGGAGAGAATTCCACATCTTCACAGCTCTCACTGTAACAAACCCCTTCCCAATATTAAGGCGGAACCTCTTATTAACCTACTGGTAAATAAAGCATTAGAGAGATTATTATATGATCCCCTTATATATTTATACATAGTTATCTTATCTCCCCTTAAGCGCCTCTTCTCCAGCGTGAACATCCCCAATTTGGCCAGTCTTTCCTCATAGCTAAGATTTCCCAGACCTTTCACCAGCTTAGTTGCCCTTCTCTGTACCCTCTCTAATACAATAATGTCCTGTTTGAGCAGGGATCCCCAACCTTTTGAACCCGTGAGCAACATTCAGAAGTAAAAGGAGTTGGGGAGCAACATATGAATGAAAAATGTTCTTGGGCTGCCAAATAAGTGCAGTGATTGGCCATTTGGTAGCCCCTTTGTGGATTGTCAACCTACATTGAGGCTCTGTTTGGCAGTACACCTGGTTTTTATGCACCAAAACTTGCCTCCAAGTCTGGAATTCTAAATAAGCACCTACTTTGAGGCCACTGGGAGCAACATCCAAGGGATTGGAGAGCAACATGTTGCTCACGAGCTACTGGTTGGGGATCACTGTGTTTGAGTGATGGAGACCAAAACTGTACGGCATATTCTAGATGTGGCCTTACAAGTGCTCTATACAGTGGAAGAATGACCCCCTTCTTGGCTCTTTCTGAAAGCACATGACCAGACAAAATGACCTGAGATGCACCTACACACCAATATTACAACTAAAAAACTAAACTTGTTGGGTTAGAAATAAAATTTTACATGGTAGAGTTAATTATTTGCAGTGTAAACAATGTAATTTAGAAATAAAAATGACACCATAAAAATCATGACAAAATACCACTCCAGCAGCACCCACCCTGATGATGGACAGCACCCCAACACGCTGCTCCTCACACATGGCTGCCTGTTTACAACTGTTTCATGGATCTCTCTTCTTCTATAACATTTAATGATAGCTCTGTTCTATTCAGCTGGTGTTTAAAGAAAACCCTCTTTGATGGCAACAGGATTGGTTCTTCTTTCCCCCCTCTGAACTGAGGCACCCGGTGTCATGAGTAACTTGTCAAGTGAGGAAACTATTTGCAAGAAAGAAACAGGCTTGGACTTTGGAACTGGCAAGGAAGAGAAAGAACCACTTGTCTGGGACCTATCTGGATGGACAAAAAAGCCTGCTGCAGGTGCCGAGCCATCAGTAAAATGTTGTTTTAAAGGACGCTTGCAGGTGCTGCCTTTGAGAATGGACATGCACTTCCTGGGACCCAGCACCAGGGATAGAAGCCTGCCAAGTGAACACAGAATGCCTCTGTTGCCTTAAGAGCTGACAAAAAGATGGTTCAGTGTTGTAGTCAGATTTTGGATAGTTGTCCACCCGAGACAAAAAGTCTCCTATAAAAATCGTATTTAAATAGTCCTATGTCACTTGTGCTCTCAGTGACCAGATTCAATTGTGCCGGTGTCCCCTGTGTGGCATGATATCATAGCCTAAGAGGAAGGCTTTATGCAGGGGTCACATTCGTTTGTACTGAGAATATAATCATTTTTTTTCTTACCCGAGACAATGTTTTACTGTGATGCTATGGGCCAGATGGCTGAGCCACTTTGCCATCCACAGTCACACAGTGCCTTCATTGTCGGCCAATAAACAGATTGCATTGTGTTTCTTCTGCAACTTTAGTGTCCATCACTTTCTAAAGATTAAGAATACAAATTTTCACAGCCCGGTAAGATATGCAAAGCAAAAAACCCATTCTGAAGAATACAGGCCTTGTAAGGGTTGGGGAGCGTCTTTCTTTCCCCCCTTTTTGTACACTACTGATGGCTGCCGACCCCACTCCCTGTCCCATTGATCTCACAATAGAGCAGTGTTGCTTGATGCACAGGGAGACTTTCCCAAGGGAACAAATATCTAAAATAGGGTAAAAGAGTTGGGTTCTGCCACCGGACGGATAAGGCAGGAACTAGGAACTAGAATATATGAGAGTATCCATGAAGGAGGCCTGTGTGATGCTTCAATACTAATCATTCAGCCATGAGTTAGTATAATAAAATCTTTCACTAAACCAATTCTTTATCAGTCTAATGGAACCTTACTATTAACACACACACATTGCCGCTGTATCATAGCTCTTTGGTTTCAATCTCCCTCTTATACCAGGCAACAGGTCATGCACTTAGGACCCATTGGTTCTTTAAATAGGGATGGAACTGATCCAGAATTCTGTTTGGGATTTGTCTGAATCCTAGGTGTCCAGCTAAACTCAATATGGACCCCCTTTAAAGTCGATCGAAAAAAAAAAAAATTCTCAGGTTTCTGAGATATGAGCATTTTTAAACTGCTAATACCAAGCTTTTGGCTCAATAGCCTTCTTGGAAAATCAGCAACCCTAGGGTTAACTATTGGAACTACATAGAAATTGCAGATGGTTAGGGTTGGGGACCTTCAAAGAGACCAGAGTATTTACAGTCTAAAACTGCTAATATCTGAAAAACCACTAAAAATGGAAAATTCGTCTTAGTTTCAAAGTACATAGAGGACCAAAATGAGTAAGTCTTCTTCAATTAATTTTTTGGGTTTAGAAGATCTGGACAGTGAAATGTCACTGTTTTTGTGTTAAAAATTCATGGAATGTTTTGATTATCCTCAAATTGTAGCATGTAAGAGCCAGGATTTTGTTTGTTATTCAACCTAATCTTTTGCAGAGGATAGGGTATTGTACGGCAAAATGTCGCCAAAAAAGTTCTTGTTGTCAACCAACCAACTGTTCTCAAGACAAAGCAGAAGAGGGTTCAACTGCAGCTGGAAACTGCACGGCATGGGATATTCTTTAAATGGGACCACTGTAGTTGTAGGGTGAAAGTACTGCAGTTTAATGCTGCATTATGGGTATGTTGATTTGGATCCAGAATGGCACACTGCACTTGCATTCTTAAGAGGAAATGAAAGGTGCTCCAGAATAACAATGTAAATAGATCACCAATTTGATGGTGCACCTGCCCCAGATCACCAGCTTCAGGGAGCGGCAAATCGAAATACACAGCAAAAGGAAAGAGCTTTTTGCCACTCAGAGAAATCCACAAGGCCAAAAGTGTCAGTTAAAAAAAGAAGTCTTTATTAGTCATAGTTAAAAGTATAAGTGCATCTCCATAGGCCCTACGTATTTAGTGCCCGCAAGGTACTTAATCATGGGCAATCCTGTGGATTCCTCTGAGTGCCAAAAAGCCCTGTCTTTTTGCTGTGTATTTCAGCTGGGAAAAAGCCCTGTGGGCCTATGCCTTTATGCCGACTCAGACTTACTCTACATGGATGCTCCTCCGCCTCTTCACAGCTGTTAAAGGAGAAGGAAAGGTTAAAAGCAAGTAAGCTTTATAAGAAAGGTCGATATAAATACACCAGTAAACCCTCAAAGTAATGCTGCTCTGAGTCCTCTCTCCTCTATTGTGTACACATAGACTTCTGTATTAGACTTCCTGTTTTCAGCTTAAACCTCCAGGGTAGGGCTTGAGCATGCTCAGTTTGCTCCACTCTCCCCCTCCCTGATGTAATCTGAGCCCAAAGCTATAAGTGAGCAGGGAGAGACTCAGGCAGGAAGTGATGTCATGGAAAACTAATATGGCAGCTGCTATCCTAAACAAATAGAGAGAGCTTCTAGAGCTGTTTACTCAGGTATGGAAAAGCATTCTGCAGAACCAATAAATTCTTATAGCTTGCACTATTGTGGCTAATCTATTGGCAATAAACTGCCTTTAAGAAAGGGGAAGGCAGTATAAGGTATGCAGCGCTTCTAGGGTTGCCACCTGTTCAGTTTTGACCCAGAAAGCTGTTTTTTTTGAAGGGCTGTCTAAGTAAAAACTGCCAGCCTAGTTTTCCAAATTAGAAAAACCAGTAGGGATGGGCGAATTTGACCCGTTTCGTTTCGCCAAAAATTCGCCACCAGCGAAGTGTTGCAGATGCCCGTTAAAGTCTATGGGCATCAAAATTTTTTTATTGCGAGGCGAAATTGTTTTGACGCGCATCTTTTTTTTTTGACACATGCCGCCATAAAAGTCTATGGGCATCATTTTTTCGGCGAAACAAGGCGAAAAAATTCGCCCATCCCTAAAAACCAGGCTGGATTCCCTACATGGCGATTGGTCAATCTGCGACCACTAGCCCCGCCCTGATGTGACAACCTCCCATTGCGTAACGACCGAGCCTCATTACATCATAGCCCCACCCCACGGTCCAAAAGGTGTCAATCCTAGGCTCTTTGCGGACGGGGTAGAAGCCTGGGGGCCTCCAGACTGCAGCCCTGGTGAGCCCCAGACAAGCCAGTGCAATTATGGAGTACTCTGGTCCCCATACTAGGAATGGAGCTGCTGGTGCAGGGAACTATAATGCTTGCTTGTTATGCACATGCATGTGACATAGGATCAAGAGACACACTGACCAATCTTTGGCAAATAGGGGCCCTTTAAATAGACCTCTATGGGAAACAGCATTCAGTATTTCAAAGCCTTCTGGATAATGGGTTGCATTGCAGTTTGTGACTATAACATTACAGCATTATAACAACATCTATAAAGTTTAACTATATACAGCCATTGGGAATTGTATATAAAGATGAGATGGTGCATATGGGATCTTCTTCCCATTCTGGGGAGTGTCCTTGCACCCAAGGGTTAAAGCTTTCCCAGCTGTGTCTCCATATAAGAAATATCCTTCCTTATTTTTAATCCTGAAGCCAACCTTGAGTGGAAGGAGAAAACCACTGACAGTTTGGTTGAGTTCCAGACCTTCTCAGAGCGGCTGTCTTGCCAAACGCCTGACAGTATGCAAATGTATGCAAATTCATGGGCACTGGACGAACACCTGCAGAAAGTGGCCATCCCCAATTGTGCTCTACCTCCGATGTGATAGGGCTTTGAAATGCTGGTCCACTCGTCTCTCTGACAGTTTATTATGCATTTATCAGCAAATTGTTGGACTCCTGAAAACTGTTCTCTATGTCCTTATGAACTGGCGAGCTCCATGCAGGACTGTTAGTGCCAGGAATAGCGAGATGGCTCCGCGCCAGTCCTTCTGAATCCTTTTCTGTCTTCGGGACCTCGGCTTTGACATTAGAACTTGTGGGATTGTTTGTGTCGGTGAAGGAAAACCTTCTGTTTTCCCCGGTGCCACCACACAATTCTGGAATGTTGTCCATGGCAGCCAAAGAAAAATAAATACTGACAATGTGAGCAATAGAAGGATATAGCGAATAAAGTACCCCCTATTGTAAAAAATAAGGATATTATAAGAGGAGTTCTATGGCCATATAAAAATATTAAAGTAAATATGAAGCATGCTCACTGATTGACGGAGTAATGCCTTAAACTGTGCAGCAAAATACAATACAGGTATGAGACCCGTTATCCAGAATGCTCGGGACCTCTGGTTTTCCGGATGATGGATCTTTCCATAATTTGGAGCTGCATACCTTTAAGCTGGCCATAGACGCAAAGATCCGATTGTACGAATCATCGTACGATCGGACTTTCCCATCTCCCGACCTGCCACTAACTATTCCAATCAAATAAAGTAGTAAAAGAACAGATGAGCCGATGTTCTGCCCCTGACAGCAATCGTACGAAAGTTATGTCCGACCAAAGCTAGTGACCGTCTCCCACTGAAAATCGTACGATCGGCAATACACGCAGAGATATTATCGGCAGCCGACAGAAATCTTTTAACCTGTCGATCGACCAAACGACCGATCTCCGCCGGACGAAAAATGTCGGGACTCTTCACACACGGTCCGAAAATCATACGAATCCTCGATTTGTACGATCAGATCTTTGCGTCTATGGCCAGCTTTAGTCTACTAGAAATTCATGTAAACATTAAATAAACCCATAGGCTGGTTTTGCTTCCAATAAGGATTAATTATATCTTAGTTGGGATCAAGTACAAGCTACTGTTTTATTATTACAGAGATAAAGGAAATCATTTTCTCGAGTCTGGGAAAGAAGGCCTTCCCGTAATATGGAGCTTTCTGGATAACACGTTTCCAGATAAAGGATTCCATACCTGTATTTCCTTATATTTCTTATCACATGGGTGTTTGATCTGCTGTGACACAGGCAAGCCATTTCTGTAACCAACCTCTGGCATTACCTGTTGGATTTCTATTTTAATTGAGCCTCAGGGGCTTTTGTTTTGCAAGAGTGACTGAATACAAATCCCAGGAGCGAATCAACCCACTGTGGGGCAAAATGGAAAAAAGCAATTCTGAGGCATGTAAACTTGCACCATATACATATACAGCAATGGATAACAGAATATATGTATTTTACAAGATATTTAAAATATTCAGTACTGAAATTTAAATGTAAATAAATACTGTTTGCTTCAGTTAAACCTAGAAATGTTTTAGTGTCCATTTAAAGGGGTCGTTCGCCTTTAAATTATCTTTTAGTATGATGTAGGGAGTGATATTCTGAGACCATTTGTTTTTTTATTGGTTTTTATTGGTTTGTTGTTTTTTATTATTTGTTGTTTTGGAATTATTTAGCTTTTTATTCAGCAGCTCTCCAGTCTGCAATCAATCAGGTCCAAATTCCCCTAGCAACCATGCATTGGTTTGAATAAGAGACTGGAATATTAAAAGGAAAGGCCCTGGATAGAAAGATGAGTAAAAACAATAGATTTGTAGCAGGGTCGGACTGGGGGGCCCGGGGCCCACCGGGACTGCTGTCCAGGGGCCCCCCGCCGGCCTACTAAAACGAGTCGGCCCAGCAACAGTGGCGTTCGGCGCACATGCGCAACATCGACACTGCTCGGCACGCTTGCGCAACAGCGCCGTTTGTCGCGCATGCACAGGCAGGAGAAAAAAAGAGAAAAAAAAGTTTTTCTTTTCCGATTGGAAATATCTACAGAAGGGTTCTGGCCCGGCGGGGGCCCACGAGGGTCGGGGCCCACCGGGTTTTTTCCCGATATCCCGCCGGGCCAGTCCGACACTGATTTGTAGCCTTATAGAACAATTTATTTAAGATGGGGTCAGTGACCCCCATATGAAAAAGTCAGAATGGGGCGGAAAAAGTCAGAAGAAGAAGGCAAATTATTTAAAAAACT
The DNA here is from genome assembly GCF_017654675.1 of Xenopus laevis. NCBI lineage: Eukaryota > Metazoa > Chordata > Amphibia > Anura > Pipidae > Xenopus > Xenopus laevis. Next base: position 14,296,579 of record NC_054373.1, read on the forward strand.
ATAAAAAAAAAATTAAGCCCAATTGAAAATCTACTTAGAATAAGCCATTCTATAACATACTAAAAATTAACTTAAAGGTGAACCACTACTTTAAATAACATGAATATCATCAACGTTGAGTTATTTCCAATTACCCCCAGTCTGCCAATAGAGGGTCACAGTAATTGAAATGGAATTCAGATCTCATTATGGAGTGGATTAATGGGGAAACAGACTGTCAAAGGTCACATGGTATAGAGTCCTGCAGCGGGTCCAGTACCCACAAAAAAAAGCAGACACCCTGCGGAATGAGAGCAGGATTTTCAGGTGCGGGTATAAATGCGGTTCTGCGGGTTGCAGGTCTTGTCTAAATTTCTTATGTTATGAACTATTGTCTATATTTTACTCCTTTAAAAGTTTTACAAAACTTGTTTCTGTCCCGCCCACTTTTGATGATGTCACTCCCAGTTTGCAGCAACATCACTTCCTGTTTGATGGTGGTCGGCGGGTTGAGGATAAGGCAGTTGTGGGTCGGGTCGGGTAGCAGATCAAAGTAGGTAAATATGTGGGTTGCAGGTTCGGGTCGGGTCCAAGTCTTAGAAATTGGTTCCGAGCAGGACTCTAACATGGTACTTGTCAGTTGTCCTGTATGCCTAGCCACTGGAACATAGGCTTCCCCATTATTGTTCCTAATTTTTTTTAATAAGTTTAATATTGTCATCTATAGAACATTTTAGAGTAACTTCTTCTTGAAGAACTCTTGGAGATAAGTCTACTAGGAAGAGATTTTTGAACGGGGTTTCTAAAAAAGTGCCATGGGCTGGGGGGGGGGTGTCACGCTTCTGGCCAATTAATTAGCCCTGTTTCTATAAAAGAGAAGACAAGAAAGAAGGACATTTTTCTGTGTTACAAACTATCTATAGTGATGGGCGATTCTGGGTCGTTTTGCTTCACTGAAAAATTTGCGAAATTTACCGCAAAATTCATGAAACGGCGAGAAATTCACAAAATGCATTGAATTCAATGGGTGTCAAAATCATTCTGACGTGAGCGACAATTTTTATACGTGCGACTATTGACTATTTTAAGTCAATGGGCGTCCGAATAATTTTGAAGCGTCAATTTTATGTGTGCGACAATATGTTTGTTGTGGCGGAGTTTTCTTCGACGATTTTTCGTCAAATTTATTAGCTGTGGCGAATTTATTTGCCAATTACTAACTATCTAGGCCAAAACAGACCTATTACCTAGAAGAATATCATTATACATGAATCAATACATTATTTATTGAATCTTTTTTTGGCTTTGTAGTAATTCTCTCCCAAATATTACAAACCAAAACCAATCATTCCTGCCACTGCAGAAAAAGCTGAAATTCATAACTATGTATATTCTAGGTAAAATAGGTAAGTAATGGAGGCAGGGCAGCCATCAGGGGGGGACAGGGGGGAGAGTTGGAGGGTCCCCGAGGGTAAGGGGGGCACTGCCACGCCACACTTACTTGATTAGCTGGGCCCCCCATCTTTCTGAGAGCTGCTGACTTCAGGAAGGCATGGACGTTTAAGGGGCCCTGGCCACCAATTTTGGCCACCAATTTTTTTTCTCATGTGGGGTCCTAACCACCAATATTTTTTAATGGAGGGGCCCTGGCCACAAATGTTTTTTTATGGGGGGCCCTGACCACCAATATCTTTTTATTTTTTATTAACATGTGGGAACCCTGGCCACCAATATTTTATTTGTTTTTTTACTGTGTGGTGGGGGGCAGACCTGTGGGGTGGGGAGGGCGGACCTGTAGGTGGGGCTTGCAGTGGGGGCAGCCCAGGGGGCCCAGGAAATTTTGTCGTATGGGGCCCTGCGATTTCTGATGGCGGTCCTGAATGGAGGAGCCGTATAAATTAGAGGAGTCAGTAGCTCAGGGATGATAGCTAGATAATTTAGCTACAATAGATTCATTGCGTTATTAAGGGGGCAGTATAAACTTTTGTTTTAACATGAGTGCAATTAAAGGAACAGTAACACCAAAAAATGAAAGTGTTTCAAAGTAATGAAATTATAATGTACTGTTGCCCTGCTCTCGTAAAACTGCTGTGTTTGCTTCAGAATCACTACTAAAGTTCATATAAACAAGCTGCTGTGTAGCAATGGCGGAAATTGAAAAAAGGCTATATGGCACAGGTTCTAATATCCTCATAATTTACAACAAGGGGTACTTTATTTATTATAATACACAAGTTTTAGTGAGTCATGTGACAAAAATGACATCACTACTCACTGTTTATAGCTGATGACATCACTAGTCACCGTTAATAAGGATATCATTTACAGGATACTCATGGCTTTTGTGTACTATATAGTAATATCAGCATCCGTAGTTTTCTACAGGCGTTACTTTGTTCAGTTTAAATAACTGACAGCAATATTGGAAACATATAGAAACATAGTTGCCCATTCGGGCAAAACAGTTACACAGTAAATGGTTTAGTAGAATGGAGTCATAGGAAGTGTTTCATTCAGTTCTTTAGGGGCTAAGGTGTCCAGCTTAAATATCCACATAGATTCCATATATATATATTGTATTTGGTGGACTGACTCTCCGCAATTTGAGAAATACGAGCCAATGGGAAGCATCCCAGAGGGAACATGGTGAGTGCCAGTGTTTGTTATGACTATGTGTACATATATATATATATATTTATACTATATATATATATATATATATATATATATATATATATATATATATATATTCAAATGTTGCATGAACCATAAATAATGATAGGTCATTAACTTTGGAGTGTGGGTCCTTTTGAACTTTATACAATGCTTTGACCCAGCACCCTCACATAAATATAGGACTGCCTCAGAGTGCAAATGTTTAACTCTGCATATATATATATATAAAACTCTTCAAATGTCTTATGTGCTCACTATCAGGGGAAAATGCACTTGTGCTAACAGAAAATATAAATACAATCAAAAAGGCTGTTGCACAAACAGGGTCTTGCAAAAACTTCAAGCTTTATTACCAAATTGATGTTTTGACCCTCACACCTTAATAAAGACCCATGTGAGGGTCGAAACGTCGATTTGGTAAAAAAAAAAGCTTGAGGTTTTTGCAAGACTATTTGTTCACCAGTCTGACATCCAGACAGCAATGGTTTTGCTAGAAAATATGTCTCCCTTTCCCCTTAGCCTGTCTGTATTGCCAGGGGTTCCATCCACTCTGATTCCAGCCATGGATCTTTCCTTTCTTTCTTTGGATTCAGGTGCTTTCATTTACTTTGAATGGCCTCAGTTACCCTTACAGGATGATGATCCCACACTGAAATCAACTCAAGGGGAGGGGTGCTATAAGCCCCTCAGTCAATGGAAAATGCAGTGAGAAAGTTATATAGTGGGGTATGCAGTAGGTGATTCAGGAAGGTTGTGTCTCCCCCCCCCTCCAAATTTTGGGAATCCATGATTTTTATTTGTTATCTAGATAACCCGCCATTGTTACCAGTTGTGTGTGGATATAGCCTAAACATTTCTCATTAGTCCAGCTGGCATTGGGCACAGAATTTGGGAAGCCCAGCTGCAAGTCCCCAATAGCTACAATTAATCAGCAATTTGCCTCTAAATAAGAGTCTTCTCCAGAATGAGACAGTCTGCAGTTTAGGTGGGGCTGCTGTAAGCCAAGGTATCTGCTCTTAAGCAGCTTTTCAGATCCTTTCACTGCACTAGTGAGAGGCCTGTGCGGTCACTGAGGCTGCAGTAACTCAGAAAAAATGACCCGTCTACACCCAAACAATAATAGATTTCCCCTTTCTGTGTTGGCTACACCCACTGCTTTCTCTTCATAGGGAGACTCCCCACGTAGATGCAACTGCCGAACCAGCCTTCTTCTGAACAACTTAATTAAGCAAAAAAAAAACGGGAGGGGGGGGGTGGAGGGGAAAAAAGTGTCAGTTTCTGACAATCTCCCAAGAACAGAGCTGCCAGGAGAAAATACTGCATCTTGCTTGAACCCGCATTCCTCCACTGGTTGCTTTCTACCAACCATAATCTTACATGGTATTACTGCGGCCCTAAAGTGCAATAATAGGCAGCCTAGTAGTTCTATTTTATAGGCACAAAGAAGCATTAGATGGTCTTAACTGATGAAAGGTTCCTACAGTATGTGCCCAGTTTTAATCTTCCTTGGCATGGCTAAACAAGTAGGATCCTTAATCCATTATAGCTGAAACAGTTCAGCAAAGCAACTAAATATCTGAACTGTTTACTCCCTGCTATACTTTCATTCTTCACTTCCCTTTAGAACTCTGTGCATCATTATTTCACTCTTGGTTTGGGACCCTAAGTCCTGGGAAAGGCGTTACTGACTATGCTTGCAGATTCACTCTTGCACAAGCTTCCTTGTCTCTTTGCTTAGTCCTTCTGGACCTGTAGTTTATAATCTTCTTAAAAGATGCCTGCAGGGGATGCGGTCGGGCATAATAGGGGGCATGCTTAGATGAAAATCACCAGTAATGGCATAGAATTAGTAGTGGAAGGCCCACCCAAGTTCACTACAAATGGATGCTATAAAAATAGGCCAGTGGCCCCTAAAATTTGCTCACAGGCTGTGCAGAGAGTCATTTTTACAATGGAACTCCACTCTAAACGCATTGTAGGGCCCTGTAAACTTTGCAAATAAGACATTTTTCATGAATATCACTTTGCATCCTGCTGGGCCCCCTATATGATATAGACTATTTACTCTCTATAAATTTGTATAGGTGGGAGCTGCCATATTGCTTATCATGGCCAAGGCACTCTTCAGAGAAAACAACAATGATAGCGCTATTTCATTCTACCCAAATACAGATGGAACTGGTTTTGTGCAGTGAATACAGATGCATTTTTGTCATGTTATTTCCCCATAATGCAGTGTTTTTTCCTCCATGATTCTATCATAGTTGCGGATGCGCTCTATGTTGCATCTGTCTGATTCATCAAGATTTGGTGCAAGTTTTGTCTAACATTTTCAGAGTTCAGGTTTCAGTACTTGCAGAGCAGAGATTCAAAACAGCACTCGCATCCAACTCACTGGGTGCAAATCTGGTGTGTACCTAGTGACCCAACCTGCTATGGGAACATTTGCTGATATTGAGTTTTCTTTTAATTTTGGAATGAAACACTGTTCCGGGGTTTATTGAACCTAACAGCATTAGCAAGGTAAGGAGAACTCCCTACTAAGACACTAAATCCAAAAGGAAGAATGTGAGGATCTCCAATAATCAAGAGCTAAATATTTTTTTAAAAAAGTAGAAAATGTATTAGGACAATCCCTACTACTCTGGATTAACACAAACCAGTCACACTTGATAGATGGCTCCCATCCCACCCAGTTTATGACCTAGCACTTCCCACATTGAATAGTTGCTCATTAGTGACCCTGATAGCCAACACAAGGAGGGTGGGAGATTACACAGATGTCCGGTAACCCTGGAAGGTGCAAGAACCCAGAAGAACAATTTGCATTGCATCTATTGCAACTTGCTTGTTAGCAGAGGTCAGGAGGAGGCCTAAGCCAGAATGTAGGCCTCTAGCATTGGTGCAGTTTGTTTTTTAATTAGGGCAGTTCATTAGCAGGCCATCCTACCTGAATAACAATGAGGCTAATTCCCAGAATTAGAGACAAGCAGGGCATGCAGAGAACTTTGGGCATATGGATCTAAGTCCTGGGAAAGTCAAAACCTCCTATAACTCAGATGGCTCATATAAAGGCAGATGGAACAAAACTGGTGATTTCTTAATAACAGGCGGCAGAGAAGGCAGAGAATACAGGGCATTGAAACAGACATGGTCATGTTAAAGAGGCAACAGGCCTTTTGTTGTCTAAGAACTCAATTTTCACAAGTTGGAAAAGGGAATGTAATAAGAAAAAAGTAATTCTAAGCAACTTTCCTATATAATAAAAACTGATTTTAAATTAATTTATAAATTTATGAATGTTATTATCGAATGTATCTGCCTAGATCTACTTATGTACAGGTAGATACATGACAAATAAATGATAGATAAATTATAGATAGATAGATATATAGATAATTGATAGATGATAGATAGATAGATAGATAGATAGATAGATAGATAGATAGATAGATAGATAGATGATAGATATATAGATAGATAGATAGATAGATAGATAGATAGATTTATGGATGATAGATAGATGATAAATAGATAGTTTATAAATAAACAGATGATAGATATATGATAAATAGATAGACTACTGATACATGATAGATGATAGATGATAAATAGATAGGTTGTTAGATAGATAATTGATAGATGACAGATGATAAATAGATGTTTGATAGATAGATGATAGATAGATAGATAGATAGATAGATAGATAGATGATAGATAGATAGATAGATAGATAGATAAATGATAGATAGAGAGATAGATAGATAGATAGATAGATAGATAGATAAATGATAGATAGATAGATAGATGATAGATAGATAGATAATAGATAGATAGATAGATAGATAGATAGATGATAGATAGATAGATAGATGATAGATAGATAGATAGATAGATAGATAGATGATAAATAGATAGATAGATAGATGATAGATAGATAGATAGATAGATAGATAAATGATTGATCATTTGATTTATAGATAGTTGGCAGATAATGTAGAGGTTTTGTCATGGCACCGACAAATTTAAGCTACTTCATTTATCTGAAAGTCAATAGAGATTTGACCACTCTAGACTCAGCCCACCATGCTATACTCCTCTATTTGGCTCAGCCACCAGTGTCCCCACTGTAATATAGGTCCAATCAGCAATTCAATCAGATGGCACTCCGGATAAAATAGAAGAGGTTTATTGCAACAATAGGGTTAACAACATCGCCTTACGCGTTTCGGGAAAAAGACTCCCTTAATCATAGGCATGTGTCTGTTTCATAGAAGTGATGACTGTTGCAGCCACCAATACTCTAGGAGACTCTTTAGAACTGCCTGGGATATATTGAAGGGTGAGCATTTTATGAGGCCACCATGGGCAGAATAGACCGTCTCAAGAAAAGAACCTAAAACCCACCAAGTTGCAGAAATTTTGTAGTGTTTTGTGGTGGAATTTTCATAGTGAAATGGGCAAATGATGAATTTGCTGCAAGCTTAGTTTATTTTTCCTCCACATTTTAGTGCCAAAACTCTATAGTTTCTGCCAGTGGCTTGTGAGCAACATGTTACTAACTGACCTATTCGATGTTGCTCCTAAGGGCCTCAAAGCAGGTGCTCATTTTTTTAATTCCTGCCTTGTAGCCAAGTTTTTGAGGCATAAAGAACATGTTCACTACCAAAGAGTAAATGTAAGTTTGCTTAGTCCAGCAATTCATAGGTTTAGTTTAAAATCCTCTGTTCTTTTCATTTTGTGGGGAAACGCTGGCCCTGGTGATATTGTTTGATGACCTTTCACCTTAGCTCTCAGGTCTTTTGTGGTGGGAAATTGGCCTTCTGGTTTTGAAGTGAGAGGATTCCGATGGTGACACAGGATCTGTCATCCTTTAAGTACTTGGGTACAAGTAATCAGGGAGGGAATGGTACCCTCTTAAGAATCAGCATTGGATGAATGAAAAGCAACTGGTTGAGGGATGGCCACCAAGCCATCTCTTTAGCTCTCAAGTGCTTTCTCAAAATAATTATTTGGTCTCTCTTTAACGTTTTGATTTAGCCCAAAGTATAACCCAACCTTGCTTTAAGCATTTATCCTCTTCAAGATAATAAAATCTCCTCTCCCAGCCTTCCGCCTAGAGGTATTTATTGTCGGCTAAACCAAAGATAAAACACAGGACTCCATTGATGTTGCCTGGTTTAAACAAACCGTCTCCAGAAGTGGGAACACAGGACAGATTTCTCATTCATTTTCATGGGGATTGAAACACACAGTTTGCTCTTTGATTTGGTAATGAGGGGATGGTGGCCGAATGGAAAGCAGCTCACCAGAAATATCAAATCCAAAGGATTTTGCAAATTTACATTTAACACCACTTTGGGAAGTTTACTTTTCTGCATTTGTAGTTTGCATTAGAGTTTTAAAACTTTTTAAAACACAGTGGCACTGGAAGAACGAGGACATTCCCTGAACTGGAATACCATGGGACAGTGCCATATTCAGCGAAGAGGAGTTTAAGGTTAGCCATTGTATCACTGAGGGGGTGCCCAGGCTTGGACTGGGGGGGTTCACTAGGGCTGCTGCTTCAAGGGCCCCCACACCCCATCCCGGGCCCCCCACCCCAGTCTCAAAGACACCTCAGCTGCAACCCCCGTTGTGCTACTTTTTTCCTGCTCCTGGCCATAACCGGGTAAGGGGCAGCGGCAATAGCTGGTCTGGGCAGGGGGGCCCATGGGGTTTTTCCAGTGTCCCAGTCTGACCCTAACATATCAGCACCCCCCCAGTGATTTACACTTTCCTTGTCCTTTAACACCAATATATACACTCTTTATTAGCAGCATTTATTTGTATTTGTTTTTGCCTAATGGATAAATAAATAGGAGTTTTCTAAGACTAAAATAGGCTATTGGTCTTCTTTTTGGGGGTTTGTATGTGCATAAGTTATACTATTGCCCCACAGCTTTCTAGAGTGACCTTTAAACTGCTGTTTGGTTACAGGGGTCAGTGACCCTTACCATGAGATATTGGTTTGAACCATAGACCAGAAGACTAATGGGAAAAGCCCTAATGAGCAATAAATAAAATAAAAGACAAGCCTACAATCAAGATAAGATCATTTCAAGCTGAATTGTAAAATGACAAATTTATTTTAACATGCGGCCCCTGTGCAGAGAAATTTTGGATATCTGGTTACAGCCATTGTGCCCTTGTTGACTCCACGTATCTATTTTCCATTGGGAGACAATATGGAAAAGTACAGTTCTCATGAATGCACCAAACTTGGGAGTTCTGTCCCTTTTTAGCAAGAAGCAATTTGCAGATTAGTACAGTGAATGTAACGACGAGTGGACGGAGAAACTTCAGTCCATTGTGGCTCAGGCCGGGCTATTCCAGCTATATGTAAATGCATGCACCGCTCTATGTGCATGTGTCCACTTTGAAGTTACCAACTGAATTTAATTCTGCTTTTGTGATTAAATCAGGCCATTACGTTTAATCTCACTTAATAGTAAAGAATGCTCTTTGTTGTTTTCTATAGGCAACATATTCTGCACCTAACATATACAGCCTGGCATTCACACTTAACTATTAATCCCCAATGCCAGATAATTGCTTCATCTAGAGGCTCTCTGTGCAATTCACAAGGGGATTGATTGCTGCCATTCTCCCCCCATACATTAATGCACTGTTCTGGTCTTCCTTCTTTGCCTCAGTGAACCCTATCAAGCTGTCCAAATTTTCTGGGCATGTGGGCGTATTGTAAGTTGTTAAATTAAATTCGGAGCTGACCCCCTAAGCACACAAATCTATTAGCCCCGTGAGTTAGACGATTAAGGAGCCTGCTTTTACCACTCAAATACCTCAAATAAGAAACGGGGTAAATAAAGATGAATTTTTAGTCTCAAGTGAGAAGTGTGAGGTTTCATTGTTTTGGGCGGCTTTCTGCTTAATACCCCAAGCCAAAGATGGTACAAAGCCATTGTGCATTACTGGGTTATCAGACACGTAGTTAGTGCTAGAGCCTTTGGTTTTTATTGGAATAAAAAATAATTTCAGGGAATTTACAGGCCTAATAATAGAAAGCAAATCATTTCCTAAGGTTTTGGGGGGCAAGCATATGTTGTAGGGTAGGGCAGGGACCCTTGGGATATAAAAGGTAGATAAAGGACACATTGTAAGATATTTTCAGTACATAGACCAGAGTTTTTTGTTATTTCTCCTCCCTTTTCCCATGGTAAGGAGTCCCGAGCTTTGTAGGGTATAGTCATCCCTATACATTCCACTCAACTTCTGTGAGTTTGGACCTCCTCCAACTGCACACCTCATGGGAGTGCCTTGTGTATTAGCACACATTGGATGAAGTACAGTGTATGTGTTTTAACTTGGATAGAAGACATGGAAGGCCATGCTAGAGGAACAATATATTAATGTGGAAGTTGAATGGAGAAGACTTAAACTAAAGAGGTACAGGGTTGCTAGCAGTAGCTCTGTGCACTGGTTGGAGGTATTTTGCACAACAGCTGGAGGGCCACTGTTGGGACATTTCAGTGGTCGGCAACCAGTGGCTCGTGGGAGATGTGTCAGGAGCACGGTGAGGCCCCTCCTTCCGTGGTGCATCCTCTTCTAAGATTGCGGCACCCATGGTCGCTGCGTGGGTTCTGGCACCGATGCGCCAACATCAGCGCGCAAATGTGTGATGTCATGAGGCCGCGTTTTTGCGCCAAATTTGAAATAAAAGGACGCCAAAGACGCCAGTTCAACGCCTGGTTATAGGTTTTGCTTTCTGCATTCCTGCATGTTCCTAAATTCTTGCTAACTTTATTCCTGGACTTTGACCTTGTCTGAACCTTGACTATTGAACTACTGCCTGGATTCTGACTATGATTATTCCTGATCCCTATTGGTTACCACAAACTTGGACATTGCCCTAGTGCTTCCTCCTTGGTCCAGGCTTCTCCGTTACTGTAGCCGTAAGGCCCCTGACACTCACGACCCCCTTGGATGTTGCTCCCAGGCCTCAAAGCAGGTACTTGTTTTTGAATTCCAGGCTTGGAGGCAAGTTTTGGTTGCATAAAAACCAGTTGTACTGTCAAACAGAGTCTCCTGTAGTCTGCCAGTCCTCATAGGGGCTACCAAATAGCCAATCACAGCACTTATTTTGCACCAGTCTGGAAGAACGTTCATGCTTGTGTTGCTCCCCGACTGTTTTTACATCTGAATGATGCTCACGGCAAAAAAGTTTGGGGACCCCATATAAGACTAATAACATCCTACAGCTTTTAAGAAGTATATCACTTATCATTTTTCTCCAACAGGCCCCTGTGATGCTGTGAATTTGTACCCCACCCTTAAACTCACCCTGATAAACTGCCATATGTAGTGCTGAGTTGACTTTCCCAAGTACATTGATTGTAGCTCATTTCTTTATTTGCTGAATATTCCAACTGTAGCCCAACAATTTTCAGCATTCTTATGCATCTAGTGGTATAAAGGGCTAAGGCTATATCTAAGGCACATTTTGAAGTTAGTGAGAATTGTGGCCATTGAAAATCAGCTTTTTATCATATGTCATCCAGTAAAATACTAGAATTCTTTAAGTAGGAATGAACAATAGCACCACTGATAAGTGGCCAAAATAGAAAATCCGTTTGGCTCTTGACCATTTTCTGAGCATGGCCAATACATCTTAGTTGCACTGATAGGGGGCTGTGTGTGTCCACGTGTATCTGTATTCATACTGTACATAAACTAACAGTTGGTGTTGGTCTGTGAGGTCTAGAGAATTACCTCTCTGCGTAATTGCATTTATTGATATGATTAGGAGTTGCCACAACGCTTGCTGCAACTTATTTGCACCATCTAGGACAGGGGTCCCCAACCTTTTTTACCCATGAGCCCAGGGCTACCATTAGAAATCACGGGGCCCCATACAACAATCCGCCCACCCTGGCAACCAAGCCCCACCCCTGATCCCGCCCACTCCACATCACAATTAAAAGACCGCACAGACCTCAGCGCTAAAAAAGTAACCCCCCACACATATTGATGGTCAGGGCCCCCTTATAAGGTAAAAAGAAAAAAAAACATTGGCGCCAGGGCCCCCCTTAGTTAAAAAAAAATTGGGGCCCCAAAAATAATTTTTTAAAAAAACCTTTGCACCAGGGCTCCCCTTACAAGTTAAAAAAAATTGGGGCCCCATAAGATATTTTTAAAAAAAATTTAAAAAAAACTTGGGGCAGGGGCCTATACATTTTTAAAATAAAACATTGGTGTCGGCTCCTTTTGTGACTTCAGGTCTTTCCGCCGCTTAGGACTTCGTATGTTCGGCATTTCCGCATTCTGCCTCTTCGGGACTTCGCAAGCAGAGGCACGGCTGCGGAGCATTCAAGAGGGGCCTGGCTCTTCGAAAAGTGCAGCACTGCGGGGCTCCCCTTTAGCTCCGGGCCCGGGACACTTGCCCCCCCTCTCCCCTCCTGATGGTGGCCCTGCATGAGCCACATTCAAATGTAAAAAGAGTTGGGGAGCAACACAAGCAAGAAAAAAGTCCCTGGGGTGCCAAATAAGTGCTGTGATTTGCTATTGGTAGCCCTATGTGGCCTGGCAGCCTACAGGAGACTTTGGTTGTGAACCTGGTTTTTATGCCTCCAAACCTGGAATTCAAAAATAAGCACCTGCTTTGAGGCCACTGAGAGCAACATCCAAGGGATTGGGGAGCGCCAGAGCCACTGGTTGGGGATCACTGATCTAGTAGTTCTGCACTAGTTTGCAATGTGGCTCCTGCACGTATGTGTAAGTGCAATGGAGAAAGGGAAAAGCACAAAGTATAAAACCTGTTGAGATTCTTTGCCAAGTGACCTAAATGATATATATATATATATATATATGTGTTCATTATCTTGGTGACCTGTAGGGGTAATTTCTATAATTTGCAGCTTCCCCTAATTTTCCTTTGAAGAACCCTTCGTAAGAAAAGTTTGTTTGAATGGGAGTCAAATAAAAATTTCATGGAAAATCTTACACAATTGTCTTCTTTATGGGCAGCGCCATGGAAATCGGTGGTCCCTATTGTACTACACAGCCCAATAGTATGGTGCAATTTTGACTGCGAGAACAGACAATAAAGTTTTATTTATTCATTTAAAAATTTAGGGTAATGTACGTGCATGTGTTTCATGTATCTGGTTTTATTAAACATCCAGTGTACGTCAGGCTATGTTCCTGTATTGATATTTAGCAACCTGTGGGGTTGCTGCTGGGTGCTGGTGACTGGTAGCCATTACTCCATCTATTGATCGCTATTCAGCTTTTACAAATTTTACTATCTCGTAAAAAGGGCCCATAATGCAGCCCCGGAAAATAGAAACTTGTAAACAATAAGCGTTTGGCTGGAGAGGGCTTGGAATCCCTTACAGACAAAGAAAAGAGTTTTGTTAGGAGTGTGTTTCAAAGTCTCTCGTATCAGTTCTAGGGCTGGATACCATGCAATGATTTCTACCAGGATTTAATTGACATTGGAGGCGAATTTTAGCAGCAACTATTTTACTATATTTAAATTGCTGTCACTATTCCCATTGCAATCTGGTCCCAATGCTGTTTTTTTAACCTTTAAAGGAACAATAACATCAAAAAATTGTTTTAAAGTAATAAAAATATAACACAGTGTTGCCCTGCACTGGTAAAACTGATGTGTTTGCTTCAGAAACACTACTATAGTTCATATAAATAAGCTGCTGTGTAGTAATGGGGGCAGCCATTCAAAGGAGAAAAGGCTCAGGTTACACAGCAGATAAGCTCTGTAGAACATAATGGTGTTATCTGTTATCCACTATTTAACATGTGCCATATGGTCTTTTTTCAATTTCCACCATTGCTACACAACTTGTTTATATGAACTATAGTAGTTTTTCTGAAGCAAACACATCAGTTTTTACCAGTGCAGGGCAACAGTACATGATATTTTCATTACTTTAAAACACTTTCATTTGTTGGTCTTACTGCTCCTTTAAGAAATAATGTAGAGCTGTAGAAACTTTGGGGTAGGTGTTTGTCCTGAGCCTCAATATCCACACCTAAACCATGGCATGTAGATAAAATTATGTAGATAAGGGCAAATTATATATAAATAAATATTTCTGAATGCCCCTATTGCAGTTTGCATTTATTAACTTTTACGTAGAGAGAATTCTGTTGCATAGGGTTCCCACCTTTTCAAGCTGAATTAACCAGCCAGCAGGGGGTACGATGTCAAAAGGGGCAGCCCATGATGTCAGAGGGGTGGGGATGATGTTGAAAGTGGGTGGAGCCATGACATCACAGTGGCCCACATGAGGGAAGAAAACAAAATAGAGAAAACATAGGTTTACAGAAGATTCTGGGCAAATAATGGCTGGGGGCTGAAAGTAAGTGTATGATAACTTTACTGGTTACTACACTGCCGGTAAATATGTAATACCGGTGCTGGCCTTGGCAGGTATTTTATCACTAGGCCAGTAAAATATTGGATAGTTGATAGCCCTAGTGTTGCAATATGTGCATTGCTGGTTTAATATTACCTGGTGATGGAGTATCTTAGAACTCATCACTGATTCTTTGTAGGAAGGATGAGATTGTCCATGAACTTTAAAAGATATCAGTATTCTTGCTATTTTAGTTTGTTTATACAAAAAGTGTAACTAAAAACCCCTGTTTTGTAAACTTACTTTTGAGACAGGGGCCCAGGGAATGTGCTTTAAAACTAGCACTTCCATTATACTTAAATATACTATTACTTAGCCTTTAGAGTGCTTCCACACCCCTATTTTGTACATTATACAAAAAGCTAGCCCTCACTCTAGAAGTTGCTCACCAACTCCTTGGACATTGCTCCCAGTGGCCTCAAAGTAGGTGGGAGTATGTTATTTTTGAATTCCTGGCTTGGACGCAAGTTTCGGCTGCATACAAACTAGGTGTATTGCCAAGCAGGGCCTCCTGTAAACTGCCTGTTCACAAAGACCAAATAGCCAATCACCGCCCTTACTTGGCACACCCATGAGTTGTCATGCTTGTGTTGCTCCCCAACTCTTCTTACATATGAATGTGGCTCATGGGTAAAAAGGGTTGGGGAACGTTGGCCTATCTCATGCCAGGCTCTACATACACATCCACCTTCCCCCTCCTCTGCAGGAAACCATTGCTTGTTTCTCGCCTTTGTTACTACTGGTGAACAATATCAGATCCAGTCCAACTACAGTGCCAATCTAATAAGTCTGGTGGAGCTTTTGTAATCTTCACATCTTCAAGAACTTAAAGGACCAGAAACATCACATTTTTAAAAAAAATAAATTCGTTAGTATAGAACAAAAAAAACAAAACACAAGGACAAATTAAACATTTTTTAAAATTAAATAACTTACTGAAACTCCGCTTGCGCTTCTCTTCAGAAAAGACGATCCATTGATCCATCGTGTGGCGCTCGATTTCTCCTCCCTGCTGTCCTTATAGGAGATAGCCAGGGAGGAGAAATCGAGTGCTGCATGATGGATCGTCGCCGTGTCGCCTTTTCTGTAGAGGAGCGCAAGCAGAGTTTCGGTAAGTTACTGCTTAATAAAGACTTAGCGATTTAAAAGTTTAATTTGTCTTTGTGTTTTTTTAAAAAAATTTTTTTTTTATGTTACTGGTCCTTTAAGCCATATTGGTGTAAAATATACTAGTGGCACATACCGCTGGGAGAAGCACCAAGCTGGTTCAGAGTATGGCCTTGAAAGAACGGACCCATCTATGATCCACTAAAAAGCATATTAATGCTTTTATTGAGGGATTCCTCCTTTTTTAGGCTTATCTTTTAGAATAGGGGTGGTTCTTTACATAGACCAAAATGTAAAACAGCTGCCCGTGGGCAGGAGATTATTTATCTATAGGGTTCTATAGATGTTCGTGAAAGTTCTAAATTGAGAAAGCCAGTTGAATGACTGGTGAAATGTCTTCAAGAAAAACACAGCAAGTCCAGTTGATTTGACTTATTTCTATAGATATGGTTCTATAGAGTTCCCCCAGAAATTATCACAACAATCAAAATGCCTCCATGCCATGGGCCTCCAGACTAAACTCTTTATTTTTCTTTGTACGCTGATACCTTTGGTCTTATGTTTGTATATTTTGAAGAATGTATGGCTTTATAGTTGGAGACTGCTCTCTGCTAAAGGGTCACAAAATCGTCATTTTTATTTTGTCCATGTTTTTAATGTATTTTTTATTTCATGGAAAATAGGAGATTTGTTTTTATTCTTTTCTGCTTCACCAAGTGCCCCTGGCTTTTATAACAGTCTTACTGACTCATGTTTCAGTTTGAGCCTTGAATAAGACTCTGTAGTTCTTGCTATGGCTACTTGTGTTCTTTGTAGAGTTAGCATCTCCTGGCAGGCAGTTAGCATGTGGCTCTGAGGCTCAGAAATATAACGTAGTCTAATGTACCTCTACCTTAGTGTTACCCCTGCTGTTCTCTAAACCTTCTTTTGTCTGAACGTCTGAGAATTATTGAATAACTGGCTTGCTTTATCATTCCTACACATACAGATGCCCAATACATGCCCAATCTAGTTCTTCAGCTCCTTTGCATTAAAGACATCCTACTAGATGCATGTGTTGAGGAAAGACAACTCTGATCCAGTGGGATGTTGATTGCACAGAATGATGGATGGAGCGGGGCTTTGCCTACATGAAGTGAAGCTACGACACTCAAAATAAGGCTACCAGCTTTAGCCTGAATAAAGTCACACGAGACAACTGAGGGTCAGGGCAGATCAGTTGGATAACACTTTACACAATCCAGTAACAGACAATTTATTTTGGATTTCATCATCATCATCAACATCAACACCATCACAGTGTAAAGACACATTAGAACATACTAAAGGCATTAGGTTTTATGTTACCAGTTATTATAAAAGGCCCCCATAGCTATGCTACACTATAACATTGCTTTAGTTGGTTTCACAGTGGTGTCTCATTAATGACATTTATTATCTATGGCATTTATAAATACCCTTCATTGCAATACAAAAATACTGAACGTTCCAGGCATGAACTAGCGTATATTTATTTGGCTGTCAGTCTATAGAGATCACTGGGTGCTGCCTGAGTTAGTAAGGCTCACTAAATAACAATACAGAACAAACAGATGATCGACACACCTAGCAATGGAACATTTTCCAGTTTTGTTCTCTCACTGGAAATAGGATTATACCATCAATATGTCAGCCAGTCCCCAAGCTGTTGCTAAACTGCTGCACTCAGCATTACATAGTTTAGTATCCCACAGCAACCAATCAGATATTTGCTTCCAATATTATAACAATATTGCAATAGACTAGCTGCTGATTGGTTACTGTGAGTTACTGGACTAGAACAGAATGTTTTCACTGATATACCTTGTTTGTGCCATCTGGCTAGCAGTTTAGGGCATACTATATCTAAATAATTGTCTGGCTTAAAGCTGATCTCTGGGAATGTAGAACTGGATATTATCAGTCAAGAACAAGCTCCCCAAGTCCTGTGTTATTCTGTGTACGGTGTACTAAACTATTTAGAATAATAGTCCTAAAAATATATCCTTATTAATGTTATGTAATGATGTCATAATTTAGATTCACTGCTTAGTGATGTGTGAAATGACTCACTAAAAATGAGTGTATTATAAGAAATAGTGTATACCCTGCTTTAAAGTATGAGATATTAAACGTTACCTAAAAAAAGAACTTGGCTAGAAGTCTTGTACCTTTACTTGGTCCCAGAACTCCTTAAGTCCCCCTATACTCTTCCATAGAGGGTATGGGAGAAATTATATTATATTTACAAATACAAGAGATAGAAAGGGGCAAGCTCTTGTTGCTATACCACAGAACCACAATGCAATGTGTCCGTACATATTTGTTCACCCACTATTGTGTGAATTGTCATAGCATGAAGAATGACTAATCCCAAAGAGTCCAGTGTTCGCTTCTTGCTTTCGCAGTGTCTCTAGTCCAGAACCCGCAGGCTATATTTACTTGGAAAACTGTATAGCTTTGATGCTGAGGCTGCCTGGAATAAAGTGAGTGAACCTGCAGATGGTACAGGTACAAACGCCAGCACTCCCAGGCAGATTGTAAGCAGGGCACTGAGGTTCCTCCAAGGACAGTGAGTGGAACTTGTTACTGCATTGAGGGTCTGGATTGTTGCTTGTCCCTGGGGCTAAGAGCATGGATCCAGGTGCAGCGAAAAGGGGCAACCCAGCAAGCAGCAACCTTGGCCCTGGGCCACTTATGTCTCCAATTAGCCTTCTTAATTCTTGAAGGGAGCTGCCAAGGAGCAGTATGTAATTCCTGGCTAACAGTAGCGTGGCAATCTTGGACAGCTTCCTTCCAGGTGAGCTCTGACAATGGGTTGCAGAATAGGGCAAGATGACTTCCCGTAGAGCGTCCATCGCTAGGTTTAAATCTTGCATCCTTTTCCTTTCCCTACTGTTAATCTTTTTTCTTAATTGCTGTTGTTCCTCCCTTAGGTCATTGGCATGCCCCCCACAGCCATTCATAGACACAGATGGCTCCTGATTATTGTCTTCGCTGATGTTCAAGATGGAAGAAGGGTGCCTGTAGCTAGCAGGTAGGTCTTGGACAGCTTTGTTACAAAGCAAGTCACTCTGGCAGTGCCTCATCATCTTCTCTCTATTCTGTATGAACCTGCAGATTTGCATAATATGGCTCCCAGAGTCCTTAGCGTCTTAAATCGTAGTCATACTTGTGTACGAGGAAGCAGTGAGGTAAAAGTAAGGGAAAAGAAACAGGTTGTTGAGGGACTTGCAAGTGCAATGACCTGTAGCCGGCTTGCTTTTCTTGTCGAGGCTGTGCATCTGATAAACCAGTGGATGAGACTGCCCTCCCAGCCGATCCAGCCTCTGCCAATACTTTCATTGGCTAATGTGTTCCTGCCTTAAAAACTATAATACAAAAGCCAAGTCATGTCTAAAGCTTCATTGTAGCAGTTAGTGTGTTTCCCAGGGAAGTCTGCTCTTACTCAGTATCCAACTGCACACAACAGATTCTTTTATAGACACTTGCAAAAGCTCCCATGAATGTAACACTGGGCTTATGTCAGGCGGCTGCTTCTATTTAATAAGGATTCCCACACACGGGTGCGCATCGTGATAAAGATACATAGTCTTTGTGGTATTTTTCCTGGGCATATTTTCAATGTTTTTGTGACAGTGCTTATATCGCTGACAATGGCCTTGTTTTCAAAAAGGTATGGCCAGAAATGTTACAAAAACACTTCTGGGCTCATTTGTTAATGTGTGCAACATGCTACAGAACTAGTACACCATCTATTGTTTGTGTCTGTAGTGCATTTAGCAACTATTAAGTCCACTATGGGCCTCTTCTACCAGAGCAGTGATCCCCAACCAGTGGCTCAAAAGCAACATGTTACTAACCAATCCCTTGGATGTTGCTCTCATTGGCCTCAAACCTGGTGCTTATTTTTAATCTAGACTTGGAGGCACATTTTGGTTGTATAAAAACCAGGTGTACTGTCAAACAGAGTCTCCTGTAGGCTGTCAGTCCACATAGGGGCTACCAAATAGCCAATCACAGCATTTATTTGGCACCTCAAGAATGTTTTTAATGCTTGTTTTGCTCCCCAACTCTTTTTACATTTGAATGTGGCTCACGGGTAAAAAAAAGGTTGGGAACCCCTGTGTTAAAGGAACTTTGTATGTATCTTATATCTCAAAGCAGGCTGTATACATGAACCTCCTGCCCCACTGCATTATGGCCAGTCCTTTATGTACTGGGGCAATCCAGATGTTTATGAACAATGTGGCAAGACCTCAAGCATTAGTAAGACTAAGGGGCAGATTTACTAAGCAGCGAATTTTGGCCAGTGTCCGTTTTGCACCCATTGCAAATGCGCTCAGACTACGCCAATTCACTAATATGCTGAGTTTCGTCCTGGGCACCGAACGCTGGCAACTTTTCGCTAGGTGCATGCATTTCATAGCGAAGGTGCGCTAGCCAGTAGCGATCGTAGAGGGGGGCGGGCTCTGGTGCGTGACGCTCAGCCGTCACGCACCTCCGTACGGCCGTATTTGGCCGCATTTTCAGTGGTGAACGGACTGCCGGGGGGCCCTGAGGGGGTGCGGGCCCTGGCCTGCTCCCCCGGTAGTTCCGCCACTGGCGCTAGCGTTCATTTGTGCCTAGCGAAAATTCGCTAGGGATCTTGCGCTCAGGTCAATTTGCATATGGTGGGAAATTTAAAGTTGTATGGACGTCTTTATGTTAAATGTTGGTGCAAATACTTACAAATTCACTTTTAAAAACACATGTCCAGGGAACCTTAATAAAGACAATAGAGTTATTATAATGCCCTACACATGAGCGCACTGTAAAATTAAAGTTCCTTATGTTTAAAAACGTATGAGGAAAACTGGTTACCCAAAAAAGGAAAAGTCGCCAGTGTATTTTGAACTTTATGTATTTTTGGCTCACAGGATATGATGTAAGTGACAGAAGATTGAGGAAGATCTCACTGCTTTATAGCACTTCGCCTGGTCTGAGGTGGCGAAGGCAACTCTGACGAAAGAGGTAACGTTCTTCAAAATCCGCATTTTAGTGAATTTGCAGAGTAACGTCCATTCGCCAAAGTAAAAAGTCGCCTGGCGATAGAGTGTGAATGAACGCTAGCGATGGTCCCATTCACTAGCAAATTGGCGTCTGCTAGTAAACTGGCGATGTCCCTGCGGATGGCAACGCAGGCGAAAAGTCGCTATTATTAGCCACTTCGCTCTTTAGTAAATCTGCCCCTAAGAATGAGAAATTCAAGGTTCACTTATATTTACAAATTAAAGTTTTGGGAGATGTTCCTAAAGCCTTTAGCAGTGGAAGTTTTTGACTTTGAGCGGTTTTGAATGAAAGGAGCACCTTTTGCTTTCAAGAAGGCAATGGCCCAAACCAACATCTTATTTAGTTGGGTACAGATAATTTGCCTTATCCTCTGCTCCATTCCTCAACATGATTCACTAAGCTCACCAGCTACTGAGAGTGTAGATTGGTTTCTACTGAGATCTTACTCTTGTATCTCCTGTTTCTACAATGAGAGGATGGAATACACTGTTCTTGCCACATTTAATACATATTAATTTACACAACTGTTGCATATGAGGAGCTTGAAGGAGCGACACTTGCTAATCACAGTAGATTTGCGTTGCTTTTATGGCAAAGTTATTGTCACCACCTTCGGCCAGCAAACCAAATGGTTGGTGATAAAAGCTGCACATTGTTGTCCTCCCTTTACAAACACAATAATTGTGACCCTAATGTCAGTCAGTGCTTCAATGATCCATTCAGATGGTGGCCTGTTCTTCTCTGAAAGCAGCAATGACTGATTGTATCTTGTTAACTGCGGGTTTTGCAGCCCTCATATACATACATTTGGTCAACTGCAAATGTGAGCTAAAGTCCTGCCTTTGTCTGTTCCCCCTGCCGGTCCGATGACAGTAAAATAATGTAAGTGCCAGATGTTTAATTAGCCACTTTATTTAGGGGTAAACAAGAAATGAGAAAATCCGTGGGAAAAGTCTAGGACTGTTTTTCAGATTTTGTATAATAATAATAATGGGAATCTACAGAAACGGAACATATACTATTCTATATTTATCTAAGTAAATCAAAATAGGTGAGTGATCCTGATAATGTTTATGGATAATTCCCCAGCGAATGAAAGGAACACAGTAGTTTTTCATCTGTGCTCTAAGTGGACTATGGAGTAATATAGAAGATTGTTGACCTAGGGCTATATCACAGGCTCCCACAGAGTAAGCGTCAGGACAGCAAAAGTCTCTAAGGGTAAGGCCAGACGAGGAGATTCGGGGAGATTTTGTCACCTGGCGACTTATCGCCACGTCTTTTGCGCGACTATCTCCCCGAACTGCCTCAGCGTTTTTTCCCCATAGGCTCGAAGGAAAAGTCGTCAGCGCTAATGCACACGCGGCAATGCGTTTTCAATAGTCGCCCAAAGTTGCCTCACACGCGGCGATGCGTTTTCAATAGTCGCCCAAAGTTGCCTCACTGAGGCAACTTTGGGCGACTATTGAAAACGCATCGCCGCGTGTGCATTAGCGCAGGCGACTTTGCGCTGTAGCCTATGGGGAAAAGACGCTGAGGCAGTTCGGGGAGATAGTCTCACAAAAGACGTGGCGATAAGTCGCCAGGCGACAAAATCTCCCCGAATCTCCTCGTCTAGCTGATTGAGGCAACTTCGGACGACTATAGAAAATGCATCGCCACGTGTGCATTGGTGCAGGCAACTTTGCATTGTAGTCTATGGGGAAAAACGCCAAGGCAGTTCGGGGAGATTGTTGCTCAAAAGACGAGGCAATTAGTCGCCAGGCGACAAAATCTCCCCGAATCTCCTCGTGTGACCTTACCCTAAAGGGGTTGTTCACCTTTGAATTAACTTTTAGTATGATGTAGAGAGTGATATTCTGAGACAATTTGCCATTGGTACTAATGACCCTAGCAACCATGCATCAATTTGAATAAGAGACTGGAATATGAATAGGAGAGGCCAAAATAGAAAGATGAGTAATAAAATTAGCAATAACAATAAGTGTGTAGCCTTACAGAGCATTTGTTTTTAGATGGGATCAGTGACCCCCATTTGAAAGCTGGGAAGAGCCATATGGATGAGGCAAATAACACAAAACTATAAAAAGTAAATAATAAAGATCAATTTCAAAAGTTGCATAGAATTGGGCATTCTATAACATACTAAAAGTTAACTTAAAGGTGAACCACCCCTTTAAAGAAAAATGGATTTTATTTCAGCCGGCAGCAACAGGTATAAAATAAAGGCCGTTTCTTTCCAAAGACAATAAATATAGCTTTAGGCAGCAGTGTCGGGTCAATAATAACAAAAAGGCAGTCAAATTACTAGGGATGCACCAAATCCAGGATTCGGTTCGGGATTCGGCCATTTTTAGCAGGATTCGGATTCGGCCAAATCCTTCTGCCCGAAGAGGCCCATAGTGGACTTAATAGTTGCTAAATGCACTACAGACACAAATCCGCATATGCAAATTAGGGATGGGAAGGGAAATCGCATTTGTCACAAAACAAGGAAGTAAAAAATGCTTTCCCCCCTCCCAAACCTAATTTGCATTATAGTAGATTACAAAATAGTGGATTCGTTTGCATCCCTACAAATTACAGACCTTCTATATGGGTGACTGTGTGTGCACAGCAACATAGGATCCTTAGTGTCAAGATCCACAACTCTCTTCCCGTGTCTCTCCTAGTCAGAGCCCATGAGAGACTGACAAGTCTGAGCTTTAAGAAGTGCTGATTAGCCACCTGAAGCTAATAAGATCCAGCTGGTCAGTCAGTAGCACATCACTCTGTTACAGGCTACAAGAAATGCCCAGAGAAACAGTGTTTAAAGGGATACTGTCATGGGAAAAAAAAAAATTCAAAACGAATCAGTTTATAGTGCTGCTCCAGCAGAATTCTGCACTGAAATCCATTTCTCAAAAGAGCAAACAGATTTTCTTATATTCAATTTTGAAATCTGACATGGGGCTAGACATGTTGTCAATTTCCCAGCTGCCCCCAGTCATGTGACTTGTGCCTGCACTTTAGGAGAGAAATGCTTTCTGGCAGGCTGCTGTTTTTCCTTCTCAATGTAACTGAATGTGTCTCAGTGGGACATGGGTTTTTACTATTGAGTGCTGTTCTTAGATCTACCAGGCAGCTGTTATCTTGTGTTAGGGAGCTGTTATCTGGTTACCTTCCCATTGTTCTTTTGTTTGGCTGCTGGGGGGGAAAAGGGAGGGGGTGATATCACTCCAACTTGCAGAACAGCAGTAAAGCGTGATTGAAGTTTATCAGAGCACAAGTCACATGACTTGGGGCAGCTGGGAAATTGACAATATGTCTAGCCCCATGTCAGATTTCAAAATTGAATATAAAAAAATCTGTTTGCTCTTTTGAGAAATTGATTTCAGTGCAGAATTCTGCTGGAGCAGCACTATTAACTGATTCGTTTTGAAAATAATTTTTTTTCCCCATGACAGTATCCCTTTAAGGGAGGAACTCTATGATGCGGCTGGAGCGACACGTGGCCATGCGTCGAAATGCATACAACGTGTCAGTTGTTCTGAAGATAACGAGCTGCGTTTGCATCCGACAGTCGGATAAATGTATTTCTTACCTGTGATTTCTCCTTCACTTCCTGTTATCTTCAGAACATCCAACACGTCGCATGCGTTTCGTCGCATGGTGACATGTCGGCTCCAGGCTCATCGCGGAGCTCCTCCCTTAGCTGTAAGAAGCCGCACTCATGAGGGCATCATTATGTGCACTGGGTTCCTGGAAACACATGTAAGTTAAATATAATGGTGCTTCTGCTTTTACTGGTCCAAAAAGTACCAGGGATTTAGTGGTTTTTATATGGGACCAAAAGGATATAGATTTTAACCCAAAAACCCCTTTATAAAAGGACCACATAAAGCCACTGATCACTTATCTCTCATGGCTCATCATAGCCTCCTATTATAATTTAACTGTTAACCCGCCTCCTAAGTGTCCAAATAAGTTGACCTCAACAAAAAAGGGATCTTACTGAGTATGGACAGCTTAAACCCAGTAGCTTCTATAACATTAAAATTGCAGTAAGATAGCATTCACTTTTCTTGGATATGAGGGCTAGGTGATGTATATTGCAATCAAACTTCATTGCATGGAAACAGGATCGGACTGGGTCGGCAGGACAACGGGAAAAAAACCCAGACCTGCTCCCGGGCATTTGTTGACCCGCGTCTTTCGTGCATGTGCGCGACGAGAGTTTAAAGGTGGGCAGGGGGTCCCCGGGGACTGCCAAGAAAGCCCATTATTTAGCAGCCCTGGTAGGCCCTAAGGTTGCCACCTGGCCGGTAAAAATTATGGTTGATCCCAATGTTATTAATAGGGAAAAAAGACAAATATATAGGAAGGCCGGTATTTTTTTCCAGAAAAGGTGGCAACCCTAGTAGGCCCCCAATGGTTCAGTCCGACCCTGTATGGAAAGAACCAGACTAACTGTCAGAATTAGGATAGAGATAAACCTGGTTTTTACCCTTGTACAGAAGATAGAAAGTTCATCCTTTCCCTTTAATGGAATGAAATTCAAATCATTCACACGTTTCTTACAGTTGCCAAAGGTTAATAAAACACACACCTATGAAATGCAGACAATTTGCTTAGAAGCCTGTGTTTAATTTGGAGCACAGTGCTCACTGTTGTGGTTCATTTAAAAGGGGAAAAAGTTGGCAGCTTAACCCAAGGCCTTAGTTATTCTGAAAAGAAGTGAGTGACTTTAGCTACTGGGTCTTTTGGTTCCAGTCTCATAAAATGAATCCTTTCATGGGGACACATGGCCAAACCCGCTCAAAAAACAGAGGGAAGGGAAACAACAAAAGGGTCTCTGAAGTCATTTCCATGCACTGAATCTGGCCATCCGGTGGCACCTTTCCCAAATGAATGGGCAGGAAAATGAGCTATAAAGGGAACTAAGAGGGTAAATGCCTTGGCATGGAGCAATGGATGAGAGAAAGCGGTAAGGAGATGTTAAGCGTTCCTCCTACTGCCCTCTACTTTATTTCTCAGAGAGCGCGGGACAATGAACTGTGTAGAAAGTGTTAAGGTAATAAATGTGTCTCATTGAATTAATGCTGGCAAGGCTGTGGGACACCTGCTAAGGGAAAGAGGGAGCTTTGTGAGCCAGTGTGTGTGCTGGATCCCACATAGAAGAGTGCTCTGTTGATGTCCAGCAGAACAGAGGTCTAAGTATCCAGCAGATTTTCAACTGACGTTTGGACCATGAGAGACTGATCAATTTTTAGCAGCTGAGAAATAAAGGGATAATAACCAAATGTAATAAATGTTAACATAGTAAAATGTACCGGGGCACAGAAAAAAAATAAAAGGACATAGCCTCAAATATTTATAGTACATATGTACGACATGGTAAAACATGGATTTTAAACGATAAACTAAAATATATGTTTAGATGTAATTGTCATAAGGCTGATGAATATCTTCACAATTTCAAGCAAAACATAAGGTTACTGTATTCCCAAATATATTTTGTTCAATGTATTTTTGTTACTTTACAATGAATGCAGTTATGTAATGGGTACCCCTGGAACTATAGCAGGGTGACTGTTACCCCAATGTTTCTATATATCTGTAACCTTGTTATGGGCTAAGGGAACCAAGTCTGACGGCCAGTTAGGGGGAGATTTGGAGTGACTGCTTATTTGTGCCCTGGGTACCCCTGCATCTATAGCAGGGTGACTGTTACCCCAATATTTCTGTATATCTGTAACCTTGTTATGAGCTAAGGGGGCCCAGTCTGAAGGCCAGTTAGGGGGAGATTTGGGGTGAGTGTTTATTTGTACCCTGGGTACCCCTGGAACTATAGCAGGGTGACTGTTACCCCAATGTTTCTGTATATCTGTAACCTTGTTATGAGCTAAGGGGGCCCAGCCTGAAGGCCAGTTAGGGGGAGATTTGGGGTGAGTGCTTATTTGTACCCTGGGTACCCCTGGAACTATAGCAGGGTGACTGTTACCCCAATGTTTCTATATATCTGTAACCTTGTTATGAGCTAAGGGAACCCAGTCTGACGGCCAGTTAGGGGGAGATTTGGGGTGAGTGTTTATTTGTGCCCTGGGTACCCCTGGAACTATAGCAGAGGGACTGTCCCTTATTATCTTAATAATCTTGAGAAAATCATAAGACATTTTGTTAATCTTGTGTCTGTTTTCGAATGCCCATATATGGCATATGGGTCAAATTCTGAAGTAAAGTTTTACTTTTGATAAAGGCTGGTGCTACAGCCTAAATGTTAGTGTGTTTTTTGAAACAAATTATTTTTATTTTTGGAAGCCCTTTGGATTGCCACTTTTTCTGTTTTCGATTTATGAAATTGTATTGAGTGAGCACGCAGGCAAGAATTCTCCAATAAACGAGAGTGCTGGTGATTAGAACAGTGTATACGTGTGTGTATATATATATATATATACACATACGCATGAATACTTGAATAGTTACAAATATTTGAGAAGTCCTATACATGGGAATATTATACATATGCATTACACTGCATCCCCCCAATAGAACGTGCTCTCACATTGTCCTTCCATTGAGAATCAGCAGCTTTGAGCATTGTTTAAGTTAAAAAAAATAATAGCTCGTTTGCACTTGAAAGGGCAGATTACAAATATTTAGCGAGATTATCAACGTCGCCATTGTCCCGCTGTCTGATCCCCCGTTCCTAGCAGTTGCAGGTGAAAGCCCTAACAAGGCCCATTAACAACACGTCCCCTAGAGCAGACGAGAAGTTTATAGGCCGCTAATAAACTGTGACCAATTGGTCAATGGCAGCCGATTGTGCTCAGCCTGTTTAAGGCCACAGGTCCTTGGGAGAGACTGCACTTGTTCAGCCTTTATTTCCATACAGCCATGTGGCAGACTCCATGGTTTGTAGCAGAGAAAAGACATATGTCCCTCACACTAACATGAGGAATATGTAATGAGACTTCCATAATGATGTGTGATGCCCAGGGGCTGCACAACACAAGCCATTGCTATTCTCCTACAGGCTACAACTCCCCTCTTTTATCTACTTTATCCAAAATGGTTAAACTCAATTAACTGCTAAAGATCATTCATAGCGGGATCAGTCTATTCTTTCTATTTATTGGGCGAAAGTAATTAACATCATAATCTCTTTTATTTGCAATACAGAATAATGATTGATATCCGCATAGAATGAAATCTCAGTGTCGGCAGATATACAGAAAATATTTGTTCTTCCGAAAATCTATTGTTTGTCATATAAAATATATTTTTTTAATTTGACTAGTGATGGGCAAATAAATTCGTGAAACTCCCCATGAGCATCAAAAAATTTTGGACGCGTGTTGGAAAAGTCGTCGCGTCAAAACCGTCAACATTATCCGGATGCCGATTGACTTTATTGCCAGCGTCAAAATTGAAGTGGGTATCAATTTTGGCATTTTTTTGCCATTTCACGGAAAATTTGCAAATTTTTGCAAATCGAAAAAGGAGAAATTCGCCCATCACTAGTGTTCAGCTGATCATTAATACTTTTGGTTTATTTATAGTGGTATGGGATCTTCTAGATAAGGGGCCTATTTCGAGCACCATGCCATATTCGCGGCGAATAAATTCATGAAACTCCCCATGAGAATTTGTCGGCATCAAACTATTTTGGACGTGCATTGGAAAAGACGCTCGCGTCAAAACCGTTGCACAGCAACACTATTCAGACGGCAATTGACTTTAAAGCCAGCGTCAAAATTAAAGCGGGTGTCAATTTTCCAGTTTTGAGAATTTTTTGCCATTTCGCTGAAAATTTGCAAATTTTTCTGCAAATCGAAACAGGAGAAATTCGCCCATCACTAATTTTGACTTGATCATTAATATTTTTGGTTTATTTGTAGTGGTATGGGATCTTCTAGATAAGGGGCCTATTTGGAGCACCATGCCATATTGCTTCAATAGGTTTCTGGATGACAGACCCGATACCTGCATTAAAGCATGTATTTTTTTAGAGCGCCAACATATTCCCCAGCGCTGTTTAATAAATGGGTTTATACAAAGAACATACAGAGCTGCATACATAGTGACCAGTAACCAATACAAAAGGTGAAATGAGCGCCTGCCTAAAAGAGCTTACAATCTAAATTGCAATGCTACTACCATTTTTAAATGTAATTCAAAACTTTTTAATTTTTTTTAATTGAAACATTTTTTCATTTAATATAAAACCGTTAAATGTTTTCATTAAAGCATAATAAAAGATGCAAGAACCGTCATATAATAATTAACATTTATTTATCTGCCAATTTTTTTGAATTTGCATTTTCAAGATTTTTTTTCGATTGATAAATAATGAAAATTGAAGTTCTGAAACGAAGGAAATTTGAAATATCGTTTTTGGAGAAAATTTCAGAACAAACACATTTTTTAATTATAATAAACGTGTTTGGCCACATGTTCATTTGCACACAAAATATGAAATGTCATCAAGGACAACGCTAGGTCTTTGTTTTCTTATCAGTAAATTGGGAATTTGATTTAATTTCAATTATTTTTTTTGCTTATTTTTTATTGACGATTTTGTTATAAATTCAGGGAAACAAAGAGTCATGAAAGGAAAACTTTGGAAGGAAAGCATTTGCGAGATGAGCAGAATTGAATGACTAGCCACAAAGATTCTGTATATTTTATAAGGAGGAAGAAACAAGGAGTCCTGGGACCTGACTTTGTCTTTGTGACTGAATCAAGGCCAATAGCAGCTGCTTCGCTGGGACCATAACAACCGTCCAGGAATCTGAGGGGGATCCCAGGTGGTGCCTTGTAACTGGGGAGTCTGCAGAGGGTGAGGTTTCGGCATCGGTGGGAAATTTAACCCATTTTATGCCACTAGGCACATTTGAATCATGTTAAAGTTTTTTTTTTCTTTTGTTGTTATTCATTTGTGCATTTTTCCAGTAATTTCTTTGTGTTTGTTCAAAGTACCAATATCTTAAGCCTCCTTCCTAAAGAGGACACTTTAAAATGTATTTCTGTGGAATCAGATTATTTATCAAAATCCCAGTTTTTCTAAGTATTTAAATTTAAAAAGTCTGACCAAACTAGAATCCATGATTTGAACTTATTTTTGATTTAAAAAATCCTGATTTCATCGGTTCAGGGAAAACCCGAAACAATCATACAAAAAATCGTATTGTGCAATTTTTTCAGATTTTTGCCCGGAAAGTCCGAAACAGTTGGATTTTCGGGTTAATTCCAGCGCTGACCACAGAAACTTCCAAATAGGATAGGGACCTCTCCCATTGACTTATATATAACCTTGACATATGAAAATGTCTTGAAATTCAAGTTTATTTTTCCACAAAAAAATCAGATTTTATAGTCAAAAAAACCTAAATATTTTCAAGTTTTTGGCATTTGGACTTTGATAAATAAAGTCCAAAATTGTACTGTTCATGACTTCTCATTAATGATAAAGAAATTGGGATTCTCTGTTGGGTTTTATTTGTCATCATCTGTTTTTTTTTCTGTAAGTAATTCAAAACCATAAAGAAAAGATAACATTTCGGGGCCGATTCACTAAGGGTCGAATATCGAGGGTTAATTAACCCTCGATATTCGACTAGGATTTAGCGCAGATAGTTCGATCGAACGATCGAAGGATAATTCCTTCGATCGAACGATAAAATCCTTCGAATGGAACGATTCGAAGGATTGTAATCCAACGATCGAAGGAATATCCTTCGATCAAAAAAAGTTAGCCAAGCCTATGGGGACCTTCCCCATAGGCTAACATTGACTTCGGTAGCTTTTAGATGGCGAACTAGGGGGTCGAAGTTTTTTTTTAAAAAGACAGTACTTCGACTATCGAATGGTAGAATAGTCGAACGATTTTTACTACGAATCCTTCGATTCGAAGTCGTAGTCGAAGGTCGAAGTAGCCCATTTGATGGTCGAAGTAGCCCAAAAAAACCTTCAAAAGTTTTTTACCTTCGAATCCTTCACTCGAAGTTAGTGAATCAGCCCCTTCATGTTAAGGCTCATTTACTATGGGGGGGCAGCAAGGTGCAAAGTGCAAACAATATGGCCCCTTGGAGTGCTAATAGTCCAA
Organism: Xenopus laevis; assembly: GCF_017654675.1. Classification (NCBI taxonomy): domain Eukaryota; kingdom Metazoa; phylum Chordata; class Amphibia; order Anura; family Pipidae; genus Xenopus; species Xenopus laevis. Next base: position 14,326,936 of record NC_054373.1, read on the forward strand.
AATGGGTACAATTAATTAAATGTGCCCTCCATATAGGGTTGCCACCCGGCCAGTATTTTATCAGCCTAGCCCGTAAAACACCTGCCAAGGCCGCGGCTGTTACTACAAATTTACAAGCAATGTAGTTGCCGGGCTTTGGAATATTTTCAATCTAAGTCAGTTGGCAGACGGTTTTAAATCATCGGTTTGGGGAAAACTAAGACCATAGACTTAAATAGTATTTTAATAATTTGCCTTCTTCTGTTTCCATCTTTCAAATGGGGGTCACTGACCCCATCTAAAAACCAATGCTCTGTAAGGCTACAAATGTATCGTTATTGCTACTTTTTATTGCTCATCTTTCTATTCAGGCCTCTCCTATTCATATTCCAGTCTCTTATTCTTATTAATGTTTGGTTGCCTGTGGGATTTGGGCCCTAACAACTGCATTGCTGAAATTGCAAACTGAAAGAAATGCTGAATAAAAAGCGAAATAACTCAAAAACCGCAAATAATAAATAATTAAAACAAATTGCAAATTGTCTCAGAATTGTCTCAGTATGAAGTTCATTTCAAGATGAAGAACCCCTTTAAGCAGGAAGTACAAGTGCAAAAAGATTTCTGTCTGTTTGGACCCATATCTCCAGCACTATAGAGATCCCAGCTTTGTAACATGCCAGATGAATGCCACTGTTGGTACAGGCGAAGGTCAGAAAGTCATTTGCCAAAGGATGGCAATTTGTTTGTCCTGGGCAGCTCAATTGAGAATATACGTATAGGAAATCATATGGGTTTAAATCAGAAGCTTCCATACTGGACCAACTTGGGCCTTTATAGTATGAGCTTGAGACCCATGTAACTCACCCCCAGTGACAACATTATAGCTAATACTATTAATACATTTTATAAATAAATGATGATAACTAAATAGTTTTCCCTAAAGAAGAAATCAACCTTGGCCTTTGACCTGTACGAGGATGTTTTTTCCATGTATTTATTTGTGCATGGGGGAGCTGATCACAGGGACTCGGAAGGATTAGGTTACTTTGCAATTAATCACTCACAACACAATATATGGAACGGGATTTGAAGGACATGAGTATATGCGATATTAATGAGGTATCAGGTTTAATGAGCAGCCAGTAAGGTCACAGCAGATTAACATGAGCATGTTCTCCTATGTGTCACCTAAATACACAGATACACGAGGCCTCCCATCACCAGTGTTTGTATCTTTATTTATCTAATGGAAGGTGGGTCTTCCCTAATCACTCAGGGGCACAAGATTAGAAAATAATTTCACTTGAATGTATTGAAGGGATGGGTCACCTTAAAGTTAACTTTGAGTATGTTAAAGAATGGCAAATTTTCATTTTTTTTCTATAGTTTTTTTTATAGTTCTTCTGACGCTTTACAGCTTTCAAATGGGGGTCGCTGACCCCTTTTAAAAACAAACACTCTGTGAGGCTACACATTTATTGTTAGTGCTACTTTTTATTACTTATCTTTCTATCCCGGCTCCTGCTATTCATATTTCAGTCTCTTATTCAAATCAATACATGGTTGCTAGGGTAATTATGACCCTAGCAACCAGATTGCTGAAAACTAGCAAACTAGAGAGCTGCTGAATAAAAAGCTAAATAACTCGAAAACCACAAATAATAAAAAATGATAACCAATTGCAAATTGCCTCAGAATATCACTCTCTACATCATGCTAAAAGTTAATTCAAAGTTGAACAACCCTTTTAAATTAGGCTTGACAGTGTCACTGTGCGCTTTAGGCTGATTGTATGTATGATTCCTAGTCAATTTTTTCGGCAGCCATGGATTTGCACGGAAATTCTGCATTTCAGCATCTGCAAATCTTTTGCAAAAACTGCGGCAAAAATTTGGCTCAACAAAAATGTCGCCAAGACAAAAAAAGTCAACCATAAGAAAAAATGCCCATTGACTTTAATGCATTTGGACAAAAAAAGTTGCCAAGACCAAAAAAGTCGCCATAAGAAAAAGCACCCATTGACTTTCGGTGCGATTCGGTTCCCGAAGTTGCCCGAAGTTTCCTTATAAAGCAACTTCGGTAAACAAAGCGCTCTGAGTGCCATCCCGCCGGCGATTTACATTCAAGCCAGCGGTAAGGCAGTTCGGGGAGATTAATCGGCCGAAGAAAAGGAGATTTGTCGCCGGGCGACTTAATCTCCCCGAATCTTAGCGTGTGCCATTACCCTAATGCATTTGGACAAAAAAGTCGCCATAAGAAAAAACGCCCTTTGACTTTAATGCATTTGGACAAAAAAGTCGACGTAAGAAAAAACATTCAATGACTTTAATGCATTTGGACAAAAAAGTCGCCATAAGAAAAAACAACCATTGACTTTAATGCATTTGGACAAAAAAGTCGACCCAATAAAAAATGCCCATTGACTTTAATGCATTTGGAGCAAGAAAAATTGTCACAAGCGTAAAAACTTGTTTCACTGAAAATTTTCTTTGTTGCCAATTGACTTCAATGCACTTTGGACAAATTTGCTCATCACTTGTTGTTCTGCTAAACAATTGGTATCAGATAGGATCCCCGATTACTGCACAGAATGCTCCATTATAAATACAGTGTAAGTTTATAATGACGTTTGCATCCAGTTCACTGGGCACAAGTGTGGTACATCTTTAGCCGCAACCGACTGTCGGAACTACTGCCAGGTTTGGGTTGGGGGGGTAACTCCAGATCAATCTTTGCAGTTGGGTGCCATTCAATTTAAAATATAGGATGAGGCTGGATTACCCCTACTTTGGGGTCTCAGGCTTTTTTATTTTTTTCTTCTATTTTTAGCTAACGTACAGCCAAATGAAGGCTAGTGGAGGATGCTGGGAGGAATTAGTCTGCCTTATTGTGCCTCAGCCAAGTTAGAGAAACACCGTGACCCATTATTAAAAGTATCCTTCCAGGGACATGAGGGTTAAGATAAGTTTCTTGCTAATGAACAGGAGACTGTGGGATACACAATGGCCAAACTCCCTCAGGGCAATGTTTTCTCCCATAAGTAGGATAATCCGCTAAGAGACAATCCAACGCAGGCAACAGTGACAGGGCCTGTAACCATCTGTTGCACCCTTGGCCGGATTAGCACCTTAAAGAGCTACGGGCTCTGAGAGCCGTCACCTGTATACTGTGCTTTCTTCCTGTATATGATGTTGGCATGGAGGGAACCAGCGCTGAGCCACTGCTCAAAGATCTCTGTCGGAATCAATGCCCAAAGCCACATTGGAGCAGTATAAGGAATATATATTGATATCAAAACAAACTGAATTTGATTCAACAATAAGCAGAATACTGATTGGCCATGTAACTGATTAGTCTAGTTGCAGTAACCTGGAAACGCCAAAACTTCCCCTGTCATGTTGCTTCCCCTGGACTAACAAAAAATGATGATGCTCAGGTACTGGGGGGTGGAGGATTCTGTGGTGCAGGTCTGGACTGAGAATCAAAATAGGCCCTGGCATTTCAAGAACATAGAGGCCCAAACAGCCCACATAGAGGCCCAAAAAGCCCCCCCACCAGGCCAATAAATAGTGGTGGTCTATGGCATCTTACAGCAGCCCCTCTGCACATTTGCCAGAACACACAGATTGCCAGTCCGGTCCTGCTGTGGTGGGTCAGTGGTGTTGCCGGTGGTCCAGGTCCACAATTTAGAAGGGTGGGTAGGCTAAGACCGACTCCAAAGCTCTGAAAATGTGCTTTCATGTAAAAGTTGGCATGCTTTAGTTAGAGGGTTCTCAAACTTTCCACAAGAATCCTTTCTTGTCCCTGTTGAAGACGATATGGTTCCCGAGCAGATCATGTGACCAAACAACTGCACCTTGCCAACCGCCAGCTGCCCTTTGAGGCACAATGGGGCCATACAGTGCAACCCCAGGTAGATCACTGCGTGCGTTTCCAATGAAGTCAACCAGCTACTGTATATTAATTGATTGACGGACTACCTTTAAATAAAAGATTACAACTAAATATTCAATGGTCGTATCCCTGGGGGAGGAAAACAAACCATGCCCAATATAAGTCCCACTCTCCACCAGTTGCCAAAGTGGCTTAAATTCGTGGGGCGAAATTATTGATTTCCCATCCGATACATTCAGAGCTGAGTGCGTGTAGCTCCCTTAATCAGACGGTGTTTACACTTATTGATTCATGCATAAGTAATGAATGTTACCTTGTAACCTGGCTAATTTAGTGCAATGTGATAGCGCCTTATCCTTCTAAAGTGCAGTCCCATCTCTGTAAAACAAACATAAATATTGCTGTTCCTTTGCACTTTACTATTTGGGGACATGACCACATGGCAGGTCTTCAAAGGAGGAATTCACGTTTCTATGTTTTCATCGAAATTCTGATTTTTATGACCAGCTTTACAGGTCACCACAACGTTATGGTTAAATTTGCTTATGAATCCATGGATAATGAATCCATAGATATACAGTATTTTGAGATATTGCAGGGGATCACCACTTTCCAATTCACATTAATTGAAAATTCAAGTTATTTGTATATTCTCATCTCATGAAGCCAGAAAGGAGACATGGCCTAGCAGGTCAGGGTCAAGGTATGAGATGAACTGATTCATTGGGGACATAATTTTAACTCCGCAGCAGGGAAAGTAGGTTCATAGCCTGTACCATAAAAATACTCCAGCTGCACTAAGCTCAGTTATTTTGGGAAATCTGAGGGTCATAGTGGCTATAGAAAACTATACACCATTAATGTTACGAGGCAAGGTGCAAACTTTATGACTCTTAGGAGGTTATTTACTAAACTTCAAATGCAAAAACTTGTATAAAGTATAGTATGAAGTCTGAATTTTTAGTGGAAAAAAAATCATGAATTTTTCTGAATTTATTATACCCGGAGGATGGAAAAAGTCTGAATCTGAAAATCCTGCATCTCAGACCTGCCGAGGTTGCATATAAATCAATGGGAGAAGTCCAATAGGTTTTAGATCTACAATAGTTTTTGTGCAATAATCTGACATTTTCAGGCAAAAATCCAAAAAAAAAAAACAACGGAAATTTTGGGTGGAAATTCCGAAAAAATGCGTAAAATTCATGTTTTTCACGATTTTTTCCCGCAAAAATCTTTTGGGGAAAGTGTATTAATAAATAAGAAGAACCCATGCGGATTTGTTCGGAGTTTTTTTCAGAAAATACTGAGATAAATTCAGATGTTGATAAATAACCCCCTTAGGTTACCCTAAAATATACTTAATGAAGTTATGCTGAAATACTAGATCAGGGTTGTCATGGAGGTACTAATTGCTATAGTTTTGTAACAGTTCAAAGTCCCCAGGGCAATATGTTATGTCCAGCGTTGGACTGGACCCTTGTGGGCCGCCGACCCAGGCCCGCTCCCCTTCTAGAACCTCGTCTGCTGGGTCTGCTGCCCCATGACCTCCCACACGGCCCTAATTGCAGCAGTGAGAAGAAGAAATGAGGCAAATGTGACTCCACTGTGGGGACCGGGAGTGGGTTATGGCTGGGGTGGGGGGCCTGGGGCTGGTGTGGGGGGCCCTGAATCAGCAGCCTTGGTAAACCCCAGACCTCCCAGTCCGGCGCTGGTTATGTCATACAAAAAGATGGTCTTTGCCCATGGCATGTAGGTTATGAGTGGCGCAGGTGTGTCATACTATCGATATGAAGAATGGACAGTATACCTGGGACAGTGGCGTAACTAGTTGTTACTGGGCCCCATAGCAAATTCAATTTAGGGCCCCAAAATATTTATAAGTTGGCCTATTTTACCAAGATATATTAAAATTGCTAATTAATTAGGGTCTCACTGGGCCCCCTACACTCCTGGGCCCCCCTGCAGCGTCTGCTTCCTCTATAGTTACGCCCCTGACCTGGGAAAATAGGAGATCTGTGACAAAATAATAATAATAATAATTTACCTTTTCCTCATCAAATCAATATGCCCCCTTCTGTGACATACATCAGTGATATACATGGGTACATTACAGTTACATAGATACAGTACATATATCACTCCATGTGTATAGCACAGTGACATACATACAGAACATGCCTGACTCATATACATGTGTACAGTAGTTACATACATGGCTGATATACTTGTGTACAGTTCAAATATATACAGTACATGACTGATATACACGAGTAACCGAGGAGCTCGGCATAATTTGCTATTTAGCTAGGAAATTCAAAGGCGCTCAACATTATCTTCATTTCTCGCATGTTGCAAGGTTGGCGCTGGGGTAATGACAAAGTACAAGACAATCAAGTTCTGGAACGTTATCAGCCACAAATGCCACAATGCTCATTAGCCAACTCCAAATGACCCGCAGTTCATTGCATCTGAGGAGCGGATCTTCATAGGTGCTGCTTCCCTTTATGTCTGTTTGAAAAATTATTTTCCCATTGTACATTATACAGACTTAAAGAGTTGCGGCCGCTCAGCCCAGATTCAAAATATCTGTAAAACTTGAAAAAAAAAAAAAAGGAAAAGAAGCAGCGCTGGGCTTTGGTGAGAGGGGCGACCTCAAAGAAAGCTGCCTGCAGCCATTGCTCAGAGTAAATAAGTGACATGTTGCTAATTGCACGGACATACTGCCTTCTCCCTTCTCCCTCTGGAGACACGAACACTCTGCTTCCCCTGAGTTTATGCAAAAAAAGGATTTAATTCCAAATCATTTCCTTCCCGTTTGTTTCTTTTTAAGCTTATCAGCTCTGTGCTTTTATTGGGATTCTGGCTCTTTTGGCCTTGGGACATGAGTGGGTCATTTCTTTTATGTCTCGTCCATGTCTGTTGCCTAAATACATTGGTGAATATCTATAGGAGATGCATCAGCCTGGCCCACATGTCACACAGCAGGGGGATTTACATATCACTTTTACGGAGATGGGCTGCTGGGCGGTGACTGTTTGATTCAACATAGTACAACATGAATTTAATCAACAAACCTTCACTGTAGATAAAAATGCCCCCTACTTCCAATTAATAATATTTCACCCACCTGCAAATAGTGGAATTGCAATATGGTATAACATGACAACTGGGTAGGTAAGTGAAACAAGCGTTAATTCAACTGCATCCACCAAACATAAGGTTGGCCTAAAGGTGGCCATAGACGTAACAATTACGATCTTTCTTGGAAAAGATGTTTCCAAGAAAGATCGTTTGTTTCAATACACACATGTAGAGCTGAATCATCAGATATACAGCTAGAAACAATAGAATTCTACCTGTATCTGACGATTCGGCACTAACAACGGACCATGTTTGGGTTCCTTCAAAGGCACCCGATCAAAATTTCCATCCAGCACGACCGACGAACTGACCGATATCCAAGTTTTCTGCCGATATCGGTCGGCTCTTTTCCCACCATACAAGCACTGAATATCATCCAAAAATTTGTTTCATACGATATTATCTGTGCATCTATGGCCAACTTTAGGGTCAACGTGTAGAAATCAAGCACACAATGTATGTAAGATATATATTCCCTTTTAGTGCCTGCTAGTGTATGACTTATGTATATGACCAGTGGGGCAACATCCTAAAGTCAGTCCAAACCTCCAAATTGTGGCACATTAAGTGGGATAACCATGGTTACTAAATCATGGGGACAGAAATCACTGGAAATAAGGCGTTGGTTCTAGAAGTGTTCCCATAACATTGGGACTGGCCCACCAAGGAAAGCCTGGGATAGTGGCAGTCTGAAGGTCCATTAGGGTGAGCTTTGTGTTGAGCAATTAATTGTCCAATGCTATGGCACCTTGTTATTAGCTGAATGGGTCCCTAAACAAAGGTTGGACCTCCAAAAAGTTCTTGATCCGAAAAAGTCTGAAAAATACTGGTTTATGGTAAATCTGAGGTGTTGCTAAACTTATTGGTGCTAACAAGCAAATATATATTAAAATAATATTCAAGAACACCATCACCCAGTCCTTCCAATTGCTCATTAGCTTCAGTATTTTGACAGAGTTGCTTACGTTCCTGACAGTTCCTGGTAACTGTCATCAGCTACTTTGAGAGATCGGGTCATTGATTATTCATTAGGAAATGTTTTTGTTTTGCTTGGTTTGATATATCTGTAACCATTTTATGAAGTGGCCAACTTTCTATACCATTTTCTGCTGAAAATCTCTGTCCTAAGGGCAATGGCACATGGAGTGATTTTGGTGAGAACCCTGTTAAAATTGACCATACTGAAGTTTTGTGCTTTATTACGACTGTCAGATATAGAGGGTAATTAAGGGGTCCGTGATTCTGCATAGTTTTTGTAGGTAAGAGGTAGTGGGCAAAATGCCCCAACAGCTCTATGTGTAATTACCTTAAATGCCCTGGCTTTGCCTTCAAATAACTTGTTTAACCAAATGGGTCCAAGCCCACAGCTATAGATTATGGTGTCCCTATGAGTGGGAACATATTTCCTTCCTCTGCTGTTACACAAACAATTCCCCTTGCCTAAACTACCTAGAGCTTTTGCCATTGTCTAAGCAATTGGTGCTCAAGCTGAATAGTCATTGAATCCTGATCACAGTCCAGTCTGGGTTGGATCACATGCTGGTTGTAAATTCTCTATTTTTCCATATAAGTGACTTGTTTTTCCGTTCCAAGTTAAACCCTCTAATTAAAAGGGGATTAGATGCATAAGAGACACATTGCATGTTGCTTTGAGCATGTTCAGCTATTAGTCCCTTATTGTTTTATCCAGTCCGTGTAATTAGGTTGTGTCATGCTCATGTAAAGGCCAAGAAGAAAGGGAAACAACTTGATTTTATGAAACTTAAAGGCGAGTTCCTAAACAAGCCAAATATCTGTCGAGAAAGCTGTTTGCTGCCCTGCAAGGTGTGAGCATCTGATTAATAGCGAGGGTGGCAGACTGGGTACCACCAAGGCAAATGGGAAAGGCACCAGGCAATGTACAGCTTGATGTGGCCATTCAGCACAATTTCAATTGGTATAAATGTTCATGGGCCTGTGAAACAATGAAGAAACATGCAGGCAGTTTGGCAGGGAATATAATTTGGCTTTAGATCAGTCAGTGATCTTCTACTATTGCATTAGTCAAGAAAATGGGAAGGGGCAGCATGGGACACAATAGTTATCGCATTAGGGTGATACAGGGGCCGTGTGATGGCAGGAGAAATAAAGATGAACAGCAAAGTGTTGGATGGTTTAAGTTGACCATAAACACACTAATATGGTCAAACAGTTTGATCGATCTTGGCCACACTGCGCAACCATCTGTGCATCCATGGGGTTCTCTGTGGGTGTCCTGCTATCCCATTGGTTGGTGTTTAGTATGTCTAGACAGATGATTATATCAGCCTATGATGATGCCTGTTCTCTGTCCCTATGTTAATATGTTGAAAGGGTTACTACCTGCTCTGTTTTTAAGGTAAGGGCACATGCTAAGATTTGGGGAGATTTAGTAGCCTAGTAGACTAATCTCCCCGAACTGCCTCCCGCCGGCTAGAATGTAAATGGCTGGCAGGATAGCACTCAGGGGGCTTCGTTTTCCGAAGTCGCCCAAACTTTCCTCGTGGGGAAACTTTGGGTGACTTCAGAAAAGGAAGCGCACTGATGGTAAAGGCAGTCCTGGGAGATTAATCGCCCCAAAAAAGAGGAGATTTGTCGCTGGGCGACTAATCTCCCCTGAATCTGAGAGTGTTTTCTCTCTACAGAAATAGGGTTTGTAGCACTTAACCAGGTATATTTGGCCCATGTGCTCCAATTGTACAGCCTCAGCTAAGAAAATCAGATCTAACTGTCCACATGGGCACCCTCAAGTCTTGGCTGCTTTGCTTAATATTAACAAGAATATCCCCTTTTTCAATGAATAAGGCTTGTGCTGAACATACCTTTTCCCTGTTCTCAGCTGCTTTTTGAATTTTGCTTTATGGGATAAAGGAAGTAGAATGTGGCTGTAGTTCCATATTCAAATTTTTCCCTGTTTAAAGCAAGAAATGAAAACAACTGTAGCCATTTCCTAATTAAAACAATGTGGAAAACCTATGTTCAGAACAATATCTATTTCATTGAGCCAATGTTGAAAAAGGTGGGATACTGTCCCTTTAACAAGTGTCACGTTTGGCAACTAAAAGTTAAATGTTTTTTTTATATACCAGACGCATTGAGCTCCTCAATTTATTAAGTGTACGCTCGTGAATTGGGTGCTCCTAAGAATTCCATTCCCTTTTTAGCTTTGCATGCCCTTTAATAATACAACAAACCTTTATTGTGTTGGTTACAAAGCTATTAATAACACATGCAGTGCCATTATTACAGTTTTGCACATAGTATTTTAATAGATTTAGTAGAGCAATTTTGCTATAGATGGAGTCAAAATACCCGTCAAAATTACTGTGATATTTTATTTTTCTACATTGGTTTTATATAGAATTTAATATATTCCGGCAGTAAAGTGTCTCCTACGTTTCCTCAGTCTCAGACTTGCTAGCATTTCCTTGCACAGCTCCCATGTTGTTCTGCAATTAATATTATTACTCCAGAAGGGTCTGGGTCCCCATATGTAAGAAGTGTGTTGTTTATTAGGCATGAGATCTAACACCAGCACCAGGGTCTCCCCCTGAATGTCTTTACAAGAGGGCGCTAGAGCTCTGCTATGAGATGAATAGATAACATAAACCTAAGCAGGCAGTCTATCTGCAAACATATGGAGAAAACTGTTAAATTCTGTAACTTTATATGATCACGGGTCATACTTCTTCTATAAGAAAATTTAATAGCAGAAATCCTAAGGGGTATGTCGGGGCTGAAAGCCGTTTAGGAGAACATATGGGAGTAGGAGAGGGAGAGTGGTGGAGCACCTATGTACCAAATGAGCAGAGAAGGGAAATAGCTACATAATGGGGCTAATCTCATTTGGAGGGAAATTTAACGGCTTTGGGATGATGGATTCTATCCAGAGAGCAATGAGGGTTACAGCAGCTGGTGGCTGTGCAGAGGCGCGGATGGGCTGTGGCTAGGGTTGCCACCTGGCCAGTAAAAATGATGGCTGATTCCAATGTTATTAATAGAGAAAAAAGATCAATATATAGGAAGGCCGGTATTTTGTTTCCAGAAAAGGTGGCAACCCTAGATGTGGCTTATATGCCTTTAATTAAGGAAGAAGGACATACTTAGGTAAATGGCTCACAGTAAATGAAAGAAGACCCTGTCCCCTTACCTTGTACATGGCTGGGCTGTATCCCCTGGCAGAAGACCCTTTATTTTACTTACAGCTGCATTCTGGTATGAAAATAGCCAACTCAACTGCCAGTGCAGTACGTGCAGTACTTTGTTATTATGGTAAAATTGCAGCTTTAGGGTCCTAGGTTTGATTCCAGGCAGGCCAGCAAGGAGTTGTGTCTGTGTGGGTTTCCTCCAGTGTCGGACTGGGGGGCCCAGGGCTCACTGGACTCTGCAGCCTCAGGGGGGCCCTGACACCAGCCACAGAGCCCTGGGAGTCTGGGCTGTCGGGGCCCATAAGAGCCGACCCTGGTTTCCACTGTATTCTATTAACCCCTGCTTCTCCAGAAGTCTCTTGGGAGTGACTGCAGTCCTTCAGTTCATCAGACTAATTAAATATTAGCCTTTCAGCACTGCCTGTCTAAAGCTGGCCATAGACGTGCAGATTATTAGACTAAACCAGATAAATGAACGTCCGTTCCAATCTTCCAACCTGCAACTAACCATTCAGATTAATATAAAGTAGTAAAGAGAACAAATCACGTGATTGATTGCCATTAATTGACAGGCAGAAATCTTACGAAAGTAATAATAGTGACAGTCTCCCATTGATATGGCCAGATAGGCAATACATGCAAGAAATCTTCTCATTAGCTGATAGAAATCTTTTTACCTGTCCAATTGACTGAACGACCGATTGCCATGGTACGAAAAATGTCGAGACATTCTGCGCACAGTCTGATAATCGTACGATCCTTCATTCAGATCTTTGCGTCTATGGCCAGTTTAAAACCAGTCAAACTGCAACGTTACAGTGCTAACGCTATTAATCCAGTGCAATTTCAGTGTTTCAGTTTTTAGGTTTGAGGCCCCTAAAGTAATGGCTAACTGGCTTTTGTGACCTCAAACTGTTTTGTAGATACAGATAACAAAAAGTTACTGCATGTCTCAAATTTCTCAAAACAACGCATAATTTTTATTGGGAAAATGTAATTTATGGCACATAGGGCATTTCGTTATCCAGGGAAAATTGCACTCCCTGTAGATGACAGAGCATTCACTGGGATGTGTGGGTGACAAAGCACAAAGCACACAAGGAATCAAATTTCTGTTACCTGCCATCTCCTCCCTTCCCCTCATTCTGTGCTTTAAATCTTTCCTCTACTTTGTGTTGTCAATAAAATCTGAAAAATATATCTCCCATAAATCATGTTAAAAAGATACTGTATATATAATAAAGTATTTGCTAGGTGAAAGCAGTGGAGCTACAATGTACCAACAATTCAACTGAGACCAACAAATGGGGTGACACGTTTTCTGTCTTGTTTACACCTGGAACTATAGCAGGGTGACACCCCAACGTTTCTATATATCTGTAACTTTGTTATGAGCTAAGGGGGCCCAGCCCGAAGGCCAGTTAGGGGGAGATTTGGGGTGAGTGCTTATTTGTGCCCTGGGTACCCCTGGAACTATAGCAGGGTGACTGTTACCCCAATGTTTCTATATATCTGTAACCTTGTTATGAGCTAAGGGGCCCCAGCCTGAATGTCAGTTAGGGGGAGATTTGGGGTGAGTGTTTATTTGTGCCCTGGGTACCCCTGGAACTATAGCAGGGTGACTGTTACCCCAATGTTTCTATATATCTGTAACCTTGTTATGAGCTAAGGGGCCCCAGCCTGAAGGTCAGTTAGGGGGAGATTTGGGGTGAGTGCTTATTTGTACCCTGGGTACCCCTGGAACTATAGCAGGATGACTGTTACCCCAATGTTTCTATATATCTGTGACCTTGTTATGAGCTAAGGGGGTCCAGCCAGAAGGCCAGTTAGGGGGAGATTTGGGGTGAGTGCTTATTTGTGCCCTGGGTACCCTTGGAACTATAGCAGGGTGACACCCCAATGTTTCTATATATCTGTAACCTTGTTATGAGCTAAGGGGTCACTTATGGGGGAGATTTGGGATGAGTGCTTATTTGAATGTATGCTTATTAATCTGTAACCTTGCTATTAATTATGGGGGACTGAATAAATATTGCCCCACAAAAGATGGACTGTGACTCAGGTCTGAAAACTACATGGGCACAGGTTGAGTTTAATTATTTGAGGGGAGGTCAAATAGGGGCAGCCACCTTAGACAACTCTGCAACTCTTATAGAAATCAGATGAAACCAGGTGAAAAGTAAAAGATCAAATTTTACTGAATAGCCCCTCATAAATTCCCTTAGGTAAAGCAATATTGATATAACGTATTTGGATGTCAGATATGAAGCATTTGGCTACAGAATTCTCTGCTACTGGGAAGAGTGTCTTTTATTATTTTCACACTGGGAAGTAAAAGACACAGCCTGGAATAAAACTGCATGCATAGCAATTTTATATGCTTACAGCTGGTTTCATATCATTTAAAGCAATGCAAATCCTTTACAGTGGGAATACTTGGATGACAAATTCAATCATGTCCCCAGTCCTTTGGCCGGAATGCAAAACCTGAGTAAAATAAGGACAAGGATTTCACCCCCACTGAGTACTCCTTGGCATTATGACAACTTCAGCTCCCAAAATGATTCCGCCGTCACAAGAAGGTTTAACAGAAGGCAATTAGCATATTCCCTAAAAAGCGACACAGTTTAGCTGATTCCCCCCTGAAGGCTGACAAACTGTAATCCTACTTTTCATTCAGTCTCACCTTTCTGTTTTGCCCTGTTCTGGGTTACGCCGTTCACAGGGGTATTTAAATCCAGCCCACATCGAACCCCAGCTTCAAGGTGTTCTGGCAGTATTAATTAGACTTGATAGGAAAGCATGTCAGTAGAAATAAGTTAATTATTTAACAGAATTCCTTGTCTCGGTAGGAGGCCACAAGTATGACCAGTGGGACAGAATTTGGTCAGACCTCATTTTGGCTGTGAATGACCAAATTGCCTTACTAGGAAGTCTAAGGGTGGTGGCAGACAGGGAGATTAGTTGCCCACCGTCAAATCTTCGCTTCTGTGGGCGGCTAATCTCCCCAAAATGCATTCCCGCTGGCAGCGCCGGATTTCACTTCTGGGCGCCCCTAGGCCGCGCGGTCCGACCAGGCGGCCGCACGGTCCTAGCGCCCGCCTTCCCAGCGCGCCCGCGAAAAAACGCCGGCGCAGCTGGTGCAGTTGAACGGCGGCTGGGCGGCATGCCGCCCCTATTTCTTTGCCGCCCTAGGCCCGGGCCTATGTGGCCTTGCCGCAAATCCGGGCCTGCCCGCTGGCAAGAATATGAATTGCATTTGAATTGCTTCGGATTTCCAAAGTCGCCCAAAGTTGGAGGAAATTTTGGGCGACTTCAGAAATCCAAAGTGATTTGTATGCCATCCCACAGGCGATTCGTATTCCTGCCAGCGGGATGGCATTTCTGGGAAATTATTCGCCCGCAAAAGCGAAGATTTGTCGCTGGGCAACTAATCTCCTTGTCTGCCACCACCCTTATTGGATAAGATATCTGGGATTTATTTCTTTATACCATACATGTGCCAGCTCCCACCCAGAGTGCTGCCATCAGAAATCTTGGGACTCTATACCACTAAACATCTGTCTGCAAGTACAACCGAGGCTCAGATTTTGCCTTGCTTCTAAGAGGAGCCTTTGCTAAAAAACATATACATAAAAAAAATTATTATTGTTAAAAATATATTAGTTCCCTAAGATTGCCCTGACCTCCTACAGCAGTTCCATTATCGCCATGCTCCCCCCCATATATATATATATATATACTGTATAATATCAAAACAGGGGGGTTGTGGGAGCACTCTAAAGGCTTTAAAGTATATATAAGTATAATAAATGCTATTGCATATGTACCCAAAACAGGGGTTATTTTGTTACAAAGTTATGATCATAAAATTGATAAGCCACCATACCACGTCAAGGTAAACCCCGAATGGCGGTCCCTAACTTGTTTTATATTTTATGTGCATTTTAGCATTACCTGTAATCAATGTCCGTTGAACGCTGTTTTTTCACTAAGGGCTAAATCCTCCCCAGCCAGCAATCAGGCTTTTAAAGGAGAGATATTCCCAAAACAAACGCCCAATTTTAAAAGCATAGGATCACCACTAGTTTAAAGGGGGGGTATGGGGTGCTACAACCACTGAAGCTATGCCACAGCTCCTGGCTAAATATACAATATCAAAACAGGGGGGTTGTGGGAGCACTCTAAAGGCTTTAAAGTATATATAAGTATAATAAATGCTATTGCATATGTACCCAAAACAGGGGTTATTTTGTTACAAAGTTATGATCATAAAATTGATAAGCCACCATACCACGTCAAGGTAAACCCCGAATGGCGGTCCCTAACTTGTTTTATATTTTATGTGCATTTTAGCATTACCTGTAATCAATGTCCGTTGAACGCTGTTTTTTCAATAAGGGCTAAATCCTCCCCAGCCAGCAATCAGGCTTTTAAAGGAGAGATATTCCCAAAACAAACGCCCAATTTTAAAAGCATAGGATCACCACTAGTTTAAAGGGGGGGTATGGGGTGCTACAACCACTGAAGCTATGCCACAGCTCCTGGCTAAATATACAATATCAAAACAGGGGGGTTGTGGGAGCACTCTAAAGGCTTTAAAGTATATATAAGTATAATAAATGCTATTGCATATGTACCCAAAACAGGGGTTATTTTGTTACAAAGTTATGATCATAAAATTGATAAGCCACCATACCACGTCAAGGTAAACCCCGAATGGCGGTCCCTAACTTGTTTTATATTTTATGTGCATTTTAGCATTACCTGTAATCAATGTCCGTTGAACGCTGTTTTTTCAATAAGGGCTAAATCCTCCCCAGCCAGCAATCAGGCTTTTAAAGGAGAGATATTCCCAAAACAAACGCCCAATTTTAAAAGCATAGGATCACCACTAGTTTAAAGGGGGGGTATGGGGTGCTACAACCACTGAAGCTATGCCACAGCTCCTGGCTAAATATACAATATCAAAACAGGGGGGTTGTGGGAGCACTCTAAAGGCTTTAAAGTATATATAAGTATAATAAATGCTATTGCATATGTACCCAAAACAGGGGTTATTTTGTTACAAAGTTATGATCATAAAATTGATAAGCCACCATACCACGTCAAGGTAAACCCCGAATGGCGGTCCCTAACTTGTTTTATATTTTATGTGCATTTTAGCATTACCTGTAATCAATGTCCGTTGAACGCTGTTTTTTCAATAAGGGCTAAATATATATACTGTATATATATATAGATATATATATATATTTATATATAATACTGTATAGAGATACAGAAAATGAATGTTTTTTGTACATAATAAGCTATAGCCACTCAGTCCATTGAAGTGAAAGTATGGAGGATCCCCTCTCCATACAAAAGGGTATATTTTACACTTAATTCAGCAACATAAAAGTTAAAGATAAACTGCACAGTTAATAAAAGGCTTCTGCCTATGTAAATCCTTCCGGTAAACAAGAAATGATCCTCTTAATTCCTAGAAGTATTGTTTTCCTTTAAGCTGAAGTACTAATATAAAGCTTACAGAAATGCTCTTTTATATAAAGGGATCATGCTGTGTCTTTCACAACTTGATAGAACAGAAAAAAAAAAAAAAAAAAGTTGTGCTCACCACTATTTTTTAAAACCATTAGGCGGGGGTGCAATGAGGGTGTGACCACAAAATACATATAGTCAAATACAAGAGTCCTCTGCACTCAACCCATTATCAATATATTTAAGACAGCGACATTTTGTGCATACTGCTACTGAAAAATGCCTTACCCTTTAAACAAAACAGGGATTGTTTGTCCATATATTGCAATATATTTAAGCTGAACAACTACGTCACAGTCATCCCATATCTGGCCAGTCCTATGCTCAATTTTATCTGATTCATTGAGTGCAGAGGACTCTTATATATATATATATATATGATGTTTTCGGCTGATATTAAAAATATTGATATAGTGGTCAGTATTTAAAGACAAATTACTTCTTCAACATGCTTTATGAAATAAAAATGTGCTATATATATATATATATATATATATATATATATATATATATATATATATATATACACACACACACATATAAATTAGAATGTATAAAGAATACAGAGCTGTATTGAGTGTCATTAAGATCAACCTCCAGCTAATTGGAAATCCATTTAGATGCTGAGTTATTATCACTCCCGCCCTTGTTGTCTAGTTAGTTACTGAGCCGTCGATAGTATTAACTGGGTTTTCAATGAGCGTAAATGTAAACTCGCTCTCATTGGAAACCCAGTTACTTGTTGCACTTTTTGGACTAGGTTTCACAATAGGCCACAACTGGCAATCTGAGGGGCAATCTTCTGACAAATGCCTTAAGACCGTGTGTGGGCTATCCGACGTGCTTGGCCAGATCTCGATGGGGCAGGTTAAAAAATCCCGTCGGATCTCGGCCGCACCTGTGCGTCTATGTGGTCCCATGATCCGACTGCCCATATCGGATCCATTATGATCCGATCATTGGGCCCTAGGGCCTACAATCGGATCAGCCCAATATCACCCATTTCAATGTGGGCATATTGGGGAGAGATCCACTCGTTTGGCAACATTGCCAAACAAGCAGATCTCTACGTCTATGGCCACCTTTAGGGGCTGCTGTAAGATGCCATAGAAAGTCATTATTTAGTGAGCTAATGGGGGGGATGTTTGGGCCTCTGTGTACTTGGAATGTCAGGACCTATTTGGAATCTCAGTCCAGACCTTGGTGGGGCTGCTTCTTCCATGATAGTCCAGAAGCAGTGCCAGTGGCTCAGCATGAAGGACAATTAATCTAGAAGATCATTTAGGGTGAGATTTGGGGTGAAACTTATTTGCCCTACTAGATATTATTAGGGCTATGACTGAATAACTGATGCACAACTTGTTATTAACTAAGGAGGACCTTAGCTCAACTGACCAAACAAATCAAGGCTTCTAGTGACTTTATGACTGTAAATGTTGGGAGTAAAACGCCTAGATGATTAGTTTGGATAAAAACCCTGGAGGAAGATTGATTTGTGGAATGCCTTACTGGATTTAGGGTAAGCTGAGATACAAAGCCTTCTGGGCTCTGATTGGTTATTCCTGTGGCACTAAATGAAAATGGAAGACTAAGAATTTGTAGGTTGAAGCATGAGCTGCTTTTCACTTGATCCAGCCCAATGTTTATTACTTCACGGCATATCCATTGATCAATTATCTCTTAGTACACCTAAGGTACATACCAGGACTGGTAAATGCCAGTAATATTAAGCCTGAACTTTCCTTTTGTTAGCCATGAGATGATTTCCAAAGCTTCCACCATTTTCTATTCACCTGATCAATGTCACATTTTCTTTAATGTGCATAGGTTTACAATAATGAAATGAATGGTAACCTTGCAACCCACCTAAAGGTACATGTAAAACAAGAGCGTTTCCAGACCATTGACCCATGTATGAGACCATCCTGATTGTCGACCAGACCTATATTGGAGCAAAAATAGGCCAGGTATCCATTGGGAAGGTTATAAAATCACATTACATGAGGATCACATTGTAATGATCACACTGTCCTCTCCTGGAGGGTCTCCTGTCCTTTATGATTCAATCACTGGCACAGGAGCTGAGTGATAAGGTCATTCCCATTTGGCCCAGCATGTTTGGTAATGATCTGTTCGTTTGGTAACCAAACTAATTAGTCAGATCAGAGTGCATGTCCAGCTATAGAAACCCAATGCTGACATCTCAATATCAGGTGGCCCAGTTTCTTAAACCGTGCATCCAGCTTCCCCTGTCCATTGCTTACAAATGTAGTGAGTTCCAGATTTACCTCTTGCTCCCAAAAATGGCAGAAGTTATGATTTTTACACAAAACCTCTATAGTGCCAGACATTGGTTTCTAGTCAGTTAGGGGTTGTCCTGTGGAGGGGATGTTAAAATATACAGTAGGCACCTATAGCCCTAATTGTAATATTAGTAGTGATGTTTCTAATGGGTGATGTCGAGCCTTTCTCTGTGATAAACATGTGAGGTCTGGGAAAAACACGTCAGGGTTGGCAACTTGAGATCATCTGCCCTCGACTATGGTGGGAACTTGCCAGAAGCTATAGAATTTCCACATTAAGCCATGGTTCACAAACGTTGGGCCTGTCCCCCCTTGGGGGGACCCAAAGCAGTAGTTGGGGTGCCCAAGCTAAAGTCCAGTTGGGGTAAGATTTGGGGAGAATGCCTGTTTGCTCTCCTACTTACTACTGGAAGCCTAACTTAAAGCTTAATTATGGTAAGATTGAGGGAGAACTCTTATTTTGTGCCCTAGATATTCATGGAACTATGGCTGAAATGGCAAACCTTTGATATATCTGTCACTTTGTTTATCTAGGAATGAATTTGCAGCAAGACCCCCCTTCCCATAATGAATGGGACATATTCTGTTTGTGCTCCTCTGCCACCCGCCACGTTGGGATGTAGGTTTGCAAGTAAAATATAGTAAGACCCCCTTTACCACCCAGTATCATCTCACGTCTGTCACTGTATAAGAACAGAGGAAAAAGGACGTTAAAGACTCTTTGCTTTAATAACATTAAGAGATTAATTTGCCTTCAAAAAGTGTGGAATCTGGGGTCTGTGACTGGACGTCCCTGGGAACCAAGCCGAAGAGCTAACAAGAAGCGGAGATTTATTCAGAGAGTCGTGTGCGATGGCCTTTGGTTCCTCACCAGTAAGTGAGTTTGCTTACTTTCCTGGGTTATTCTTGATTGTTATCCCACCGGTCATGAATATATATGCAGATCGTGTCTCCGATTTGTGGGGATAATCCCCTATGAAAACAGTTACAGTCGCTCTTTGAAGATGAGGAGAAGATCTATAGACAGAACAGCTCTTCATTGCCGTGGATGTGTCAATGTGAGACTTTTTTGTGTACAGACTGACAATAACTTATTTACAGAAAAACCCATCCTCCTCCCCTGCACAATCTTCCCCCCGGGACGGAAAAAGTGTGCACATCTGCCACTGACTGCTGTTGACTATCTCACACTCGCTGATTATTAACACAACAGATCATGATCCAATTTCAAGTGATGTGAATGAGGCCGTTCAAGGAGTATATCACTTACCCCAGTTAAATATACTTGTCTGAAGTGCCACTAGAAATCTCTATATTCTATGCCCAATAATGACCAGTTAGTGCTCCCTTAATACACATTTATTGTATCACAAGCTCATTCCCATGACAAGTTAACGGTGCCATTAAAAAATCAATGTCGGATCTTAAAATCAAACCTATCGTGCAGCCCATGGATTTCAGCTTTATTTTAAATTCAGCAACTATTTCATCTCTAGAGATACAAATTGCCTTGAAAATTCTTATTTAAAAGATATTTTAAACCATTTTAAAAAATATAGAAAAAAGTAGTTGAAGGCACCTGACCTCGTAGTGGAAATTAAAAATGCCGTAAATAAAGTAAAAAAATTAGATTGATTCATTTTCATATTCTAAATTTTTCGAAATTAGCGCGCGTAAACTGAATCCCAGTTAAACGCAATCAACGCTTTTGGATTGCAATGAAAATGGCTTTGTTACATTCATATTTACAAATTTGAAAAACAAAATAGCTTGACTCTTGATATTTATATATATATAAAATATATATATATATATATATATATATATATATATATATATATATATATATATATATATATATATATATATATATATATATATATATATACAACCTCCATTTTGGTTTATATATATATATATATATATATATAAAAACCCACTATTGGTGCACACATGACCCAAAGGCCAACCGCCTGGGTGCAGGTCAAACGAACATGTAACCCATACAAAAAAGCCGCACTCCTAGGTCTTTGTCAAATACAAAAATATCCAAGTGTTTATTTATTCAACGTTTCGGCAACAATCCGCGTGCCGTCTTCAGGAAACTTTCCTGAAGACGGCACGCGGATTGTTGCCGAAACGTTGAATAAATAAACACTTGGATATTTTTGTATTTGACAAAGACCTAGGAGTGCGGCTTTTTTGTATGGGTTATATATATATATATATATATATCAAGAGTCAAGTTATGTTGTGTATATATATATATATATATATATTTATATATATATATATATATATATGTATAAAAATTACAAAATAATAAATGCACTTTTTTATTTACAATGAAAAAATATTTTTATTAAACTGACATGTTTTATTAACTATCATTGTATATGAAATGGGTCATCCGCTGGTTGTGGTACCCTGTTATCAATGGATACATATTAATAAATAACTAAAAAAGAAAAAAAGAAAAAGGAAAGAAAGGTGGGAGAGAATAAATTTTTAAAAAAAAGGTGGGGAAAGGTGTACATATTATTAGCATATGCTAAAGATAACAATAGTTATATGGCGGTGGGGTATTATTGTTATTATCTATGTTAGTGTTAGAATATTGTTGTTGCTGGATATTCCTTCAGCATGCCCCTTCATCATGAGTGTAAGGTCAAGTACAACTGAGAGTCATTTTCATGGGCTAACCAAGGATGCCATATTTTGTCATAGGCTGCCATATCATTCTTCAGTGTATATGTAAGCTTTTTATTTGTGGCTATGCCAATTATCTTTGTCTTTAGGGATCCCATGGGTAGTCCTGGTTTTTTCCAGTTACCTGCTGTGATTAGTCTCGCAGCCATCAATATGTGTTGGCTCAGCCTATGAGCCGGATTGGTATATTTTTTTGTTTTCTTCCCTAGTAACATTACCAGGGGGTCTTTCAGGAATTTGGTATGGAGAACTCTGAAAAGGAGATTGGTCCCAAAATTTAGACACAACCTTAAAGTTCCACCAAATGTGAAGTATGGTCCCAGGGTCAGAACAGCCTCGGAAGCATTGTGGGTTGTACGTAGGGTAAAGTTTTTTCAGTCTTGTAGGGACTAGATAAGTCCTATTTGTGAAATAGTTTAATGGATGTCTCTCCGATGGTCACACAAGTGCTCCCTTTATGTGCAGTAAGGCTACAATGAGCCCAGTGCTGGGTTGTAATTGTGGTGTTTAAGTCTTTCTCCCATTTCAGCATATATCTCAGTCTGGGGGTTGTTGAGGAGGTGAAAAAATACTGTTTTAAAATTTAATAACAAGATATACTTTTCACTTAAATCATATATGAAATCCACCCAAAATTGTAGTTCTACTCAACTTTCTAATATATTTTACTTTAAAAGTTTCTCTGTAAATATATTTTCTACTAAAAGCATTTTTTTATTTTTTTTTTAAATCTCTTTTTATTCAATTTTTAAATTTTCCAAAGGGTACAGAAAGAAAAAAGGGGAATGGGGAAAGAAAATGAACATAGAAAAGACATAAAAGAAAATAATTACACACCTTAGCACTTAATTATCATAATAAAATGTTACTTCCCAGTCTATTACTTTTTTATCTATTTATTTATTTATTTTTTTTGTATTGAATAACCTACGACCAAATCCACGATTTTAAATTCGTCCGAACCCCCGAATCCTTTGTGAAATATTCTGCCGAATACCGAACCGAATCCTAAATTGCATATGCAAATTAGGGGTGGGAAGGGGAAAAAAATCACGAGATTTCCCTCCTCGCCCCTAATTTGCGTATGCGGATTAGAATTCGGTTCGGCCGGGCAGAAAGATTTGCCAAATCCAAATCCTGCTGAAAAAGACTGACTCCTGGCCTAATCCCGAACCGAATCCTGGATTCTGTGCATTCCTAATTTTTTGTTTATCCTTTTCTGTTCTCTGGTTCTGACTCTTGACACAATGTATCAGAGGTTCTTCTCCAGGTCTGTTAATCAGCTAGCTTTTGCTATAGGAGGCAGAGAATATAATTTGCCAGACAGATACTGATTCAATAGCAATTACACTTGCAAATCATTTTCAAACCACTGAACTTTTAAAATGAATTTATTTATGAAATATTGCTTTGAATTTTTTTCATGCAAAAAAAACCCCCAGTTTTTAGCTGGAGGTTTCCTGACGTTGATGGGACACAGTGTTGGGACACAGCCGCACGCAGCTGAGATCAGGGAGCCAATGGTTTCAGGCGGCCGGGGGAGTGGGTATGGGTTCATGAGCATTGGGACCCACTGGGTTTTTTCCCGTTGTCCTGCCAGCCCAGTCTGACCTTGACCTTGGTAGGATATATTAGGAGAGAAAATAAGTCATTTTATTTATTCATCACAATAAAACGATCAATAGATCTCACTTATAAAATATGTCTAGTTATTATAGGCCAATGTTAAAAGCCCTAAGCCATTAAATACAGCACAGATTCCCAGATATCTAAGTGTAAATGTAAGCAGCATGGCAGGTCCAATTTATAAATAGGACTAACTAGTAACATTAACTCAGCTTATAATTTGCTACTGTCACAATAGTCGCCACTGCAGTGGGGTCATTGGGTGGTTAAAGGGGCCAGTGTTTAATACCACGACGTGGATTCCAGGAGGATCATGGAACTGGTGGTGCTAGGTGGTGCATGGCCAGGAAAAGATTATAGATATAGAATTCCAGACCAAATTAGCCCATAGGCATCTAGTTGTGCCATTAAAATACTGTATACTGAAAAGGAATGTTCTGTGCACAAACCATCTGCAAGCTCATTACTGTTTCTCAGGAATAAAAATTATAGATATACTCTATAAAAATCATTTTAAATAATGTTCATGTTAGGAGCTTCGGCCGGTGGAGGTCAATTCTACAATTTAAAAAGGGAGGGAAAATTCAGGTTTTAAAATTGATTGCAAAATGGGACAAGGGAGTGAGATGTATTTTTCAAGATGCCGAAAGCCCTGGGGGTGTTATTTGGTCTCATGACAACACCTTCCTCGCTGGTGCATTGTACAATTTAATGATTCTCCCATTTTTGCAGTGTCCCAATTTGTGTGTTTGGCAAGAGGGAATTCTAAAGACACAAGCCAGCCATCTGTTTCCCTCCTTCCGCAGCTCTGCTTTAATGCTCCAGCTCCCAGTGGCAAACACGTGATCCTGGTGCTGTTTATTGGAATGGAGAAGGGGCAATGGAACCAATGGAACCAATAAGATGGTAGCCTTTACTGTTTGAAAGAAAATATCTGATTGGTTGTTATAATTGTTATAAATGTTATAATTGTGTCCAAATTTTGAACCGTTTGTTAAATTACACCCCTGTCTGTAAACAGTTATGTCCTTCTGTCTGCCTTTCTGGGCTCTATCATTTGCCCCTTGCTATTAATCTATCACACATTTAACAACATTTCCTCTATTCTTGGCACCTTCACAATATGCTTTAAATTCTAGGATGATAATATGGTGGATTGATACTTTATGGTGCTAGAGCTACAAAATAGAAGAGAAGTTTTCCACTAGGAGACTTCAGAACCATTGTTAATCAAAGTTTGACAGCATACATTATGGATGTCAAGAAGATCAGCACACCAACATCTCTTATTACACACCCAAACTGTATAATAATAATATATATATATATAAATCCCATGCAACTGGTGCACTCTAAACTTTCGTCAAATGCCTGGGTGCCGGTCAACACATTAGTATAGCAGAAAACAAACAAACCGCACTCCAAGGACTTCGTGTCTCAAAAGCCAAGTGAAAGTTTATTCTTACTCAACGTTTCGGCGCTCCAACTGAGGCCGTGGAGGAGTGCGGTTTGTTTGTTTTCTATTATACTGTATATATATATATATATATATATATATATATATATAAAATTTATATATATATATAAAATATTGCCCCACTAACCTGTTGTTGGAATACATGCACGGTGACAGTTAGAATCCTGCTTTAGGCTTGTTTAGTGCCCAACACAGCAGCTTTTAGAGTAACAGAGAGGGAACTTTTAACAGTGACTGCATTCAAATTTTGACTGTAATTTGATATAGTTCAAATGATTGCTCTATTTGTGTATTTTTCTACATGCCTCTTTGTCTTGATAACTCTTTTTTTCCTAGACCCCGTAGCAGCACCCAAAGCAGCACACATATCAGCACCCAAAGCAACACACATATCAGCACCCAAAGCAACACACATAGCAGAACCCATAGCAGCACCCATAGCAGCACCCATAGCAGCAGCCATAGCTGAGCCCATATCGGTACCCATAGCAGCAGCCATTCAGACCCAATAGCATAACCAGTACCCATAGCAGAAGCTATAGCAACTACCAGTACAGCAGACCCCAGAGAACCCATATCAGACTCCATAGCAGTAGCCATATCAGCCCCCCTATCAGTACCCATATCAGCCCCATATCAGCCCCCATACCAGGAAACATATCAGCCCCCCTATCAGCACCCATATCAGCCCCCATATCAGCACCCATATCATTACCAATATCAGCCCCCATATCAGGACCCATATCAGCCCCCATATCATCCCCCATATTAGTACCAATATCAGCCCCCATATCAGAACCCATATCAGATTCCATAGCAGCAGCCTTATCAGCCCCCTTAGCAGAACCCATATCAGCATCCATATAGTTATAGCTTTTGCTGTAGTTTTGCACAGGGAACACACACATTCCCAAGGCAAGCAGTAGGGCAGCACATTTCTAAAGGAGGACTGTTTTGTGTAATGATAAGCTGTGCCCATATTTCCTTATACAATCTGCATTTCATACAATTAATACTGCACCTTACAGTCACTTGATGCCTCCTATGGCCGTCAGATCTACAACATCCAATGGGGGTGACGGATTATTTAAAAAAAAAATGTAATCCTTGAAATAATTCAGCTTCTACATCGCTATGAGAATTCCTATAACAGGTAAAAAATGTAAATAAAAAGATATTGGGGGGTAAATGTTTACTTTTTTTTTTTTCGCGATTGTGTTTTGCAGTTTTCAGCCAAAAAGATATTATTATCAGTATGATTATTATTCATACAATACCAAAAAAAGGAGGGAAAAAACGGATGCCAGGGAATGTCTGCAGCTTGAAAACCAATACTCCCCAATATGTGCATCAAGTCATTATCTCCCAACCACTGGACTAATTGTACTTTGCTACACGGAGCTTAAGAGACGCACGAGCCAGATGGTTCCCCAAGCTTAGATTTGTGCCTTACTCAATCTACTGCTACAGGTTTTGTAGTGATGGGGAAACCATATAACCCACATTATGGAAAACAAACATGAACTCTTAATATAAAGGGCCTACTTACTAACATTCCTATTTTCTCTTTGTCTGTACAAACTGTAAGCTCTGCAGACAAAGGACCTCCTTACTCCTGTGCAATAAATTTATGTTACTATATTTTATTTATTGTTCTTTATTGTATATTTTATTTATATGTTTATTCCCCTGTTCCTTCTATTAAAGGGGTGGTTCACCTTTAGTATGTTATAGAATGGCCGATTCCAAACAACTTTTCAATTGGTCTTATTTATTTTTTTTTATAGTTTTATTAACATTTGCTGCCTTCCTCAATGACTAATTCTAAGCAACTTTTCAACTGGCCTTAAATTTTTTCTTTTTTTTTTTTTTTTTATAGTTTTGAATTATTTGCCTTTTTCCTCTGACTCTTTCCAGATTTCAAGCAGGGGGTCACTGACCCCATCTAAAAACAAATGGTCTGTAAGGCTACAAATATATTGTTATTACTACTTTTTATTAATCGTCTTTCTATTCAGGCCTCTTCTATTCATATTCCAGTCTCTTATTCAAATCAATTCATGGTTACCAGGATAACTTGGACACTAGCAACCAGATTGCAGAAATTGCAAACTGGAGAGCTGCTGAATAAAAAGCTAAATAACTCAAAAACCAGAAATAATAAAAAGTGAAAATCAATTGCAAATATTCTCAGAATACTACTCTCTACATCATACTAAGGTGAACAGCCCCTTTGTGAAAATCAATTTTTTTAGACAACTGAGATCTGATGGGGCTGCCTATAAAAGCCGATCCCTACTGAAGGTCCATTGTTGCACCCACGGATGAGCAGTAAGTGCAAAAACTAGGCTGCCTGATCCTGACCACGTATGTATGGCCACCTTGAGGCTGTTGCTGAACTTCAAGTCTATGCCAGCACTGAAACCAACAGTTCATATTGCACAGTCCTAGGCATGTCTCTATTCTTCTGTGTCCATATGTAAATGTCCAGGATGATGAAAGTTTTTGTACGAAATTAACTTCCTAAAGGCGTTGTTCACCTTTAAATTAACTGTTAGTATGATGTAGAGTGATATTCTGAGACAATTTTCAATTGGTTTTAATGATTTACTATCTGTGGTTTTCAAGTTATTTCGCTTTTTATCCAGCAGTTCTCCAATTTGCTCTTTCAGCCATCTGGTTACCAGGGTCTAATTTACCCTAGCAACCATGCATTGATTTAAACAAAAGACTGGAATATGAATAGGAGAGGGGCTGAACAGAAAGATGAATAATAAAACGTAGCAAAAACAATAAATCAGTAGCCTTACAAAGTATTTGTTTTAAGATGGGGTCAGTGACCCCCATTTGAAAACCGGAAAGAGCCAGAAGAAGTTTTATAATTCAAAAACTATAAAAAAAAGAAATAGTGAAGACCAACTGAAAAGTTGCTTAGAATTGGCTGTTCTATAACATACTAAAAGTTAACTTAAAGGTGAACCACCCCTTTAACTCCCTAACGGATATCTAAAGCTCTCCTAAAATCTTCCTCTTAGTGCTGATTTATGCTCTTGATTGTACAGCAGCTCTATGCAATGTCCTGTAGCTCCAAACCATGCAGGCACCCCTTCCACTCCTGTGGTATATTCCATCCCTTCCTCAATAGTCACACCAAAACTGGATACCCGTGGCTCCAGGACATGAAAGGTGCCCAGACTGGAGTTTTAGTAGAAGGGGTGAGTGGAGAATTCATTTCAGGACTCTCAGCCCTCAGCTTCCTATGGCCATTGCACAGAGCTGGTCTACAATCCAAAGCTTTCAGCAGAGGGTGGGCTTTTACCATTTATTAAGCTAAACGGTCTGTAAAATACTAAATATTGAATGGGGAGTGTTGTGTTTGCATTAAAAATGTGGTCATGTCCATTGTAAAACTGGCTTTATGAAGCCTTAATATATGGTACTAAGAATTTGATACAAGTATGGGATCCGTTATCAGGAATCCCATTATCCCACAATCTCCAAATGACAGGATGGCCATCTCCCATAGACTCCAATTTATCCAAATAATCAAAAATGATTTCCTTTTTCTCTGTAATAATAAAACAGTAGCTTGTACTTGATCCCAACTAAGATATAATTAATCCTTATTGGAAGCAAACCCTAGACTGTTGGGTTCATTTAATGTTTACACGATTTTCTAGAAGACTTAAGGAGCCCATACAGGGGCCGATAAAAGCTGCTCACAGACCGAGTCAGCAGCTTTTTGGACCGTGTGTGGGGCCACCCGACGGGCTTTCACGTTCGATATCTGGCCGAAAGTCGCCAGATCTCGATTGGGCAGGTTAAAAAATCCCGTCGGATTGCGGCCGCATCTGTGCGTTTATGCGATCCCACAATCTGACCACCCGTATCGGATCCATTGTGTTCCGATCATTGGGCCCTATGATTGTATCAGCCCGATATCACCCACTTCAGTGTAGGCATATTGGGGAGATATCCGCTCGTTTGGCAACATCACCAAACGAGCGGATCTCTATGTCTATTGCCACCTTTAAGGTATGAAGATCCAAATTACGGAAAGATCCATTATCTAGAAAACCCCAGGCCTTGAGCATTCTGGATAACAGGTCCCATACCTGTACCAAATTAGAAGTCACCTGCCTTCTGCTCTATTTGCCATTATCACTTATTGCTATTCCCTGCTTGACCTCGCACCTAAGTTTGGTGGGTGTAGAGCAGTGTAGAACTTTACCCCATGGGAATAGTCAGCGCTATAATTGAAAATCATGCAGCAAAAAGGCCGACACCAAAGCAAAATGAATAAACTAAGGCAGGATTCCATGGAAAAGGGAGATACGTCCTTGTGTTGCTGAAATTCCTCCACATTGGGATAAAATCAGCTCATTAAAAATGTAGAAGCTGCTGTAAGTGATACACATAACTCATTTGTCAGGGAATGGTTTGTAACGAGTATACACACAGATACAGATATGCACATAGACATATACACTAGGGATGCACAGAATCCAGGATTCGGTTCGGGATTCAGCCAGGTTTCGGCCGGATCCTTCTGCCAGGCTGAACCAAATCCGAATCCTAATTTGCATATGCAAATTAAGGGTGGGTGGTAAATCGCGTGACTTTTTGTCACAAAACATGTAAAATGTAAAAAGTAAAAAATGTTTTCCTCTTCCCACCCCTAATTTGCATATGCCAATTAGGATTCGGTTCAGTATTTGGCCGAATCTTTCGTCAAGGATTCGGGGGTTCGGCCGAATCCAAAAAAGTGGATTCGGTGCATCTCTAATATACACACATGAACAGAAACTTTGCCATACACACAAGCATAGATATATACAGGCCCGGATTTGTGGAAAGGCCACCTAGGCCCGGGCCTAGGGCGGCAGGATTTTAGGGGGGCGGCATGCTGCCCAACCACACCCACATTGATTAAAACACTGGGGATGCGCAGGAGATACAATAATTTTTTTTTCCAGTGCGCCAATCCCCATTGCTCCAGTCCAGATAATGAAAATGGGCTCCGGCGGGATCGGGTCAAAATCAAACCAGTCCGATCGACCAAACGACCGATCTCCGCCGGACGAAAGATGTTGGCACTCTCCACACATGATCCAAAAATTGTACGAATCGAGGATTCGTACGATAGGATCTGTGCGTCTATGGCCAGCTTAATGATTTTTCGTCCGACATCGGTCAGAAAATTGTTCGGATTTATAAAAGAATAAAAAAAAATTTTAAAAAAAAAATTTAAAAAAAAAAAAAAAAAAAAAAAGAAAATTGTTCGGCCAGGTTAGAAAATTTTCATTGGTCACAGTGAAATCTATCTATTATCCAATTGTTTGCAAGGGCCAAGCAGGCAGCTCCCCTCATTTTTCTTTGAAAACGTCCCTTGAAATGCTCTTTTTAGTTGACATTCATTATTCAAAACTTTGGTTTGGGTGGCATTCCCCTTTAGCAACTTCTTATCGCCTAGCTAATGACCTACATTCACACCCCACTATGAGTTCCTTTTTCGAAATGGTTAAGGGGAACACCCAAAGAGTGACATATTCCCCCTTTATGTCTGCAGGGTTTGCACTTGGAGACCAGCCTGAAACCACAGAACTGCACAATGAAGACCTCAGCAGCTCAGGGGTTAATTCCCTCTAGCCCTTAATGTTCCTGGGAGGAGCAGCAGCAGGAGAGAGGGACTGAAGGTGCAGCCAGTGGTTAGTAGTACCTGCACACCCTGCTGCCTTACAATAGGATTACAGCAATCCTTCCCCTCCTGTGCACAACCCTGGGGCAGAAGTGTGCCTGCAGCACCCAATACACTGCCCATGACTTGTGGCTGATGTGCTGCAGCTGTCAGGCTGCTAATTACTCACTTGATTACACACAAAGTACATTTCCTAATTACTGCCCCCTAATTCTCACCTGCTGCAGCCCCCTGGCTTGTGCCTTATAGTAGCACCTCACTTTTAAACAGGGCTAATTGGTAAATCAGTTCTCCTCCCTGCAAAAGGCCCTGAATGCTGCTAAGTAGCGACTAAAATCGCATGAGCCCACTGTGCACAGAGGTCCTGCTGCGTCTGTTATATAGAAAGGCTCTTATTGGAGGGAATAGTTATAATCACATGAACTTTACTGAACGAATAAATAGGATTTGTCGTTTTTTTCATTTCTTAAAACTGGGGGTATATACTAGAACTCTCACCATTTAGCACAGAAAAGTGGGTAGTTATTGTGAGATCACTGATGTTATTTTCGTTGATAAAATATTTAATCATGACAGTAATGAAAAAAAATGCCTGGATTTGTTACAATTAGCGATTAATGCTCATTGCGAGAAGCTCTAAAATGAACTGGTTCTGAACAGAATCCCAGATGCTATGATTATTATTATTATTATTATTATTATTATTATTATTATTTATAACTTTATTTGTAAAGCGCTGTTAAGGAGCCACAGCACTGTACAGTACATAAAAGTACAATATATATTAAAGTATACACGGGGAGACAAATCACATAATAAATATATACAGAATCATAGGACAAAGAGCATAGTGGGAAGGAGATCCCTGCCCCGTAGAGCTTACAGTCTATTATTATCATTAATAATAATAATAATATGACACTAGCAGGAACTTCCCACTTGCCCACAACAATTCTAAACATTTTAGTACAATAAAAATTGGGAAATGATCTGCAAGAATAATTATAGTAAGTATTTTGTTGTGGCAGGGAAGAAAAATAAAACACATGCTGTTTAGTCCACTGCAGGATTCGTTCAACTCAAATATCACGTTATGTTTCCCTGAAGAATTAGATGTGATCTATAAAAATCAAATGAAAGGAAAAAAAAATCTGTAATTTACCCACGAGACAGACGTATTCGTTTTTGGACCCCCTCTGCCTAATTCAGTTAAGATTGTCATCTCTCACAATCTATTTCATCCGACAATTTGTACATCACTCTTACAGATAAACTGCACTCTTTATTACCCCTATAAAACACACGCAGACCCCTGAAGTATCTGCAGGACCTCCAGACTGACACAAACCTCAATCTTCTTTATGATCTGCTGAGAGACAATTAGATATAAGACGCTTTACTGTGAGATATTTTGGGGACAAAACAATAAAGAGAATGAAAAATAAAATATAAAAGGCTTGATCTCAAGTGGGGGTATTCCCAAACATCACACAGGCATCTTGATAAATCGAATAAATAATAAATACATTAGCAAATAAATTAAAACAAATCAAAACAGTAATACTTACTTTACACTTCCCCAAATACATCCTTATAGTGCATAGGTGTGTCATATCTACACAACCTTGTATTTGTTACTGATTATATGTAACATTATATTCGATAGATCGAACTCTCTTATGTGTATCTGTATATTATTTGCTCACTTAGATCGTAAGCTCTAGAGCCCAGAAATCCTGATTTTGATTTAGATTCTTATTAATATGTATTACATTGTTTGTCCCTCTCTGACTGAATATACTGCAGTTACTATTCAATTATTTATCTATAAAGAAATATATACCTACATCCATTCACAGGGGGAGCGAAAAAAATACACTGAAATATGGGCACAGGAAATTACACAATCATTCTCTGTTTTAAGATATTTAAGCAAAATATTTTAATTGGGGTTTTTTTAAATTAATATTGGTAAAAGATTTGCACAAGAAATTACAGAATCATTCTCTATTTTAAGATATTTCATCAAATATTTTAATTGGGGTTTTTTTTAAAATTAATATTGGTAAAAGATTTGTACAGAATATTATAGAATCATTCTCTGTTTTAAGATATTTAATCAAAATATTTTAATTGGGTTTTTGTTTAATTGATATTGGTAAAAGATTTGTAGAGGAAATTACAGAATCATTCTCTGTTTTAAAATATTTAATCAAAATATTTAAATTGGGTTTTTTTTTTTTACTTATATTGTAAAATATTTGCAGATATTGTGTTAACTGAGAATAAACACCATTAAGATTGATGGATTACTTGTCTTGGACTATCTTTAGTAGTAACTACCCTGGGAGTTATAATATCTTTTTTAGATTTTAGTTTATTTTAGATCTTACTCCTTAGAGAAGTATATTAAGATACAATGTATGTATATGTTGGAAAAACACAATAAATAAAAAAAATAAAAAATAAAAGATTGATGGATTACTATTCGATATCCCCTAAACCAGCACCAATTGCACTGGAACTCAGTGGGTTAAAGGTTTTACTGTCGCAAATAAATCTGTCACCATGATTACCAGTAAATATGCTCCTATTTAACTCCTGTTTTAATTTGACTACTATCTACCCTGTACACAGAGAGCAAGTAGAAATGATACTTTCACACTATTAAGGAAAATCATTGGGTGTTTATGAATTTTAACTACAACCACCAGCAATATATTGCATTATCAAAGGATAAATGAATTAAATGGTAATATAAAGGATATATATATATATATATATATATATATATATATATATATATATATATATATATATATATATATATATATATATATATATAATAAATGAATTACATTTAGTTAACTAATTATAATTAATGATGTCCGGAAATATCCCCCGGTGTTGAACCCCCTTGCTCTTTTATGTTACTTTCGTGGTTAAAAATTGTGTATTTTTGTAACTAGTATTTATTTTTAAAAAAATTAAAAATCGCATATATAAATTATTTTCTAAACGAAAAAATCGTCTGCAACGAATGTAAAGGGAATGGGTACATCAAAATAAAAATGATCCGTTAAATAAAATAATAATTAGTGTGTTTTTCGTAAAAAGTAATTGTAAAAATACAGATGTTGCGTGTGTTGTATCTATTTAAATGCAGACGAAATGCGCCAAAAGAATAATAAATAGTCCTTTGATATATATACAACGACTGATGAAAGAAATCGGTCTTTTTCGTTTACTTAAAGGGTTTTATTCAAACTTTTAACGATCATTCATATTTTTTTTTTTCGTCAAAAACCAAATAAAAGTAATAAATATTTTAGCACTTTTTTTTCCATATTTTGTACAAAAATAAAGAGATGAGACTCTATCAGGGCAGTGATGGAACATAGAGTTGAACCTGAATGTTGGAAGGCAGTGACAGGTGATATTGGGGTTATACTGGCAGGAATATTTACATAGGAGAAGATACAGAGGATAAGGCATTCTGTACAAGTGCACCAACATGATCATCACATTTCCATCTTATTTACAAATATTCCAAAACACAGATATTCTTTTTTGTCTGGTAACAGAATTTCAGGCTGTATAAAAATAGCAAATCAGAACCCACATTGAGAGCCAAAGAGAAGACAGGGATTATTAAACAAAACATGGATATTACATGAATATCATTCCTAGTGATACATACAATATTATGTTATATTAGACTTGTTACTATTGGATTTATTGGACTAACAAACGATTGCAGGGATTTACTTTGCTTTATTTTCGTTTAGGACAAGATGAGAGTTGGGGGTTCAGAAGCAAAATTAGGGGCTACAGGAACTGATTGAGGGGTGTGCACCCCCCTGGTATTGGAAGGGGTGAAGGCAGGACAGTCGGTTCTGGTGCACAAGTTAATTGCAGGTGGAAATTGGATAAATAAACATTGGATTGCCATCTGAAGCAGAACTACAACTCCCAGCATCCATGGATAACTTTGTAGTTGAATAAGAGTTTGAGTGCCTATGAGCTATGAATATAAAAAAAAAAGGGGCTGTGGGTCTATCACTGGGGTGGTCTGAGAGTCTGAGCCAAGCCTTGTCTGCAGGGGGGCTGCTTGATCTCACTCTATGTTGGGAAGTCCTTTGATGTGTTTCACAAGCTGCAAAGAAAAATGACACTGTGCCCCCTCAGCTGCTTATGTTTCATTGGCTCATTGGGGGTCTCCCAGCTCTGCCTCATTGTATATTCCTCTGTGGTTCATTGACTCCTCTTTCTGCAATCAGGATCTCAGAGGGGGTCATTTATTTTATGTGATGCTAATCTGATGCCCCTACCCCTGACTTTCCCAAATGCACTGCAAGTGTACTGAAAGCAATTCAGCCCTCCAGTTGTGTTTAACCTACACAAGTTCAAAAACAGCCAAAGGATGGCATACACTGACCATAATACAGCTGCCAGCATTCTTGGTTGACAGCAGAGGATGCTGGGAGTTGTAGTTTACACTGACAGATGAACCAATCGCAGCACGAGTTTGGTTGTTGGAGTAAAGTGGGGCAGGGTGCCCTGGTCACAAACTGATGGCAGATATAAGGACTGGGGCTCATTATTATAAAAGATGTATATTATATTGTATATTATACCACTCCCACTGGTTAGAGGTTGCATGACTGAGCTGAGTGACAGTTGCATAGTTGACATTTATCATAGTCCTGGCAGCGACATCCATTCTATAGGGACATGGGGCAGAGTTTCAGGGGAACTTTAAGGTTAGGCTTAAAGTCGGGCAGTCACAGAATAGTTAATGGGTATTAATGTATATATATATATATATAATATATATATATATAATATATATATATAATATCTGGCAGTGTAGGGGACAATAATCAGGTGCACCTATACTAGTCAATGTCTGATTGGTGCTCACTATATAGGGGGAAGTAGTTAAAAAAACTGCAGGCTGATGGGACACAGAACCATTAAAACATTAGATGCAGGATGAAGTGAGGCAACCAGGAGTCAACTGAACCCCTACTTGGCCAAGTCACGCCCCCCCCAAACAATTAAAGCCCCTCAGTTACAGGAGCTTTAGGGACACAGGAATGTCCATCCATAGGCTTCTCCTATTGGAAATCCCCACTGATACTGAGAATGGACATTTCTGCTCCCTTATTGGGCTCTGGCAGATCATTGAGCCAATTCAATATCCAACAGCAAAGTCAAAGTGCTACCCGACCCCCCTCCAAAAAAAACAAACATTATCTAGAAAGGCTAAAGCGAGGGGACTGGTGACCCCACATACATGTGTCAAGCGAGCAACTGACAGTTGCAATGAGCTGACAGCAGGCCCGAAATGGCAATCTGTGGGTTGTGGCAAATGCCAGAGGGGCTGCTCTCAGGTGCTATAGACAGTCACTATTTATTGGGCTGCTGGATCCTCTTTGTACTCGGAATGCCAGGGCCTTTTTTGACCTGTCTGACAGTCACACTAAAACTGACACTTTTGCCCCAGTGAATTACACAAGAGGAGTCGGAGAGGGGTTGATACACAGTAACAAGTTCTTATTGTTTCCCTGGCAACCGACCTGAAGCCACAGAGGGATACAACAAAGTACCAAGTTCTCATGTTTCCCTGGCAACGGCAGTAAAAGTGATGCAAAGTAGCGAGTTCTTATTGTTTCTGGACCGTTTCGGGCGGCGCTGCGACTTCGTCGGTCCCTTTGCAAGAGCCAGGGAATGGTGTTGTGCACAGGTCCCCCAGTCCTTTCCGCACAGGTCTCTGTATACTGAGCACATTGGACCCCACCAGAAGGATCCATTCCAGTTCAGGGGCCCACGAGGGGCCCAGTTTTTCAGATGCCCACCCTTTATGTCTGTAGGTAGGAATGGGGAAGGCTGTGCTCCCCCTCAAGGAGCAGTCACTTGGCATCTGTGCTGAGCCTGGACAAGGTGGCAGTTGTGAGATGGTGATGGGCAGCAGATGGCACTTGGCACATGCTACAAGGACAGGGCATTCCGCTCCAATGGGGGAAACCTCCGCCTAGAGCCCCTGGACTGGGAGACTTGAGGAGACCATGGGAGGCGGGTGGAGCAGGAGGGGGTGGAGGAGGGGGTGGTGCCCTCACCCCGGAGAGGCTGGAAGCTGTGATGGAGGCTGTGCTGGGGAGCAAAGGGTGGTGGGACACTGGGTGCCCGGGCAGGGGGGTCCCATGGCTCATCCCCCCACAGGCTGCAGGATGATAAGCGGCTGCTGCTGCCGCTGCGGCTGCCGCATGGTGGTGGTGCCCCCCGTAGATCTCGCTGACCAGGCGCTTCATCTCCTCCAGCGAGTTGGTGAGCATGAGAATGTAATTGCGCGCCAGCAGCAGAGTCGCGATCTTGGACAGTTTGCGCACTGAGGGTCCATGCGCGTAAGGCATCACCTCCCGCAGCCCGTCCATTGCGATATTCAGATCGTGCATCCGCTTGCGCTCCCGGCTGTTTATCTTCAGCCTCAGGTGCTGCAGCTCCGACTCGTTCATCTGCTTCTTGTCCTTCTTGGCCGCCACTGCCGCCGCAGCCGCCGCCGCTGCTTTAAAAGCGCCCAACTTGTCTCCCGCCGCCGCGGCCAAAGCCATAGCGTTGCGCAACTCGGCGCTCAGCTCCGCGGGGGAGTCGCTCATGGTGGAAGAAGACACCGCGCCCGAGAAACCACCTTTCCGCGAGTGTAGGAACAGATCGTCTGTCTCCGGGGAGGAGGCTCTGCTGGAGCCCAGGCTGGCGTCAGAATCCATGGGGCAGAGAGAGAAGGGCCTGCTGGGAAAAATGGCAGAGGTTAGGGTCGGTGGGGAACCTGGGGTCGGGAGGATTGGGGGAAGGATAAACAAATAGATTCATAGATGATAATTGGATATATTGATGATAACAATAGTTACTGGATACTTTAGTCCACCATTTAAATCTCAGTATTACTCACTTCGTTTATTGTAGTATATTCTCCAACTGTTAGATACAGATAAGTACATAGAGATAAACGAATGTATCTAATGCACCGGTTATTTGTTTTTCTTTGTGGATTTTTCTATTTTCTCTTACCATATAAAATATGAAATCTGCTTTAGCTGAAGACTGATACAACAAGCCAAGAGATGTATAAATACTTTGTGAACCATTATTATTTGTACTTTGTGTTTCCTCCCAGATCATATTCGTTTCAACTTTTTTTTCGTTTTACTTCTACATTTCGAATCAATATTTCTGCCAAATGAAGCCCCTTGGTGTTTAGATCCAGCCTTTTGAAACGAAATTTCTCCCAAACTTTCACTACAACGGTTCTATCTCACCCAACCAACAAACAAACGAAACCTCCCGTGAATAATCCGCCGCCTTTTAAGCGCCGAAACTAAAAAGCGAATTATTTTTCCTTTTCCTTCATTTATCTTCAGTGCAAATATAACACAACAGTTAGTAAACAAAACACTGAAACGAATTAACACTGGCAAACGAATTCTAAATTGATTATGCGGCGGTTTTTAGCAAGAAGAGAAACACAATGGAATTATTGGAGCAGAAAGTAATAATTGCGCTTTACAACAGGAATCCAGTGCAGCGCCTGGAGCCCAAAGCAAATACCAGTAGGCTGCAGTTAATTGGTATCAGTACAGACTGGATTCTGTTATAGACATAAGGCACAGGGGTACTTGGTACTTACTTGGCAGTGCTGAGATAGCGCAGGTGCAGTGGAGGCGCTTGTGTAGCTCCAATGCCTTGTGTGACAGTGATCACAATTTTCCCTCTGCCTCCGCTTTTTATAGGCAGCGCTGAGAACAATGTCATTGTCTTGGCAGGGTGTGCCAGCGACCAATAAGGAGCAGCATCGCATTGTGACATCACTCCCCAGCACCATGCTGCTGAATGAGAGGGGCAGGGGGGGAGCCAATCAAAGCGCAGATGCTTGGGCAAAATACAAAATTCAATGACAGCTGTTGAGAAAAAGGGGCAGAGCAAACAAACACCCCCCGCCCTCTAGGTAACAATAACATTTTTTTTTATAATGAAACAAAGTGCAAGAAGTGAGAAAAGAAAGTCCTTTACTGGGTCCAGCCCAGGGAAGGTTTAATGGGTTGCGCAAACATCACACTTTCCTGGTCCCAAAGTAAACACTCACTTAGTACAATGCACTCTTACTGATCCACTTAGCTGGCTGCTATTTATTACCCCTGCACCAAACAAGGCGAGTGTATTAAGGTCTCACTTCATATAGTGGAAATATATAGTGAATAAAGTACCCCCTATTGTAAAATATAAGGATATTATAAGTCATGGAGGAGTTCCATGACCATATATGGCCAAGTGCTTATATACAGGTCATGGAACTCCGAGGTGACATCTAATTTCCTCATATTTTGCAACAAGGGATACTTTATTATAATACACAAGTCGTAGTGAGTCATGCCACCAAAATTACATCATTACTCACTGTTTATAACTGATAACATCACTAGTCACCGTTTATAAGGATATTTATCAGTCTGTCTGTCTGTCTATCTATCTGTCGGTCTGTCTATCTATCTATCTATCTATCTATCTATCTATCTATCTATCCATATATCTTTTATCTATCTATCTATCTATCTATCTATCTATCTATCTATCTATCTATCTATCTATCTATCTGTCTGTCTGTCTGTCTGTCTGTCTGTCTGTCTGTCTGTCTGTCTGTCTGTCTATTTGTCTGTCTGTCTGTCTGTCTGTCTGTCTGTCTGTCTGTCTGTCTGTCTATCTATCTATCTATCTATCTATCTATCTATCTGTCTATCTATCTTTCTATATAATAAACAAAAGTCATGAATATCTTGTACATCATATCCTTATAAATGGTGACTAGTGATGTCATCAGTTATAAACGGTGAGTTCTGATGTCATTTTTGTCACTTGACTCACTGAAACTTGTGTATTATAATAAATAAAGTAGCCCCAGTTGCGAAATATGAGGATATTAGAAGTTACCTTGGAGTTACAGGCCTTCAGCCTCGTGTTTTTATATGGTCATGAAACTCCTCGGTAACTTATAATATCCTTATGATTTACAAGAGGGGGTACTTTATTCACTATATATGTATGATATATATATGTGTGTGAACCAGGTCTGACCTTGCATTACTATTTGGGTGTTGCCAATTTATGTTTAGGGAGTTGTGATGATGCCACTTTTGGAGGTAATTTTAAAGGGGTGGTTCACCTTTAAGTTAACTTTTAGTATGTTATAGAATTGCCTATTCTAAGCAACATTTTAATTGGTCTTCATGATTTATTTATATTAGTTCTTTAATTATTTGCCTTCTTCTTCTGAATCTTTCCAGTTTTCAAATTGGGGTCACTGGCCCCATCTTAAAACAAATGCTCTATAAAGGTAAGGTCACATGGGGAGATTCGGGAGATTTAGTCTCATGACTCTACTTCTGGGTGATAATCTTCCTGAAATGCTTTCCCCTGCCTTCTTATTGGCTATAATGAAAAACGACAGCGGGATGGCACTCGCAGCGCTTCATTTTCCAAAGTCGCCCGAAGTGGCAACTTAGGCTACACATTAACTGTCATTGCTACTTTTTATTACTCATCTTTCTATTCAGACCCTCTCCTATTCATATTTCAGTATCTCATCAAAGCAACGCATGGTTGCTAGGGTAATTTGGATCCTAGCAACCAGATTGCTGAAATTGCAAACTGGAGAGCTGCTGAATAAAAAATGAAATAACTCAAAAACCACAAATAATAAAAAATGAATACCAATTGCAAAATATCCCTCTCTACATCATACTAAAAGTTAACTCAAAGGTGAATAGATAGATAGATAATATATAGATGGATCGTAGATAGATAGATGATAAATAGAAAGATAACTTGATAGATATCCGATATATAGATAGATAGTGAGATGATAGACAGTAGATAGCTAAAAATATATATGATTGATTCATATATAAATAATGTTATAGCTTAAAGATATATAGGTGAAAGATCACAGATAGATAATTTGATTGTTGGAAAATAGAGGCTTAAATATATTTATATATGTAGATAGTATGTCAAACAGGTGGATAATAGATAATAGATGGATGGAAAACTAATATTCACTGTCAGACTGGGCTGCTATGAGCCCACTAGAAAACCTAGACTGCAGATCCACTATCCATATTATGGCCCCAATCCTTACTTCACTCACTATCTTTATTCTTTTAGTCACTTCTCTTTGCAACCCATCATCTAATGCATAATGTAAAAGCATAAGAGACCAATGGTTGGGTGAGCAGGAGGATCCACTGACACCTGTGCCCACGGGAAGTTTTCCTGGTATTCTTATGTTTACAATATTTATTTGATTTTCACATAAACAAGACAAATCAATATGACAGCATATATCAAGCAGACTTAAAGAATGTGCTGCAATAAATACAATGGCATGTCTTTTTCAAACATTAATAACCTTACTTGATAAATACAGAAAAAGTTTAATAATTAATAGTGCACCTATGGTAGTTATCACCACCCTGAGGGTTCACAGCATCAATAGGTAGAACTGCAATGGAACACCGTGCAACTCTTTTTGCATGGATTGCAACTTGCGTCTGATTTGCAAAAGTGCTTGTGTGTGGCAACCTGTGTTTGTATGCATCAGTCACAAGGAAAAAGCACAAAGCTGCAATGAAAAAAATCCCTGTTTGTAAATGCCCCTTAGAGAGAAAAAACAGACGAATAAAGAAGTAGATAGCACTGATGCAAATTCATTGCCACTGGGCAGTAATGCATAGTTTTTTAAATCAACTGCAATTGGTTGCTGCTTTCTTTATAAATGCGCCTAACAGCAGTGCAGCCAGTCTGATACTTGTGCCCTACTAGTGTGTCTGCTCTGATTAAATGTTATATTTGTGTTATGCCTATCAGTCTGTAATAAGAGATCACTTCATTAAATGGGTAATTGGTATTACTGAGAATGCAGCGTTTCAGGATTCACAAGGGGAAGTATAAATAGCCTGATACATTTCCTAAATTAGTGCCCCTGTAGCCAATCAACAATTCATGATTTTATTGAAGTTATGCGCCATCTTGTGGCAGCGGTGGGAACATGTAACAGATTTAACCAAGTCCTATGAAATTTGCTCTGCCAGTGCATCATATGTGATCTCTTTCACCTCTTGGCTTTCCCTTGTGCCCATCTGTAGCTTATCTTGTGCCCAGTGTATATGTCACAAATTTTATTATAACACAAAATTCTGGAAATGACGCTATCCTAAGTTTGACACATCTGATGCAACTGCAGCAAATGCAGGATTTGTGGCCAAAAATCCCAATACATTGTAGGTAAATAAAATGTTGAATTATATCTGAAATTGCACCCTGCCCTCACGTTCATAAGTGAACCTTAATATCTTTGAGATAATGACAAGCTTGGTGACCATTTTGCTTGTACAGGTATGCGATCCGTTATCTGGAAACCTGCTATCCAGAAAGCACTAAATTATGAGAAGGTATTCTTCCATACGCTTTAGTTTATCCAAATGATTTTAAAAGTTATCCCTTTTCTCTTGGTAATAACAAAACACTACCTTGTACTTGATCCCAACTAAAATATAATCTATAATAATAATCCTTATTGGAGGCAAAACCAGCCTATTGGGTTTATTGAATGTTTAAATGATTTTCTAGTAGACTTAAGATATGAAGATCCAAAGTACAGAAAGATCTGTTACCCGGAAACCCCCAGGTCTCAAGAATTTTGGATAACAATACTTGTACTGTCATTAAGGAAGATGCATCTGCAATAGGAAAAACAGTATCCCTCTTTTATCCCACGATGTAGGATTGGACTGGGTTGTCTGGGGTTGCACCCTCAGTGGTTGTAGATAAGCCCTAATTAGTTTAGTAGCAATGAAGTACTCCTTTAACGACCCATCACAATGCCAGCACTGTAGCACAGAAGTAATTAACCCTTTTATAAATGTAAATAAATCAACTTTTGTGCCCCACAATGATGTTTTTTTCCCCCAAGTTTTTTTTAACCCATCAGATGAAGTCGGCTAGTTTGATATTATATGATCTCCATTCACTCGGATGCTGCAATAGTTAACATGGTTATTCCTAATCATGATGTGTACGTTTATTTTATTCCTTTTTTTTTTATTTGCCGCTGAAAAGTTGTATTTGCTAAATGAAGAACATATTGCGGCAGCACAGTGTAGAGAATCTAATTACTGTCTTTAGGTTGCGCACATCCCCAACTCTGTAATGAGCAGGATATTCCGCCACTGTTTATGTGACATTTAGATAAATAATGCAAAGATTTGAGACATTACCATATTCCTTCTTTAATGTCCCCCCCGCTCCTTCGACTTAATCCAAGTTCCTTCGGCATTTATTACTGTTTGTTACACTAACAAGTAAGATTAGGAGAATTCTAATGAAGCCTCGCAGTGACAAACCTCTCTGATTAAAATGCCATAATAACAGTTGCATGCATCCCGATTCCTGATTATCATAATCTATTTAGCACAAGTAAACACACAAACAGAAGGAGGAAAGTCGTCTCTCTCACACTTCTGCTGCAGGAGAATAGAAATCAGGCAGACTAGGTAAATATGTAAATATTTCATAGACTTTGTATCTAAGCTCTTTATGCGAGGCCCCCAAGATTTGCTCGCTAAGCTAACATTTATTCTGACTTGTATCTTGCTTAGCTGCTAGCCATACCCACATGTGTTTTTGGGCCATCTGTTTGGGCAAAACTAAGTTCAACAGGAAGCCCTAGGCATGCTGGGTAGAAACTGAAAGAATAGATTCACTGGTGGGCATAGGTTTGTAAGATTTTTCCTATCTAGTTGGGTGGGCCTAGGATATGGTAGCACAGATGTAGGATATATTATTTGGAATGCTGGGATTTTTTTGGATACTCTAGGGCTTATTTACAATGCAGGACCCAGTGTGCAAAAAAGTCATAATTGACATCCTGCATTATTAGTAATTAGTAATTTGTGCAGAGACCTGGGGTGCTTTCC
This sequence comes from Xenopus laevis, assembly GCF_017654675.1. Lineage (NCBI taxonomy): Eukaryota > Metazoa > Chordata > Amphibia > Anura > Pipidae > Xenopus > Xenopus laevis. The sequence goes on from NC_054373.1 coordinate 14,370,501, forward strand.
CTTGATCCGCACACCGCACTTTAAATCTGCCCCCTTCCATACTCAGCATGGCCTGCTCTGTACCCCCTATTTATAGATCCGCACCTGCCCCTCACTTCAGTGATGTCACAAAAGGGGCAAGTCTATAAAGTTGGGGAACGGAAGCTGGAAGCCGTCATTGTGAGGTCGCGGGTGGGGAGAGCAAAAGGGATCACTCTAAGATTTTTTGGTTTCGGACCGGCCCTCACATCACTAGCGTGTAGGCATCCATAATCCGGCACAATCTGGTGCCCCATAGTGCTCTAGCACTTGCATTTCAGTGTGTCACAAATGACGTTTTTTTTTAATAAGGGATTTGTTTCTCCTTTAAGGGTACTAAAAATCAATTAAATCTGAAATAAACCCAATAGGATTGGTTTGCCACGAATATGGATTGATGCAGTTTAGTTATCGTCATGTTTAAGGTTCTCTTTCATTATTTCAGAGTAAAAGGAAATCATTTTTAAAAATTACAATTATTCCCTTAAAATGTACTCTTTAGGAGATGGCCTTGATGTAATTTGGAGCTTTATGGATAAGGAATCCAATACCAGTACTAGATAATGCCTACCAACTTCTTCTTCTGTAATTTCTAAGGATATTAAAGGTATGGGAGGTGCTTCATGTCTACATAAAAACACAAGGAGGACCATTGCCATTGTGATTGTAGAAGTGACTATAGAGGTCTATGGCTTGTAAAAAATCATCCTTAACATGGTCATGGAACTCCTTGGTGATTTCTAAGAGTTTTTTTACAACACTGTTGGGTCCCCTATTCCCTATAGAATTGTTTTGAAGTTACAGTAATGGACTGTAATGCCTAGTGCTAAATTATAGCCTTGTGGAAAGATGTTTATCCCATGGAAGAGAGAATAAATATCCCCTCCAGGAATCTCTCTTCCAATTGTTACGTTTTGCCGACATAAGCACAATCTAGCGGTAGGTTCCCAACTAGAAGACACATGATTCCAAGCAGATCAGCAGTCTGTGGCCTTAATTTCTACAGAACTGTCCATCACTTCACATTCAGCCACCATCCTGTAAACCCTAGAAAGTGTAAAGACATCTGGGATATTCCATGCCAGTATGTTACTAGAGTTGGGTGTGTTGTGCAGACAAAATGAAAAATTATTTGAACATAATTAAAGGAGAACGAAAGCTTAACTAAAGAAGTAGGTAGAAATGTTGTACATTAGGTTTTGGGTTTCTGAACCAGCCCAAGGCAACCACAGCCCTTTAGCAGTAAAGATCTGTGTCTCCAAAGATGCCCCAGTAGCTCCCCATCTTCTTTTCTGCTGATTCACTGCACATGCTCTGTGCTGCTGTCACTTACTGAGCTTAGGGACCCACTCACAATATACAGTACACATAGAATAGAAATGTCACAATATAAGGCTGATTAGTAATAATACAGATAATTACTACATGGCAGCACAGAAACCAGTGCAATTAGCATCAGAATTTAATAATCAGCAAACCTGTAGCATCAGCTTATATTACAGACCAAGCTCATTTTTCTGCTGGATAATTAGTGACGAGCCCTAAGCTTAGCTTCTCAACAGCCAATCAGAGCCCACTGAGCATGTGAGTGTCACAGACACTTTCCAAGATGGTGACCCCCTGTGACAAGTTTGAAGTCCTGGATCATTGCTGCTATTGACAAGCTGAAACTTTAGCCTCGTGCAATAAGTTCACTATATAAAATATGGCATTTTTAGCCACATTCATTTTTAGGGTTTAGTTCTCCTTTAACACACGTCTGTGTGAAATGCGTTTCATTGGCCATATCCAACACAATGAATGTGATTATCTAAATTCCAAGTCAATATTATGTCATTCCAATTCCCCCCCACTCCCCCAAAAAATGACATGTTATATTTCAGTTAAACAGAATTTCACAGATGAGAGAGAGAGAGAGAGAGAGAGAGAGAGAGAGAGAGAGAGAGAGAGAGAGAAACAGGGTTGGGGTGTTTTTTTTCTAAAGATTTCTTACGACGCAGAAGACCAATTAAGGGAATTGCCTGAATAATTCCAACGAGGTTTCGCATCATACAAAATGTGTTCTAATGCTAATTGCTATTCAGTGGAAGAATGGCCAGTTCCTTCCCATTCATGAGAATGGGGCTATTAACACACTGATTACAAAGTATTTAGTTTCTCCAGGTTTCGAATACTTTGTCTTCAATACTGGTCACATCACGGGATACAAACCACTGACATTTCGGCTCTTTTCGGACAAAGGAATGTTACAGTTTCTAGAAAGGAAAACCCGTCAACTTTTTCTTGATATGAGTGTTTAGCATTTAAAGCAATACAACCGACGTGGGATGGTATAAAGATGTTATAACGGCTCAGGGAAAATCTAGAATGAAGCATTTTTCAACCATCATATTTTTCTTGATGCGTCAAAGGAACTTTGATTTTTTTTTCTTAAAAATCTAAAATGTAAATAAATTGAAATTGTGGATTCAAGTTGTAATACTAGAAAGTAAAACAGAAAAATATTTTTTTTAAACAACCCCGTGTGTGCTACAAAAAACAATTTCCCTTTATGTAAATGGACATGTATGAATGTCATGCATTGTGCAAAGAACTGACTTGGACAGAGAAATTTGCCATGGCAACAGCAGCAGCAACACATGGCTCGGGGTAAGTTTTTCAGACATAAAAAAGTCTAAGAATGGACAAGGCTCAATCTGGAATAACAGACACACTGGGCTGTAAGGGGTTATTTACATCCATTTTTAAACAAGATTTTGCTTCCTACCATGGAGATTTTAATGGCAGTGTCCGGATCATAATTGGTCCCACAGTGGCGTTTTTTTCTTACATCGCGAGGCATGGATGACAGTTTTGGGTGTTCTGGTCTGGCAGCAGAAATACTAAGACCTACTACTATATTGGCTACTGTTTGCTTTTAAGGCACAAAAATAAATGAGGCCCTTGTAATCAAGACTGGCATTCATGGAGCTCCTTTGATAGGTTATTTTATGTGGAAACCCATTATTCAGAAAGCACCGAATTACGGGAAGGCCATCTCCCATAGATTCCATAGATTCCAGTCAAATAATTAAAATTTTTAAAAATGATTTCCTTTTTCTCTGTAATAATAAAACAGTAGCTTGTACTTGATCCCAACTAAGATATAATTAATCCTTATTGGAAGCTAAACAATCCTATTGAGGCAACTTCGGAAAACTAATCGCTCCATCCCGCCTGCGACTTCCATTCTAGCCAGCGGGAAAGCAGGGGAGGCAGTTCGGGGAGATTAGTCGCCCCAAAGAAGAGGAGATTTGTCTCCGGGCAACTAATCTCCCCAAATCTCAGCGTGTGTCTCTGCCCTAACAGGTCCTATTCCTATACTAAGGGGGTTATTTACTAAACTCCGAATGCAAAAATCACGAAAAAATGTGTGATTTTTTTTTTTATAAAATCGGACATCCAAGGATGGAAAAATCTGAATCTGAAAATCCGGCATCTCAGACCTGTCGAGGTTGCATATAAGTCAATGGGAGAACCCTCAATGATTTTTTGATGTGCGCTGGCTTTCGTGCAATACCGCCAAAGTTTTAGGGTGAAATTCTGAAAAAATAGTGAAATCGAAAATTTTTGGAGAATGTAATAATAAATAAACGTGAAAAACCCGAGCGGATTTCATCGGAGTTTGTAGCAGAAATTATTGAGAGTATTGAGAAAATGATTTGCACGTGTTTCAACCGGGGGAACCCTGTACTGGGCAGGTACTCACTACATCACATAAGGGGGTTACTTACTAAACCTCAAATCTTTCTGATCAAGTTTTTTGGGGCAAAAACTCTTTTTTGAGATTTATTATACTCCTATGCAGCAAAAGGCCAAGATCTGAAAATCCGCCATCTCAGACTTGAAAATGTATAAGTCAATGGGAGAGGCACCTATCCCATATTAAAGTTATTGTAGTCTACGCTGGGTTAGCCCAAAAATCCGAGATTATCGGGAGAAAATACTGAAAAAATTGTTCAATTCGGGTTTTCACAATTTTATTCAAGTTTTTTACCAATCCAAATAAATTGAGTTATTCTATTAATAAATAAAGCAAAATTAGTCATGGGAATTTGGTCAAGTTTTTTTTAATGGGATAATGAGATAAATTTGGATTTTAGTAAATAACCCCCTAAAAGTTAATTTGTAACTCCACCCTCATCTCAACATTCCGATAGCAATAACTGAGATGTATTAGATGTTCAGCTTATGCAGAGACAATGCTTGATCAACTGCAGCGCTTGGGACAATTGGGGGAGAGAGGTGGTTATTGTGAAATCTAAGGGGATTTTTTTTGTCTTTTAAACACACATTTGGTGACTTTAGAAATGAAAAATGGTCAAAAATGACAAAAATAAAAATGAGCATTCCTATTAGGGAAATCAAGATGTTTACACATTTGCTTATAATTATCAATGACTAATGATCTGGTAACTGCTGGTCTTTAATGCAATGATGTTGATTGTATCAGTAATATCCCTTTAATTAAGTGCATGCTGTACGCAGGATGAATGTGAATGTGGGGAAATCTGCCTGCCTTTTAGCATTAAAGAAAAAAAAAGCAACAACTTTACATGAACAGTTGAGAATGACATTTGAACTGGTGTGAAATTATTTTTAGTACATTATTATCACCAACATTTCAATTAGGGTCACAGCAAATTAAAGATTTTTCTAATTCTTTTAATTTAAAAAGAATATGTAAGAAATTGCCCTTTTACAGTTTTATTGTACTATTATATATACATATATATATATATATATATATATATATATATATATATATATATATATATATATATATATATATATATATATATATATATATATATATATATATATATATATATATTATTTGTAATTATGGATATGTTTAATATTCAGCCTTTTCCACGCAAAAAGTGAAGTGTGATATTTGATTTTTTTATTACAATTAAATAACAATTAAGGCCTTTGTTGAATAATTTTTCTGCACACCCAATTAGGTTTTGGTGTGTTATATAGAATATCATATCATTTGTTTTTTGCCACAAACAACCCTCAAATTGGGGTAAAAACTTGAATCCGAATTTTGTTAACTGTAAATATGACATTTTGGTGATTTACCGTCTAAATTTTAAATATGATTTAATTATGAAATATTTACCTGTGTCTCTTCTAGTCATTTTTTCAGGTTTTGACTGTATATGTTATTATTACATCTATTCTAAAGCATATAAAATGAATAGTTTGGACTAGCGATGCACCGAATCAACTATTTTGGATTCGGCCGAACCCTTGAATCCTTCACGAAGGATTCGACCGCATACTGAACCGAATCCGAACCCTAATTTGCATATGCAAATTAGGGGTGGGAAGGGGAAAACATTTTTTACTTCCTTGTTTTGTGACAAAAAGTCATGCGATTTCCCTCTCCGCCACTAATTTTCATATGCAAATTTGGATTCGGTCGGCCGAATCCTGCTGAAAAAGGCTGAATCCTGGCCGAATCCCGAACCGAATCCTGGATTTGGTTCATCCCTAGTTTGGACCCAGAATACTCATGTCAATGTTCTATGCCAAAGAAAATTCTGGGATTTTTCCAGCAGTCCTGTGGACTGCGATATATTGCATATTCTACATTGTTATATTACAGTAAATATTAATCCAATACTGTTCTATATAAATATATAGGTATGCAACCTGTTATGCAGAATGCTCAGGACCTGGAGTTTTCTGAATAACAGATCTTTCTGTAATTTGAATCTTCATACCTTAAAGGGAAACTAAAGTCTAAAATAGAATAAGGCTAGAAATGCTGTATTTTGTATACTAAACATAAACATGAACTTACTACACCACAAGCCTAATCCAACAAATGATTTATTCTTTCAAAGTTGGCCACAGGGGGTCACCATCTTGTAACTTTTTTAAATATCTTTGCAAGACTAAGACTGTGCACATGCTCAGTGTGGTCTGGGCTGCTTAGGGATCGTCATAAATTATCAAAACAGGGAAACAAACAAAGCTGCTTGAGTTCTGCATGGCTGGGAATTAAGGCGGGGGCTCCCCCTGCTGTTCATAAGTATGATTGTTTCCCTGCAGAGCAGTTAGGGACCGTCTGACAATTCCTATCCACAGCAGTAAATGAAGGGACAATTTCACTACATACAGTCAGGTTTCTTATAAAAATGGTACAGATTTTATAATTAAAGTATATTGGAGATAGGTTTCGTTTTCATTAAAGAAAGTAAAAATTTGATTTTATTTTTTTGCCTTTACATGCCCTTTAAGTCTACTAGAAAATCATGTAAACATGAAATAAACCCAATAGGCTGGTTTTGCTTCCAATAATGATTAATTATATCTTAGGTGGGATCAAGTACAAGCTACTGTTTTATTATTGCAGAGAAAAAGGAAATAATTAAAAAAAAATAGAATTGTTTGATTAAAAGGGTATTTATTTTTGTGTTATTTAAAGGTAGGCTTTGTATTTCAGTTATTTGATTTCCACCATCGGCTTCTGAATGATGCTGCAGCACTTTGTCTCCTGAAAGTATTCCGTTGCTTTCTCCTCCACTCTGAAAAATAGTACAGGATTTGTAGTCTGCAAACTCTTTATCCAGAAAGCTCTAAATTAAGGGAAGGCCATCTCCTATAGATTCCATTTTAATCTAATAATGCAATTTTTTTTTTAAAAAATTCCCTTTTCTCTGTAGTACTCAAACAATACAAGTATAGAATCCGTTATCTGAAAACCTGTTATTTAGAAAGCTCCAAAATATGGGAAGAATGTCTCCCATAGACTCCATTTTAATAAGATAATTCAAATTCTTTCACAATTATTTCCTTTTTCTCTGCAATAATAAAACAGTACCCTGTATGGATCCCAACTGAGATATAATTAATCCTTATTGGACGCAAAACAATGCTATTGAGCTTAATGCTTAAACGTTAAAGATATGGAGATCCAAATTACAGAAAGATCCCTTGTCTGGGAAACCCAGGTCTGAGCATTCTGTATAGAACACTCACAGCTGTATATTTAGACCATAAATATAAACATTTTATATTTTCTCTAAAAGTGTATTTTTGGTGTAATTTTCAACTTAAAATTGTAATTTCTAAGATAAAATGAAAACATTTAAATATTATGGGCCTGATTTCAGATTTTAGTTTTTATCACAACTTTTTTTTTTGTGGCAAAAATCACAAGATTGATATCGAGTGGCAACTTGCAATTTTTGAGAATTATTAAGGGGCATATTTATCAAAGGTCGAAGTTCGAAGTTAAAAAAAATTCGAACTTTGAATTCAAAAAGACCAACCAAATGGTGGTCAAAGTTTTTTAGGGTCGAAGTAGCGCTACTTTGAACCATACGATTCGAAGTAGCGTCCTTCGATCTACTTTGATTCTTAGGTTTTTGTACTTCGACCTTCGAACTCTCAAACTCCCCCAATTGCCTCCATGCAGGTTCTAGGAGGTCCCCCATAGGCTAAAACAGCACTTCGGCAGCTTTTAAGTGGCAAATGGTCGAAGTCAAAGTTTTAAAGAGACAGTACTTCAAAAAAATTCGACCTTCGAATTTTGAAGTTTTTTCAAATTCGAATCGAAGTTGGACTATTCCCTAGTGACCTAGTCGAAGTACACAAAAAATAGCTTGAAATTCGACGTTTTTCACATACGTGAAAACTCAAATAAAAAAAGGTCTCATCTAAAAGCTGGCCAAGTTATGTAGAAGTCAACAGGAGTTGTGTTTTAAAATGTTATGTTATATCTGAATTCGAGTTTTCGAGATTAATTAAATTTGTCATTGAAATTGAAAGGTACAATGTGATTTTACTGCATGAGTTTCTTTTTTACATTTTAGGCAGTCGTATTTTTTTTATATATAACTGGACATTCAAGATTTTCAAGTTTTTCCATTTGGATAAATCTGTCCCATACTGTCTATTAACCGTTGGCAATATAACTTTCGCAGAACTTTTAAGAGAACGATCAAACAGCCACTATTTTTTTTTTTAATTTACTTTCGTGGCTAAAAAAACACAACAAAATGATCAATAAAGCAGGAGTAATATTGCCAGAAAATGTCACCTTTGTGCTTGAAAAAGTTTAAGTTACCTTCCTTTTTCTTGCACATCGGCTTTCATGTACGGATCCACCGAATCCACTATTTTGGATTCGGCCGAACCCCCGAATCCTTTGCGAAAGATTTGGCCGTATCCGAACCCGAATCTTAATTTGCATGCAAATTAGGGGTGGGAAGGGATAAACATTTTTTACTTCCTTGTTTTGTAAAAAAAAAGTCATGTGATTTCCCTCCCACCCCCTAGGAGGATTCGGCTGATAACGAACCCTGCTGAAAAAGGCCGAATCCCAAACCGAATCCTGGATTCATTGCATCCCTACTTTAATGCTTTATGACTAAGATCCCAGCTATATTTGCAACTGAGCATTCAGACCACAATGGTCTGACATTCTACCTGAAATCAATAAGTCTGTAGAATAAATGAAATGAAAAAGTGAAAAAATGAAAAAGTTAATTGTGAGCAAACTTATTATATTCACTAACAGAAATACTTGCAACATGGAAATGTGGGGATAGTATCATAAATTGGGAGGCCCATTTATTAAAGGTAGCATTTTAGTGGTACAGGTGTGGGATCCGTTATTCGGAAACCCGTTATCCAGACTGCTCTGAATTATTGAAAAGACGTCTCCCATAGACTCCATTTGATTCAAGGGATCCAAATTTTTAAAAATGATTTCCTTTTTCTTTGTAATAATAAAACAGTAGCTTGTACTTGATCCCAATGAGTTATAATTAATCCTTATACTGGCCACTTTCACCAACAATCACTAATAAAGTCCGGCCATATTTAATATCTACCAGCCATATTTAAATTGACGTAAAAGTAAGTTTGTTAACAAAGTGTCACTAGGAAGAAAGTAACACTAGAGAAAATTTGCTTCGAAATGTCCGTGCTGACGAATTTTCACTGGCGAAACTTCGCATTTTTGCATTAGGAAACATCACTGCCTACTGACATTATGGAGCAGATTTATTAAGGGCTGAAGAGAAAATTCGAATTCTCAAATTTTTATTTTGGTCAAAACTCTCAAATTCGAATTGTTAATTATCCAAACTCGATTCGAATTCAAATTCGTATTTCTAGATTTATCATACTCTGGCCCTTTAAGAACTCAAATCCAACCTAAAACCCACCGAATTACTGTATAAGTCAATGGGAGATGTCCAGGGATCAATTTGGTGATGTTTGCAGCCTTCCTGACGTTCAAGTTTTTTTTTCAAGTTTTTATAATTTGAATCAAGTTTTTATAATTCGAATCGAATTCGATTCGAGCTTTCGGGTTGATTCCATTCGTCCGACTTTAATAAAATTTGATTGTAATCATAAATTTCTTTTGGTCGAATTTCGAATTTATGGGAGTTCAAAACAAATCAAATGAATTCGAAATTCAACCCTTGATAAATGTGCCACCCTGGATTGGCTGTAAGGTGAAAAATGTTTATACAGTTTTAGGATCCTTCATCTGGAAACCCATTATCAACAAGGTTCCGGATTACGGAAGGCTGTCTCCCATAGACTCCATTGTAATAAAATAATTCATACTGTATTTTTAAAATTGATTTCCTTTTTCTCTGTAATACTAAAAAAGTACCTTGTACTTAATCCCAATTTAGATATAATTAATCCTTATTGGAGGCAAAATAATCCTACTGGGTTTAATCAATGTTTAAATGATTTTTCATAAACGAAATATGGATATATCTAAATTACAGAAAGAGATGTTATCCGGAAAACCGTATGTCATGAACATTCTGGATAACAGGTTCCATACCTGTATATTGGCAAAGGGTCCTCCTTCTCCTCAATTTTTAACTTTAAATTCACTAGAATACAATCTACTATCTCAACCCACGTTCGTTGTCTTTTCAATAAAAACATTGATCGTCAATGAAACCCATTGTGACGTCATTGTTCATATTAGTCCCTTTCTGTTTGCAATCAAATGAACCCTTACAGAACAAGGTCTCTACCTGTATTTGACGAATAAATAGTCTTTTTTATTGTCTGTTTTTTTTTAAAGGTTTCTGGCAGTGAATCTGGTACAAAGATTGGCGATTGTGCTGTGTGTATCCGAGTGTATTTTTGTGCAAATGCCGATCAGCTGCTTTCTCTCCCACCCTGCCTGCTTGGCTTTCCTTAGCTTCCTGGGTGGTGAAGAAGCTGCGATGTCTTGAATACCAATAGTGAAGCTGAACATATGTGAACCTTTCCTAATCCTGCTAATCTTTCTTCAAAAACCTTTCTGAAAGTGTAGGCAACATCCAGATTTAAGGGGGGGGGAAGCTACTGAGCATTTTAATGACAAGTTTCATCTTAGCGAGAAAAGGGTATGGAAGCTGCCACAGCTGGAGCGAGAGCTTATGAACTACAGCAGGTAGGAATAACAGCTATATTACCTCATGTAATCTCCACCATTCAGGGTCAGATTATGCCTGAATACAAGACGAAATAGACTTCTTTCTTAAACAGGGATCTTTGTTCCTGCAACGACTATTAGGCAGTAATTAGTTGTGACATACAATTATACGTTGCACAATGGTATTGTGGCCCCACATCGCCTTTGAAACTGATTAGAGAAGAAATAGAAGCCTTTTTTTGTTTTTTATTAATGTTATCATGTTGGGATTTTTAGATTGAGATCCTAATGGCATCCCAACAGTGTTAAATATGGAGTATTCACATCAGAATATTTCATTTGTACAGTCTCCTGGCGGCTCTCTAAGCATCGCTGGTGAGATAGAAACTTTCTTTTTTTTTGATCTCATTAGCTGCTATATTGTTCTGCCGTCTTTATCCCGTGTGGGGACTGTAGAGCTTCAAGAATAACTGGAAGCCTTAAGGGAAAATGAGAGCTAATGAAATCATTCAGCTCTGGTCAAAGACTGCATATGTCCATCAGGCAATGAACAGGCCAGTAGTGATACAAACACAGCCACACGGCATATGGCTGCATCCCAACAATAGCCCGTAACCTGTTCAGTGCCGGGCGGGCCTGCAGTGCATTGCAAGATTATTCAGTGGTCTTTAGTAGTGATAAGTCTAAAGCAACAGACCTGGTTAAGTAATCTTAAAGCTTCACCACTCATCCAAGTCTAGTTGCTCTAGACCAGGCACCCCCAGACTTTTTTTTTCTCCTGTGAGCCACATTCAAATATAAAAGAAAGTTGGAGACAGTGTCGGACTGGGACACCAGGGACCCACCAAAAAACCTTAGACCAGGGACCCACTCTACTACTCAGTACTATTATTCTTCCTCTCCTCTATCAACCTCTATTCTCCTAGTCTTCTTTACATACTATAATCTATTATTCCATCTATTTAGCCTCTTTGTAGAGATAGGGAATAGCCATGAAATAGGCCAAATGTTTAGCAGCAGGCGGGCCCACTGACAGCTGGGCCCACCGGGAGTTTTCCTGGTATACCTGTGGACAAGTCCGACACTGGTTGGAGAGCAACATAAGCATACAAAAGGTTCCTGGGGCTGCCAAATTTGGGTTCTGACTTGCTATTGGTAGTACCTATGAAGACTTGCAGCCTATAGGAGGCTCTGTTTGGCAGTACACAGGGGTTTTAGGCAACTAAAGTTTGCCTTCAAGCCAGGAATTCAAAAGAATCACCTACTTTGAGGCCACTGGAACATGTTGCTGGTGAGCCACTGGTTGGGAATCACTGCTCTAGACGGTAGTCTAGATTTTATCCGGATTTTCATGATTTTCACAATTTTTTTGGAATTTTCTCCTGAAAACCACGAAAACTTCGGGTATTGCACGCAACCCAACGCACATCAAAAAATCATTGTATGCAACCTTGACAGGTCTGAAACGCCTTTTTCATTCTCGGGGTTTAATAAATTCTTAAAAGTCTGGTTTTATAAAAAAAAAATCATGAATTTTTCGTGATTTTTGAATTTGGAGTTTAGTAAATAATGCACTTAATGTAATCCCAATTTGTATATTAAAAAGCTGGGGATAAACAAGCAAATTCATTTTACACCTTCTCTCTATTCTGGTTTGCTTCGCTGTAAAGTCAAATGGCAACTAGGTTTTAATTTGTTTAGTCCAAAGCCATAAATTCCAGATAAGTCTGAATTGTGTATTTGGGGAATTCATTTGGCTACAGTAACTGACACTGACCCTTTTTAGGCATCGGACACACTCTAATTTGTGAAGAAATGTTCTGCTGCCTCTTTGATTCAAAACTAATTTGAGCATAATTCTTCATAAAACACACAAATCAAGCAAATTGAAATTCATAAAAGTGATTATTATGTACTTGTAGTGACTTATTCTCCAGCCAAATAGCGGCGTTAACTAAATGCAATACTTTTACTGAAAAGTTTATCTTGATAATCAAAAGAAGGTTTTGCTTTCCTATCCAAATTGTGTATTTTATCCTGTCAAGAGGCAAAATTATATCAATGTTGACATGTGTAACAATGTTGGAATTCTGGGCCAAAACAATGCACAGCGATTAATTTGCTCAAAATTGCACTTTTCTCATTATTCAATAAAAGACTCAAGGGCTTATTTTTTGCAAGTCAAAAATAAGCTCTTGAGTGTTTTATTGAATAATTGGATTTAGTAACCCACAGCAACCCATCAGATCTTTGATTTCAAAACTGGTGACCAGTAAATGCTGATTGGTTGCTATGGGTTACTAGACCTGAAGCAAATTTTGCAAATTTGTGAGATTGCCCGAATTCCCAGTAAGATGAATGGGTTTTCTGAAAATGATCTGCATAAGATGTTACTGCACTATAAAAAAATAAAAAATCAAGGCCACTTGAAAAGTTGCTTTTTTATTGAAAAAAAAGTAGAAGATATAAGACAAATGGAAGAAATTACTCATATAATACACACTAAAAGTGGTTAATATTGGGAAATATGGTGCCCTTGGATAAATTATATGGAGCATTACCGTATATACTCGAGTATAAGCCGTCCCGAGTATAAGCCGAGGTACCTAATTTTACCTCTAAAAACTGGGAAAGCTTATTGACTTGAGTATAAGCCTAGGGTGAGAAATGCAGCAGCTTCTGGTAGGTTTCTACTCCCATTGGACGTGCCGGCGTCTCGTTTTTGGATGCCGACAACCATTCTTGGAAGCCGGCGAATATTCTTGGAGACTATTCTTGGACGCCGGCAACTATTCTTAGACGCTGGCGACCGTTTTTGTGCTTGACCCGAGTATAAGCCGAGGTAGAGTTTTTCAGCATATTTTGGGGGCTGAAAAACTTGGCTCATACTCGAGTATATACGGTAGCTAGATTAAAACATTGTATGATTATCATTTGTTTAAATTCATGTATCTTGGTAAAGTAAATGATGGTGTCATTTGAGGTGCGACCTGTTGTTCTAACTTGCTGTTTAGTTGAATGGAGATTTTAACTGGATTCTTAATATGTGCCCCCTTATTTCCTTTTTTTTCTCTTTTTTCCTTTTTTTCCTTCTGTATCCATCTTTCTTATGAAAATGTAAAATAAAGAATTCATAAAAAAGGAAAGTTGCTTTTTAACATACTAAAAGTTAAAATACAGATGAACCACCCATTTAAATGATACATTTTAAGGCTTTTTTTGTCTTAAAGCAAAGTTTCATATTCTTCCTTTTGGCTTTTTGGGAGTGTTACCCCCATTTGAAAATGGAAACTCAGGTTTTAAATGTTGTCAATGCCTTCTTCATAGTATGTAGTGCTAACGTTTGAGCTGTCTCTGAGAAGTATCTTGCCCATCGGGCATAGGCAGGGAATAATAGAGATGTAGACATGCTGAGCCTCCCCAAAAAAAGACAAACTGATTGTTGTATATTCATATATAAGTTCTTCAATGGAAAGCCCTCTATTGGTCACCTCCCCAAACAAAAATGTCACTCTCCTCATATATTGGCTATATGAAAAGAAAAAGAATAGCACAGAATATATTTGAGATGATACAGACATTTTAAAAGCACAACAGAATTTTTTGGAGTCCCGTGATATTAAATTTTGAGATTGTGCTTTCCCATGCACATCAAGTGCACATAACTAAACCCTTTAATATACTGTAAGTTCTAGTCCGGTTATACAAGGGGAGGATATTCTTACTGAATATGTCAGGGAAATCCTTACAACACGAGCATTGATTGAAAGAGGTTAATGTCAATCCTATCATCTCAATCCATCCTGTTCCATCCACAAGTAAATAATGAGGTTTATACACACCCTGTGCCCCTGAAAGGACCAATTACGAGAGGGATCAGGATGCGAAATAGAAGGGAAGGTTTATTAAGCTTGCAGGAGTACTAGGGCTTGATCCTGCACTTTCTGCCTTCCCTGGTCAATGGCTATTAACACTTTCTGTGCCAACAGGGTCAGATATTCATTGATTTGCTTTGCACTGAGTGGCCGATCCGCTTAACAGCACAGACTGACAATGGACGGGGCTCTCATTCTTCTTGTATTTACTTAGTGATCTTCTCAAGTGTCAGGTGAATGTTTTGGTATGTAAATAGTTTACTTAGAACTTGTTGAGGAGCAAAGCTATCAATCAACGTTGTACATCTTGGAATGAAATACTTATTGGCAGGTGCCAGAGGATCTACTACTTCTTTCCCTTGTCCCACATACTTTGCTTCTCACTTCTCTGTTGTCAGGGACAGCTTTGAGCCTTGGCAGAGTGAGCATTCATTGTGGTCCCCAAACTCCTTAGGGTTCCTTTGGCCTAAACCCCCCTGCTAAAAACACTGTTCTAACATTTTCTCACTAACCTAGAAAGCTGTTGGGGGTACTGGGATTTGCAGTTCTACCACAGCTGAACTGGATTAGCCCTGCCTTATTAAAAAAGATGAGAATACCACAGTCAGATTGTCAGCTTAGTGTGTGAGTAGAAAAGTTATCATCACGGCAAAAAAAAAAATCAATTTAGTTGCTATAGTACAATTTCGAATTGCCATGTACAACTTCAAGAGGTCGTTCACCTTCAAATTAACTTTTAGTATGATGTAGAGAGGGATATTCTGAGCCAATTTGCAATTGGTTTTCATTTTTTATTATTTGTGGTTTTTGAGTTATTTCGTTTTTTATTCAGCAGCTCTCCAGTTTGCAATTTCAGCAATCTGGTTGCTAGGGTCCAAATGACCATTGAAACCATGCCCTGATTTGAATAAGAGACTGGAATATGAATAGGAGAGGCCTGAATAGACAGATGAGCAATAAAAAGTAGCAATAGCAAAACATTTGTAGCCTTACAGAGCATTTGTTTTTTTAGATGGGATCAGTGACCCGCGTTTGAAAGCTGGAAAGAGTCAGAAAAATTATATAAAAAAAGAAAAAGAAAAAATGAAGGCCAGTTGAAAAGTTGCTTAGAATTAGCCATTCTATAACATACTAAAAGTTAACGTAAAGGTGAACCACCCCTTTAAGAACATACTGCAATGCCTTCTGGGATCCTTGTGATATAATGTATAGTGCATGGCTGGGAATAGTATGCTGATTTTTTTTATGAACCCAACTTGGAAAATTAGCCATTAACATTATCACCTTTACTTCACTTTTGTTTTTATTTTTAATTTCATAAGCAACTTTGTAACTATAGATAGACTATATATAATTTTACATGCTTTCATTGCTTCAATGAATTCCAGATAATAAAACTAACAATTGCAACGCCTGGGAATTTAGAGCAATATTAATCTGACTTCTTTAAGATCAAAGGTGAAGGTCGATGGTAAGGAAAGACACTTCCAGCTCTATAGAACAAGCTCAAACGAGGTATTGGGATTGAGTCGGGGGGCTAAGGAATCATTAGAGATATATCTGTGTTTACAAGTATGCCTTTCAGGATAATCTCCGCCTGGGTCACGCCGGGTGCTGTCACAGCCACCCATAGCTCTTCACCAGACGCAGCAACATAATGTCCCCATCTTCAAAACAGATAAAGGAGAGAAGCTTTTGGCAAGGCCCATTTAATTGGGAAACAGCACAGAAGTGACAGTTGTGTAGTTGGTGTGATTATCAGCAACAGAGGAGAGCCATTAAGATTACTGAGAGTGTCATCTTCGCAGCACAAATATTTTCCCTCTCCATAATACCCTCTCGAGGGGACCTGAAGTGTCGACGTATTGTCACATGCTCTCCCCAATCACTTTTACTACTGCTTTGCTCATGGACAGAAGAGAAAGTGTAGCCTGAGAGATGCCAGCACTTACAATCTATTGTGCTCCAGCCTTTGCACAAAGACATCCACAAGCCTTTCTCAACACATCTCTTAAGCTCTGTCAATATCTTACAAGGGCCATGCAATAAAATTCAAAGTTGATCCAGAAACCTCCAAGAAGTGTTTTCCTGGATATGAAAGA
Organism: Xenopus laevis; assembly: GCF_017654675.1. Classification (NCBI taxonomy): domain Eukaryota; kingdom Metazoa; phylum Chordata; class Amphibia; order Anura; family Pipidae; genus Xenopus; species Xenopus laevis. The sequence goes on from NC_054373.1 coordinate 14,386,949, forward strand.
TTTCTAGATTAACTCATTTGGTTTCCATTCTTTCCTCCCCGTCCCCCTTTTTGTTTAACTCCCCGAGGAACAGAAGATGGGTTTGTAGGCCTGAATTGGGGGGATTGTTTCACATCATCAGCCTATTCATGCCTTCCCCTCCCCTGTTGTAAAACACAGGGAAACACTGGCGGTATTGTACTCCAGCACTATACCACCCAGATTTTACCTCGAAGCTCAACGATCCCGGGTTTTGTTCCCAGTCAAAAGAAAGCATTTGCTCAGGGGAGGGAAGGGGTGTTCCGATTGCTTCCACTAACTTGGAGGTTAAAGGAAAGATTGATGGGAGAAAGTTCACCTAGAAAACCAGGATAAATTTCTTGTCGGCCAAGGCCAGTGGTTCCATTGTACTGGAGCCATGTTTTTTGTTAATTATCTCTCACTCTCTCCTTTTATCGGGGGAATCTGGCAGAAAAGCTCATAGAATGGAACAGGATATAGAGGTCAGAGGATCCCCAATGGCCACCTAGGTGTTCTGTATAGAATGAGTGGGTGAAGCATAGGAGAAGTTCAGCTCGCTAGGCCGCAGAGGCTTGGTTCTAATAGAATAGTGGCTATAACGTATAGCTGAAATTGTCAGTCTGAGTGGGAGGGAGGGAAAGAAAATGGCAACTCCTGTAACAGGGCAGGTCTTTTGAAATGAGCCTAATGTTTTGTTAAAGGAAAACTATACCCCCCAAATAATGTAGGTCTCTATAAAAAGATATTGCATAAAACAGCTCATATGTAAAACCCTGCTTCATGTAAATAAACCAGTTTCATAATAATATACTTTCTAGTAGTATGTGCCATTGGGTAATCATAAATAGAAAATTGCCATTTTAAAAAATAAGGGCCGCCCCCTGGGATCGTAGGATTCACTGTACTCACAAACATACCTACAAACCATACATGTTAGGTCACATGAGCCAATTAACAGACTTTAATTGGCTCATGTGTCTTTTTGGTCTTTTGCTTCCCACTTCTTCCTGTTACAGTTAGAGTTGAAGTATTTCTGGTCAGGTGATCTCTGAGGCAGCACAGAGACCATCACGAAATGGTGGCTCAAGGCAAGAGATGTAAAAGGGCAATATTTACTTAAATATATATTCCAGTTTGATAAGATTCTTTAATATGCTACTTAATATGATATGAACTATTTGTTGCTTAAGTGTTCATTTTGGGGGTATAGTTTTCCTTTAAGAGAATAAAACAAACGGTGTCTCAGGCTTAGGCCTAGATCACTAGTAGTAAAGACAATAGGGCTAATATACAAATGCAAGTGCAGTCTGTAGAGTGCACTCATTCACACAGGCCTCCATGTTTATTTAACCAGAATGCAGCTTTCCCCCATAATTCCAGTGTACAAGAAGGAGATTTATCTGTAATTGTGCCTGTTACTTTATAATACACCGAGCTGGGATTGCATCATTTCCTGTCCAAAATAGTGTTTGCGGCGCCTATTGTTGCACCCTGCACAGGAAACCCTGCAATAACTGCCAGCTTGAAGGTGGAGGTAACATAGGGTTGCCAGCTATTGCTTGTGGTGGAAATGGACAGCGACGTCAGTGGGTGTGACCAATGAAACTGAGGGGCTGGGGCAGTAATGTCAGGGGGCAGGGTGATGATATTTAGGGATAGGGCTAAGATGTAAGTGTGCAGGACTATTACATTTTTAGTCAGGGATTGTCAAATTCCGAGCCTCCTATCAGACGAGTTTTGTCCATGTAGGGGATATGTAATAAAAGGCACTAAGTTTGTCCAGGGGCAGTAACCCATAGCAACCAATCAGCAGGTAGCATTTACTGATCAAGTGTTTAAAAGAAAACATCCCATTGGTTGCTATGGGTTACTACTTTTAGTGCCTTTTATTACATATAGGAGAAAGAGATGTAAGCCACGTATAGCAGTGGAACAGTTGAAGGAGAGGCGGCATGACCCGGGCCCAACCCTCAGAAGGAGCCAAATAGGTTCAAGGTTAATCAGGGGGCCAGGGTCCATCCTGCGCATTTTGCCGGTTGAGACGGGCTTTGTTTTGCCGCCCCCCCTCCCCACGGCACTCACTTTTCCAGACCGGTGTAGGGGGGGTCCACGTTGCTAGTGCAGAGCTCACAGTTGCGCGGTCTGCACTAGAAGAGCCGAATCTCCGGGTTGAAAACCAGGGTGGCGCCACCGCCTAAGGCCAGTGCCTCAACTCGCCACATTGGCGGAGCACCTCTGTAGGGGGCTATAGTCAAAATGGGTGGAGTGGGGCCAGCTTAGGCTGAGGTTAGGTCAAGAAGGAGCCACCATTTTGTGAAAGGCAGCGGATAGGAAAGTTCCCCACCCGCCCTACCTAGTTTGGGGTGTGGGGTTAGGTTTTTCTGGTGGAATGGAGAGCTGGGGCACACAAGTTCTTAGCTGCCAGTTAAAGTGGGATTAGGTAAATTTTAGGATTTTGCATTTAAGGGGGTAATTGTCACAGCTAATGGTGGCCCATGTCAGTCTGCCGGGGGAAAGTTGTTCTGTAGATATTGGTCTTGTGGGATGGTTTAACCCCTAAGGTGGGTAGCCATTGTGTGTGGACAGAGTCTCGGAACATAGTCAGAAAAGGCTTGATGAGTCAAGGTTGTGGGAGTCTCCTCTGAGCTCGGTATTTAGGCAACTGGAGGATATTGGATACAAGTTATGGAAGGGCAGACTGACAGGAGCTTTAGTTATTTGTACTGCTCAATGTATGGTATTGGAGTTGCAAAGATATATGTTCTATTATTGCCTATTTTGATACATTGTTAATTGATGGTTTTGTACTGTTTGTAATTTTTCAATAAAGCTGTGGCCACGATAATCCAACATGATATTGTCACGCAATTTAATTGGGCAGTCAGGTTAGAGTGAGATTGCAGAAAGTGGTACCTGGGTCATGCAAAATAGCAGTTCTGAACCAGACTGCCAAAGTTAAAGCTGGAATGTCAGTTTTAAAACAAGAAATGTGTCATCCACACTATAACTTCAGGTTTTTCTTTTTGGTATGATTCAGAACAAGAGAGGGTTGGACACACTGATGCTTAGCACAACTATAGGGAAGCACAATGAGGCCCACACTCCCTTCCCAGAGACTATTATCTCACTGTTACTATAGACACCATCTCTCCCTACTATACCTGCTATCCCACAGTCACACTCCCTTCCCAGAGACTATTATCTCACTGTTACTATAGACACCATCTCTCCCTACTATACCTGCTATCCCACAGTCACACTCCCTTCCCAGAGACTATTATCCACTGTTACTATAGGCATCATCTCTCCGTACTATACCTGCTATCCCACAGTCACACTCCCTTCCCAGAGACTATTATCTCACTGTTACTATAGACACCATCTCTCCCTACTATACCTGCTATCCCACAGTCACACTCCCTTCCCAGAGACTATTATCCCACTGTTACTATAGGCACCATCTCTCCCTACTATACCTGCTATCCCACAGTCACACTCCCTTCCCAGAGACTATTATCCCACTGTTACTATAGGCACCATCTCTCCCTACTATACCTGCTATCCCACAGTCACACTCCCTTCCCAGAGACTATTATCCACTGTTACTATAGACACCATCTCTCCCTACAATACCTGCTATCCCACAGTCACACTCCCTTCCCAGAGACTATTATCCACTGTTACTATAGACACCATCTCTCCCTACTATACCTGCTATCCCACAGTCACACTCCCTTCCCAGAGACTATTATCTCACTGTTACTATAGACACCATCTCTCCCTACTATACCTGCTTTCCACAGTCACACTCCCTTCCCAGAGACTATTATCCCACTGTTACTATAGGCACCATCTCTCTCCCTACTATACCTGCTATCCCACAGTCACACTCCCTTCCCAGAGACTATTATCCACTGTTACTATAGGCACCATCTCTCCCTACTATACCTGCTATCCCACAGTCACACTCCCTTCCCAGAGACTATTATCTCACTGTTACTATAGACACCATCTCTCCCTACTATACCTGCTATCCCACAGTCACACTCCCTTCCCAGAGACTATTATCCCACTGTTACTATAGGCACCATCTCTCCCTACTATACCTGCTATCCCACAGTCACACTCCCTTCCCAGAGACTATTATACACTGTTACTATAGACACCATCTCTCCCTACTATACCTGCTATCCCACAGTCACACTCCCTTCCCAGAGACTATTATCCCACTGTTACTATAGGCACCATCTCTCCCTACTATACCTGCTATCCCACAGTCACACTCCCTTCCCAGAGACTATTATCCCACTGTTACTATAGGCACCATCTCTCCCTACTATACCTGCTATCCCACAGTCACACTCCCTTCCCAGAGACTATTAACCCACTATTACTATAGGCACCATCTCTCCCTACTATACCTGCTGTCCCACAGTCACACTCCCTTCCCAGAGACTATTATCCCACTGTTACTATAGGCACCATCTCTCCCTACTATACCTGCTGTCCCACAGTCACACTCCCTTCCCAGAGACTATTATCCACTGTTACTATAGACACCATCTCTCCCTACTATACCTGCTATCCCACAGTCACACTCCCTTCCCAGAGACTATTATCCCACTGTTACTATAGGCACCATCTCTCCCTACTATACCTGCTATCCCATAGTCACACTCCCTTCCCAGAGACTATTATCCCACTGTTACTATAGGCACCATCTCTCCCTACTATACCTGCTATCCCACAGTCATACTCCCTTCCCAGAGACTATTATCCCACTGTTACTATAGGCACCATCTCTCCCTACTATACCTGCTATCCCACAGTCATACTCCCTTCCCAGAGACTATTATCCCACTGTTACTATAGGCACCATCTCTCCCTACTATACCTGCTATCCCACAGTCATACTCCCTTCCCAGAGACTATTATCCCACTGTTACTATAGACACCATCTCTCCCTACTATACCTGCTATCCCACAGTCACACTCCCTTCCCAGAGACTATTATCCCACTGTTACTATAGGCACCATCTCTCCCTACTATCCCTGCTATCCCACAGTCACACTCCCTTCCCAGAGACTATTAACCCACTGTTACTATAGGCACCATCTCTCACTACTATACCTGCTATCCCACAGTCACACTCCCTTCCCAGAGACTATTATCCCACTGTTACTATAGGCACCATCTCTCCCTACTATACCTGCTATCCCATAGTCACACTCCCTTCCCAGAGACTATTATCCCACTGTTACTATAGGCACCATCTCTCCCTACTATACCTGCTATCCCACAGTCATACTCCCTTCCCAGAGACTATTATCCCACTGTTACTATAGGCACCATCTCTCCCTACTATACCTGCTATCCCACAGTCATACTCCCTTCCCAGAGACTATTATCCCACTGTTACTATAGGCACCATCTCTCCCTACTATACCTGCTATCCCACAGTCATACTCCCTTCCCAGAGACTATTATCCCACTGTTACTATAGACACCATCTCTCCCTACTATACCTGCTATCCCACAGTCACACTCCCTTCCCAGAGACTATTATCCCACTGTTACTATAGGCACCATCTCTCCCTACTATCCCTGCTATCCCACAGTCACACTCCCTTCCCAGAGACTATTAACCCACTGTTACTATAGGCACCATCTCTCCCTACTATACCTGCTGTCCCACAGTCACACTCCCTTCCCAGAGACTATTATCCCACTGTTACTATAGACACCATCTCTCCCTACTATACCTGCTATCCCACAGTCACACTCCCTTCCCAGAGACTATTATCCCACTGTTACTATAGGCACCATCTCTCCCTACTATCCCTGCTATCCCACAGTCACACTCCCTTCCCAGAGACTATTAACCCACTGTTACTATAGGCACCATCTCTCCCTACTATACCTGCTATCCCACAGTCATACTCCCTTCCCAGAGACTATTATCCCACTGTTACTATAGGCACCATCTCTCCCTACTATACCTGCTATCCCACAGTCACACTCCCTTCCCAGAGACTATTATCCCACTGTTACTATAGGCACCATCTCTCCCTACTATCCCTGCTATCCCACAGTCACACTCCCTTCCCAGAGACTATTAACCCACTGTTACTATAGGCACCATCTCTCCCTACTATACCTGCTATCCCACAGTCATACTCCCTTCCCAGAGACTATTATCCCACTGTTACTATAGGCACCATCTCTCCCTACTATACCTGCTATCCCACAGTCACACTCCCTTCCCAGAGACTATTAACCCACTGTTACTATAGGCACCATCTCTCACTACTATACCTGCTATCCCACAGTCACACTCCCTTCCCAGAGACTATTATCCCACTGTTACTATAGGCACCATCTCTCCCTACTATACCTGCTATCCCATAGTCACACTCTCTTCCCAGAGACTATTATCCCACTGTTACTATAGGCACCATCTCTCCCTACTATACCTGCTATCCCACAGTCATACTCCCTTCCCAGAGACTATTATCCCACTGTTACTATAGGCACCATCTCTCCCTACTATACCTGCTATCCCACAGTCATACTCCCTTCCCAGAGACTATTATCCCACTGTTACTATAGGCACCATCTCTCCCTACTATACCTGCTATCCCACAGTCATACTCCCTTCCCAGAGACTATTATCCCACTGTTACTATAGACACCATCTCTCCCTACTATACCTGCTATCCCACAGTCACACTCCCTTCCCAGAGACTATTATCCCACTGTTACTATAGGCACCATCTCTCCCTACTATCCCTGCTATCCCACAGTCACACTCCCTTCCCAGAGACTATTAACCCACTGTTACTATAGGCACCATCTCTCCCTACTATACCTGCTGTCCCACAGTCACACTCCCTTCCCAGAGACTATTATCCCACTGTTACTATAGACACCATCTCTCCCTACTATACCTGCTATCCCACAGTCACACTCCCTTCCCAGAGACTATTATCCCACTGTTACTATAGGCACCATCTCTCCCTACTATCCCTGCTATCCCACAGTCACACTCCCTTCCCAGAGACTATTAACCCACTGTTACTATAGGCACCATCTCTCCCTACTATACCTGCTATCCCACAGTCATACTCCCTTCCCAGAGACTATTATCCCACTGTTACTATAGGCACCATCTCTCCCTACTATACCTGCTATCCCACAGTCACACTCCCTTCCCAGAGACTATTAACCCACTGTTACTATAGGCACCATCTCTCACTACTATACCTGCTATCCCACATCCACAGTCTATTTCAAGAAGCTATTATTCCTTCTGCTACACTCTGTGCTTCCGTGCTATAATCCCACTCTTAATAAAAACACAGGTGCACTGCTGTCATAAATTCAGAGCAACATCACTGGTGACCCATTATTTACATATCATTACATGTCATACATAAAATCATTGCTATGTTTTGAATGTATTTTGAATGTATTTTTACTATTGTTCAGGAGAAACGCTAATGTGTGTGGAAATAATTCATCATAAATAATATTATGTCAAACTGCAAGGACCCAGTTCTTAAAGGAGTGCCAGGCTTATTCTGCGCGAGCCTATTTTGGATTTCCCAGTGTGGATTGCTAAGAAAAGGGCTAGTGGCCAACATTCTAATGAACCGCAACTGAATGTGGAAATGAATATCGGCTTTCCGTTGCATTGGCAGTCGCTGGCAGTGAGACATTACAAGACAGGCTGTTTTGTCTTTATGTTAACAGCTCATCATGCCATGACAGTGTATAATGGAAAGTGGCTTTTTTGTTGGTAAAATAATCAAGCAACAAATTATTTAATGAGCACATATGCCAGTTCTCTCAAGCACCGTGCTAATTAAACTAATTGCATGGCAGATTTCATTTAATGCCACTACAATACAATCCCTTCATATTTACATACCTCACTATCATGCAACAATGTTCAGGTTTCCTGTATTTCTACAAAAAAAACTCAGAGGGTCTTTCTATATCACACTGTAGGGGACTGTGTAATCACAAACCAACTGTAATCAAATATGATAGCTTGGAGTGACAGGGCTTTAACACATTTGGACCTGTCTCTTCTGAATTATAAGATTACACAATATGGCTATATGGCACCCATGGCTATTATAGACACATATATACATATATATAGATAGTACAGGTTTACCGTTTACACTGTAAGCTCTCCACTACAAGGACAGGGACCACTTTTGTTCTATGTCTCTGTTAGGGGCAAATTCACTAAGCGCCGAAGCGCCGAACGCTAGCGTTAAAACGAATGCTGGCGTAGTTTCGCTAGTGTTACTTCGCACCCTTACGCCAGGCGAATTTTCGCTAGTGACGTAAGTACGCAAATTCACTAACGCGCGCAGTGTACTGAACGCTACCTTTTACGCTAGACTTCCTTCGCCACCTCAGACCTGGCGAAGCGCAATAGAGTAGATAGGGATTGTTTCAAAAAAAGTCAATATTTTTTCTAAGTCCCAAAAAACGCTGGCGTGTTTTCTACATTATGGGTGATAGGCTGAAAAAGATCGAAATTTTTTTTGGGGCTCCCCTCCTTCCCCCCTACATTTCCTGACTCATGGCAACTTACCTAGACAGTGGGCACATGTGTAGGGCAAAATAAAAATTTTATTTGATGATTTGAAGGTTTTCTTGGCATTTGTAGTGCTGATACGTATTCCTCCATTGAAATTTGAATTTGCGCCGTATGCAAATTAGCCTTCGCTAGCGTAACTTCGCTTTACATAGCGAATCAACGCTAGCGCAACTTCGCAACCTTACGCTACCCCTGAGCGCAACTTCGGATTTTAGTGAATTTGCGGAGCGCTGGCGAAACTACGCCTGGCGAAGTGCGGCAAAGTGCGGCGAAGTTGCGCCTGGCGCAACTTTGCATCTTAGTGAATTTGCCCCCTAATCTTTGTACAATGTTGTTTATTTATATTAATGTATTAATGTATTATAATCCCTGTTCGTACTTTTACTTTTCTATATTGTAAAATGGTACAGCACTGTGTACCTTACTGGCGATATATATATCTATATATATATATATATATCTATATATATATATATATCTATATATATATATATATATATATATATATATATATATATATATATATATATATATATATATATATATATATATATAAGTTATACATGACTCTATAAATGAATTTGAGATTATGTGTTAAATTACTATATTTATTCAATCTATATACAGCTTGTTACTTTACCCCAAGACAGTACGCTTCATGAGACCCTCAAATTACTGTCCTGACACAGCTTTCTACTCCTCCATGAGCAGAGTGTTTATTGCCATTCACAAAATACTGGGTACAATTATGATATTACAAGGAACACTAACCATAAGGGTGATGGGCGCTGGGTGAATAAAAACAGTGCTTTCCTTGCCTAGTCCCAGCCTATAAAAATATCCATTGATGCATGCAACTGTACAAAGAGACATATTAATCGCTATAGTAGCAATGGGATAATAGTCTCTGGGAAGGGAGTATGACTGTGGGATAGCAGGTATAGTAGGGAGAGATGGTGCCTATAGTAACAGTGGATAATAGTCTCTGGGAAGGGAGTGTGACTGTGGGATAGCAGGTATAGTAGGGAGAGATGGTGCCTATAGTAACAGTGGATAATAGTCTCTGGGAAGGGAGTGTGACTGTGTGATAGCAGGTATAGTAGAGAGAGATGGTGTCTATAGTAACAGTGGATAATAGTCTCTGGGAAGGGAGTATGACTGTGGGATAGCAGGTATAGTAGGGAGAGATGGTGCCTATAGTAACAGTGGATAATAGTCTCTGGGAAGGGAGTATGACTGTGGGATCAGGTCCGGACTGAGAACTAAAATAGGCCCTGGCATTTCAGCTACACAAAGGCCCAATCAGCCCACTCAGAGGCCCAAACAGCCCCCACCAGCCCACTAAATGCTGACTTTCTATGGGACCTTATAGCAGCCCCTCTGGCATTTGCCAGAACCCACAGATTGCCAGTCCGGGCCTGTGTGGGATAGCAGGTATAGTAGGGAGAGATGGTGCCTATAGTAACAGTGGATAATAGTCTCTGGGAAGGGAGTGTGACTGTGGGATAGCAGGTATAGTAGGGAGAGATGGTGTCTATAGTAACAGTGGATAATAGTCTCTGAGAAGGGAGTGTGACTGTGGGATAGCAGGTATAGTAGGGAGAGATGGTGTCTATAGTAACAGTGGATAATAGTCTCTGGGAAGGGAGTATGACTGTGGGATAGCAGGTATAGTAGGGAGAGATGGTGCCTATAGTAACAGTGGATAATAGTCTCTGGGAAGGGAGTGTGACTGTGGGATAGCAGGTATAGTAGGGAGAGATGGTGTCTATAGTAACAGTGGATAATAGTCTCTGAGAAGGGAGTGTGACTGTGGGATAGCAGGTATAGTAGGGAGAGATGGTGTCTATAGTAACAGTGGGATAATAGTCTCTGGGAAGGGAGTATGACTGTGGGATAGCAGGTATAGTAGGGAGAGATGGTGCCTATAGTAACAGTGGATAATAGTCTTTGGGAAGGGAGTATGACTGTGAGATAGCAGGTATAGTAGGGAGAGATGGTGTCTATAGTAACAGTGGATAATAGTCTCTGGGAAGGGAGGGTGACTGTGGGATAGCAGGTATAGTAGGGAGAGATGGTGCCTATAGTAACAGTGGGATAATAGTCTCTGGGAAGGGAGTGTGACTGTGGGATAGCAGGTATAGTAGGGAGAGATGATGCCTATAGTAACAGTGGGATAATAGTCTCTGGGAAGGGAGTGTGACTGTGGGATAGCAGGTATAGTAGGGAGAGATGGTGTCTATAGTAACAGTGGATAATAGTCTCTGGGAAGGGAGTGTGACTGTGGAATAGCAGGTATAGTAGGGAGAGATGGTGCCTATAGTAACAGTGGGATAATAGTCTCTGGGAAGGGAGTGTGACTGTGGGATAGCAGGTATAGTAGGGAGAGATGATGCCTATAGTAACAGTGGGATAATAGTCTCTGGGAAGGGAGTGTGACTGTGGGATAGCAGGTATAGTAGGGAGAGATGATGCCTATAGTAACAGTGGGATAATAGTCTCTGGGAAGGGAGTGTGACTGTGGAATAGCAGGTATAGTAGGGAGAGATGGTGCCTATAGTAACAGTGGATAATAGTCTCTGGGAAGGGAGTGTGACTGTGGAATAGCAGGTATAGTAGGGAGAGATGGTGCCTATAGTAACAGTGGATAATAGTCTCTGGGAAGGGAGTGTGACTGTGGAATAGCAGGTATAGTAGGGAGAGATGGTGCCTATAGTAACAGTGGATAATAGTCTCTGGGAAGGGAGTGTGACTGGGATATCAGGTATAGTAGGGAGAGATGGTGCCTATAGTAGCAGTGAGATAATAGTCTTTGGGAAAGGAGTGTGACTGTGGCACTGCAGATATAGTAGGGCAAGCTATGATTTAGGATCCCCTGTTTCTACAGACACCGCTGCAAAACAATTCTACCTTTCATGAATATGCCAATATACTTCATCTGCACGTTTACATTGTCATTTAGTTGGTTGCCCACTTTCCCCATCAAATGTCTCCTTGGCACATACAACCCTCTGAAAAGCAAAAGTGCCGTCTTTTCTTCATGTTCTCCCCCTTAAAAAAAAAACTCTTTCTGTTCAATAGAGAATACACAGCTGGTGCCAAAAACATATCCAGCACAATCAAACATCAGATGGTGACTCCTTTCTCACAGCTTGCGTGAGTAAAAACACTGAAATTATACCCATGTTCCAGTGCAGAATCCCCTGTTGGTAGAGCGAGGCTGGCCCAGCAATGAGCTCTTGTCCCTGGCTTTTTTGTTCTTCGGGCTTGCACTGTTACTAGCACCGGGCACCATTCAGCTTCTATTCAGCATTGTATGTCACTTCACATGGTTCAGCCGTTCCAAATGCGTGCATGTACCCAGAAAATTCAGCTTTTCACAATGTATTCTCTATGTAACAGAAAAGATTAAGATGTAAGCCCGCTGAATACATCAGGAATTAGTTAGACAGATGAATACGGGGAAAATGAATCTGGAATGATGGCGGATTTGGACTAATGATTGCAGGAGGGCGCTAAGAACTTGGCGGTGGGTTTCAGCCATTCTTAATCTCAGACAGAATGCATTTGGGCAGGGGAAATACAGTAGCTACTTCTTGGTGGAGGCAGAGAAGTATAACTGAGTTACATAAGAACATTCATTTGAATCTACTATATTTACAGTACCAGGCTAGTACATTTACTGCATTTCGGCCACTGCTCTTGCACCCTACACAGACCTACTAAATGCTTCATTGCTTCCCATACGCTTCCCATACGCTTTTATGCTCTGTTGGAAAAACAATGGGAGTTATTTATCAAAGTCCGATCTTATCTCAACATTTTCTGCTACAAACGCCAATCAAATATAATCAGGTTTAATACGCTTATTTATTATTACATTTTTCTGAAAATTTGCTTTGCAGGAAATAATCAGATTTTCACTTTTTTTTCACCGGAAAACTAAGATTTCTTATGCTTTTTTGAACGAAAACTTTGGGGTATTGCACGAAACCCAGCGCACATCCAAAAACAATTGGGACCTCTCCCATTGACTTATATGCAACAAGTCTGAGATGCCAAATTTTCTTATTCGGACTTTTCCATCCTCGGGGGTTTAATAAATTCCGAAAAATTTTTGATTTCTTAAAACTCAGATTTTATTTAAAAAAATCGAGAATTTTTCGGGATTTTTGCATTCAGAGTTTAGTAAAAAAAAAAACCAATGTACTCAAATAAAATAAAATATATTTTCTGTTAATTAAATATAATATTTTTTCCTGCAATCCCTACTTCTTTCTTTCTCTTCTTTCACCTTCTTGCCCATTTTTTCCGTTGATGTTTGCACTCGAAATTGCACTATACTTACTGTACTTCTAGTTCCCAAAATGTAATTCTCTTCTCTTTTTTTGTCTTGCTATATGCCATTTCTTCTTCTTTTTTCTTCCCCGTGGGACTTTCTGTCATCGTCATACTCCTTGTTTTTCTGTCCTCCATATCATCTTTCCCAATGTGTTATTCACTCCTATTTTAACCCTCTCATAACCCTTCTACCCATAAATAATTCTCTCTTTTCCCCTCATCTTCTTCTCCACGTACCATGACTTAAATATGACTCGATGTTGGCCCCAACACCTTCCTTCCCCCCATTAATACTCAGACAAAAAACTTTGGGTGAAAAGGCCGCAGCTTATTTTCATTCCATAACCTTATACAAGTTTATGCAAAATATCCACCAAACCAAAAACCATCATTATTTCATAACAAATGAGTAACATTTTGACATGTGTAAAAACAGTAGCTGCTGAAGGCTGCATATACCAAAATGAGTAACATGTTGACATGTGTAAAACCAAGCGGCTGAAGGCTGCATATAACATTTAACAATAACTTGCAATAACTTACAGTATTCCTGTTAACCAACCCGTTCTCCAACCTAAGGCTAAGCCTCCATCACTTATTTCCATGCCTGCTGTGCCTCCTTGCCCCTAAGCCTAGCCCCAGGCCAATCTTACCTTATCCCTTTCGACTACCCAGTAGGGCAGCCCCCACTACGCCAAAGCTGTGACTTATCTCCCAATTTCTTGGGTGGGCGGGAAGGAAACACTGTTACCCGTGTCATCACCAAGGTAGGAATGAATTCCCGATTCACTCCCTCCTATTTGACACCTCAGCCCCTCCCCTTAAACCTTCCATGTCCTTTACTACAATCCCCATAATGCCATGCATTTAACCCCCACTACAGCCTACTGGTCCCTCAATCATGCCCCTTCACCTGTCCCAGGGTCACTCTATGGGCTCCTTTCTCTACTCCAAAACCATTAGATTTTCTCCCTTCTATTCCTCCCTATGTACCATTCTCTATATTGTTTCCCCTCTATCCATGTATCATTTTCTATGTCTCTCCTTCTTTTCCCCATGTGGTTCTATTTCCATTTTTTCATCTATACCCACTAGCCATTATCGTCTCTATTTCTCCATGCCATGCTTACCTTTAGAGCGCTGTGGTGGGCAAAACACCAGATGCAGCAAAGGCCTAAGGGGCAGATGTAACTTAGTGCAGATAGAGCAAATGCAAGTTTACGCATCTATCTATATGCAATTCCATCCAAAGCTCACAATCACTTTTGTGAACAGCCTCAAAGATTGGTACAGGCATAGGATCCACTATCCAGACAGCTCCAATTATGGGAAGTTCATCTCCCATAGACTCCACTTTAATCATAATTAAAAAATATTTACTTTGTCCCTCATTCTGCTGCCCATTCTCGTCATCTTTGGCTTGGGACATTTTTGGACATTTCTGAGTGTCCTCTATGAGGAATGGATGGAAGATGATATAACAAGGAATGGGAAGCCTTTCAACAAGAGTTATTTCTTTGTCATTCATTTAAAGGGACAACGTTTCCCAGTTGTAGTAACCAAAGCAATGAAAAAAAGACCACTAATCATCAAAACAGTATCAATATAGGACATTTTTTCCCTTAGAGGAGACATTTATATTATTACAAATATCCCATATATATAGACAAATACAAGAGTCCTCTGCACTCAACCCATTATCAATATATTTAAGACAGAGACATGTTGTGCATACTGTTACTGAAAAATGCCTTACCCTTTAAACAAAACAGGGATCGTTTGTCCATATATTGCAATATATTTAAGCTGGCCAACTACGTCAAAATCATTCCTGGTTTTGCCAGTCCTACGCCCAACTTTCATCTGATTCATTAAGAATTCTATTGCTTCATTATACATTTTACAAAGGGACTAAGTTTTACCTGCAACTTACTTGCTGCTTTCAAAGTAAACCTCCCAAACTTGGCTGCCCTTTTATTAGACACCAGTGGGATCACCTGACTATAGCTGGGAAGGGTGCGAGCTGCAACATGGAGCTGGTAAAAACAAAAACTATATTTTTGGATATTTTACTAAAAACTAAATTTTTCGATAATTTTAGAAATTTAGATTAAAACAAACACAGTAGTTATGTTTGCTGAGGTAGAAAAGTCTATCAACTGTTCCTGGGTTTTCTAAACAGCCCTCTAGAGATAATCTAATTGTATCTGATGAATAAAAAATACATGTATTTTTTCACATTTTTTTAATTTTTAGAACCTTTAAATGGAAATAGTTAAATTTTGTTGGCTTTGTTTGTTCTCTACTATGCATGTAATAAAAGATCTGTGCTGTAGATAGACTTTAAAAGTATTAAAACAACCAAGGTTTGTAAAATGACCACAATTAAAAAAAAAAAAAAAGGATGGCTCTAATCAAGAATTACATACGAAAACCCTTGTAAGACGAACCCTCTGGTCGCAGTTTGGCTTCTGGAACAAAACAAAACATGGCCTATGCCTTGTCAGTGGGTATATTTAGGGTGATTATGAATGTCAGGGTTTCTAAAGTGTCTTTTTGTGCTAAACACAGGGCCAGACCGTGGAAAATCAAAAAACAAACTGGCATTTGGAGGTAATAACTCTCTCCTCTGAGGGCTGGAATTTGCTGTCTTCACTATTCTTCTGGAGTTACTTCCAGTTCTCTTCATCCTCCAAGGTAACGAGGATGCGGAAGGATCACCCACATCACTCACAGAAGGCACAACAAGCCACCTTCCCTCTCTCATGTAGCAGATCAGGACAAGTGTTTGTAATCCGGAACATGCCACAAATTAAGCAGGATGGCTTTGTCATAGAAAATGTAGGACCAATGGGCACCTTGTTTTGGTGCTGAATGGCTGGAGAGCAAATCTTTCATGCAGTTTGCAGATCCTGCTTTCACACCAAATTTCTTTATATTTGGACTTGTGCAAGTACATCTGATTTGTAGATGCAATTTGTGAGTCAGAGGACCTCTGAGAAGGTCTTTCAGAAGATCAGGGGAAGAAGCTCTGTTTGTACTTGCACTGGGGAAGGCCGTCTTTTATAGACTCCATTTTAAGCAAATAATTCACATTTTCAAAATGATTTCCTTTTTCTCTGTTATAATAAAACAGTACTTGGTCCCAACTAAGATATAATTAATCCTTATTGGAAGCAAAACAATCCCAGTGGGTTTATGTATTGCTTAGATGATTATTAACAGAACAACCAAAGTTTGTAAATTGGCCACAATTAAAAAAAAAAAGGCTGAATCTAATCAAGAATTACATTTTAAGGTGGCCATACACGGGCCGATAAAAGCTGCCGACAGACTGTGTCGGCATCTTATTGGCCCGTGTATGGGGGCCCCCGACGGGCTTCCCCGATCGAGATCTGGCCGAAAGTCGGCCAGATCTCGATCGGATGGGACAGAAAATCCCGTCGGATCGCGGCCGCATCTGTTCGTTGATGCGGTCCCGCGATCCGACCGCCCGTTTACCGAATGCTAGGATCCGATCGTTGGGCCCTAGGGCCCACGATCGGATCTGCCCGATATTGCCCACCTCAAGGTGGGCATATCGGAGGGAGATCCGCTCGTTTGGCGACATCGCCCATCGGGTTTTTTCCCGGTGTCCCGCCGGGTCAGTCCCTTGTAAGATGAAAAATATAGGACCCATGAGCACCTTGAAGGTCTTTCAGAAGATCAGGGGAAGAGGTTCTGTTTGCATTTCTCTTGTCACAACTGCACTGCATAGAGTCCATTTTAAGCAAATAATTAACATTTTTAAAAACGATTACCCTTTTCTCTTCAGTAATGAAACAATGCCTTGTACTTGATCCCAACTAAGATATAGTCAATCCTTAGTGGGTTTATTTATTGCTTAAATGATTTTTAAGTAGATTAGATTTAAAGCATGGAGCTCCAAATTACAGAAAAATCCCTTATCTGGAAAGCCCTAAATTCCAATCATGCTGGATAACAGGTGCCATACCTGTACAACATTACAAATACATGCCATGAGAAAGATATATCATTATGATGTCACAATTACATTTGTGCTAATTCGATATCACAATTGCTTCTTAGAACTATGGTTATTCGATTTTTGTTTTGACCCTTAAACCAAGGCTGCCACACATGAACCATGCGGCCCATAAAGTAGTAAAGTTGGGTGGGGGATCCTCTGTGACATTTTGAACAGCACTAAATAATGTTGCCAGACATGGGCTCTGCTGTGTGAGCATTTGCACTTGTAAGACTCTATTCACAATGTTTTGTCAACACAATCCCCACTAATAATAAGTGCTTGTTTTCTCCCAGAAGCATTGTACTGGCAGATACAATAGATACATTCAAGGATGCCTTTTAAGCAAGTGACATACAACAAGGCTATTGGTAGCAATACATAGTACAGTGGGGCCCTTGTACCTTCAGACAATATAACCTTTGGTGTTCGGCTCTTCAGTATATTTTCTGGCTAAATACCCTCTTTGCCCTTCTCCAGCTTATTTGGTTGGTTGATTGATTGATTGGTTGAGTTCACTACGAAAGCATTCTTGATATTAAAAGATAGTAAGAGAGAATTAGAAATTAAATGAGTGGTTCAACTTCAAGTTAACTTTTTAGTATGCTATAAAATGGCCAGTTCTAAGCAACTTTTTAATTAGCCTTCATTATTTATTTGTAGTCGTTTTTGAATTATTTGCCTTCTTCTTCTAAATCTTTCCAGCTTTCAAATGGGGGTCACTGACCCCATCTAAAAACAAATGCTCTGTAAGGCTACAAATGTATAGTTATTGCTACTTTTTTATTGCTCATCTTTCTATTTAGGCCTTTCCTATTCATATTCCAGTCTCTTATTCAAATCAATGCATGGTTGCTAGGTCAATTTGGATCCTAGCATCCAAAAATGTAATTGTTTTAAAGTAATTAAAATATAATGTAGTGTTGACCTGCACTAGTTAGGGCAGGGGCACACAAAGCTACTGGGGGATATTAGTGGCCCAGCGACAAATTGCTTTTTCTTCGGGCGACTAATCTCCCCGAACTGCCTCCCCGCTGGCTACAATCTAAATCACCGGCGGGATCGCACTCAGAGCGCTTCGTTTTCTGAAGTCGCTTGAAGTTTCCTCATGAGGCAACTTCCGGCGACTTCAGAAAACAAAGCGATCCGAGTGCCATCCTGCCGACGATTAAGATTGTAGCCAGCGGGGAGGCAGTTTGGGGAGATTAGTCACCCCAAGAAGAAGCTATATGCTGCTGGGCCACTAATCTCCCCCAGTAGGTTTGTGTGCCCCTGCCCTAAAACTGGTGTGTTTGCTTCAGAAACACTACTATTGTTTATATAAATAAGCTGCTGTGTAGCAATGGGGGCAGCCATTCAACAGAGAAAAGGCTGAGGTTACACAGCAGATAACAGATAAGCTCTGTAGAACATAATGGTGTTATCTGTTATCCACTATTTAACCTGTGCCATATAGCCTTTTTTCAATTTCCACATTGCTACACAGCAGCTTGTCTATATGAACTAAAGTAGAGTTTCTAAAGCAAACAGATCAGCTTTACCAGTGCAGGGCAACACTACATGATATTTTCATTACTTTAAAGCACTTTCATTTTTTGGTGTTACTGTTCCTTTAAGTGTGATGTACATCATGGCATTCAATTTGCAATTAGTGTTTATTCTTTGAGCTTTTTCAGTATGGTTGCCAGGGTCCCACTTACCTTAGCAACCAGGAAGCCATTTCGGTGGTAAAAAGAAACCCCAAATAATTAGAAGGAGAGAGTCTCAGGGACAAAAGATGTAAATAACAATACAAAATACTATCCTCTGGATTAATCTGCTTTGTGGCTGACGGGGTGAGTAACCCCTTAGATAGCATTTTTACTTTGAGGCTGAAAAGAAGCAGAACAGAAAAGAATAAAAAATGAAGACCAAGTGCTGATTGTTTAAGATGATCACCAGCCAATAACCAATTTAAGGTGACCCACTCCTTTAAATAAATGCTTTTTACCTTCCCTATGAGGTCAGTGGGAGTTTTTGCGTCTGTAATGTTAATGGTCTTTCTCTTTATCGTGCCTTTTAGTATGGCTATGGAAAAGAAGTAAAAGTAACCCATTTTTTCCCCTTACTCCATCACCATCATCATTAGTCCCATATTGCCTCAATGGGGGTCACATGCTTTCCATCCTATGCCACCCAGAACCACAAAGAGAACCGTTATAAAATATACATAAAGGCCATATTCATCCTTACCCCACACACCCCGTCTATTTTAACCTGGGGAAGATACGTCCCTTTCACCCTGTGTGGGAAATGCGACTTCAAGTTGGTACAAAAAGGTCAAGAAGTTATAGGTGGAGCTGGAGGAATTTCCTTTCAGTGGTTCCCGAATTAAACTTGTAGTCACTAGGTAACATGACGCGTAATTAATCTGCATTTTGTGTCTCCTAATGAGCTTTACATCTTCTGGCCCGCCCATGTAATAATGGTTTTATTGCAGGGGGCTGAATGAGTGCTTCCCGATTGCTTCTCGTGGTAGGTGTCACTCTCCCAGGGACAGAGCGAGTTCATGCTACTCAGGATTAATGAAATGTCCCTTTAAATTAATATGGGAGAATAATTGCTCTCCACTCTGATCTATTGGCTCTTGGGTAAATGGGTTGAGGGGAATGGACACTCCGCTGGCACAATGGAAGATAAACAGGGAATCTTTATCCTGCTGCCGACTCTCTACTCCAACCTGTCCCATTACACTGAAAAATGGCTCAAAAGAGCAGGGAAAGTTTAAGTGGCAGTTCCGTAACGGGTGTATCCCATTACTATTTCTGTCTCATTTTGGGCTGTTTTCTGCTGCCAATAACAACCAGTTTTCATTAAATGGCATATTTTAATATCCTTGCATTGTTACCTGTGCCATGCTAAACTTTCTTATTTCAATCCCTTTGCCAGTTGATACTGTTAAGGGCTAAACCCCCCCAAATAATGCAAAAGAAAGGGGGCCTTACTTACTAACTGCAGTAAAGTTCATTTATCCTGGAATTCTAGCATAAATGTGCTCTATTCAAATCTGTGCAAAATGTAGCTTCTGACAATATATTGTCCAATTTACATGTACTATGGATATTGGGTTCAGGAATCGGTTCTGCCTGAAAATCCTTTTCTGCTGATGCACCATATCTGCTATTATATCGGTATGGGACCTGTTATCCAGAATGCTTGGGACCTGGGGTTTTCCGGAGAAAGGATTTTTCTGTACCTTGTCTACTAGAAAATCATGTAAACATTAAATAAACCTAATAGGCTGGGTTTGCCTCCAATTTGCCTCCAATAATGATTAATTATATCTTAGTTGGGATCAAGTACAAGCTACTGTTTTATTATTACAGAGAAAAAGGAAAACATTTTAACATTTGGATTATTTGGATAAAATGGAGTCTATGGGAGATGGCCTTTCCATAATTCAGAACGTTCTGGATGACAGGTTCCTCTTTACTTCCTTCTGGCCCAGAGGCGTAACTAGAGGGGGGCGGGCCCTGGTGCGAGACGTGCAGCCGGGCCCCGCCCCTCTCCGTACGGCCGGAAACGGCCGCAGAACTGAGAGGGGCGCGAGCTGCCGGGGGGCCCTGAGGGGGTGCGGGCCCTGGCCCAATCGCACCCCCTGCTCCCCCGGTAGTTACGCCACTGTTCTGGCCCGATCACCGGCGGAGTTGCCATATGCATAGTCATCTTAATTTGCTAAGGGATCCTCTGGTGCATGAAAAATGTACCCAAACCAATCAATGTATTGCTTTCAAACCTAGCGCTTTTACCTGCATGAGTTAGTGAATGAGCCCCAGGATCTTTGACCACTTTGGTCTGAAGGCTCTGTTTTGAAGATAGTGAGAATCTCAGCCATAAAGCACCACAGATCCGTTGCTGTGTAAGAATATTTAAGAGTAACAGCCATTTGATTCCACCGGTCTACCCAAGCTTAAAAGGGAGTAAAACTTTAAAAAAATGTTACTGTAATTTTACCAATTGTATATATATATATATATATATATATATATATATATATATATATATATATATATATATATATATATATATATATATATAACAAACAGGGGAAAGTTGTGCTCACCACTAGTTTTTAAAATCATTAGGCGGGGGTGCAATGAGGGTGTGACCACAAAAAACATACAAACAAACAAATACAAGATTCCTCTGCACTCAACCCATTATCAATATATTTAAGACCGAGACATTTTGTGCATACTGGCCAGATATGGAATGACTTTGACGTAGTTGGCCAGCTTAAATATATTGCAATATATGGACAAACAATCCCTGTTTTGTTTAAAGGGTAAGGCATTTTTCAGTAGCAGTATGCACAAAATGTCGCTGTCTTAAATATATTGATAATGGGTTGAGTGCAGAGGAATCTTGTATTTGTCTATATATATATATATATATATATATATATAAATATATATATATATATATATATAATTTTAATAACATAAATATATATATATATTTGTAATTTTATATATCCATTTACTATACATTGTTTCTACACTATACGTTGTTTCCAAGCACAAAACAGCTAAGGCAGAGAATTTGTATGTAGCAAAACCATTTCCCGGCCTGTCAAGTTCACCAGGGCTGTTTTTAGCATCCCAAAAAGGTTCTTCCCTGTAAACAACCAGCCCAAAAAAAGCAATCATGCTGACCAACAGCCGTCAGTAGGACGCGGCGATTCGTTTTCCGAAGTCGCCCGAAGTTTCCTCGTGAGGCAACTTCGGGCGATTTCGGAAAACGAATCGCAGCGTGTGATTAGCGCAGGCGATTTTTCATTTTAGCCAGGCGCAGAGCGAGGGGAGGCATTCGGGGAGAAAAGTCGCGGCGATTAGTCGCCAGGCGACTAAAACTCCCCAAATCGCCCAGTGTGTCCCTACCCTAAGGATGGAGCTAATTTCCCCCTTTGATTCCTATTTTAGTCCATTTTATTACCTCCTGGATTCCCCACAGGCTCCCAATAACATCACCAGACTGCAGTTCGCTATGGCACCCAGAGGTGGAGCCACTGCATGCTAAAATAAATGCACTCTGCTGCCACAAGGTATAACCAATAAATGATGTCTTGGTAATAAATAAAATACACTTCAACATGCCATTGAGACATTACTTAATTTATGAAGGGGGAGTCTTTTCTCGGTAAATAGGAACTAGGAATAAAAGTCACACGTGTACTGCTATTTACTGTGACAGGAGCCGGGTCTCCTCCAGGTCTTTTAATCCGCTGGCTTGCAACTTTGTTTTAGGAGTCAGAGCTAAGCGTCAAGAGAATGTAAATAGACCTGATTTTAAGTAGCAATTACATTTACATATAACTTTTAACCCATTGAAAATGAATATATAATGGAAAGCTCCTCTGTGCAAAATACAGTTTTTAAGAGGACCCTTTTAACTTTCAGTACATTTTAGAATGACTAAGCAACTTTTCAGTTTTTTGCCTTCATTTTCTTTTATAGTTTTTTTTAATTATTTCCCTTCTTCTTATGATTCTGTCAAGAGCTGCCAAATAAAAAGCTGAACAACTCAAACACCACAAATAATAACAAATGAAAACCAATTGCAAATTGTCTCAGAATATCACTCTCTACATCATACTAAAAGTTCATTTAAAGGGCAGGTAAAGTCTAAAAGAGGATAAAGCTAGAAATGCTGTATTTTGTATATTAAACATAAACATGAACCTACCGCACAACAAGCCTAATCAAACAAATGATTTATGCTTTCAAAGTTGGCCACAGGGGGTCACCATCTTGTAACTATGTTAAACATTTGTGCAAGACCAAGACTGTGCACATGCTCAGTGTGGTCTGGGCTGCTTAGGGATCGTCATAAATGATCAAAACAGGGAAACAAACAAAGCTGCTTGAGTTCTGCATGGCTGGGAAGTAAGGCGGGGCTCCCCCTGCTGTTCATAAGTATGATTGTTTCCCTGCAGAGCAGTTAGGGACCGTCTGACAATTCCTATCCACAGCAGTAAATAAAGGGAGAATTTCACTGCATACAGTACGGTACACATTTTTCTAATTAAAGTATATTGGAGATAGGTTTCATTTTCATTAAAGAAAGCAAAAATGGGATTTTATTTTTTTGCCTTTACATGCCCTTTAAAGGTTTTCAATAGCCCCTTTAATGTCTACATCTTTGTGACCCCAGAGGCAGGTTTCATTTCTGACTTGGTAAATTCCATGAGTCCTGGCACATCCTGATCCTGACACCCATATGAGATGGCATAATGTGCATAATTTTAAAGTCTGTGCTCATGGGCAGGGGAGCGCCGCCAATGAGGCGAGTTGAGAAACTCGCATCAGGTGGCAACGCCGGAGAAGTTTCCAGGGGCGGCAAAAAGCCGCTCCTGGTACCTTTATGAGCCAAATTTCTCTTTTTTTTTGGAAATTCAGCTTTACTAATGCGAGAGAGCGCAATTGTGCTCTCCATATTAATGTTCCTGCCTCCATACCCGCGAGGGGGGGGCATTGCAGGAGCCGTCTCAGACGGCCTTTAGCTTGGAATCAGCGCTGCTCATGGGAGCAATGTAATAAAATAAAAATCTTGTCACTGATAGAGTAACCTATAACCTATAGCATTTAGTACATGATTGAGTTGGTTGCTATGGGTTACAAGACCTGCATTTTACTCCATTACCCTGAAAGAGTTGGAAGTAGTCTATTTATGAGGCTGTAGTGTAGTATTGCTTCCCTATTACAGGAGTTTTTTCATCCCATTAATCATAACCCAGGAAGTCCCTCATTTAAAATGACAGAAACCATTAGCGGCTGCTTAACCCTGCACTAAAAAAAAAAGGAAAAACAATTTCTGCACTGAAATCCGCGCGGATAAACCAGCTTCCACTTAGTCGTACTTGATTACCCCCAATCCTATATGGGGTAGGCAGAGCCGGCAAATAACTCCGACCCATAGGATAAGAAATTAGACATGGCAGCATCCTCTGAACGGACAATCCCATTAAATAATGAATCACGTAGGCAGGTTGGGTGCTGGAGGAGGCTCAGGTCATTATATGTGCAAACTATAAGCTCCGACGCTGCTGTTTTTCTGCTGGTAATTTGTGGCATTCTCCAGTCGTTTTAGTGGTTTTTTTTTTTTTCATAAAAATGACCACAGAGGGGAGAAAAAAAAGCCTGGGGCTTAGAGTCCCTTGAGAATGTTGGGTCGAGTTTTTTGATCCCTGTTGCTCATTGATTTGCTGGCTGATGTAGTGCAAAGGGTCTCTTATTAACGGCGTCTGTCACTGCTGTAATGTTTTTGTTATTTTTCCTCATTTGTTCGCTCTGACATCATGTCATTACAGAATGGTGCTGTTCAGGCCCTGCCTTGGCTGTTCGTTAGCGTGTGTTTAATGAGCAGCTTAATTGAGCTGTCTGCTAGGCCACCTGTCACCCTCTGGAGTTATTAACATATTAATGGTTTGACATTGTATTCTCTGACAGGCAACAGGGTTTGCTGATTTGATGTCTGGACATGGGGATTGTACGCAAACGCGAGAAGGGGTCCTTTTTTTTTCAAAAAATGCAAGTTAACTCTTGGGTTCCTGGGTATTTATAGCTGCTTTTGTTGAGTTGAAGTTGGCGGCACAGCAGGGAAGGGAAGGAAAGCTGGCGAGCAGACTTTATACATTCCCTAAAGTGCATTCGGGAACACAAAATATGTCTGGGCGGGGGAGATAGTGACAACTGATTCTGTTCCGATACTTCCCACCTGCCTCATGCTCTTAACTCTAACACACTGACACGGAGGGGGGACTAACCGACACCAATTGGGAAAATATAAATGGGGATCATGTCATTAAAGGCACAGTGTTTGCACAAGGAGTAACAACCCACCGCAGCCAATCATGTTGTCAAATAGGTAACTAGTAAATGCTACCTGCTGATTGGTGCAGATAGAATAACAGACATGGGGCAGCCTAAGAAAAACAGAACGCAGGGGAGAGCAGGTAAAAATGCTCGTCAGTAAGAGCCCTTATTATTTAAATCCAAAAATCCCATGACTCTATATTATATTAAAAATATGTCTTTATTCAAAAATCATGTTAAAAAGATATTATACAGCCAACACAAATATTCCGCCTTACGTGTTTCACACCCTCAGGTACTTAATCATAGCCATTAATAATACCCAACAGATCATGGAAGTTTATACCCAAGATGGCCCCACCCTTATATTTCTAAAAAACCAATCAGACATTGCCACATCATACTCAGATCCAGGGTTCCATTCCTCAGTCTGCCTATATCCAGCATAAGTAATAATTTAAATAGTACATGGTTTATAAAAAAACATATGTTGTGAACCCTGTTAAAAACATTAGAAAACGGTAAGTACCATAAAATGTTAATATTAAACAGGGTGATTGCTCCAATTCATATATATGCTTATAACCAACTGAGTTACTCTCAAGTATAACTAGTTTTACTGAAGTATATTTGCAGTTGTATTCATTAACTACTAGTGATGGGCGAATTTGCGCCGCTTCGCTTTGCTGAAAGATTCGCGAAATTTTTTGACGCCGGCGAATTTTCGCGGCCGTTTTGCGACTTTATTCGCCGGCATCGAATCGCGCAAATTCGCGCCTGCCCAATAAATTCGCCCATCACTATTAACTACTGAAAACTCACTCATTAAATAAATAAAGTGTCACATCAAATACGTAATTAAGATCAAGCAGTAAACGAGTGTGCAAATAAAAAATCCAGTACACTCCCTGTTTGCTAAAAGACCTATTAAATCCCCTCCTCTCATACCTAGCCTCACTCTTTCAATCCCTTGTACTGAGAAAAAAGTTATGTTACTTTACATTGTGAAAAATGTCTTGTTTTTTCTTGCTTCTTTCAACTGCTTTTGGATTCTTAATCTGATTGAGATGTTTCTAAAGTATAATGAAGTACAATACAGTATGAGCTAGTGCAGTTAATGTGGTACCCAGTGATGGGCGAATTTGTCACGTTTCACTTTGCAGGAAAATTTGCAAATCTGACGCTCGCGTCAATTTTGACGCCAGTGTTAAAAGTCCCGATAATGTTTACGGGGGATGGTTTTGACGCCAGCAACTTTTCCGATGTGCGTCCAAAATGTATTCGCTTGCGGCGAAACCATGAAATTCTCCTTGCATTCACGCCTGGCAAATTGATTGGCCCATCACTAGTGGTACGTTAATCAGAGGTGTTTTGTTCATCTCCAAATGACAGTGATTGTCCAACTATGTCAGTCCAAGCCCCACTTGAAGGTCCAGCCTTTGGCCTGGGCCCCCCTTGAAAGTCCAACCTTAGGTCATGAAATTAGTTTAGGTATAAAAAATCATCAGTGTATCAGTCATTCACTCATAGGGGCAAATTCACTAAGCGCCGAAGCGCCGAACGCTAGCGTTACTTCGCTAGCGTTACTTCGCTAGCGTTACTTCGCTAGCGTTTGTCATTTTCGTTACTGCGCAAATTCACTAACGAACGCCCGCGTAGTTTCGCTAGTGTTACTTCGCACCCTTACGCCTGGCGAAGTTTTGCTAGCGACGTAACTACGCAAATTCACTAACGCGCGCAGTGTACTGAACGCTACCTTTTACGCTAGACTTCCTTCGCCACCTCAGACCTGGCGAAGCGCAATAGAGTAGATAGGGATTGTTTCAAAAAAAGTCAAAATTTTTTCTAAGTCCCAAAAAACGCTGGCGTGTTTTCTACATGATGGGTGATAGGCTGAAAAAGATCGAAAAAATTTTTGGGGCTCCCCTCCTTCCCCCCTACATTTCCATGTGTAGAGCAAAATAAAAATGTTATTATATATTTTTTTATATTGAATTTGGCGCCGTATGCAAATTAGCCTTCGCTAGCGTAACTTCGCTTCACTTAGCGAATCAACGCTAGCGCAACTTCGCAATCTTACGCTACCCCTGTGCACAACTTCGGATTTTAGTGAATTTGCGGAGCGCTGGCGAAACTACGCCTGGCAAAGTGCGGCGAAGAGCGGCGAAGTTGCGCCTGGCGAAACTACGAATGTTAGTGAATTTGCCCCATAGTTTCAAGAATATATGGGAGCGAAAATACAAATTGACCTTAAATCTCACCCTAACTGACCTTCAGGCTGAGCTTTCAGGTTTATCTAAAATAGCAATTGGTCAGTTCGCACCCAGTCGGACCTTCAGGTTGACCCTGAACACCCCTGCTACTGCTTTAAAGCCCACCCCACAGACAATCCAGGTCCACAGTTTGGGGATCACTGCCATATGGATTATGCCAACCATTTTCCAGAATATGGAGTCTGTCATCTCCTATGTTACCTCTTATGAACAATAAGTTTCATAGACACATATCTGCACAAGCAAATAGCAACACACTAATAAAGAATGCTGAGAAGTTATTAAAGTAGTTAACGAGTTGAGCAAATTTAACAGATCGTGAATAAGCACCCTGTGTTTTGTGGAAGCAAACTTCATTGTTTTAACTGGGTTGAACAATCTCATTTTAGTGTAACCAATGACGGCAACAAGTGATGAGATCTGATAGGAGCTCAGGGGCGAATAAAACATGTTTTGAAACATGGCCAGCGTAATCTAAAAATGGCAGGATTATCAAATTGGCTAATCTTTTGTTAATTTCAGGATTATATATTTACTGCTGGCACAGAACCAAACGACGCCCTTATGTGGTGAATTATTACTTAAAACAAAAACATCCATTAAAACGTGGCGGTTGAGCTGTGTTTAATCGACACTTGCCGTAGGAGACAGCACCGGGTGGGAAAGGGGAGGGGGGGGGTGATACATTAATTGTGATACTCTAATCAGTCTTAATTTGTGTTATTGTTTTTTACTTGGATGGAAAAACAAACATCTATCTATTTACATATACCGACGGTTGCTTGAACTAATCTCTATCTCATTTAAAGATGAACATTTTCAGTATAATCTATTCATTGTTTGAATCTTAAGGGTCAGGCCACACAGGGCGTTTTTGGGTAGATTTGGTCGCCTGGCGACTAATTGCCTCGTTTTTGCGGCAACCAATCTCCCCAATGCTTTCCCTGAAAAAATGCCGGCGCTAATCACTAGGGATGCACCAAATCCATTATTTTGGATTCGGCTGAACCCCCGAATACCGAACCGAATCCGAACCCTAATTTGCATATGCAAATTAGGCGTGGGAAGGGGAAAATGTTTTTACTTCTACTAAACTACTACTTTTGTCACGCAATTTCCCTCCCCACCCCAATTTGCATATGCAAATTAAGATTCGGTTCGGCTGGGCAGAAGGATTCGGCCGAATCCGAATCCTGCTGAAAAAGGCTGAATCCTGGATTCTGTGCATCCCTACTAATCACACGCAGCGGTATGTTTTCCGAAGTCGCCCAAAGTTGCCTCACGAGGAAACTTCGGGCGACTTCGGAAAACAAATCGCCGCATGTGATTAGTGACAGCATTTTTTCATTTTAGCCGGCGCAGATTCAGGGAAGGCGTTTGGGGAGATTGGTCGCCGCAAAAACAATGCGATTAGTCGCCAGGCGACCAAATCTCCCTAAATTGTCCAGTGTGGACTTACCCTAAAGGGGTGGTTCACCCTTAAAGTAACTTTTATAATGTTATAGAATGGCCAATTGTAAGAAAATTTTCAATTGGTTTTCATTATTTATTTTTTATAGTTTTAGTTGTCTTTTTCTTCTGATTCTTTGCAGCTTTCAAATGGGCGTCGCTGTCCCCTTCTAAAAGAACAAATGTTCTGTAAGGCTACAAATGTATTGTTATTGCTACTGTTTATTACTCATCTTTCAGTTCAGGCCTCTCCTATTCATATTCCAGTCTCTTATTCAAATCAACGCATGGTTGCTAGGGTAATTTGGGCCCCAGTTACCAGATTGCTTAAAATGCAAATTGAGGAGCAGCTGAATAAAAAGCTAAATAACTCAAAAACCTTCAATAATAAAAAATGAAAACAAATTGCAAATTATCTCAGAATATAACTCTTTACATCATACTAAAAGTTATTTCAAAGGGGAACAACCCCTTTAGTAGTTAGGGAATGTTACTGTTGCTTTATAAGAAGAAAGAAGAAAATTGGCAGTGGGAATATGCAGAAGCAGAAAGTCCTAAATGATATAAGAGGAGTTCATAGGGGGAGTTCAAGCGGCAATTACCCAGGGTGTTCCCCTTTACACAACAATTCCACTTCCCGTGTACAGGTACATGATCCGTTATCCAGAAAACCGTTATTCAGAAAGCTCTGAAAGGCCGTCCCCCATAGATTCCATTTTATCCAAATAATCTAAATTTTTAAAAATGATTTCCTTTTTCTCTGTAATGATAAAACAGTCGCTTGTACTTGATCCCAACTAAGATATAATTAATCCTTATTTGAAGCAAAACCAGCCTATTGGGTTTATTTAATGTTTGCATGATTTTCTAGTAGACAGTGTATGAAGATCCAAATTACGGAAAGATCCCTTATCCAGAAAGCCCAAGGTCCCGAGCATTCTGGATAACTGGTCCCATACCTGTATTGGAAAGGCCCCCTTATAGGGGTTGTTCATCTCACAATTTGCAATTGGTTTTAATTTTTTATTATTTGTGGTTGCTGAGTTATTTAGATTTGTATTCAGCAGCTCTCCAGTTTGCAATTTCAGCTCTCTGGTTGCTAGGGTTCAAATTACCCTAGCAACCACACATTGGTTTGAAAAAGAGACTGGAATATGAATAGGAGAAGCCTGAATAGAAAGATGAGTAATAAAAAGTAGCAATAACAATATATTTGTAGCCTTAAAGAGCATTTGCTTTTATGATGGGGTCAGTGACCCCCATTTGAAAGCTGGAAAGAGTCAGAAGAAGAAGGCAAATAATTCAAAAACTATAACAAAAAATAATGAAGACCGTTGCTTAGAACTGGCAATTCTGTAATATCCAAAAACTACCTCATTAAGATACAATCTCACCCGTTCTGTAGTTAACTGGTGAACTCCTAATCCGAGATTCATCCCAGTTCTTACTGGTTTTAAAATCCAGGTTTTACAAATGGATGAGGGTCAGATTTATCAATATCCAGAGGGATTCCCACTGGTCTGTCATTTTCCTACATTCTCAAGTGACAGTTGCCTGACAGTTAGTGCCCCACTCTTTCAGATGTTACTAATACAAGTGAATGCACCTGATTTTGATTATTTTGTCCCCCACACACACAGCTACTAACTGACTGACAGCGAAAACCTTTAAATTAATTAATACAGGGGCACTTTGTTGCCCATGGAAAATCAGCAGTGGCAAAAAATCTGCACTGGGCCCCCCTACAAAAAAATCTTCAGAGGGTCCTGGCACACAGAAGATCCTTAAAAAGAACAGTAACACCAAAAAATGAAAGTGTTTTAAAGTGTAATGAAAATATAAGGTACTGTTGCCCTCCACTGTTAAAACTGGTGTGTTTGCTTCAGAAACTCTATGATAGACACACACAGCAGGTTGTTTATATAAACTATTGTAGTACTTATCTGTTATCTACTGTGTATCCTGTGCTTGAATGGCTGCCCCCATGGCTACACAACAGCTTGTTTATATAAACTATAGTAGTATTTATCTGTTATCTACTGTGTATCCTGTGCTTGAATGGCTGTCCCCATGGCTACACAACAGCTTGTTTATTTAAACTATAGTAGTACTTATCTGTTATCTACTGTGTATCCTGTGCTTGAATGGCTGCCCCCATGGCTACACAGCAGCTTGTTTATATAAACTATAGTAGTACTTATCTGTTATCTACTGTGTATCCTGTGCTTGAATGGCTGCCCCCATGGCTACACAACAGCTTGTTTATATAAACTATAGTAGTACTTATCTGTTATCTACTGTGTATCCTGTGCTTGAATGGCTGCCCCCATGGCTACACAACAGCTTGTTTATATAAACTATAGTAGTATTTATCTGTTATCTACTGTGTATCCTGTGCTTGAATGGCTGCCCCCATGGCTACACAGCAACTTGTTTAAATAAACTATAGCTGTATTTCTGAAGCAAACACCAGTTTTACTAGTGCAGGGCAACACTACATTATATTTTCATTACTTTAAAATACTTTCATTTAGTGTTACTGTTCCTTTAGGGTCTGGCCAAACAAGCAGATTCGGGGAGATTGGTCACCCCAGCGACCAATCTCTTCTTCTTCAGGGCGACAATCTCCCCGAGCTGCCTTCCCCCTGCCATCCGCCGGCTGAAATAAAAATCGGCTGGGGGAACATGCAGCGCTTTGTTTTCCGAAGTCGCCCGAAGCTTCCTCCTGAGGCAACTTCGGACGACTCCGGAAAACGTAGCGACAGGTGTGCATTCCCCCAGCCGATTTTCATTTCAGCCGGCGGAGGGCAGGGGGAAGGCAGTTCGGGGAGATTGTCGCCCGGAAGAAGAGGTCAAGAGGAGATTTGTTGCTGGGACGACTAAGCTCCCCGAATCTGCTTGTGTGACCCTTAATGAGCCCTCCCTCTCCTGTAGACTTGCATACACCACTCCTCGCCTGCTCTCACCTAGTAAGATAAGAAAGGGGCTGGGGGGGGATTTCTAAGACCTTTAGGAAACAAACCCTGTGGTTGTGGCCTCTGTGTCCCCCAGGCCCCTCCAGGGGTCTGCTTCCTCTATAGTTACATCACTGAAAATCCCACTCCCCAGTGGGTAAGAAAGTGCCTGAAAACACCTTGATGTTGTCAACTTTAGGAACCACCATCGGTAAAACATGTAAATTGCAACAAAGCACCCCTTGTGTCATCTTCCTTAGCCTTACAGACTAAGCAAAGAGTCAGAGCAAAAGTTAAAGCACTCCCTCAATATCCCCCTCACAGTGCCGTACCCTTGCAAGAAGCACAGGTAGCTTTGGGGCATTCCAGAGCATGTAACTGCTGTAGGTGCACACAACTAGTGATGTGGGGAAAAAATCGGCAGGCACAAATTTGTGGAGAATCTCCACGCTTTGCCACCGGCGAATAAATTGCGGTGAAAATTCGCCAAAGAAAAATCCACAGCGACAAAATAAATCAACGCGTGGCAAAATTATTCGGATGCCGGTTGACTTTAATGCATTTGGTCAAAATAGTCGCACGTATAAAAATTGTTGCGCTTTAGAATTATTTTGATGCCCCTTGACTTCAATGCGTTTCACGAATTTTTCGCCGTTTCACAAATTTTTCGGTAAATTCGCAAATGTTTTGCCGAACCGGCACAGATTCGCCCATCACCACACACAACTATAACAGCTTTAATTTGTTCAGATGCCTTTAACATATAAGTTTCTCTTTGAGGGTGTATTAAAAACAACAACAGCAAAATAGTTATTTCAATGCTTCAGCTCAATTTTTTGTTCTCCAAAGAAAGATCTCTAGAAGCTGGATAAATCTATACTGTGCCAATCAAGCCAGATGCTTCGTCGGGAATAAACTGCCATTTTTGACCACAAACCAGCTGGAGACAGTCAATACCTGCAGTGAGGTCTGTGGTCACCAGTTGTTCTCCTATCAGATATCTCCTGTGTGCACAGCACGTCGGTATCATTTACTTCAAATTAGTTTGGTTGTGCAAACAAATGTGGCAATTGTTTTACCCGGCGCTTGTTTCAAGGGGTAAATGAAAACATTTTCTACAGTCAGTGTAGGGTTCCTCCAGTATAAAGTCCAGTTATGAGGAGGATGGGCTTTTTAAAGTGGCTTATTTGTCGACGGGCGACTAAATCTCGCTGAATTTTCTCGTCTGTCTCTGCCCTTAGCCTGCTAAAAAAATCTTTTAAACATTGAATAACCCCATTACGATTGTTTTGCTTCCAATAAGGATTAACTATAGCTTATCATAATTAATTATATCCTTTTTAAAAATAAGAATTATTTGCTTATAATGGAGTTTATGGGAAGTGGCCTTCCCATAATTCAGAGCTTTCTGGATAACGGATCCCATACCAGTATAAAGTCACGTGACTTTGCAAACACAGGAGAGATATCTGTGGGAAAGCATTCTAATTTGATTTTATATAAGTTTTCTGTGATTGTTCCCCTAGAGGGGAGACATTTGTGACCATCTGATATTGAAGGTGATGTCAACCCAAAAATTTTGCCAGCGAAAGCAAATATAACGCAAAGCAACATGATCATTCAAAAATGATGTAGAAATGTAATGGCTATTAAAAGCTGTATCTGGCCAAAACAAGAGAAGCAATTTATAAGCTGGTTACTCAATGGCACTATACGCCTATGAAGCTACGAAAAATATACCCTAATAGTTCGGGACTATATTGGAGGTGTGATCTTGCTGAAGGGAATCATACCCATCTGTGGATAACTTGTTTTACAATCATTTTGGAAAGAGGTATTAGAGACAGTCAATGCTGTAACGCAATCTAGCTTTTCGCTGGATAGGCCAGAATCTATTTTATTTAATATACATCACGATAATAAAAACCTAATAAAAGATCCACTTACCTTGCACCTCATGCAATCAGCTAAAGCTTTGATATCCCGAAAGTGGAAATCAATCGAAGCGCCGTCAATAGGAGAATGGCTAATGAAAGTTGAGGAAGTGAGACAAATGGAAGAGATTACCCATCTCATTCACAACGAAAGCAAGGCATATTGGGAGACATGGTACCCGTGGTTTTATTTTTGTCTAAATAACTAATAGTACATTCACAAGGCCGATTAGGGTCTTCATCCTCACTCTATACACTCCCTGAAATCTTAACTTCTTAAGTGGGCGTACAGTAATACTATGATCTTAGACGTAACTTAGCCCTATAGCCCTACACCTATATGAGGTCTGGATATGTTCTGTAGAAGACATTGCATATGTGGAAAGTTTGATTGCAGTAATGACTTGATGTTTACCTGCTACACTGTTATTTGAATTCTTTGCTGTGTTTATTCCTATGAATATTACAGAAACCTGAACTTGTTACCCCCTTCTACCCCCCTTTTTTCTTTCTGTTCCCCCTGTTGAAATAATAATAAATAAAGAATTGTTAAAAAAAAAAGTTGTATCTGTCTGTCCCTTTGTAGTCTCTGCCCTGGAGGCTCTGACTGTTGAAACAATTTAGCAGAATCCGGCTGATTTAACAGACCTTGCTTTGGCGGAAGGAGAGATGACTTCCGCTTCATTACTGACCAGCAACATCATTTTTTTTAAATTTGTTTCAACTTAACGAAAAAAAACCACCAAGACAATTTT
Organism: Xenopus laevis; assembly: GCF_017654675.1. Lineage (NCBI taxonomy): Eukaryota > Metazoa > Chordata > Amphibia > Anura > Pipidae > Xenopus > Xenopus laevis. Next base: position 14,421,153 of record NC_054373.1, read on the forward strand.
AACTTTAAATTCGCAGTCTTTATTAAGAAATGACTTACCGATTCTCTGCTTGCGCTCCTCTTCAGAAACAAAAACAGGGTGACGATCCATCGTGCGGCACTCAATTTCTCCTCCCTCCCTTCTATAGGAGATAGCCAGGAAGGATAAATCGAGCGCCACAAGATGGATTGTCGCCCTTTCGCCATTTCTGAAGAGGAGCGCAAGCAGAGAATCGGTAAGTCATTTCTTAATAAAGACTTTGCGAATTTAAAGTTAAAACTGCCTTGGTGGTTTTTTTTCATTAAGTAGAAAAAATTTTTTATTTTACCGGTTCTTTAAAAAAAATGTAATTTACAAAATAACTTTAGAATAACTTTACAGAAAAACTGAAAAGGAAGCGCATGCGAGGAGATGGATGTGGCGAATATAAGGTAAGTAATAGAAATGTCGGACCTTGTCGCTGCGTGCATCCGACATGCCTTGGGTTGCCACCCGCCCAGTATTTTAGCGGCCTAGCTGGTAAAACACCTGCCAAGGCCAGGGCAGTATTACAAATTTACCGGCAATGCAGTTGCCGGTAATTTGTAATACCCTTAAGAAAAGCCCTTGGCCTTCTGCTGAAACGTACCTTTTCTTCATCCTCTCGGCATCTCGTGACGTGGCCCCGCCCCTTTTTGCGTCAGGATTCCCTCGGCCCGCCCCTTTTTGCGTCACAACCCGCCCCTTTAGTTCCCGCTCCCACCACTGGCCGGAAAGTTTTTTTTAAAAGGTGGCAAACCTAGACACAACTGTCGGATGAAGACACAACGTGCAGCGTTCGCATCCGACAGTTGCGTTTCTATGACTTACCTTATATTCACCGCATCCACATCAAGAAGACGCATCGTGTAGTTCCAGGCTTAAACCACAGGCAATGAATGATGTTTATATATATGTATCGACAGTTGCTTAGAATTAGATTTTATTTCATTAGGAGAAGTTTTATTTTTCCAACTTACACCCTCTTTCAAAAGCAGAATACTATTAATATCCAGCATTGCATCTGTCTTACTCCATCAAATATGTTGTTGTATTTCTGTTTGGGGACACATTTCTGTTTCTTTAAAAAGCCGTGTCTCCGTTGCACACCAAGCCCAGCGCAGGTCAATTGAGATCACTTACATTTCTTTGTAGTAACTTCCAGTCCATTGGGAGAACAGGCTTTTTGTCTCTGCTTGCCAACCTCACCCCTCCCAATTATCTCCTATTCCCCTCTTGCCTGACAAAGGTAACGGCAGAAGGGTAGTCATTTTTCCTTCCCTTGGGTAATTGAAAAAAAGGCAAAAAAAAAAAAAGAGATACATCATTAATCTCTGGTGGACTCTCTGACTGTGCTGATAAAATAATCATTACCCTACATATTTCAATATCCTTGACATCTGTTCCAGCCATGCTGAGGAACTAGACACATAAAAAATATAAATAAAAAAAAAAATAATATATATAAAATTGTATATATTTGTGCTGTCATGTGATCAGGTTGATGTACAAGATATATATAAAAGACAAGATTAATACATATGTAGGGATTGTACAAAAATATTCATCCCTCCATTCAACTGCCAGTTTGCTGATACTCTTGGGAAATAGCCCAATGTTTGTAGTGAACCTGATCTAAAATTCATATTCGGACATGAATACAATGCCTTACACATGATACAAGTCTATTATGGAGCCATCATGACATATGTGGTTTCTTGGCTTTTTTGTGTGTTTATTCTTTATTTATGTTTGCATTTATTGTCTGATTTATGAAAGTAAGATTTCTGCTATTGTTGAATAATGAAATGGTTAAGCAAGATTTATTTATCCTTGCAAACTTTACAATCCCACTCCCCCCTTTCCATGACATATTAGATATACAGATATAGGATCAGTTATCCGGAAATTCATTATCCTGATAGCACATTTTTACGGAAAGGCCGTCTCCCATAGACTCCATTTTATCCAAATAATCCAGATTTTTAATAATGATTTACTTTTTCTCTATAATAATAAAACAGTAGCTTGTACTTGATCCCAATTAAGATATAATTAATCCTTATTGGAAGCAAAACCAGCCTATTGGGTTTATTTCATGTTTAAATGATTTTCTAGTAGACTTAAGGTATAAAGATCCAAATTGCGGAAAGATCCATAATCTGGAAAGCACCAGGTCCCAAGCATTCTGGATAACAGGTCCCATACCTGTATAAAAATCACAGTAATTATGATGCAGATAACTCTTTAGCTGTCACAAAGGCAGCATCTATGGAAAAAAAATAAACTGATTTTTTTTAACCAGAATTCTGGAGGCATTTTTCACTGTTTTTTGGTTTCACTTTTTAACCTAAGGGGTTATTCAACTTTGATTTAACTGTTGGTATGATAGAGAGTGATATTCTGAGACAATTTGCAATTCGTTTTAATTTTCTTATTATTTGTGGTTTTTAAGTTATTTAGCTTTTTATTCAGCAGCTCTCCAGTTTGTAATTTCAGCAATCTAGTTGCTAGGATCCAAATTAACCTAGCAACCATGCATTGATTTGAATAAGAGACTGGAATGTGAATAGGCGAGGACCTGATCAGAAAGGTAACTAATAAAAAGTAACAATAACAATACATTTATAGCCTTACAGAGCATTTGTTTTTAGATGGAGTCAGGGTCCCGTTTTCAGCGGGACAGTCCCGCTTTTGGAAGCTCAACCCACAGTCGCATATTTGTACTGAAAAATCCCAACTTTCTCTGCACAGGCAGAAAAAGATACATTTCCAAAATTGGCTTTTGGCAAAGAGCCCAGAACAGCCGCCAGGTGCAGCTAAGAAACTTTTGAAACAATTCTGAGATAAGCAAAAAATAATTGTAACAATTTAGATAAGGAGGTCCCTTGGGAAAAGATAGACTCACATCTTAAAGGGCAATTCTGTAATAACTGAAAAAAAACAAAGAAATATGTGCAACCTTTCATAACCTGCCAAATTTTGTAAAATGAACATGGTAATTAGGAGGTGTCGCCACCAAAATGGCCGTGGTCAAATAAATTTGCCGCGCTACACACGCCAACTTTTTTTGTCCCTCTTTTCATTTTCAAAATGTTGGTAGGTATGCATGTGAAAGCTGGAAAGAGTCAGAAGAAGAAGAAGGCAAATAATTCAAAAACAACAAAAAGAAATAATGAAGACCAATTAAAGAATTGCTTAGAATTGGCACATCTAGAACATACTTAAAGGTGAACCATCCCTTGAAAGGATAAGAAAATTCTTCATAATCTATTTCGTCAGGCCAGTGCCAGTGTTTGCCTTTGCTGAAAAAAATGTAGTGGTCTGGTGTAATATCCTAGTAGGTGCTGCTCCACTATCTTTTTTGATTTGGAAAGAAATACCTCTGAACTGGGAGTCAAAATAGGCCCTGGCATTCCAAGTACAAAGAGGCCCAAACAGGTCCCACCAGCCCACTAAATAGTGACTTTCTATGTCACCTAATAGCAGCCCCTCTAGCATTTGCCAGAACCCACAGTTTACTAGTCCGGGCCCGCTAGGATAGTACCCCAGACCTTTGTCACCGGCCCTAAAGCTGATGTTATCGATTATTATCACCAGGGGTTGAAGGTGAAGGATTTCCAACAATTCAATATTTTCCCCATTTATCAAAATATTTTCTGGCAGTCAGGAATGCTTTTAACCAATGAACACATTAATCAAGCCTGATACACAGGTGTCAGTTCATCAGAATGTGGAGTCATAGTGCTCAGCTCTGCTCAGCAAGGGTTGGAAACGCAGTCAAAAAAGGTATAACTATTGTAACCGCCCAATAAAATTGTCCACATATTGATAAATTAGCCCCTAAACTTCATAAAAATAGGAATGGTTGGCACTATATGAAAGGCATAGTGATAATAAAATATGCATGGCTGCATGTTGTGCCTGTGAGATAAAAGGAGTGGTTAACTTTTAGTATGTTATAAATGGCCAATTCTAAGCATCCTTTCAATTGGCCTCCATTTTTCATTTTTTTTATAGTTTTTAAATTATTTGCCTTCTTCTGACTCTTTCCAGCTTTCAAATGGGGAGGCAGTGTCAGATTGGAGGGTTAGAGGCCTCCCGCATACCTGTCTCTAATTGCGGCCACAATTGGGACCAGAGGAGGAGATCGGGGGATAGCGCAGGCCAGTGCGGGCAGCAAACAGGCCGGACCCCACCGTGTTTTCATCCGGTGTCCCGCCAGCCCATCTAAAAAACAAATGCTCTATTAGGCTACAAATGTATTGTTATTGCTACTTTTTATTACTCATCTTTCTATTCAGGCCTCTCCTATTCATATTCTAATCTCTTATTCAAATCAATGCAAACAGATTGCTGAAATTGTAAACTGGAGAGCTGCTGAATAAAAATCTAAATAACTCAAAAACCACAAATGATAAAAAAGGAAAACCAATTGCAAATTGTCTCGGAATATCACTCTCTACATCATACTAAAGAATAATTTAAAGGTGAACAACCCCTTTAATTGTATGTTTACCAAGTGTGCAAGAGTAAGAGGCTATAGGCTCAACATGCAAGACCATACTTCTATATAGCCATCCAAGGGTTAGGGGGTGACCCATTGGTGCCTATATAGAAAATCAAAGGAGGAGCAAAAATTCTCCCCAGTAACCCTTGGACACTTCCAGCTAAATCCAGGAGCAGAACTGCTCTCTCACAATCAGTGCACAAAGCAATAAGCACAATTATGGGCAGCCATTTACTTACCACTTGGTAGGGCAGGTACCATGGCTCATTTGCACCAGCACACTGTGTATCATATTATAGGACATTCCTCTAGTATAGATGAATGCACTTAGGCACAAGTGTATTGTGTATGGATGGGGTGGGCTTTACTTACAAATATAGAAACACAGCTTTTTTAAATCTTTTTTAAAATTATGGTTTAAAATTCATGATTATTATACCGGATCACTGGCATTATGTCAGCACAACTACCTCCATAAATAATTCATGTTGTATTTGTATTATTCCTAAATAAAACCAACATGTTTCCCCCAATCTTTTTGTACAACAATGATCGCTGCCTCTAAAGAAACACGGCTATTTTCCTCCTCTCTGGATGACGAATGACCATGTATTTAGCCTGTGACCTAAAACCGGGAACAGGTGACGAGATCGGGGACAAGAAAATCTATATTCATAGTGCTTGTAATCCATCACAGTCAAAAACAATCGTTAAAGCTATTTACCAAAAAATAAAAAAAACAAGGTGGCCATTGAAGAGTGGACTGACTATGAACTAATGGCAACTTTAAGCCATTCTGCCTTCGAAGGAAAAAAAAGAAGTTGAGCTTTTCCCTTGGGTTGTGGCTTTGACTTGTGTATTCCTGGTGAACTCTGACTGGGGTCATGCACTTAGTCTTCCTCATTCATGTTTTAGAATGGGCACAACAGAGATCCCCTGGGAGAGTCCTCCAATGGCGATGATATTATCAGTACCAAGATATCTTGTTGATCACTGCTAGCAATGATAAAGCAGATGTCAAGGGTAAAGCAGGCCACCGGGTCTTGAACTCTGTAGTCAAGGTCAGCAGGAACTTCTAAACTTCCATTGCAGCACACATGAGTTTATATTGGAGATATACTTTTCTCTTTCATGGTTGCTTATCTGCGTGTCTAATTGAATAGATGATTATTGGAAGTTCAATTCACTGCAAGTGTGTGTTATAGTGTAAATTTAGGATAGGAGACATCTAATCAACCCACTGATCGGAATGTCCTAGCTTTTCTTTGCTGGTTCATAAATGTCCATGTCACCATAAGACAAATAACCTGTGAGAGGAGAGATACAATATATGCATATTTCTGCTGGGATTTTGAGATGGTCTGACCATGTTCTAGAGCAGTGGTTCCCGACCAGTGACTCAGGAGCAACATGTTACTCATGAACCCCTTGGGTGTAGCTCCCAGTGGCCTCAAAGCAGGTGCTTATTTTTGAATTCCAGGCTTGGAGGCAAGTTTTAGTTGTATAAAAACCAGGTGAACAGCCAAATAGAGCCTCCTGTAGGCTGCCAGTCCACATAGGGTCTACCAAATAGTCAATCACAGCATGTATTTGGCACTCCTGGAAAAATGTTCATGCTTGTGTTACTCACAGATATAAATGGTTGAGGACCTCTGTTTTAGAGCAAGGCTGTCTAACTGGTGGTCTTTGGGCTGGATGTGCTTTTCCAAAGGATATTTATGGTACCCAGGGCTCCTCAGAATTATTTGTGTAGCTCACTCAATATCAGTTAGGCAGAAGGTAGGTGCTTCTTTGTCTACCAGATTTTCCTCGGAGACCAAGTTACAGGTCAAGTAGATTGAATTATGGTCTGCTATTTTGTCATATGATGATATGTAACTATGTATGTAATTGTGAAAGCTATGGGTGCAGCAGCTCAAGATTTTGGGGTATATGGGCACCCCAGTCTCCACTGTAACAAGAACTGAGCTATTGATCCCCTCCATGTCTACTAATAATAACAATAGACTCAATGTTCAGGTCACAACCATATGTGTGTAGGGGGGGCAGGGGAAAGAAAAAATGAAGTTTATATGGATTCATGCAGAAGTTAGGATCAATTACAAGGTACTGTTTTATTACTACAGGGTAAAGGGAAATGCTTTTTTAAAAAAGAAATTGAATCATTTGTTTAAAATTGGCTCTATGCTGCAATAACCTCATGGAATTCAGAGCTGTCTGGAAAATAGGTTACAATAAATATTTCCGAAAGGGGACCCCTAACCAGGGCTAGAACTAGGGGTAGGCAGAAGAGGCACCTGCCTAGGGCACAACACTGTGGGGGTGCTGGGCAGGTGCCTGTTCAAGATTCTTCTGCCTACCCCTAGCCCAGATTTGCTTCACCTGCCTACACCCTCTGTCCCTCTCTCCTCTGTCCCTCCCTCCATTCATCCCTCCCCTGTCCGTCCCTCCTGTGTCCCTCCCTCCCCTGTTTGTTCCTCCCCTGCTCCAAACTGCCCCTCAGCTTCCACTTCTTGCGCCAACATTATGGTGCGCTCCCACGCAGGGGCGGGGTTAGCTGTCCGGGTTGCTTAGGGCTCCCGGTCTGCTTGGCCCGGCCTCTAGCTGTGTAACTCGCAGTGGCCAGGCCTGGTGCAGGACTTCTCTGCCATTCTACCTGCAATAAGCCTTATCATGGCTCCAGTATACCCCAAGGAGGGGCAGACCTGGACTGGACTCCCTGCACCCCTTGTAACCACACCACTGCTCCTAACCCAAGGACTGAAATAATTCTAGGCCCCTATCTCTTAGCAGGTGGATTGGATCAGTACTTAAATTTAAATGTTAAAGAGGGAGAGAAACCAAAGATCCAACTAGCAGCACTCAGTTCAATAAATTGTCAACCTTCAGGATGTTTTCAGTACCATCTAAATTTGCTATGGTGTTCTATGGTACACTGGATCCTGCAAACACAGCCTCAATTCATTTTTAAAAACATGTTTATTAATACATTATGATATATAAAAACACCATGTATGATCAATGCAAGGCCTGCAGGGTGGCCGCCCTCTGCTTCAACAGTTTGTCCGTGAGCTCATTCAAGGAAGTTATAGTTCTCTTAATAATGAATATAGCTGTTGAGATGCTTTGCATATGTTAAATATCAAAGTGAAGGAAAATCACGAAGATTGACAATTTATTGAACTGAGTGCTGCAAGTTGGATCTTTGGTTTCTCTCCCTCTAATATTTAGATTTAATTAGGGGTGTAACTACAGAGGGGGAGGCTGCAGGGGGGCCTGGGAGGTATATGGGCCCTATGAGGTCCTAATTCATATACCGTTTCAATAAAAATTGGTACAACAAGTCAACCTCTAATTCTCTAAACATTTTGGGGGCCTCAAAAATAATTTGCTGTGGGGCCCAGTAAAATCTGGTTACGCCACTGAATTTAAGTGTTGTTGAATATCCAACAGGTGCAGTGCTTTTCTTTATAATTGTTTGGATTGAATCATTAGCCTATATGAATGTGTATCTGTTGTATTTATTGCATAATTAAATGAAAATTCTTCTCCTGACATCATTATATGAATGAGTAGCACAAACACACACACACCTATGGAAAATCTGCCACTTACTGGACTAGGCACTGAGCAAAATAAATCCTCCATTTGGTTAATCCCTCTCCCTGTACTCATCAGTATTATTTCCATTCATTGTCCTGTATTAGAGAAGCCAACACCTGCTTTCTCCAGCATTAAATCTGATCCCCATTAATACTGTAGCTGCTGTTGTACAGGGGAGGCTTGTTCACATATGTTTCAGATCAGGTCAGCTGTGCTTTTGCTTGCTTTTTTACTACATTTTTTCAGAAGGGATTTAGACCCCACTTCTCACACCACAGACATCTGTATCTTTTCCTGATTCTGGGAGACAATGTACATTTCCGATACCCTTACATTTTCTTATGTAATTGTATGGGCCCTTTAATGTCAGACAGAATTGTGTATACCTAGGGGTGATTCCCTGTCTATCCATACCCTTCTTGTATTTTTGAGATACAGTTTGTAATTGTGTTTGGCATCCCATGCTGGCATTGGCATCAGCTTACTAGAATAGATCCCAGGCAGTCTGCACTTATTTAGCTGTGAGTTCTATGAGTAGTCCATATTAGCACAAATGTTTGGTTTAACCAGAACTGATAGTGTATGTTAGCAGTGCCTTCTGCCTACAATGTTTTCAGTTGCACCAAGCCCTGGTGGAACGTTAATAATGAATAACTTCCACATGCCATGTAAGGGAAGTGCATCTTTGAGGCACATGCATACAGGTATGTATTTTCTATATATACATATAGGCACCCATGACCTGAGAGGGAGGTCAAGTCCTTTGTAAATAATGCTTTGTATGTGCTTTAGAATCTAGGACAAACCCACTCAAACACTGGAAGAACTTCATCCAGTGTCCTAGGTAAACTCAAAACAAGGACCCCAATGGTGCACACCTGCAGGAATATGGCTCAAAGGAGAACCAAACCCTTGCTACTAAAATCTGACCAGCGGAGTTCACGGGTGCCATCTTTGGGAATCTTCGGGAATAGAGTGGCATATCGGTGCATCCGCAGTTGGAGCAAATTTTCTGCGCATGCACCGAAAGTCAAGTAAATTGCTGAAGTGCCAGAAGAAGACCCCAAGATTACCGAAGCGGATGAAGTCAACTCCGCTGGACAGAATCTGCACCGAGGGGTAAGTAAAGATTTAGGGGCATTTGGCAAAGGCTGGGGGGAGCAGGGAAGGGGATCTATGTAGGGTAGGGGATTTTAGTAGCAAGGGTTTGTTTCTCCTTTAAGAAAGGGGTCCCCAAGCTTTTTTACTCATGAAAGATGTAAAAAGAGTTGAGGGGCAACACAAACTGGTGCAAAATAAGTTTCGGACATAACTTTTGTACGATTGCTGTCAGGGGCAGAACATCGGCTGATCTGTTCTTTTACTACTTTATTTGATCTGAATGGTTAGTGGCAGGTCGGGAGATGGGGGAGTCCGATCGTTCGAGGATTCGAACAATCGGATCTTTGCATCTATGGCCAGCTTAAGGCTTTGAATAAATCAATTCCATCCTTTATAATGTGCCAGATTGAAGGTAAAGCAAAGATTTTGGTACCAGCGTAATAGTTTCAAACTTCTTCCAGCTGTAGATTCCAGGAGTTTGTGTCACACTCCCAAAGTAATCAAAAGTAATTGTAGATGGAATAAACAGCTTCAAAGGCAGTGATTTCAAACTGCAAGTGCTTTCTTTATTTAGCAGTGTAGAACACTACATGTTTCGGGTCAGAGCCCTTTTTCAAATGTACAAAGTGCCAGATTGGTAACATTACCAGATAACTCATAGTACCACGCTGCACCATCCATTCCAACCATTAACTCATGCTAGTTATCCATATTACACATACAATATGTGGGTAGAAATACTCATGTAATCACAATTTAAGGTTATATTAGGATTCATTTCTGCAACTTAGAGTACCTATTCACTCCAAACACAGCCAAATCCCTCTGCATGGACATTGGAACACAGTAAGCAGATTCTCGCATGTTTATTATATTTCTGGTGAAATAAAATTGTTTAACCTATTTATTGCTTTGGCATTTGCGTTATTATTCTTCTGCACCAACGTTATTCCCTGTGTTTGCCAGAAAGTTGACCTAGCACACAGGGATATTATTCCCAGAGCAAATGTTGTTTAATTAATTGCCCAAATGAATCACTTCCACAAACCCTAACCCAATAATGAGGGCTTCTGTTTAGATGTTTTGCTTTGAAGAGCTCTTACATATTGGCCCAAGCCCTGTTCCCTTGTGGAACCTGTCTATCAGGACTAAACGTTATTAACTAAGACAAAGGATCGTCAGGTAGCCCATCCCTTGGCCTATAATGGAACTGGTTAAAAGAATCTGGTCTCCTGTTGGGATTAATAGGGCACCCTGGAAGGGAGGGAAAATCCCAGGTCAATAGTAGAGGGATGTAAGCATCTGCAGACAGGCACTTGCCCTGTTCTGTCCTCATGGTCATTGTTAATTTATACTGACCAGCTGCCTGTGATTCCTGAACTAAAGACAAAAAGTAAGTAACACGGGTTCCATTCAGCGGAGATTAAATGTCTGCAATCAGCCACACCCTCGAATAATTGCTTCCTAGAAGAGGAACTGCATTCAACACACCCATACACCCATTCATTGAATAAAATAGTTCCACATTTAAATACTAGACAAGCCCCCGGCCTCTTTGCTATGATTTAAGTTCTGCCTCTCCACAATGGCATTTTTCTGAAATATCTTCAAGTTTTGTGAAAATGTCTAAAGATTTTTGTCACTCAAGCTTTGCCATGGACTTTGACTGACAATAGACCTTGTCCGGCAGCTAAAAAATCAGACAGAAAAACAGGAACTAAATATGTTCTGTGGTTGGTCAATGGCAAAACTTCATACCACAAGTTTTCCATTAAAATTGATTTTTTATGCAGGGTTAGTGAATACCTTGCAACGTTAATCCCACCAAATCCCACTAAAATGATTGATGCCCATCATAAGCATGTAAAATAAGGACATTTTATTTGGATTATGTATAAGCTAGCTCTAAGTTGTTATCTTTCCATCAGCTATTTCCATAGGGAATATGTTCCCTTGTCTTTATCCCATATATTATTATATTATTATAATATATTATTATTCTAAGAGAAAAGTCATGATATTCTGTAAATGATATCATAAATGGAGCTTAATTATGTCAATGAAGTCACGTGACTTATGTATTATAAAAAAAATATATATCTCCAGTGACTTCTAAGATTCTTATAATTGACAGTAGGGGGTATTATCCCTTATAATACACGAGTGATACTCAGAGTTCCCTGTATAACTCAGCCTGCAGCCTTGTGTCTTTATATGGTCACAGAACAACCCATCAGTAACTTCTTATATCCTTATCATTTACAGTAGGGGGTACATTATCCCTTATCATACATGAGTGATACTCAGAGTTCCCTGTATAACTCAGCCTGCAGCCTTGTGCCTTTATATGGTCACAGAACCTCAGTGACTTCTTATCTCCTTATCATTTACAGTAGGGGGTACATTACCCCTTATAATACATGAGTGATACTCAGAGTTCCCTGTATAACTCAGCCTGCAGCCTTGTGTCTTTATATGGTCACAGAACCCCTCAGTGACTTCTAATATCCTTATCATTTACAGTAGGGGGTACATTATCCCTTATAATACATGAGTGATACTCAGAGTTCCCTGTTTAACTCAGCCTGCAGCCTTGTGTCTTTATATGGTCACAGAACTCCTCACTGACTTCTAAAATCCTTATAATTTACAGTAGGGGGTACACTATCCCTTATAATACATGAGTGATACTCAGGATTCCCTGTTCCCTGCAGTCTTGTGCCTTTGTATGGTCACATATCCCCCAGATTAGATGTCCTAATATAATTATAATTTACAATAGGGAGGTATATTATTCCTTAAATACATTCTATAACATATCATTATAGCAATCATGATTGTCTAGGGCAGGGGTCCCCAACCTTTTTAAACTGGGAGCCACATTCAAATGTAAAAAGAGTTGGGGAGCAACACAAGCATGAAAAGGGCCTATAATTGGTTATTTAGTAGCCCCTATGTGGACTAGCAGCCTACAAGAGGCTTTACTTGGCACTATACTTAGTTTTTATGCAAATAAAACTTGCTTCCAAGCCTGGAATTCAAAAATAATTTGAGGACACTGAGAGCAACATCCAAGGGGATGGAGAGCAACATGTTGCTCGCGAGCTACTGGTTGGGGATCACTGGTCTAGGGGGATGTAAGCAGAGCAGGTACCAACCAATTCAAAACTACCCCTTTATTTCTGATTCTTGAGTGAGGAAACAGCTGTTAATAAATGAAACCAGGCAATGCACTTAAGGGGCCCTAATTACATTGCAAATATAAAGGTGGTAAAATACCCCACATATTGCCATCTGGTGGCCAGGTATCTGCATATAAGAAATTTTGTGTCTAGAATTTCATGATAAATATCATATTCATATTCATGATATTTATCATCTATCATTGCTTCAAACCGTTTTTACCTGCCGTCTTAATTTTCCAAACAACATAAAAATAACGCTGATGGGGCGGTGTAAAAGAAAATGCACACCTTTGTAAAGTCACCATTTATTTTACACTGCATTTTACAAGTTTCCAGCAATAATAATTTTACCCAACATGAATAGGCCCCTAAATGTTTTACTGAATCCCCCTTTTTCATGTGAAATGCCGATGCTACAGATACAACCTACAGACAGACTGGAGGGGTTATTCCTGCTGCCTCCATGCCTGGTCTTTTCATTTTTTGGATGGTGACATCTCACAAAGATGTCAGAACATGCCCCCTGCTGGACTCTTCTGAGGGGGATTATCATGCTATAGGAGGAGATTAGCAAAACTGTGGTAAATAGTGCGGAAGGAATGGAGATTTGTGCAGGGCAGATTCTGCAGGAGGAAACAGTATCACTCTTAGAGACATTAGAGAACCAGTACAGCAGGGACATAGGAATAGGAATAGGCAGGAATGTCTTGTTACATTCCTATATATCCCTATAATGACCTCAGTTAGACAAACACAAAAGGAAATGTTTAGTTGTCCTTTGAACAGTAACAGGGCCGCCATTAGAAATCACGGGGCTCCGTACAACAACATTTTTGGGGGCCCCCCCCTGCCCACAACATGCCCCAAGCTCCACCCTAGATCCCGCCCACTCCACATCACAGTTAAAAGACCACACAGACATCAGCACTAAAAAAAGGTAACCCCTAAGGTTGCAACCCCCCTAGCCGGTAAAACACCTGCCAAGGCTGGGGCCGGTATTACAAATTTACCGGCAATGTAGTTGCCGGTAATTTGTAATACCCTTGAAAAAAAGCCCTTGGCCCGCTTTACCACCTTACCTTTTTTCAGTCTTCTGGTCATTTGCGTGATGTTTCTCCGCCCCCTTTTGTGGCACAACATGTGGCTCCACCCCTTTTGCATCACATACCGCCCCCCTTTTGTGCCCGCCCCCCCTGCCAGCCAGTAATCTTTTTCAGAAAAGGTGGCAACCCTAGTAACCCCCAAACACACAAGTTTTAAAAAGCTATTAATGGTCAGGGCCCCCTTATAAGTTGAAAAAAAACTGTCCACAACAGCCCCCCCTAAAAGTTTTTTTAAAAAATTGTTGGGCAGGGCCCCCCCTACAAGTTAAAAATTAATTGGTGACCAGGACCCCCCTATATGTTAAAAAAAACATTGGCTTCAGGGCCCCCCTTACAAGTAAATCAAGAATATTTTTTTTTAAAAAACTTTGGTGGCAGGGTCCTATAGAGTATTAAAAAATACATTTGTGGCCAGGGGATTAAAAAAAAACAAAAAAAAACACACATTGATGTTCAGTAGAATTGAATTTGTTGCTTCAGAACTTCAACTTCGTCTGTTTTTGTGGCATCGGGCCTTTTCGTGATTTGGGACTTTGGCTGTTCAGCTGGCGGCACAGCTTTGGTGCTGTCAAGGGGGGTTGTCTGTGTGTAAAATGAACTGTTAGCGTTAATGTGTATAAGGGCAACTGTGTGTAAGAAGGTCTGACAGACTGTGTGTGTGAGTTATAGAGACTATAATGAGCCTGTGTATAGCTGTGTAACTACATTCTTTATTCAATCTTATAGGTACAAGTTGGCTGTGGGTTTTGCCTACAATCATTCTCTCAGTGCATTTGTCACAAAGCTCATTAACCCCTACAGTTCCTTGCCCCCATGTTCCATTGTATCCCCCACCTATCCATGCCCTCACCCTATTCACTCTCCTCTTTGCCCTTTCTCTTCTCATTCTGCTGAGTTACCCCCACACTCACACTCTATCTCTAATAACTCTCTGCCTCGCTCTATATATTTGTATAGATAGAAATACTGTATCTATAATATAATATATATTTTAGTACCTCACCCCCTCTCTTGCTGCTGTCCTATATCCACCTCATTGTTTCTTTTTGGGTGACTCTTTTAGCCCTTCTGCCACTCTGGGAGCAAAGAAGCTTTCACCTAGATTAAAAAAGAATGTATAAACATAGATTCTATACTAGTGATATTTTGTTGTGCACAATCTCTTCCTGCTGTTGTTACTCTACTTTTTGTACAGTAGAACCCCCATTTTACATGTTTTAGGGGACCAGAAAAAATGTTGTAAAGTCAGGGAAATGTATTATGTATTATATATTGGTGGGACCACAAAAAATGGTATAAAATATGTGTAGGGTGTGAAAAATAGCCACCCCTTGTGAGCATTCAGGCAAATCCTTAGTCTTCTAGACACCTAAATGGGTCCTAATGGGGACTTGTGTCAATGCTCTGCTTTATGCTATGCCCCTGAGATTCTCAATAGTGACCAGTAGATGGCACTGTGCTAAAGTATAAAACCCTTTGTAGCCATGCTCTCAAGGTCCATTTGTGCTAGCTCTAGCCTGAGCAGGAAGGCAGAGCTCTTGTGGAACCTAAATGAATGAGGCCTAGTAAGGAATAGGTTACTCATCTTAAGAGGTCACTCTAGGAGTGACAGATAGATTATCTAGTTGAGCATTTTAAGGCTCCCTATGAGGAGAGTCAGAGGGATTAATATCCCAGGTACTAATTGCCCAGAAGTAGGGATTAAATGTGTAGATTTAGGGATGTAGAGATTCCCCTGGGTGTACCTTCATTGCTACGTGTATGTTCTCTTCCCTGTGAGGATTAACACTGTACAAAGGTGCTGTAAGTATATGCCTATCCACTGTTAATGTGTGATCCTGATTGTGTACACTCCACTGAGGATTGTATTGTTCAATAAATATGTTTATGGTTAAGTTATAAGAACATATAATGCATTTTTATCTGTCATTTTCCCGATTTGTCAATTAACATATCGTGCAAACAGTCTCATAGGGATTGAAAAAAAAACAAAGAACTTCTCCAGATGTTGGATATGGTCTCTATACCGATCCCCAGCATGGCCATCAGTTTGGTGCATACAAGTCAGCATATGGGCAAGAAGAAGACCATTTGGTACCAGAAAGCGCCTTATGGGGCCTTATGGTCACCTGAGCATTGAGCATTGCTTCTACGATGGGGAGGGTAAGGGGCACTTTAATAAATAGGAATAAATTGTGGCAAGGCTGTTAATTTGGGAAAAGTCATGATGGAAGGCATCTGCCCACCCATTACATGTTCAGATGTCAAATTAGCTCAGGGACTATTCTTTCCCACCTCAATGGCTGCCTCTGAGATTTACTGCTCCATGACCCAAGTTTGGGCTGTAGCAACAGGCAGGGTCTCAGGTCATTAAGCAGTAAATCTTGCTTTACCAGGCCCTTCATCAGGTCAGAGACTTGGACTCCCAGCTTCTTTTGACAGACGACATGCAGTGGGCAGGCCGTTACACTTGTGAGAATTTAAAGCCCTCTTCTTCCATTTTCCTCACATCCACCCCCCCATCCCTTCTTTTCCCGCCCCCATTGTTCCCTGAATCGCCCACACATTAGCCAGCACCATTCACTTGTGTTGGGAAGAATAGGGGGACACTCGCTTTAATCACTCATTGTGAGGAAGAAATGCAAAAAGGGAGTTGCCAAAGGGAGACCTTTTGTTTTGAAGGGACTGCACAACATCACAATGGCCAATTTTTGCACTTAAACAGGCAGCAGCGTGCAGAATAGAAGGGGACGGGGCAAAGGTAATTAGTTATATGTAACGCTAGAAGGAACTCACAACAAAGCCACGGAACATCAAATGCATCTAGAAAACAAACATCCAGCATTTTGTGCAAAAAAATGGCATTTAATACTATTATAAATATGCCCTAAAATAGCCGGTCTGCAGTGAATAGGGATTAATTATTAGGAGCAGGCAGCAGCAGATGCAAATGTAGTCAGTGGTCCCCTTGATGTGTGATCACAGGCATTCACAAAAGGCCAGTGGTTATGTTTGTCTAAAACCACCAATATTTGAATATTTTTAATCCCGGGGGTGTCCTATTATCGGGGCCACTTTCCAGCGTGAGATTTAAAGGAGATTAGAATCATTTTCAAAGTCATCGACGGCTCCATGCCGAGCAGGGAAAGTTCAGTGTGGCCACCTAGATATACATGGAGCAGAAACCCACCCAGAGTGTCCATAAAGGCCAAGTCATCCATGAAACAGGCTCAGTGACCATGGGATCTAGGATTGGCTTTCATCCGTGCGCATCAGTCACCTGACCTTGACATTGAGGATAAGTACGGATATGATATGACCCGATCAGATAGCAGAATGCTGATAACAAGGGGATGGTAAAGTAAAAAGAAATGAATAAAAAAGTGATATAAAAGGAATGAAATATGGGTAATCAAGGTAATATTTCATTGCTTTTCATATATATTATACATACGACATAAAAATATGTGCACAGAGGGGCAAATTCACTAAGCGCCGAAGCGCCGAACGCTAGCGTTAATTCGCTAGCGTTAATTCGCTAGCGTTTGGCATTTTCGTTACTGCGCAAATTCACTAACGAACGTTGGCGTAGTTTCGCTAGTGTTAATTCCCACCCTTACGCCTGGCGAATTTTCGCTAGCGACGTAACTACGCAAATTCACTAACTTGCGCAGTGTACTGAACGCTACCTTTTACGCTAGACTTCCTTCGCCACCTCAGACCTGGCGAAGCGCAATAGAGTAGATAGGGATTGTTTCAAAAAAAGTCAAAATTTTTTCTAAGTCCCAAAAAACGCTGGCGTGTTTTCTACATTATGGGTGATAGGCTGAAAAAGATCGAAACATTTTTTGGGGCTCCCCTCCTTCCCCCCTACATTTCCTGACTCATGGCAACTTACCTAGACAGTGGGCACATGTGTAGGGCAAAATAAAAATTTTATTTGATGATTTGAAGGTTTTCTAGGCATTTGTAGTGCTGATACGTATTCCTCCATTGAAATTTGAATTTGGCGCCGTATGCAAATTAGCCTTTGCTAGCGTAACTTTGCTTTACATAGCGAATCAACGCTAGCGCAACTTCGCAACCTTACGCTACCCCTGAGCGCAACTTCGGATTTTAGTGAATTTACGGAGCGCTGGCGAAACTACGCCTGCCGAAGTGCGGCGAAATGCGGCGAAGTTGCGCCTGGCGCAACTTCGAATCTTAGTGAATTTGCCCCAGTCTTATCCAGGGGTCTAACTACAGAAGAAGCAGGGTAAAATAAAAAAAAGTACAGGGGGACCCCGGGGTGTAGGGGCCCCAGTGAGGCCCTAATTAATAAGCAATATTAATATATCTTGGTAGGCCAACTTATCAATATTTTGGGACCCTAAACTGAAATTGCTGTGGGGCCCCCTAGCATCTAGTTACACCACTGGTCTTATCATGTACTGTATTTAAAGGGGTTTGAACTTTTAGTATGATGTAGAGAGTGATATTCTGAGATAATTTGCAATTGGTTTTCATTTTTTATTATTGAAGGTTTTTGAGCTATTTAGCTTTTTATTCAGCCGTTCCTCAATTTGCATTCTAAGCAATCTGGTAACTAGGGCCCAAATTCCCCTAGCAACCATGCATTGATTTGAACTGGAGACTTGAATATGAATAGGAGGGGACCTGAATAGGAGGATCAATAATAAAAAAGCAGCAATAACAATTTATTTGTAGCCTTACAGTGCATTTGTTTTTTAGAAGGGGACAGCAACGCCCATTTGAAAACTGCAAAGAATCAGAGGGAAAAGACAAATAACTATAAAAAATAAATAATGAAAACCAAATAAAATATTGTTTAGAATTGCCAGTTCTATAACATAATAAAAGTGAACCACCCCTTTAAGCATGTTTGTGTTTATTACAATAAGTGGGAGCTGCTATGCTGCAAGGCAGGCCATTAGCTAATGCTAGGGCTGCACCGAATCCATTATTTTGGATTCGGCCGAACCGCGGAATCCTTTGCAAAAGATTCGGCCAAATACTGAACTGAATCCTAATTTGCATATGCAAATTAAGGGTGGGAAGGGGAAAACATTTTTTACTTCCTTGTTTTGTGACAAAAAGTCAAGCGCTTTCCCTCCCCGCCGCTAATTTGCATATGCAAATTAAGATTTGGATTCGGTTTGGCCTGGCAGAAGGATTCGGATGAATCTGATTCCTGCTGAAGAAGGCTGAATCCTGGCCAAATCCCGAACCGAACCCTGGATTCGTGCATCCCTAGCTAAAATGACACAGGGACCCCTGACCCCATTAGTGAACAAATAATTATAACAAATGGAACTGACTTCTACTGATTTCTGATCACATACCTGGTCAATGTACCCGGACAATTATTATAGTTTTCAAATAAACCAGATTAATGTACAGGCATGTGATCTATTATCTGTAAACCTACTTCCCAGAGATCTCGCAAACACGAAGCATAATTGCTGAACTTCATAAATGCACCAGGGATGTCTTGTAAAAACGGACTGGATACTTGCCAACGAGATTCCCATTATTTAGGCTCACTATGGTTCCATTTTTTAACTCGCCTTGTCTGCCTGCTTGATTTGTTGGACTATTTGGATATTGGGAGTGCCGTCTCCCTTAAGCTTTGTGCACCAAGCAGAACCAGTTGCGATGGGCCTGAGTATGCACGTGACCTTTTCTACTCAATTTTATAGGTTTCATAGTTAAAAAAAAAAAAAAACTTTGTTAAGAAGTTATAAGGATTAATGTATCTCCTATTGTAAAATGCAGTAGAATCCTCATTTTACATTTTTCAGGGGGGCAGAGAAAAATTTTGTAAAATTCAGGAAAATGTACATTTAGGGAAATATATATGAATATGTGTATGAATACATTGTATATTGGTGGGATTCCAAAAAATGGTTTAAAAAAGAGAGAAATAAATGGTGTAAAAAGAGAGAAAACTTAAAATCAGGGGATGTAAAATAATTTCGTATGTTGAACTCCGAGTGTCACTTATTATATTGTATTATATGGGATAATGTACCCCTTTTGTAAATGATAAGGATATAAGAAGTCACTGAGGGGTTCTGTGACCATATAAAGAGACAAGGCTGCAGGCTGAGTTATACAGGGAACTCTGAGTATCACTCATGTATTATAAGGGATAATGTACCCCCTACTGTAAATGATAAGGATATTAGAAGTCACTGAGGGGTTCTGTGACCATATAAAGACACAAGGCTGCAGGCTGAGTTATACAGGGAACTCTGAGTATCACTCATGTATTATAAGGGATAATGTACCCCCTACTGTAAATGATAAGGATATTAGAAGTCACTGAGGGGTTGTTCTGTGACCATATAAAGGCACAAGGCTGCAGGCTGAGTTATAAAGGGAACTCTGAGTATCACTCATGTATTATAAGGGATAATGTACCCCCTACTGTAAATGATAAGGATATTAGAAGTCACTGAGGGGTTGTTCTGTGACCATATAAAGGCACAAGGCTGCAGGCTAAGTTATACAGGGAACTCTGAGTATCACTCATGTATTATAAGGGCTAATGTACCCCCTACTGTAAATGATAATGATAACAAGTCACTGAGGAGGTCTGTGACCATATAAAGGCACAAGGCTTCAGGCTAAGTTATACAGGGATCTCTATCATGCATGTATTAAATGCGACAATGTGCCCCCTACTTTAAATTATAAGGAAATTAGAAGTCACCAAGGAGTTTCCCAACCATTTAAAAGCATGAGGTCAAAGTCCAAGTACATTTATAAAGGTCATGGAACTCCAAGGTGACTTCTAATATCCTCATATTTTTCAACAGGGGTACTTTATGATAATACACAAGTTTCAGTGAGTCATGTAACAGAAATAACATCATTACACACCAATTATTAGGTAATTTACAGGATATTCACATCTCCTATGTTTTTATGTGAGGGCTAATGTATCTGCTGCTGTAAATTATAAAGAAATAAGAAGTCCCAAAGGGGTTCTCTGACCAGAACACGTTCTTGTATACAGTCAGGGATCTCTGAATCAGCTTCAAATATCCTCATAATTCACCATAATTTATGATAAAAGAGACTATGTAATGGCACAGGGCTGCATATTGACTTACCATATACAGGTCATGGAACCCTCAGATGAATTCTTATATCTGTTTTTTTCATATGCTGGATAGCTATTGACTAAAGCTGCAGGCACCTTATTATTTTACCATAAAGAAGGCCTCCTCCTACACTTATTGACCTACAGCAAGGAGGAGACCTGGCAATAATCTCTCATTGGTTCTTCAGGCTGCTGAAAGTCCTCTCCTTATGCCCAGAATAACTGTATAGAAGCATGGCTGCAACTCTTACCCATCAAACTGTGATTTTTCCCTTAACCACTCACACGGTCCCTATCACTTACATGATTTATATAAATAGTGATTTAATTCACATCATTTTTCTGTAAGGTTATGTACATAGAGCAACTGAATATAAACAATTCATTAATTAAAAGTCCACTGAGACCGAGTGAAGTCCATGAGTAGCGATGGGCGAATTTATTCGCCAGGTGCGAATTTGCGGCGAATTTGCGCGATTCGCCACCAGCGAATAAATTCGCGAAACACCCGCGAAAATTTGCGTCAAAAATTCGCCGGTGTCAAAAACGGGCGCCGGCGTCAAGAAAACGGGCGCGGGCGTCAAAAACGCAAATTTTTCGCCGTTTTGCAAATTTCGCGCGAAATTCGCAGATTTTTTGGCGAAGCGAAACAGCGCAAATTCGCCCATCACTATCCATGAGTGTACATGTTTATATTCAGTTGCTCTATGTACATACAGGGGTGATTCGCCAATGAGGCGAGTTGAGGCTGTCGCCTCAGGCGGCAGTGCCCCACTAGGTACCTGGGGCAGCAAAAATGCCGCTCCTGGTAAATTAAGAGCCGAATTTCTGTTTTTCAAACCGAAAATTCTGCTCTTCTAGCGCAGAGAGGCTCTCAGTGCTAGCGTACTGGACCTCTCTGCTGCCCTTGTGGACCCCCTCAGGTGCAAAAAGTGCTTTTATTGGCTCAAGTAGACATCAGTGTGCTACAGTTTCCTTGGACTTCCATAGAATCTAATGAAACATTGCCCTCCAGTGACCAAATTGGTAGAATGGTAGAATGCCTGCATGGCTTTACTAAGCAATCTGTTTTTCCAAGGTATCTTCAATATGAGCACCTTTAACCAGAAAAATCTATCAAAACAGGAGTTGATTTGTAAATCATCCTTCTTTTATACAGAACAGTCATTTTCGGCAGTGCTTTACAGAGAAGTTAGTCCCAGGGCAGCACAGTGGCACAATAGGGCAGCTCAATGGTTGTGGGGATCTCAGGAAGAAAAGATGGATGATAGATGATGATGATAGATAGATAGATAGATAGATAGATAGATAGATAGAGAGAGAGAGAGAGAGAGAGAGAGAGAGAGAGAGAGAGAGAGAGAGAGAGAGAGAGAGAGATGATAGATGATAGATAGATAGATAGATAGATAGATAGATAGATAGATAGATAGATAGATAGATAGATATCTGAACCGAAATCTGAACCCCTAAAGCCATCTGTCTTTAAAGCTTTGGACAATAATTTTGTCTTCACAGATGATGTCATTAATTTATTCTTTAAAGGAACGTTCATTATTCAGCCGGATCTAAAAAATTAAAGATGCAGCGCATCCGTTGTTAGAACGGAACCTAAGATCCCTCTGTTTCCCTATTGCTGGTCAATGGGGAACAGCAATAGGGAACACAGTAGATCCAAACCAGTGGACCTGACGCTGTAAGTGGGACCTGAATCTGCAGTTGGAGGGGCTGAGCCTGAACTGTAATTAGAGTAAGATTTGGGATTAACAATTTGTTATTCCTGCATTAAGGCTGAGTGCCTGATACAGAAAGGGCATTGTGAAATACTCCTAAAAATGCTCTTACCTGTTGATAATACTGTGAAAACCATTAAACTGCTATGCAATTAAACAGTATGTTATAGAACAGGGGTCAGCAACGTTTACTATCAAAAGAGCCATTTTGCCCCTCTTCCACTAAAGGAAAATAATCTGGAGCCGCAAAACATAACACAGCTTTTAAACTTTTTACAACAACAGAAAACAACAAACAGAAGTGCAGTGTGTATGTGTTGGCCTACTTTGAAATAAATTAAACACTGAATAGCCCTACTAAATGCTAGTGTTCCCCACTGTTTAATGTGACTTCTGTTTCTGAAGCTCCATGCTGATCTTCCCTCTCTTGAGTGTGTGACCACGGTAAGGACCATGATGAATCATCTTGCTGTGGCTCGGTCTTGCGGCTTTGCCTGTCACATCGTCTATACAGCCCTCGCACTTGCTGGCGGCTTCCTGAGTGTGCGACCGCGGTAAGCTAACTGTTAGCTTACCGCAGTCACATACTCAAGATGTCGCCAGCAGTTGCGAGGGCTGTATAGACGATGTGACAGGCAAAGCCGCAAGACTGAGCCGCAGCAAGCAGGATGAAGAGCCACATGAGGCTCCGGAGCCGCGGGTTGCCTACCCCTGTTATAGAATGTCCAC
The DNA here is from genome assembly GCF_017654675.1 of Xenopus laevis. Taxonomy (NCBI): domain Eukaryota; kingdom Metazoa; phylum Chordata; class Amphibia; order Anura; family Pipidae; genus Xenopus; species Xenopus laevis. Next base: position 14,444,219 of record NC_054373.1, read on the forward strand.
TTCTAAGCAACTTTTCAATTGGACTTAATTTTTTCTTTTTTATAGTTAATTAGTTGACTTCTTCTTCTGACTCTTTCCAGCTTTCAAATTGGGGTCAATGACTATGTAGACTACAATGTTATTCATATTCCAGTCTCTTGTTCATATCAATGCATGGTTGCTAGGATAACATGGACTCCAGATTGCTGATATTGCCAACTGGAGAGCTGCTGAATAAAAATCTAAATAACTCAAAAACCACAAATAATTAAAAATAAAAACCAATTACAAATTGTCTCAGAATATAACTCTCTACTAAAAGTTAATTTAAAGGTACAGCCCCTTTAACAAAACCATTGCTTTTCAGAAATCAGCAATTTTGTTGTTATTTTACTCTCAGCTTGAGAACACACGCCGCATCAAACTTATATGTCTCTCTTTGGACCTCGCCTATTTCCAGTGCTGAAGGAATTAACTCAATTCATGGAGCAGACCAGCCAATCAGTAGCAACTGTAAGACATCCCGGCGCATCTCTTTTCGGCTACTGGGGCTTCCGGCGACGTCATGCGCACAAAAGTGATGCAGGTGTCGGTTTGTTTGCGTTCGTTGCATTTTTTGATGCGAGATACGAATTTTTGGCGCCAATTCTCCTTAAAAAAGCCCTTTCTCCATTGTAACAGTGCCGAAGCTGGCTTCTGTTCACAGATCCTGCTGAATTGTTGTTATTTACTAAATAAATTTCCTGTTTTTTGATTTCTGCCTGTTTTTTACTTCGATTCTTGCCGCCTGTCGACCCTTTTGGCTGTTTTGTGACTTTGCTTTGCCTAATCCTTGCCGGTAACTCGTTACGGACTTCTTAACACCAAACGCACAAATTCCTTGTTGGTTCCGTATCAGAAAGCCCGGGGCCCCAAAAGGGTGTCAGTGAACTCCGGAATCCACAGGGCACATCTGAGTGTACCAGCCGCCTTCAAGGTTCCTGATTGACGAGTACATTTCAGTTAGCTTGAGCCCAAAAATGGAACATTCCCAGGCTGCTGCGTCCTCTGCATTGGCTACTTCAATGTGATGATGAAACGCCTTGACAGTGAAAAGGCTCAGCAAGCTCATCTTTCACAGGCCTTACAGCATATTATAGACTCTTCAGATTTCTGGGACCACTGTTCATCAATCCTCTTCTGCACAGTCATCACAGGCTGCACGTCCTATGGTTCCCAAGATTCCAGCCCTGGTTTGTTGGGGTTCCCTTGTGCATCTGAGTGTACCAGCCGCCCTCAAGGTTCCTGATTGACGAGTATGTTACACACACAATGTGCAGTGATGTCTAACCTGTAACTGTAGATATGGTGAGTTATCCTTCTGATGTACACAACACTGTATTCCTCTCTTCATTCCATAAACATAGCTTATATCAATGATTTTCCAGTCCCAGAGCAATGGCTATTTGTCCCAGCCAGAAGGCCAGTAAAAGGGAAAATAACAGTCTGATCTACTAACTATCTATCCTAGACATTCCTGGAATTAGACCGAAGTGACACAGTAATGTTTTTATATCTGTAAACTTGTTAGAGAAACCAATAAGGTCCATGACCAAAGATTGGAACTTAAATGAGGTTTTAAACCCTAAAGTGCAGAAAACATAATTTTCTTTTGCTATAAAACAGTGGAGTAACTATATGTGACTGGGCTCCACAGCAAATTAATTTTATGGCACCCAACATATCCAGAGATTGCCCTGTTTTGCCAATATATGTTGAAATTGCTCATTATTTGGGTATCGTGGGGCCCTCTATACCTTTTAGGCCCCCTGCAGCCACAGGGTCTGCTTCCTCTGTAGTTACACCCCTGGTATCAAATTACTACCTGGTTTCTAGGGTCATCGATAGACTAGAATATAACTAGGAGAGGGCCTGAATAAAAACATTATCGTTGTAATCAATCAAATTTTCATAGTTAGGGCCACCTAGCACCCAGAAATTCCAAAAAGTTAAACAGAAATGCAGGAAGCACCAGTTTGTCCTGGCCCATTAAATTAACAGCATAATAAAGCAAACATTAGAAATACAGATGAAGGAAAGTAGTTGCATAATATTTATTATACATTTGGGAGTAAATTAAATATTACCTGTTAGTGTACAAATTACTATTTTTAAAAATCAAATTAAATACAGAAACAATCTGCCTCTTAGTCCACAGGGACGCATTAGTTTAATCAAAATGACAGTCCTCCCTAAAATTTTGTATGTACTCACGCAGGCACCGATAGTGCTCACCACGGCCTTTTTTCGAAAACTGGACAAGCTGATGTGCCCTTTCATATGGGGATCTGGTAGGTCTCGGCTCAAACTTGACTCTCTCAAAAAGGCGACCGATAGTGGAGGAGCGGCTTTGCCGGACTTTGAGTTGTATTATTTAGCTGCCCAATTGGCCCATGTCAAACCTTGGGCTCATTTGGATGTGCAGTGCCCCTCCTCCCTATTGTTGTTGGCTGCCCACAATCTAGAGCATCCGATGCTACAAGTGCTTTTGAGACCCTCACTAGATAGGAGAAAATCCGTTTGCAGCCCCCTTATGCAGTTAGCCCGTAAAGTGTGGGAACGAGCACGAGCTGTCTGCACTCATCAATTAAGACATCCAGATACTCCTATTTGGCAAAACCCTCAACTTCGGGAATTTGTATCGATACCGGTGGGGCGGGCATGGGAGAGGAAAGGCATAAAGTTGTTGCACCATCTATTTCATAATAATGCTATTGTTCCGTTTGAACATCTCCAAAGGGACTTTGATATACCTGCTTCCCACTGGTTGCACTATAGGCAGGTTCAACATGCTTATTCTAAAGACCCGTTTAAAATTGGGAAACCCCCTTTTTGCAGGATACTGGAACTGCAAGATAACCAACATCTTATTTCCAATTTATATAAAGTTTTACGGTCTAGTAAATTTGATAAAACCAATGCTAGCTTATTCAGGGCTTGGCAACTAGACATCCCTTCACTCACGGATGAGGAATGGCTAGATGCCCTGGAGGCACCTGGATTTGTGTCCCCCAACGCTAACCACAAAATGATACAGAGGTATATTCTGCATAGAGCCTATTTCACCCCGGTGAGATTGCACAGAATGCACTCCCAGAACCCCCCCACCTGTACTAGATGTACCTCAGAGATGGGAACGCTCAAACATATGTTTTGGGACTGTAGGAAACTACAGAAGTACTGGGAGGAGGTGTTTGCTACGCTAACGAATGTACTGGGTACCCCTCTAGTCCCTTCCCCTGAACTAGCCATATTGGGTGCCTGTGACGATTCCCAATTTAATAGGGATCAGTTAGTTATTGTACGTCAGAGCCTATTCCATGCACGCAAATGCCTAACTCAACAGTGGAAGAGTGTTGCCCCCCCGACCCATCAGATGTGGATGGTACAAATGCTTAGCTTTATTAATTGTATGTCTTACCTATACACTAAACGGGGATCATCTACCAAATTTGACAAGGTTTGGGGATCGTGGCCGGCCTCTTAGGCACGGCGATTGGATTGCTCTATTGAGTAAACGATGTATGCTTGCATTTAGACAGCTTTGCTTACTGCATTCGGGACCCTTATCTATATATAGTGTTGTTGGCAGATTATCATATTGTTGTTTTCTAGACAATGTTGAATATATGCACTTTCTCTGTTTTTGTTTTTTTTTTCTTTTGTTTTGTTTCTTTTCTTTCACTGTTTTCTTTTCTTTTGATTATCATATTGTATAACTTTATTTGACTGGTATGTGACTGTCATGTGTTATGTCATCTACTGCATTGTCCATTATGCCTTTTCTGTTGCATTCTTTGCTACATGTCATGCCTATCATCTTTCAATAAAGGTTATGATGTTAAAAAAAAAAATACAGAAACAATGACTCCCCGTCGCTGTTAGAGATCAACGCCACCCGTGACAAAACCATGAATTTACTTCTATTTCGTAGGGAATGAGTTTGTTTTAATTCCTACTGGCAGCTGCTTCCACAGTCAGATTTCTTGTTAAAAAAAAAATGTAATTGATTGGACGTCGTATTTCCCAAGTTCCTCATTTGCATTATTTCCAAAGCCTTAAGAGCCGGCGCTAAGCTTCTCTCAGCATGGATTTTCTTCCTAGTTCACACACCTTAAGACAAAGAATATGGTTCAGTGTAAAAGGAAAGAGAAGAAGAAGAAGAAGAAGGGGGGGGGCGGGAAAAAAACATTTTGTTGTGCAAAAGATGCACAGTAAATTTATTCTGCTTCCAACTGCTTCAGCAAATGGATGGAGGGGCTCGTCAGAAGAAAAGACCCCCTATGTAAACTTCATTGCCATTCACAAGATTTGCTCTGACACTTTACAAGTGGCATCAGATGAAAAAAAGAAAAATCTGTTCTTAGGTTTGGGGTGCTTATCAGCTAGCCTCCAGGCACTTGACCCTATGTTACCGACCCCCTAATCCTCTGATCTGCATGCTGCTAGTCTTGCCCACAGCTTCACATGAAATTGACTGCACTACTTGTCAGTTGATCCCTTCACACATTGGAAGCCACTCACCTACCTCCACCCTATTCTTCCTCCTTCTCTCCCTCTCTAGTTTTCCATTCCGTTAGTAAATTGCAAAATAGATTGTTTGGGCTGGATTTGCACAGGGAATTGTCCCGTTAATGAAACGCTCTGTTCATTGTACAGCGGCAGCAGAGGAAAGTTGCACTCCCACCCCCCAAAAGCCAAGCAGGTTAACATTTTTAGGCTTCCCATTGAGAACGAAATGAAAGGCTTTATGCCGTCAAATCCAGACGCACAAACAGCTCGGCATACAAACAGTTACTGCTTGTGTGCAAGTGGATTTAGGTGGCCTTTTCTGAATGCCGTAGATTTGTGCTGACAAATTGACCAGCCTTAAAAATGTTTGCAAAAGCAACAAAATAAATCGGAGGTTTTCCCATTATTGGTTTTCTTTGCAGCAGGTCACCCAACTAAGCAGCCTGGGATGTTTCCATCCAACCGGCCTATCAATATATTTAATTGAATCGGAAAACAAATGTAGGAAACTTTTTTTAGTTTACTTTTTTTGGTTAAACTGGGGCATGGGATTTTATCTTCATTTTTAACAAAGGATTAATTTCCGAAATTGTCTCTCTCTGATAATTACAGACTTGATGAGATAGAAAACAGTTTGATTTTTCCTGAAGCCAACGAAAATGCGCCTTTTTTGTTTTGTTTTTTGGGAGATTAGTGGCGGGAGGGTGGCATTAAATGAGGATCGGATTTAATAAAGCCAGCGGATACGCAGATTGCAATTAACAAGCACGTGTACATGAGAAATAATGTACAGGTAGGGGATCTCTTACTTGGAATTTTGGGGTAGGTTTGTCTGTAATTTAGAGCACTATAACTATAAATGAATGTGGATTTATACAGTGAAGTTATAACACTCTGTTTACCTCGGATCCCGGAGGAAGGTAGCTGATCCAGGAGAACTGATGGTAACAGGAACCTCTCTACGGCTCCGGTATTCACCGACGCCCTTTTGGGGCCCCGGGCTTTCTGCTGCGGAGGTGGTAGAGAAGCCAGGTGAGTTACCAGGAGCGAAGTAACAAGGGATCAGGCAAGGCGTAGTCAAGTGCAGGCAAAGGTCGTTTCCGGAAGACGGGTTTCAAAGAAGCGAAGTACCAAGGGGTCAGGCAAAGGCGTAGTTAAATGCAGGCAGAGGTCGAATTCAGGCAGCGAAGGTTCGGAGGTCAGGAAAACAGGCAGAGGGTCAAAACCAGGAAACTTGAACAACCGGGGCTTTAGCAGGAACTGAAGCCAGCTTGGGCAATGTGAGGAGGAAGAGGAAGGTATTTAAGGGAACAGGAACCAATCAGGAGCAGGCTGAGGAAGACAGACACATCATTGACCAATAGGAAGCCAGGCGCCTAAATTAGAGATCATTGCTCCTAAGTATGTGAGCATCCATTCCTGCGCAGGCGTCCGATTTGACGTGCGCGGGCGCCTCGTTGCCGGCGCCCAAGTTGATGCGTGCCTGCGCTTATGTGCCGGCGCTCAAAACCAGCGGCGGGTGTTACAGAAGTTATCACCAAGAACAATGGGCTGTCTAATTTATACAGTTAATGTAAGACTCTACCGGATATGGCACTGTTGTAATTCAGCTCTTTCTGGATGGTGGGTTTCTGGATAAAAAAATAATAATAAAAATACCACCAAATTAAAGTTAAAATTGTCAAATATTTTCAAAAAAGTGTAAGAAAAAAAGTTTACCATTGGAAAGAGCATATCTAAAGAAGCATGTCATCTAATAGAGCCCTCTGTCCCACAATATATCTATACAAGTGTAGGATCTATTATCCTGAAGGGATCTTTCTATAATCTGATAACGTTGCCACCAATATGTATTTATTAGAAAAATGAATATTAATATTATTCATATTATTAAAGGGGTGGTTTTCACCTTTAAGTTAACTTTTAGGGGCACATTTATTAAGCTCGAGTGAAGGATTCGAAGTAAAAAAACTTTGAATTTCGAAGTTTTTTGGGGGGTATTTCGACCATTGAATAGGCTACTTCGACCTAAAAATCGTTCGACTATTCGACCATTCGATAGTCGAAGTACTGTCTCTTTAAAAAAAACGTTGACTACATACTTCGCCACTTTAAACCTACCGAGCATCAATGTTAGCCTATGGGGGCTGATCGAAGGAAAATCCTTTGACCGATGGACTAAAATCCTTCGATCGTTCGATCTAAGTATTTTTGCGGTAAATCCTTCGACTTCGATATTTGAAGTCGAAGGATTTTACTTTGATGGTCGAATAGCGAGGGTTAATTAACCCTCGATAGTCGACCCTTAGTAAATGTGCCCCTTAGTGTGTTATAGATTGGATTGTTGTGTTTAAGAAACTTTATAATTGTTCTTCATTATTTTTTTTTTTTTATAGCTGTTGAATTAATTGCCTTTCTCTTCTCTCCAGCTTTCAAATGGGGTCACTGACCCCAGGAGACAAAAAACAATTCATTTGTGAGGCTACAATTTTATTATTATTGTTACTTTTTATTACTTATCTTCCGATTATTCCAGTCTCCCATTCAAACCATTGCTTGTTTGCTAGGGTAAATAAGACCCTGCAACCAGATACCTGCTGAAATACCAAAGTGGAGAGCTAAATTAAATGAAAAAAAAACACAAAAAATAAAAAATAAAGACTCACTGCATGTTTGTCTCAGAATATCAATGCTCACTTCATATTAAAAGGTACTTGAAAGGTGAACGTACTAAAACTAAAACCACCCCTGTAAAATGGACTTTTATGGCTATCGTTTTTACAGATAAGAGATCCTGTAGCTATATTCAAGGGATGCACCGAATAGATTCGGCCAAATACCGAACTGAATTCGAATCCTAATTTGCAAATTAGAATTCGCTTGCAGCAAAACATGAAATTCACTGCAAATTCGCGTCTGGCGAATTTATTCGCCCATCACTAAAAGTGACATTATAGTTTTTTCTGCCCAATATCTTCTTAATAACGCTGTTTTCTTTGAGAAAAAGTTACTTAGCCCTGTATCCAGGGTCAGACTGGGCCTGCGGGTCACCAGATACAGGTGCTATGTAACTTTTTTCTCAAAGAAAACAACTTGGTTCTGGGGGAGACAATATAATGGCATGTTGGATTTATAAAGGGTGTTCTGTCCTTTAACGGGATTGTTCGCTATTGAGTTAACTTTTAGGGGCAAATTTACTTAATTAACCCTCGATATTCGACTGTCAAAGTTAAATCCTTCGACTTCGAATATCGAAGTCGAAGGATTTATCGCTATTCGTTCGATCGAACGATCAAACGGAAAAATTGTTTGATCAAACGATTAAATGCTTCTAATCGTTCTATTCGAGGATTTTAATCCATCGATCGAACGATTTTTCTTCAACCATAAAATGCTTAGGAAGCCTATGGGGACCTTCCCCATAGGCCAACATTGACTTCTGTAGCTTTTAGGTGGCGAACTAGAGGGTCGAAGTTTTTTCTTAAAGAGACAGTACTTCGACTATCGAATGGTCGAATAGCCGAACGATTTTAGTTCGAAGGTCGATGGTCGAAGTAGCCAAAAAAAAACATTCGAAATTCGAAGTTTTTTTTATTCATTCCTTCAATCGAGCTTAGTAAATGGGCCCCTTAGTATGTTGTAGAGCATAATATTCTGATATTCTGAGACAATTTACAATTGGTTCTCATTTTTATTATTTGTGGTTTTTGAGTTATTTCGTTTTTTATTCAGCAGCTCTCCAGTTTGCAATTTCAGTAATCTGGTTGCTAGGGTCCACATTACCCTAGCAACCATGCATTGATTTGAACAAGAGACTGGAATATGAATAGAAAAGAAGAGGCCTGAAAAGAAAGATGAGCTAAAAAAAAAAGTTGCAATAACATTACATTTGTAGCCTTACAGAGCATTTGCTTTTTAGATAGGGTCAGTGACCCCCATTTGAAAGTTGGAAAAGTCAGAAGAATCTGGCAAACAATTAAAAAACTAAAAAAAAAAGAAAAATTGAAGACCAATTGAAAAGTTGCTTAGAATTAGCCATTCTATAACATACTAAATGTTAACTTAAAGGTGAAGCACCCCTTTAATTGTATAGCAATTTGATGGTTTTCGCAGCATTATCAATAGGCCATAGAGCATTCTTAGTTTTTCTCTCATTTTGGAAAAAAATGTTCGGTACAAAATGATATAGGTTTGGAATGGGTGAAAACAACACAAAAATATTTGTTGAGAGGTTCATATTTATAAATCATCAGAAAATGTCTCCAAATTTTCATTCTTCAATTTAGAAAAAACCTGTATCAATGAAAAGGCTTAATTTACGGCCAACTATATTCTCACTTTGACTGTCTCAGTTCTTTCCGTTTAAAAACGTTAAATTAGGAACATCAACGTGCTATTATATTAAAATGTTAGGGAAATGTCCTCCCAACCTGAAATCTGATGGATTACCCATAATTCTAGAAGACTCTGCTGATCATTTTTCTTTATGGATTTTCTCTTATTCCGTTCACTCTCTGATTTCCACCTCTGTTTAACTGGTTCTGGAATTCACTGCTGTGGAATGGCTGCCATGGAATGGAACCTGTTTTTATTGCTGGCAGCATGTTGCTCTGGTCCTCTGGGAATTAAAATCCATTGGCAATGCTGGGAAGCCTTTTTCTACCAGGCTTGATGTGAATAAAGTTACCTCTTTTGGTAGGAATGTCAGATTGTCTTGGAGAGGTAATTATTGTGGGAATATATAATTGTAGCCTACGTTTTTGACACGTTTATCTGTTTGCAGTCGATTACTAACAGCTCTAGTACGAGAGTAAAGGGACACCTATACTCAATTCTAATGGAAATGTTCATTAAAATTAGGGATGCACCGCATCCAGGATTTGGTTTGGGATTCGGCCTTTTTCAGCAGGATTCGGATTCGGCCGAATCCTTCTGCCCGGTCAAACCGAATCCTAATTTGCATATGTAAATTTGGGGCAGGGAGGGAAACTGCTTGACTTTTCATCACAAAACAAGGAAGTAAAAATGTTTCCCCCTTCCCACCCATAATTTGCATATGCAAATTAGGATTCAGATTTGGTTCGGTATTTGGCCGAATCTTTCACAAAGGATTCACAAATGCACCTATCCCCCCTGCCCAAGCTCTGTCTGCCCAAAGGGCACTTAATAACAGAGTAAAGTTCTGGTCTCTCAATGGTGACTAGACAAAGTATCAAGTTTGTAATGTTTTATTTTTCTTCTTTTTATTCTGCCTGGGCTGTGAGGATGGGAAACAAAAGAAAAAAGGTTGGTTGGTTTGTTGCTTGCTATGAGAAAAAACCCTCTTAGGGCAGAGACACACACAGCAATTCTGGGAGATTAGTTGGACAAATCTCCTCTTCTTCGGACACTTCGGGCGACTTTGGAAAATGAAGCGCTCCGAGTGCTTCTAGACGATTTTCATTCTAGCCGGCGGGAAGACAGGAGGCATTTCGGAGAGATCAGTTGCCCTGAAGAAGAGGAGATTTGTTGCCCTAAACAGAGCAGTATTAACCTTCAACCTTCATGCTTCAAGCAGACAGGTACTACTGTCTCAGGGCTGTATTTATAGATAGGTACCTGAGGGTCAGCTCCTAGGGAGGCAGCTTTAAGGGGGTGGCCCTCTAGTACCTACATAATCAAAATAATGTTAAAAAAAAAAAATCTCCCCAGCCTTCACCAGAGATTACCTGTGTTATTCCACCAGCAGAGCTAGCAAGTGGGATAAAGAGGAAGTGACATCATACATAGCGGAAGTGATGTCACACGTAGCCATGCATGTGATGCCACTTCCACAAGCTGGGGGGGCACAGTTATGTCCAGTGACTAGGGTGGCACTGGACCTAAAAAGTGAATTTGCGTAGTTACGTCCATTGCGCAAATTCGCCAGGCGTAAGGGTGCGAAGTAACACTAGCGAATTTACGTCCTTTAGTGAATTTGCCCCTTAGTGTTTGATCATTTCAATTTACTTATTTCATGTTCACCTGCTTTAGAGTCAATTTGTCACAACTTTCCTGTTCCACCAGCTAAATCTCTGCCCTGGGCCCTCTCAATATCCAGTTATCTATCTCTTTGCTTTTTGTCTATTTTATCTATTATAGCTTTTGCCTCCTCTGTAATATCCCTGAAAAAGATGTCAGTTAGTTATTGGTTGATTTCTTTTCACGAAGACACTGGCAGTATTCGTTTATTCATTAGAAGCAGTCCCAACACAAGATAAAACTGAATGAATAATTGACAAGTTTACTTTATTGTGAAATGAAAGCAATCTACTTACAACCTCTTTTATTCCCGATCAGAAATTTAGATATAATCCCAGAGATTTATAATTATTAGATTCTTCGCTTGCAACCAGATTCTAATGACCATAACTAATTAGTGCTGCTGCTTCATTGTGTCATTCTTACTTTCTAGGAATTTTTACTTAAAATGCCATGTTTATATACTTTCAGGGTTACTTAGAGCATATTTTCATCTTAATTTTAAATCATTTATTTTGCACTATAGCTATGGGCTCCTGTATCTAAAAAAACTAATTTAAAAGCTCAAAATTATGGGAAGGCCATCTCCCATAGGGATGTAGCGAACTGTTCTGCGGCGAACTTGTTCGCGCGAACATCGGCTGTTCGCGTCCGCCGCAAGTTCGCGAACGACGCGCGACGTTCGCCAATAGGCGTTCGCGTCAAAATCGTTCGACCATTCGACCATTCGATCGCTAAAATCGAACGATTTTCGTTCGATTCGAACGAAAATCGTTCGATCGAACGATTAAAAATCCTACGATCGTTTGAATCGAACGATTTTCGGATGTTCGAAGTTCGCTAACAGTTCGCGAACTGTTCGCATTTTTTGCCGGTGTTCGCGAACGGCGTTCGCGAACACATACTCGGCGGTTCGCTACATCCCTAATCTCCCATAGGGTTTTATGTAATAAAAGGCACTAATGTACCAAGGAGCAGTAGCCAATAGCAATTTACTGGTCATTTGTTTAAAAGCCAACATCTTAGCCAACATCTTAGCTACGGCTACTGCTCCTGGGCAAACAGTGCATTTTATTACATATGGGGGTAGACTAAATTTTAAGCAAATATTTCTAATGCTTACATTTTCTTTTTTCTCTATAATAATTAAAGAGGACCTTGTACTTAATCCTAACTAAGCTGCATGAATCAATATTGTGTTTTTAAAATGGGTCATTCATCTTTAAATTAACTTGTAGTATGATGTAGAGGGTGATATTCTGAGACAATTTGCAATTGGTTTTAATTTTTTATTATGTGTGATTTTTGAGTTATTTGGTTTTTTATTCAGCAGCTCTCCAGTTCGCAGTGTCAGCAATCTGTTTGCTATGGTCCAAATTCCCCTAGCAACCATGCACTGATTTGAATAAGAGACTGGAATATGAATAGGAGAGGCCTGAATAGAAAGATGAGCAATGAAAAGTAACAATAAATTTGTAGCCTTACAGAGCATTTGTTTTTTAGATGGGGTCAGTGACCCCCATTTAAAATATGGAAAGAGTCAGAAGAAGAAGGCAAATATATCAAAAACTATAAAAAAAAGAAATAATAAAGGCCAATTGAAATTTTGCTTAGAATAAGCCATTCTATAACATCATAAAAAGGTGAACCACCCCTTTAAGGTTTAAATTATTTTTATTTTAGACATAAGGTATTGTGATCCAGGTTATGGAAAGATCTCTTACCTTTACAACTATGAACTGGAAAGCACATAAACGAAATCTTTGTTATTCCAATAAAAATATCAGCACTTGTCTCTATAATAAACCAATACAAAAAAAAACAAAACACTCTGGTATATTGGCTCCATTACTGCAAAATAAACTGCTATAATTATATTTAATGCATCATTGTTGCTACAGTGCCATCTAGTGGCTCTAGGGTTGCCACCTGGCCGGTATTTTTACGGTAAAAATGATGGTTGATCCCAATGTTATTAATAAGGAAAAATGAATAAATAAGTATTTTTTTCCGAAAAAGGTGGCAACCCCAAGTGGCTCCTTCTTCAGAGACCCTCGTGCCTAAAGATACCTCTCTCCTTTGGAATTCTTTTTTATATTGATCATCAGGCGCCAAATAAATGTTAATGCGCGTGGAACTGCAATTCTATGTATCTAATCAGAGTATATTTTTGTGCAGGAATAAAGTTATTGTGAAAACAACATTGTTTTGCAAAATCGTGTTTTCTTCTCCTTTTTTGCATCAAACCAGCAACAAGGCTTTTGGCTTAGAGCATTTTTTTTGGAAGCCAAAAGTCATTTCCTGTTCCTTGGATACCTTATTCCTTGTGCCCAAGCAAATGAGCGTCAGATCAATGGCTTTGATACTATTCATATTAATAGGATTATCTATACTCGAGGGGAAATAAACATGACTGCCCCAAGAAAGCCAAGTCCAAATTCAGCTTCCTTGTTAAAGGTAATTTCATGCATTGTTACATATGAAACAACTGTTCCTTTCATCAATTTGTCACAGGCGTTTTTTGCTACAATTGCGACTTAGTAGTGATGGGCGTATCTGTGCCGTTTCGCTTCACCATAAAATTCGTGAAACGGGGGAAAATTCCCAGAATTTATTGAAGCCAATGGGTGTCAAAATAATTTTAACGCGTGTCAATTTTAACGCATTCGACAATCTTCATAAGCGCGACTATTTTGTCCAAATGCATTGAAGTGAATGGACGTCCGAATAATTTTAACGCGAGCGACAATTTTTATAAGCGCCTCGACTATTTTGTCCAAATGCATTGAAGTGAATGGGCGTCCGAATAATTTTGACGCTCAACAATATTATGTGCGCAACTATTCTGAGGCATGACTTTTTTTTGTCGTGGTGGATTTTTCGCTGGCAAATTTTGACGCAATTTTGCCAATTTATTCACTGCCGGCAAAACATGGAAATTCGCCGCAAATTCGTGCCTATCGAATTAATTCACCCATCACTATGACTTAGATAATAACGGTTTCCACCATCTTCTAGGTCTTCACCGTTTAGTTAACTCTTACCCCCAAATGTAATAAAAGGCACTAAGTTTACCTAGGAGCAGTAACACATAGCAACCAATAAGATAGTTGCTTTTAAACAGGTGACCAGTAAATGCTACCTGCTGATTGGTTGCTATGGGTTACTGCCCATGGGCAAACTTAGTGCCTTTTATTACATAACCCCCATAGTATGTAATAAGAATGGTCTATTCTTAGCAACTGTGCAATCTTTCTTCATATTGAATTTGTTTTGGTTTTGGAGTTATTTTCTTCTTTTACCTCTTTTCAGCTTTCAAATGAAGGTCACTGACCCCAGCAGCCAAACAACTATTCATCTGTCAGGCTATAATTGTATTGCAAATGGCATTTTTTTTATTACTTATATTTTTATTAAGGATTTCTCCTATTCATCCACCTGACTCTCATTCAGACAGTGGCCCTGGTTGCTATGGTAAATTAGACACTAGCAACCAGAGAGCTACTACAACGCCAAACTTAAGAGTTTAAATAATCAAAAAACACAAAAAATTTAAAAATGAAGACCAATTGCAAATTGTCTCAGAATAACACTGTTTACAGAATGTTAAAAGGCAAACTACACCTTTAATGGAATGTTTTATTTTTGTTTTGTTTTTTTGCTATAGTAAAATGCAAGAACAATTGAGCTAGCCAAAATGATGACAAACAGAAAAAATTTTCAAAAATTATTTTGAAGCTGTAATCATTTTTCCTGCACAAAAATATTCAGTAAATTGTATCTGCAGTTGGCTGGAAATTACCAGCAAGTGGCACTGGTCAGGATTTATTACATTTGTAGTTTAAAAACTGCTAATATTTTAAAAAGTAGTAAAAATAACTAAGTAAATGTGCCTAGAAAACTAGTAAAGTATTTTACATGAATTTTACATATCCTTTAAATTCAAGGGCTAAGGGCTTCTTCCCCTAGGGGAGAAAAAAGAAAGTTTGTGATATCTTCTTCTAGATAAATGTATGGCTGTAATTAAAAAGGCAGCCATGGAAAATGTGCCGTGTCTTATTTGGCATAAGAATGTTGGATGAAGCCCTATACCATAAAAGCAACTACAGGTGTGGGACCCATTATCCAGGATGCTCGGGACCTAGAGTTTTTAATTGAAACATTAAATAAACCCAATATGATTGTTTTGCCTCTAATAAGAATTCATTATATTTTAGTTTGGATCAAGTCCAAGCTACTGTTTTATTATTACACTGAAAACTAAAATCATTTGTAAAAATGTAAATTATTTGATTAAAATGGAGCCTACGGGAGAGCAGATTTCTGGATAGAGGATACCGTACCTGTAGTAGAAAGAGTTATCTTCCTCTCCTGTTGTACCGGTACTGGCTGTTATGTATGTAAATCTGTATGTTCTATGTATGAAATTCATGTGATTTCTTTGTATATACACATTTATTTTTACAGCGATGCGCAATATGTTGGTGCTCTAAAAATACATGTTAATAATAATAATCTTACAGGGGTTTTAGTTCCCCTTTAACGAAAAGCATTACATTTACAGTGAATCTGCAATTTTACAGATTTTAAGTTTCCCCGCATTTTAAACAGTTTTTTTGTGGTTGCAGCAATATATAATGTAATGCATTTCCCTGATTTTTTTATTTTCCAAATTTTACACCATTTATTTCTGGTGCCCAGAAAACATTACATATAGGTTCTGGTGTATATCAGTTTTCAACATCTTTGTTTCAACAGGCCAGTCTGTATAGCACTCAGTAAGTGGTTCCAATAGCTGCAGGAAGCATGCCGTGTTTTTAGAGCAGGGGATTCCATCTCCCAAGTACCATATGGCCCCTGCTACCTTCTGTTAGATCCCTGGTGCTAGTGTTGTGAAGTGTCGGCACTTGATCTCTTCCATTACCTGTTTTTAATTAACCTTCTGAAATCTCATTGTGGAGAGGTGATTTGAGCCGGGGCGCATGAATAGCACCCACCCTTTAGAACATGCTCCTCCTGAATGGATCCAGCGAGCCGAGGACAGTTCCCCCTTTTATCCAATGTTCCACGGCACAAGCTTCCAACAACATAAGCAGCTCCTCTTGGCTCCTTGAGCTTCACTCCATTTGACATCTCCAGCTCGCCTTTGTCTGTTCAGCAAGGTTCCATCTCAGCACTAGTGTGCGGCACCCAGGCAATCTCCCCACAAGTGCCATTGAGATGGAGCTGGGACTGAGAACAGTGGGACATGTACATTCCACTCACAGGGTTGTTGCCCAGAAGTGACATTGGTTTGAATCATCTGTGGCACCTCCAGAGAAGAACCTCACTTCATTTCTTGTACAGCATAAAGCACAAAACCCTGTTAATACTTCAAGATGGGGGTGTTGATGTGAGCTTAGTCCAAAATATATCTTGCTTACATGCAGAGTTTATCTTACTTTAATTTCCCACTAAAAAGACAACAGAATATAGGGAACATTTACTATTCCCATGGGTGCAAGCGCAAGAACTCTAAGGAGCACCCCTTAGGATTCAACCACTGTGCTCTTTCACCCATGCAGTGGTGTAACTAGATGTTACAGGGCCCTACAGCCATGGTCGGACTGTGGGGGTCAGGGCCCACCACATCAGAGCCCCTCCCCAGTTGCAGGGCCCCCTCTGTCCCTCGACGCCGGCGTATACCTGCTTTGTGTCTTCTTGCGATTGGGCGGGGGGAGGAGAGGTCAGGAGTGCCATCTCTGTGGAGCGGGTCTGGGTCAGCGGGGTCAGTCCGACACTGCCCACAGCAACTCAACTGTAGGGCCCCCAAAATGTCCAGAGCAATTGAAATTGCTAATCATTTAGGGACTCATGGGGACCCCTATTCCTCCTGTACCCCACTGCAGTCGCACGGTCTGCTTCCTGTGTGGTTATGTCCCTGCACCCATGTTATTACCTGTGTTCTACACCTTGTGCAAAGAGCAGCACTCTCAGGTATAAGGGGACCCTATATTTAACACCTGCCCTTGCACCTTGAGCTCATTGGTGCTCCCTGGCTTGCAGATCTGAATGGTAATCAAGCTAGGGCATATCCAGGTGGACCAGTGTCGGACTGGGACACCAGGAGCCCACCCAAAAACCTTAGACCAGGGGGGGGCCACCAAAAGACCTTGGATCAGAGGCCCACTCTCAGTACTATTATAATTCCTCTCATCACTCAACCTCTATTCTCTTAGTCTCTTTTCTTTACATGCTATAATCTGTTATTCAGCCTATTTAGTCTCTTTGTTCTCATAGAAATAGGTAATGGCCATGAAATATGCCAAATGTTTTGAAGTAGGAGGGCCACTGACACCTTGGCCCACCAGGAGTTTTCCTGGTATCCCTGTGGGCCAGTCCGACACTGAGGTGGACACTAATGTTTCTCCCCAAGCCCAATTCTCGTGAGGACAGAGCTGTCAAACTTCATTCATGCACCCGTTTTTTTACATTTTGCACCCAATCCGTTTATGAGTGCATTATTTGCTGTGTGCACTGCATTTTATGGGCATCTGTTATTAAAGCAAGTAGTGCATAAAATAGGTGCCATTTAAAAATAAAAAACTTACAATGCAGTGTTTTTTACCTAAAATTCCAGCATCCTTGTGCCTGCCATGTGCTCCCACTTTGCATGGACAAAAAAGTAACATCTGCATAATAATGGGCATCACCATGGCATGGTGTTCTGTTACCATCATTGGTTTAAAAGTGTCAAGTATACGCTTCCCTTGTGTCCACCACACTGTGCCATGTACTTGTCACTATACAAAGGAATAAAACTGCCAGCGCAATAGTACAGCTAGGCACTGCACTTAGCGCATTTCTGCAAAGGGTCTCAGATGGCACTTTATCCATGTAAGCGTAACCAGATAAGCACAGGTGTAGGGTAAGAATACGGTTGCCACCTTGTCTGGAAAAAAATACCGGCCTTACTCTGTTTTTATGTTCTTTCCTTATTAATAGCATGGGCATCAAGCATAATTTCTGGCAGCAGCTTCAAATGACACGAAGGACAGAACTGCCCGATTTCAGCAACAAGTGCTTTATGCATGGTCTTCCTGTGGCCAACAAATACCTCCTATATAGTTCCTACCATGGGCACATAATAGGCTTAGGGAAAGCAAAATATACTCGCCCAATAGTTTCCCCAGGCAAATTGCTATATTCTATAGTGGCCTGTTGGTTTATTAGAGAAAGAGTGACCCCTAGTGGAAATAATAGCCAAGAAAGCAATTTAATCATTTATATGACCATTGTTTAAAAATCTTATGTTTCTTAATATTCCCTATGATTACAGAAAGCAATCTGATTGGTGGACAGTTCTTTCTATCCTTATCTGGGCTGTAGAATGTAACTTTTCTGGTTTACATTCTAACTGCCCCTCTTGCCCTGCTCCATGCAGGCCACCATTGAGGGGATCTGAGAATAGGCCAATCAGAGACTCCATGGTTTTCTTTCACAATGGGACCCCATTCAACTTGTTGTTCATTCCACACAGGGCCCAGGTGGCCGAAGAATTGGAAAGGTCCATCTAACTAATTAGTATGGGGTCCTGGCTCCATGCATAACTGAATTATTGTACTGATTTTGAGCCGTCCATTACCACAATTACCATTGAATCACCAATACAAGTTTCCAGGAAGCAGCCATGATGGTTGCTTTTTATGACTGAACATTTCCTTTCCAGTCAGCTCACCATTTATTTTATAATTAAAATGTAACAAGAGTAGGTCCTGCCTTCCCTGCAGTTTGCTGTAAACACAGGTATCTGTGGGTTCTGCCTATAATACAGCAATTGTCATTTGCCCAGATTTCCTCCCAGTGCCATGTCATTTAATGAATGCTGCTACGTGGTGTCTGTTAGTGTGTTAGAGTGTTAGCGTGTTAGAGTGTTAGCCTGTTAGCGTGCCGTCTCCCTAAATCCTTTTCTTTTAATAGCAAGACACAAGTGGCTATTAAAATAACTGGCATTCCTTGCACTGCTGATAAGAGCCATACCAGCCCCTCCTGTCTGTGATTTAGGATGAAATAAATAAATATGGGTGGGAAAAAAATATCCCAATATTTTAAGTTTATAATATTGACCTGGACATTCCTGCAGCTCCTCAGCACCAGCTGACCTCAGGCTTAAATAAACATGTTGAATTTCACGGATAATTCACATGATATTTATCAGAGCCTCACTGCCCAGGGGCTGCTTTTCTTCAGTTAACAGTTAACCATTTCCCTCTCCCACCAAGATAAAGGGACATTGCTAACAAGCCTTCAATGTGGCGACAGCAGACTGATTTGAGTGCACATCCTGAATTAAAATGATCCTTCATTTATAAAACACTGACATATTCCCCAGCGCTGCACAGAGATTGTTCATCATTTACTACCCCAGCAGAGCTTACAATCCAAGGCCAGGTCCATCCCAGCAAGGCTCCCTAGGCAGCCGGTCAAATCGCCCAATAGACGAAAAACCACGAGTGTGCATGCATGAAAAACAGCGAGCGCGCATATGTGAAACAAATATGGGACAGACCGCACACGCCAGCCAGAGCAGGACCAGACATGGGGGGTAGGAAAGGCAGAGAAGGTGCGTGCCTGGCGCCCCACAACATAATCAATGCATTATGTATTGAATCTTCCTTTCTGCTAATGTTGCAAAATTTGATTGCACAATGTCTTTTTCCTTGCATGATATGTTAAGGTTATCGTTACCTGGGATAGGCACTTCGTGCATTTTCCTATCAGTAGTGGGGCCAGGCTTTGGCTGCATTGGCCTTTCTAACATGGGACTCTGATTGATTTTTTATTTTGGGTACTTGGATTCCTTAAAGGTGACCTGTCATCCAGACACAAAAAGCTGTATAATAAAAGTCCTTTTCAAATTAAACATGAAATCCAATTTCTATTTTTTATTAAAGCATTCATAGTTTTAATAAAGCTCATTTAGGCATAGAGGCGGGGCAGACAATTACTTTTACGTTCCATTCAGCACTTCACACTAGTGGTGTGTGGGCCGGCCTGATAACCGCGGGTTTCACTACTCCACACATTCCCCCGTTCTCTTTACCGTTTAATTGTGTAACCAGTACATGGGGATGGACATCAGGTCCCCCATTCTGGTGCACAAACAAGATTCTGAGATGATACAAGGCTTGTCTTAATAACAGTGTCCACAAAATGGCTCCTGCCTGCTTGTTATAATTATGAATTCCCAAACTGATGGAAACAAGATTCAAATAATTTATATAATGTAATTAAAGTTAATTTTGCTTAACTTATGTTATAAAATAGGATTGTGACTGGCCCCCTTTAAGGATTATGGACTTGCACTCAAAATGGACTTTTGTTCTGTTTTCAGGCCCGGATTTGTGGAAAGGCCATCTAGGCCCAGGCCTAGGGCGGCAGGATTTTAGGGGGGCGGCATGCTGCCCAACCACACCCACATTAGTTAAAAAACAATGGGGATGCACTGGAGAAATTTCCCATGAGCCAATCCTCATTGCTCCAGTCCAGATGATGAAAAATTTGCACGAATAAAAGGGGAGGGGACAGGGGCAACGTACGGCAGTGGGCCTAGGGGCGCCCACTATGTAAATCCGGCTCTGTCTGTTTTTTCTATTTTTTCAATTGTCATATTTGTTTTTTTCCCTGACTGTTTGAGTACAGCTTCAGTACCAACTAACGTGTAATTACAATGTTTATAATGTCATGGGTATATTGTTTGGTCTCTCTACTACATTAGTATGTTTGAGTATTTAAGGTGTTTCCCTTTAAATTGATTACCCAGAATGCATTGCGCTGTATAGGTCAAAGTTCACATGAGCCTTAAATAGGTGCAATTGGTAATGGTCCACTCAATAAAGGGTATTGTACCCGAAACAGGTTGTGTTGCTGCCACTCGGAATAAACGTTTTCGCAATAATACTGCTGGAGTTCCTGTTCCTTTTTTTAAGTTTTTTGGATTTCACTAAGTATTTGCAGCACAGAGCAACCAAGGAATTGGACATCATTTTACTGATTTTTGTACTGACCACTACCCATTATTCTATTTGGATATATGGAACCACCACTGTATTAAAACTGCCGTGTAGTCTAGGGCTGCCATGTGCTCTGAGATGTATGTAATTGGCACTGATTGCAAGAGAACAGGTATTGGGGTGTCGCAGGGGAGTCGCACCTGGGACAGGGCCGGGGGAAGTGGGGACCCTGTGTTGGAAACCCCAGGAGGCCTCAGACCCTCCAGGCCGACACTGTATATATCTAGGGGTATAATAAATGGCACTGGGACTGAAATGCTATGCAGGGAACTATGCAGAAAATGTATTTATTTAACTGCCCCAAATACAAAAATCACCCCCGCCTATAGGGCACATCTGTCCTATAAGGATCAGTCCAACCAGTGAATAAGACCCAACTCTGGCCAAGCTCCAGGGAGGCTGCCGTCTCATACCTCTCAACATTTTGGAAACAGAAAGAGGGACAAAAAGATTTGGTGTGCTATGCGGGGTGAATATTCTTGACCATGCCCATTTGTGTGGCCACACACCCTAATAACCATGTTCATTTTAGAAAATTTAGAAGGTTATGACAGTATGACCACATTTATGTGGTTTTTATGTGTTATTACAGTTTTGCTAAAGAAGGTGCATTGCCCTGCAAATAGTGATGGGCGAATTTCTCGCATTTCGCTTCGACGGACAAGCCAACGTCAGTTTTGGACGTGCGTCCGAAAAAGTCGGTCGTGTCAATTTTGACACCGACATTAAAGTCAATGGACGTCCGAATAGTGTTGCTGCACGGCAATTTTGCAATCGATTTTTCGGATGCGCGTCCAAAATGCCGGCGAAATGCAAAAATTCACCACAAATACATGCCAGGCAAATTTATTCGCCCATCACTAGCTGCAAATCAGTTTCCCCAAGAGACCTCCTTATCTAAGGGCTGAACCACACGATGCGTCTTCTTGAGATTTAACGCGCTGAGAGGAAACGCATGTGAAGAGACTGATGCGGCAAATATAAGGTAAATAATAGAAATGTCGGACCTTGTCGCTGCTTGCATCCGACACATTTCTATTACTTACCTTTATTCACCATATCAGTCTCCTCGCATGCGCTTCCTCTCAGCGTATTGCATCGAAACAAGCCGAACCCTAAAACTGTTACAAAAGTATCTTAAGTATCTGTTCTGGGCTCTCTGCTAAACACCAATTAAGTTAGAAACATTGTATCTTTTTCTGGCTGTTCAGTGCAGGAGATCAAAGAGAAAGTTGGGACATTTCAGTGCAAATGTGGGACAGCGGGTTGAGTTGTCAAAAGCGGGACTGTCCTGCTCAAAACGGGACAATTGGAAGGTATGTCGTTGCCCCATACACCCATGTTACCAAATCATCGGAAATATCAGGTACAGATATAATTAAAGGGGCATTTTAAACAACTTTCCATTCTTCCTTAATGTACTGGTTTTAGAGCTGTCATTAAAATTTCAATACATTTTTCTAATGAAGACCCCATAGTTTTGTGATTAGTGATGGTTGCTGGTAAGACACTGACCCTAGCAACTACAATGACCTCAAACACAAGGTAAATGTTCTGATATCTTTAACAATACATGTGTTGCCTGGACTTGTATCTAACAAATTGGATTCACTGCAGGAAAGCCAAGCTCACCCTTGATTTGATCCAAATTGCTGCTGGATATAAATCTTTTTTAAGGAATGTTTTGAGATGTTCCGAGACACAGTCCATTAAGCCATTAGTCTGGAGTTACACAACTGCGGGGAAGATTAGGCAAGTAGCGCCAATAAATCAAAATAAGAACCTGAGGAAAATGTTATTTACAGGAATGTGTACGGTACAGAGATGTGTCAGGGAGTGGCCCCTGGCCCATGCGGGGCCTGTAATAGGCCATTAGCTCTGTCAGTCAGCTGCCCACCTCTCCCCATTACCTGCCCTTTGAAAAGGTTCCAGTAGGGGATTATCAGGGTCTGTCGGAGGGGATAAGAAGACATTCAAGGAAAATAATAAATATATTATACACAAGAACCACCAAACCCTTAGTAATAATTGGGCTCCCACCAGTGCCCTAAACAGACACACATACAGCAATGATTCTTTTATTTAGAAATCAAACCCCTGAAAACAGATTTAAAAAATGCTCCAAAAAAAAGTGCTGTTCTTAGTTGAGAAGAATCCTCTGATGTTTCTTTGGGCAGTTCTATTCAGAGCAACATTGTGTTATATTTCTCACTAAATAGATTTTCAGCCAACTGTAGCCAGTCTGCCAAAGTGGAGAGCCGGTGGCGCGGTTGAGGGTTTATGTTTCCAGGGCCGCTCCGGCCATGAGGCAAGGTGAGAATCTTGCCTCAGGCGGCACGGAGCGGCCAGTTACCAGGGGCGGCAAAAAGCCGCCTCTTGTAACTTTAAGAGCCGAATTTCCGTTTTTTAAAACGGAAATTTGGCTCTTCTAGCGCAGCGAGCGCAATAGCGCTCACGGCACTAGCGATGCGGCCCCTCCTCCACCAGCTCCGACGCTGGTAGTTAGAAGAGCGGAGCAGGAGGAGGGGCGGCATTGGGGCTGCTGCCTCAGGCGGCAGCAGCCCCTGAAACGTGCCTGTATGTTTCCTTTAAAGGAACAGTAACATCAAAGAATAGAAGTGTAATTAAAAAATGTAATGCAAATAGAATGCAGTGTTGCCCTGCACTGGTAAAGCTGGTGTGTTTGCTTCAGAAACACTAATATACTTCATATAAACAAGCTGCTGTGTAGCCATGGGGGCAGCCATTCAAGCACAGGATACACAGTAGATAAAAGATAAGTACTACTATAGTTTATATAAACAAGCTGCTGTGTAGCCATGGGGGCAGTCATTCAAGCACAGGATAAACAGTAGATAACAGATAAGTACTACTATAGTTTATATAAACAAGCTGCTGTGTAGCCATGGGGGCAGCCATTCAAGCACAGGATACACAGTAGATAAAAGATAAGTAATACTATAGTTTATATAAACAAGCTGCTGTGTAGCAATGGGGGCAGCCATTCAAAGCAGAAAAGGCTCAGGTTACACAGCAGATAACAGATAAGCTCTGTAGAACATAATGGTGTTATCTGTTATCCACTATTTAACCTGTGCCATATAGGCCTTTTTTCAATTTCCCCCATTGCAACACAGCAGCTTGTTTATATGAACTATAGTAGTGTTTCTAAAGCAAACACAACAGTTTTACCAGTGCAGGGCAACAATATACAAGATATTTTCATTACTTTAAAACACTTTCATTTTTTGGTGTTAGTGTTCCTTTTATGCACTTATATAGATATATATATCAATTAACTGCTCATGCATAATTTTGCCAGCTTGGGAAAGCCCAACTGCCAGTTGCACAATTTAAAGGGAAAGCAGGTGTCAAAATAGGGATTGCCAACCCCAGCAGCCAATGCCGATCCAAGGAAGATTTGTTATCCGGAAAATATAAGGTCCCGAGCATTCTGGATAAAAGGTCCCATCCCTGTACAAATTGGACAAGTTCAGTGTCACAAAACCAAAAGGTTCCCCCTCACTTTTTCCAGCAAACAATGAGTTAAAATGATAGGCCTTTTCCCTCCCCAATCGTTATTTAAAGAGTCTGCAAAGAACTTGAGGGGATTAGCACCATTGTGATCCTGCAGTTTCCCACACTCCTCTCCTATCATTTTAGCACAGATTTCCCCCCTGGGCTGAGAAACATTTCAATGAATACTGACTTAGAGGTTCATTCACAGCCCAAAAGGAAGGGAAGGTGGTACCTTAAACAGCATTTGGCCTACAGCAATCTAGTGAAATATTTAGAATTAATGCTATTATTAATATTAATATATATATAGCAGGGTGATTTCTAAAGCAATGGGGGGACAGGCTGCAAAGTGCAAAAAATGTTATGTGCACTATGCACCAGGGATGCACCGAATCCACTATTTTGGCTTCGACCCGAATCCTTCGCAAAAATTCAGCCGAATACCGAACCGAATCCTAATTTGCATTTGCAAATTAGGGTTGGGAAGGGGAAAATATTTTTTACTTCCTTGTTTTGTGACAAAAAGTCATGCAATTTCCCTCCCCGTCCCATATTTGCATATGCAAATTAGGATTCAGATTCGGTTCGGCCAGGCAGAAGGATTCGGCCAAATCCTAATCCTGTTGAAAAAGGCCGAATCCCGAACCGAATCCTGGATTTGGTGCATCCCTATTATGCACTCTGTCCACTGTAAGCACCCACAGGCACCGGCCCATGTGCTCCAGAATGGATCAGCACAGCACTCACAAGGGGCATCCTAGGGTGGCATGTTGAAATCTGCCAAATTAAATGGGTCGCTCACACTTGAGTTAACTTTTAGTATGTTATAAAATGGCAACTTTTCAATTGGCCTTTATTTTTTATTATTTTATAAATTTTTAATTATTGCCTTCTTTGGACTCTTTCCAGCTTTCAAATGGGGGGTCACTGACCCCATAAAAAAAAACAATTGCTCTTTGAGGCTACAAATGTATTGTAGCCTTTCTTTCTATTCTATTCATATTCCAGCCTCTTCTTCAAATCAGTGCATGGTTTGCCAGGGTAATTTGGACCCTAGCAACCAGATTGTTGAAACTGGAGAGCTGCTGAATAAAAAGCTAAATAACCAAAAAACCACAAATAATAAAAAATTAAAACCATTTGCAAATTGTCTCAGAATATCACTTTCTACATCATACTAAAAGTTAATCCAAAGGTGAACAACCCCTTTAAAGGGGAGGTAAATGCTTCCCGCCAAGTTTAAGGAATTCTATTAGAATCCTTTAAAGGAGACTACTTTACATAGGTACATGAATTTGTGAAGCTCCAATTCTGCTTAATGCATCCTAAACATTCAAATCTTACATGAATATGTCTTTATAAATATATAAAAGGCCAGAGGTACACTAGCAGTGTCTGTGCAGGTAGAGAAAAGGCCAATACTATCTCTTCTGCTCAGGGTCGGACTGGGGGGCCAAGGGCCCACCGGAAACCTCTGTCCAGGGCCCCCCTCTGCCTTTCCCGCCCGCCCCCTACTATGAGGCGCGCACATGAAGGCGCGCTCGACACGCGCATGAGGGTGCGCTCTGCTGAATTATTTTTTTTCTTGGAATCCCAAAATGGGGCGAGGGGGTCTGACATGTCGGGGCCCATGAGGGTTGGGCCCACCAGGTTTTTTCCCGGTGTCCCGCCGGCCAGTCCGACACTGCTTCTGCTCTTGATCTTATACAGGTATAGGATCCCTTATCCGGAAACCCGATATCCAGAAAGCTCCGAATTACGGAATGGCTGTCTCCCATAGACTCCATTTTATCCAAATAATCCAAATTTTTAAAAATGATTTCCTTTTTCTCTGTAATAATAAAACAGTAGCTTGTACTTGATCCCAACTAAGATATAATTAATCCTTATTGGAAGCAAAACCAGCCTATTGGGTTTATTTAATGTTTACATGATTTTCTAGTAGACTTAAGGCATGAAGACCCAAATTACGGAAAGATCCGTTATCCGGAAAACCCCAGGTCCTGAGCATTCTGGATAACAGGTCCCATACCCGTACTGCTATAAAAAACTTGATCAACTCGTATACCAAAATAGCACAGGACAAGAGTGCACAATCGAAAGCACAGTATTTATGAAAAAGACGGCTGGTAACTCTCTTTTAAGAGCAGATTCCTGCCATCCAAAACACGTGTTTAAGTCTGTGCCCATTGGTCAGTTCCAACACCTCAGACGTAATTGCAGTACGGATAAAGAATTCATGACACAGGCAGCTGCGCTGAGAGATCGTTTTCTGGCTCAAGGTTCTCCGTTGAAAAATTTGAAGGTAGCTTTTGTTAAAGCGTTTAAAGGAAATAGATCACAATCGCTGAAAGAACCAAATGTTGTGAAGAATGATTAAAAAAACTTTGGATGAAAAAACTTTGCATAATGATACACCTATGTTCTATACAGAGAAGCTTATTGGTTCTTTACATTAGAAAGAGACAACCTAAGGGTTTGAACCTGCGATTTGACATTGTGTGTTGCGTGTAGAGCATTTTCTAGATAGGAGCATCTATAATTGGAGCCTGATTAGTTACTTATAGTTTATTTGTTATTATTTATCTGATCTACTGTACTTACTTTTAGCGAGTTCAGTTGAGGTCTTCAACATCATTCATTTTTTAATTGGTTTAGTTTTGACGATCGAAAAAAACATTATTCATGAGAATTTATATTTGTTGAGTTATTGATTTGATTCACACTCAAAATAAAGTTACTTTATCAAGTACCCCCTGGGACTCTGTTTAATCCATAGTTACAATATTGAGGTTTTTAAATTAATTGAACTTAATTTAGTAAGTCTGATGTTAAAAGGTACATGAAAAATACAACTCTTGCACTTCTCAAAGTCTAAGACAAAATCTTTTTTTACAAACCTCTATTATGGTCTGTGGCCTAACGCGTTTCATGCTTACCCAGCACTTAATCACAGGCTCGGCTATATCATATATATAGAGAAAAAATACATCATTAATTACATCTCATTTAACTAATTGAAGGTGCGGTTTGATCTCTATATATATGATATCCCTGAGCCCGTAATTAAGTGCTGGGTAAGCATGAAACGCGTTAGGCCACAGATATGGGGTCATAATAAATGTTTGTAATAAAGATTTGGTCATAGACTTTGAGAAGTGCAAGAGTTGTATTTTTTATGTAATTTGAACCTATTCTTGGTCACTAGGATAACTCATTGCACCAATTTATTTTTTAACAGAGATTTTATGCTGTTGGTATATTCAATTGATTAAAAGGTGGCAACCTTAGTCTCAGTATTAAAAACAAGATTTTGGATGTGCTTAATAATGAATATTCAACTTATATAATATATAAAGCCTATGTTATTAAAACTCTATGAAGCTGTATCACTAGGTTCTAGATCTTCTGGGTTAATTGTGTCTGTTTTTCAGGGCTGTAACACCAGCCGATCGCGTGATCAAATTCTGATCGAAACCAAATGTATTGTTCCCATGTTGAGTGCAACAGTCAGTCCTGAGCGGTTTTATCTTCCAGCCGCCCAGGAGCACATCTCAAACCACATAATCAAGTGTCTAAAAACAGCTCTACTACAAATGCTGGAGGGGAGCCTTTGGCAAAATGAGCTGCCAGAAGGTCTCCAGATCCCAGCAGCCTCTAGTAATCATTAAGCTGGCTGGCTAATTTGTCAGAGACAGGCATTTCTCAGGCTGGTAGAACTTTTCCCAGCTCCTAAAGGATGAGGGGAGTGTTTCAGTGGAATGTGAAGAACACATCAAAGATAAACATGTTCATTTATCAAAGCAAACATTGGAAGGTATGCTCGGATCATCAGCATGGCCCAGTCTCACTTCTTCTCCTCTATAAATGGACTAACCCGAGCTCTCAGAATTAGGGATGAGCTGATAGAGACAACCTGCACTACAAGTTCTGACTGCGACAGATGCCTGGTGTCAGTGAAGTTCTATTTCAGGTGACTGCAACTCTTGCTCCCTACTCTTTCCTTTTTCTTACCATCCCTTCTGCTCTGCCCATTCTTCCTCCCTTCTATTAACAGCAATATTTGTAAAAGGATTGTAACAAGGTCACACAAGCAAAAAATAAGCCATGTATTCCATATCTACTGCTTCCAAATGCTTATGGCTGTATGTCTCCATTGAGTGCAGGTGTAAAATATCCCCTTCCTCAGAATCCTGGGACCTGTTATCTAGAATATTTGGAACACAGGTTTTAAAGGAAAACTATACCCCCAAAATAAATACTTAAGCAACAGATAGTTTATATCAAATTGAATGACATATTAAAGAATCTTACCAAACTGGAATATATATTTACATAAATATTGCCCTTTTACATCTCTTGCCTTGAACCACCATTTGGTGACTCTATCTGTGCTGTCTCAGAGATCACCTGACCAGAAATACTACAACACTAAGGGGAAAATTCATCAAGGGTCGAATATCGAGGGTTAATTAAACCTCAATATTCGACTGGGAATGAAAATCCTTCGACTTCGAATATCGAAGTCGAAGGATTTTGCGCAAAAAAGTTCGATCGAATGATCGAAGGAATAATCGTTCGATTGAACGATTAAATCCTTCGAATCGATTCGAAGGATTTTAATCCAACGATCGAAGGATTATCCTTCGACCAAAAAAACTTAGCCAAGCCTATGGGGACCTTCCCCATAGGCTAACATTGGGTTCGGTAGCTTTTAGGTGGCGAACTAGGGGGTCGAAGTTTTTTCTTAAAGAGACAATACTTCGACTATCGAATGGTCGAATAATCGAACGATTTTTAGTTAGAATCCTTCGATACGAAGTCATAGTCGAAGGTCGAAGTAGCCCATTTGATGGTCGAAGTAGCCAAAAAAACACTTTGAAATTCGAAGTTTTTTTACTTCAAATCCTTCACTCGAGCTTGGTGAATTGGCCCCTAACTGTAACAGGAAGAAGTGAGGAAGCAAAAGGCAGAACTCTGTCTGTTAATTGGCTCATGTGACCTTACATGTGGTTTGTATGTGTGCACCTTGAATCATACGATCCCAGGGATTATAATTACCCAATGGCACATACTACTAAAAAAGTATATTATATATTTTACACATCAGCTGTTTTACTCAGTATCTTTTAATAGAGACCTACATTGTTTGGGGGGTATAGTTTTCCGTAATTTGGATCTTCATACCATAAGTCTACTAGAATGTAATGTAAACATTAAATAAATCCGATAGGCTGCTTTTGCTTCCAATAAGGATTAATTATATCTCAGTTGAGATCAAGTACAAGCTACTGTTTTATTATTACAGAGAAAAATTGAACCATTTTTAAAAATGTGTATTATTTAAATAACATGAGGTCTACAGGAGATGGCCTTTCTGTAATTCGGAGCTGTCTGGATAACAAGTTTCTGGATAATGGATGCCATTTGGATCACCATAAGAAAAGTCTACTAAAAATCATGTAAACATTAAATAAAGCTAATGTATTGTTTTGCCTCTAATAAGGATTAATTATATCATAGTTGGGATTAAGTGATTAAGTGAAAGGCACTGTTTTATAAGTACAAAGTAAAAGGAAATCGTTTTTAAAATTTTTAATTATTTGGTTAAATTGCAGTCAATGGGAGACGGCCTTCCTGTAATTCATGCTTTCTGGTTAACAGATATTATATTTGTATAGTGTATTTCCCAAGTAAGTGAGAGTACAGAAGGGCAGGTCCCAGTGGGAGAGAAGAGTCGCACCTGGCAGTCAAGGTCTGCCTTTAGTCTGCTCTGCTCTCAGTTACTTGTCCAAGACTGGATTTTTCAGTTTTTTTTTATTGTATTAAACAGTAACTATGAAAAGCAAATGAACCTGTCATGGCCATTTACATTTGTATGTACAGGGATCAGGAAACAAATATACTGTAGATATGTCAACATCAATGAAAAGTGAATGTAGATCTACTGAACTGATCCACACATCCCTTGTGTTTAATGAGCCCATTTCACAAGCTAAAGGTTGGGGGGTTCTGATATTAAGGCTAGCATACCCCTGAAAAGGTATAGGGCCAACCCCCCTACTATTTATCTTCCACAATCAACACTACCTTTTGCAAAAGAGAAGCTCATGGGAGGTGCTGAGAGTTCAAGTTTCACAGTTCAGTGGGCAGCAGGCTGAACATTCCTGCCATCAGGGCCTCCATCATGAATCATAGGTCCCACTATCTAATAAATAAGCAGGGCCCTCCCATCCAGGGACTCCCAAATATTAGCCCATTGGTCAGTGGGGTCATTAGTCAGAGCTATGCATGTGCACACACACCCGTACCCTATTATGCCAAAACCCTGTCCGTGTCCTGCACCCCTTCCTGCAAGACCCTTCCCAACCTTGAATCACACGTCTACAGCTCTTGGGTCCCCTTCTGTTATATAATCCCACTTTCGGTACTGTACTAATAAAAGGGGTAGTTCACCTTTAAGTTAACTTTTAGTATATTATAGAATTACTAATTCTAAGCAACTTTTAAATTGGCTTTAATTTTTTCTTTTTTTTTTATAGTTTTTGAATTATTGCCTCCTTCTTCTGACTCTTTCCAGCTTTCAAATGGGGGTCACTGACCCCATCTACTAAACAAATGCTCTGTAATGCTTTATTGTTATTGTTACTTTTTATTACTAATCTTTCTATTCAGGCTCTCTCCTATTCATATTCCAGTCTCTTATCCAAATCAATGTATGGTTGCTAGGGTAATTTGGACCCTAGCAACCAGATCCCTGTCATTGCAAACTGGAGAGCTGCTGAATAAAAAGCTAAATAACTCAAAAACCACAAATAATAAAAAATAAAAACCAATTGCAAATTTTCTCAGAATATCACTCTCGGCATCATACTTAAAAGTTAATTTACAGGTGAGCAACCCCTCTAACTTTCCGTTAAAAACAAATGAAAACAAATCCATGTAAAGTGATTCTCAGTTTACAGAAATACATGTCTAACAATGTGCTAATATATAATTTACAGCTGCTGGGAGTTACAAGATACTGTTGTATTAGTGGAATGTTGTACAGAGGAACAGTTCATTAGATAACAAACCATAAAACACAGAGAGCAATGAAGGTGTTGCAAGGTTTATCTAGAATTCCCTCACTCCCATCAGTCTTCCCTACACACAAATGAACAGAGACCTCTGAGTTGTATTTTTTATATGTCAGCACCCTCCTGTAGGGATAAGACATGCTGTGCAGGTATCGGATCCTTTATCTGGAAACCAGTTATCCTGAAAGCTCCAAATTATGGGAATCTACCATAGGCTCCATTATAATCAAATAATTAAAAACAATTTAAAATGATTTCCTTTTTCTCTTTAATAATAAAACAGTCGCTTGTACTTGATCCCAACTAAGATATAATTAATCCTTATTGGAAGCAAAACCAGCCTATTGGATTTATTTAAAGGGATCCTGTCATCAGAAAACATGTTTTTTTCAAAAAAAACGAGTTCTGCACTGAAATCCATTGCTCAAAAGAGCAAACAGATTTTTTTATATTCAATTTTGAAATCTGACATGGGGCTATTGACATTTTGTCAATTTCCCAGCTGCCCCCAGTCATGTGACTTGTGCCTGCACTTTAGGAGAGAAATGCTTTCTGGCAGGCTGCTGTTTTTCCTTCTCACTGTAACTGAATGTGTCTCAGTGAGACATGGGTTTTTACTATTGAGTGTTGTTCTTAGATCTACCAGGCAGCTGTTATCTTGTGTTAGGGAGCTGCTATCTGGTTACCTTCCCATTGTTCTTTTGTTTGGCTGCTGGCGGGGGAGGGGTGATATCACTCCAACTTGCAGTACAGCAGTAAGAGTGATTGAAGTTTATCTGAGCACAAGTCACATGACTGGGGCAGCTGGGAAATTGACAATATGTCTAGCCCCATGTCAGATTTCAAAATTGAATATAAAAAAATCTGTTTGCTCTTTTGAGAAATGGATTTCAGTGCAGAATTCTGCTGGAGCAGCACTATTAACGGATTCATTTTGAAAAAACTTTTTTTCCCATGACATTATCCCTTTAATGGTTTACATGATCTAGTAGACTTAAAGGGATACTGTCATGGGAAAAAAAATTTTTTCCAAAATGAATCAGTTAATAGTGCTGCTCCAGCAGAATTCTGCACTGAAATCCATTTCTCAAAAGAGCAAACAGATTTTTTTATATTCAATTTTGAAATCTGACATGGGGCTAGACATTTTGTCAATTTCCCAGCTGCCCCATGTCATGTGACTTGTGCTCTGATAAACTTCAATCACTCTTTACTGCTGTACTGCAAGTTGGAGTGATATCACCCCCTCCCTTTTCCCCCCCAGCAGCCAAACAAAAGAACAATTGGAAGGTAACCAGATAACAGCTCCCTAACACAAGATAACAGCTGCCTGGTAGATCTAAGAACAACACTCAACAGTAAAAACCCATGTCCCACTGGGACACATTCAGTTGCATTGAGAAGGAAAAACAGCAGCCTGCCAGAAAGCATTTCTCTCCTGAAGTGCAGGCACAAGTCACATGACATGGGGCAGCTGGGAAATGGACAAAATGTCTAGCCCCATGTCAGATTTCAAAATTGAATATAAAAAAATCTGTTTGCTCTTTTGAGAAATGGATTTCAATGCAGAATTCTGCTGGAGCAGCACTGTTAACTGATTCATTTTGAAAAAAAAATTTTTTCCCATGACAGTATCC
Source organism: Xenopus laevis (assembly GCF_017654675.1). Lineage (NCBI taxonomy): Eukaryota > Metazoa > Chordata > Amphibia > Anura > Pipidae > Xenopus > Xenopus laevis. The sequence continues at coordinate 14,477,036 of NC_054373.1, forward strand.
CTTTAAGGAATGAAGATCCAAATTATCCCTAGCATTCTGGATAAAAGGTCCCCTACCCATATAAATAATGTACATATTTGCACTAGGGTTGCCACCTGGCCGTTATTTTACTGGCCTGGCCAGTAATAATGAAGGTTGATCCCAATGTTATTAATAGGGGAAAAAGATAAATATATAGGAAGGCCGGTATTTTTCAGAAAAGGTGGCAACCGTAATTGGCACAGTTATTCTCCAGCAGGAAAGTATGAGTCTTACAGCAGCACTTTGAGCGAATACATAATACCTTCCTTATTTGCCCTGCCAACTACTGGCTGATTTTTGTGAAACTAAAACATCTATGAGGTTTTTGTAACTTCTGGAATTTCTAGGACATATTAAATATCTTGGCAGAGCTCAGCTTGAATGGCTGTTGGAATAAATTGGAAAACATTTATAATTTTTCCGACTGTGCTACAGACCGCTGCTTTCCACCAGTGTGATGTATTGCGTACACGGGAGATTTTTGTTCATTTTGTATTTGCTAAAATATAATGATTTCTAACAGCAGCCTCAAGCCCATAAATATAGTTAGTCCTGTATTTCTATCAATGGTTTCCACCAAAGGGTCCCATCAATGCTTATGCAATTTCTGCCCTATAAACCAGCCCTGTTCTGATAAATTCAGTCTGTGGCTGAAATCTTAATTATGCAGGTTACATTAACATAATTATATTTCTTTATTCCCAGAAAACATCCAGCCCAAACAGAGAGCTGCACATCCTCCCCTTGCACAATAAGCACTTAAAGCGGAAAAACAAAAGTCTAACTTTTCCCATAGAGAAGTGTTTGCTCTCATAGAGATGCCAAGCACTAATTGAAGTCATTAATTAGCTTTATGTGTGGATCTCCCGCTGGGTTATTTTCTGGGTAACTAAGGAGACTAATCTCTAAATCCTTCTTATGTGTGAAATGTGCAAAATAAAAACACAGGACAGTTGTTTCTTCTATCTTCTTTTACTCACAGGAGCCCTAGAGAGATACAGCATATTTTGGAACGGCCATGGGTAAATGTAGAATGTCCTCTAACCAATGTCCCAGCCCAACCTCAACATCAGGAACTGGCATCTTAAAGGATCAGTAACATCAATTTCTTTTTTTTTTTTTTTTTTTTTTTAATCGTTAGTATAGAACGAAAAAAAACCCCACAAAGACAAAAATAAACTTTTAAATCGCAAAGTCTTTATTAAAGGGCAAGTAAAGTCTAAAAGAGAATAAGGCTAGAAATGCTGTATTTTGTATACTAAACATAAACATGAACTTACTGAACAACAAGCCTAATCAAACAAATGACTTATGTTTTCAAAGTTGGCCACAGCGGGTCACCATCTTGTAACTTTGTTAAATATCTTTGCAAGACCAAGACTGTGCACATGCTCAGTGTGGTCTTGGCTGCTTAGGGATCGTCATAAATTATCAAAACAGGAAAACAAACAAAGCTGCTTGAGTTCTTCATGGCTGGGAAATAAGGCAGGGGCTCCCCCTGCTGTTCATAAGTATGATTGTTTCCCTGCAGAGCAGTTAGGGACCGTCTGACAATTCCTATCCACAGCAGTAAATGAAGGGAGAATTTCACTGCATACAGTGGTTATTATTTAATGGCCTGTCGCTTTTTCATAGTCTGAGCTAGTGACTAAAGCATCCTGATGTTTACCTGGACAATACAGCGCTGTTTTCCTAAGGTGTACACTGTTTGCCTTTCAGTGCATGAATTGCAATGTTCTGTTACCGTGTTTGCCATTCTCATAGGATAGATATTGTTTTATTTCTATCTTTTTATGTGGTTTAGAACTAGTAAAAATAGGATTTAATTTTTTTGCCTTTGCATGCCCTTTAAGAAAAAACTTACAGAAACTCCGCTTGCTCTCCTCTTCAGAAAAGGCGATCCGGCGATCCATTGTGAGGTGCTCGATTTCTCCTCCCTGCCTTCCTCATAGAAGATAGCCAGAGAGGAGAAATCGAGTGCCGCATGATGGATCGTCGACGTGACGCCTTTTCTGAAGAGGAGCGCAAACTGAGTTTTGGTAAGTTATTTCTTAATAAAGACTTAGTGATTTTAAAGTTTAATTTGTCTTTGTGGTTTTTTTTTGTTCTATACTAGTGAATTTCTTTTTAAAAAAATTGATGTTACTGGTCCTTTAAGGCCCTCTAGAACATTGGGACAATGTACCAGAAATTCAGAGAAGCCAACCAGCAGTAAATGCACTTAAATAATGTGTAGACTCTACATTCATTTTTCTTGCATATATACCCATTTGAAGCCATGGGATCCTACACCATAACATACATCGACTATTGTCCTCACCAGTTCCCATAGTGATTGCACCTAGCAAGCCATAGACTTGAGGAACCAAAAGCAGCCATATTATGATCAAAGGTATTAAAGGGGTTGTTCACCTTTGAGTTAACTCTTAGTATGATATAGAGAGTGATATTCTGAAACCATTTGCATTTGGTTTTCATTTTTATTATTTGTGGTTTTTTTTAGCTACTTAAAGGAAAACTATACCCCCAAAATGAACACTTAAGCAACAGATAGTTCATATCATATTAAGTGGCATATTAAAGAATCTTGCCAAACTGGAATATATATTTAAGTAAATCTTGCCCTTTTACATCTCTTGCCTTGAGCCACCATTTCGTGATGGTCTGTGTGATCACCTGACCAGAAATACTACAACTCTAACTGTAACAGGAAGAAGTGTGGAAGCAAAAGACACAACTCTGTCTGTTAATTGGCTCATGTGACCTAACATGTATGGTTTGTTGGTATGTTTGTGAGTACAGTGAATCCTACGATCCCACGGGGCGGCCCTTATTTGACAATTTTCTATTTATGATTACCCAATGACACATACTACTAGAAAAGTATATTATTATGAAAATGGTTTATTTACATGAAGCACGATTTTACATATGTTTTATGCAATATCTTTTTATAGAGACCTACATTGTTTGGGGGGTATAGTTTTCCTTTAACTTTTTATTTAGCATCTCTCCAGTCAGCAATCTGGTTTCTAGGGTCCAAATGACCACCGGCATTCCCCCAGGCTGCTGATCTCCCTCTGGGTGGTGGTGGCCCCTGTAAGGGGTGTGGGGGCACTGCAGGGGCCTGGCACCCACAAGCCGGACCCTGCCTATAATAAATAGGGCAAGTGTTTCATTTGAGTTGGGAAAGTAACATCGGAGTGAGACAAGACACTTCTGCTCCTTTACATAAAGGAGAGATCTAATTTTCTTTTGATTTCTTAAAATAACCTAAGAGACTGGAAGGCGCTGTTTCCCTGGAAAGATAATTCCCACGTACAATAAATACGTATTGCCCTGCTGTTGGCTGCTGCCTGGGTGGCTGAGAATCGGGGGGACCTTAGATCTGTTCCCACGGGGCTCCTAGAATAAAAGTTTCAGAGCGAATGGCACTGCTGCTTTAACCGAATGTATCCAGCCAAAAGCTTCTCACATTCATTTCCTGCTACTGGTGCTGCTGCTGCGTGGCAGGGAATCCAAAGATAGATCAAGGGGAAGAAAAACACAATATGAGAACCAGTTGAAAAGTAGAGTGGGATTTCAGCTCCCGGAAAGCAAATGGAAAGCTGAGCCGATGCATTGTGTGGTGAGTCCACAACTTCATGCAAGATGTTTCCTTTTGCTATGAATCAAAATAATTCATGAAATCAACGGCTTTTATAAAATGTTTAAAAATGTTCCTTCGGGCATTACTTTTACAGCAGGTGGGGCTGGCAGGTTGGTGCTGAATTTTGTAATGATGCCGTACATCCATAGGACAGCTCCCGAATCACCTTAATATTGTTTTTATACGAGCTGCGTTATGGAATTGCTTCTGGGATGGCAGCAGAGCGCGGCCAGATGTGAGACTTGGGCTTGAAGTTGAAGCCAAACAAAAACACATGGAAGAACAGAGAAATCTCAGATTCTGAAACCTGGATTCTTCAGAGAAAAAAAAGAAGTGGGGTTTGAGACAAAAGCAATTATTTTAACCATGAGAAATAAGTTAACGTGAAATGCTTATTTAGCCCTAAGCAGGAATAGTAGATACCATCAGCCCAAATGTCTTTATTGTTGTTCATTTCTATTACTAATGCCTTTGGTTTCCATAAAATGACATGTTTTTTTGTATGGCTTTTATGGATTTATCTTATCACAGTTACGCTTCTAAATAGTCTTGTTAAGATTTAAACATTCTGCAGTGTTGTAAACAAAAGTGTTCATGTAGGAACCCTGCCAACTGCAATTTGACTGTTCTGTTATACAGATAGCTAGAATCTCAGCCATAAAGCAGGACAGGACTGCTGCTTACAATGGGGCTCAGATAGGATCTGTGCAGCCACTGGGACAGAATGCTCTGTTATACAGATAGCTAGAATCTCAGCTGCCATAAAGCAGGACAGGACTGCTGTTTCCAATGGGGATCAGACAGGATCTGTGCAGCCACTGGAACAGAATGATCTGTTATACAGATAGCTAGAATTTCAGCTGCCATAAAGCAGGACAGGACTGCTGTTTATAATAGGGATCACATAGGACCCGTGCAGCCACTGGGACAGAATGCTCTGTTATACAGATAGCTAGAATCTCAGCTGCCACACAATGCTTACAATGGGGACCAGATGGGATCTGTGCTGCCACTGGGACAGAATGCTCAGCTACAATCTCAGCCATAAAGCAGAGGGTGACCTCAGCGAAATGCGTCAGGTGTGGCATCACTTCCGGTCTCAGCAGTGAGTGGATGTACAGGTGGAACATACTGTATTGTCACATTGCTGCAGTAGGTGATAAGTGGGATGGGGAGTAGTTGAGGGAGAGTGGGGGGAAAGATCAAGGAAAAATAGGAGAAGACAAGTGTAGAGGGGGAGGGTTACTAAATGTATTTGCTTCTGAATGTCCTTGTCCGGGACAAAGAATCTTTCATATTTCGACGTAGTTCTTATGTAGAAGCATTGATCCTGGGTTGGCGACTCTCCAAGTACTGGGCCCACGGGTATCACTCCAACTCCCCCTCGTAGGAGTTTGTCTATAATGGATTCCATTGCTCTGATCCAGTTCACCTTGGTCTCCAATGTTTGCCGACCTGGTATTTGCGGTCGTTTTCCAGTTTGCTGCCAATAGTGACCTTGCTGCTGATGTGTGTAGCTAGTTTGTGAGATTGTTTGGAACAAATGGCTCTGATTTTCATACCCAGGAGAAATGTATGGGAGGTTGCCTGAATGGTGAAGTGAAGTATCTCGGAGAGCTACTAATTTCCAGAATTTTCTGAGCTTAAGTCCACCAAGTATGTAGGAATGACCCTTGTTCACCACATCCTCTAAAACAGAGGGAGTAGTCTGGATTACCGATAAGTCTGCTGATACGTGTAGGAGTATAGTACCAACGAAATATAATTTTATATTCTCTTACGCTGGAGACTGTACAGACAGATGTTTTTTTTGGCTGTTTCCCACACGTATGACCAGGACTTCTCGGATATCGTGAGGTCTAGGTCTTCGCCCCATTTTGTCATGTATGGCTGATGTAAGTTAGTGTTGCCTGAAGAAAGACAGCTGTAAAGCAGAGAGATTAGGTGTGATGGGTAAGTGTTTGAAGCACATGGTTTCAAAATAGGTTGGAGATTGAATCGTTTGGCTTTTAACCTCAATTTCTACATAGTGTATGAGTTGTAGGCAGGCCCGGACTGGCAATCTGTGGGCTCTGGCAAATGCCAGAGGGGCTGCTATAAGGTGCCATAGAAAGCCACTATTTAGTGGGCTGGTGGGGGGCTGTTTGGGCCTCTGAGTGGGCTGATTGGGCCTCTGTGTACCTGAAATGCCAGGGCCTATTTTAATTTTAACTCAATCTGGACCTGGTTGTAGGTACCCAAAAAACGCTGGCCTCTTTTCCTTTTTTCAGAGTGATAGCCTGCAAAGGTCCGTAAATTTTGTAACCCCCTACATTTTCTAACATACGAAACATTAACTATACACTGGGCTCATGTTTGGGGCATTATAACAACTCTATTTTATTTATTACGATTCCCTGGACTTGTGTAATGTAATGTATTTGCTGAAACATATATGTCCATGTAACTTTATCATTGCCCGCCCTATGCAAATTAGGCAACACTAGCGCATCTTCGCTTTGATTGCTGAAGTAATGCTAGCGAAAATTCGCCAGCGTTCGGCACCCTGGATGCAAATTTGCACTTTATGGAATTGGCTTTGTCTTAGCAAAATTTACACCTGGCGAAGTGTTGCGATGGCAGCGAAGCCGTCGCTGGCGAATTTTCGCAGTTTATGGAATTTTGTCCCCAAGAGAGGTGATAAGTATGCCATATGGATAAATCTTTTTTGAGCTTGTCAATCAGTTTTGGGTAGTTAGCTTTATATAAGGTGTCATAAGATGGCGTAAGGTGAATTCCAAGATATGCTAGGGATTTCAAAATGAAGTTGAAGTAGTTTCAGTTCTGACTCGGATAATGCGTGTGATTTTGTGGGGTTAATTTTGTCTCCAGGTATTCGTTGGAAACGGTTTAATGAGTAAATTAAGTAAGGTGGTTTGAGGTGATGAAGTGTAAGGAGGATGCCATCAGTAGTGATGGGAGAATTTCCCCCATTTTGCTTCGCCCAAAAATTTGCAAATTTCCCTTGAAATTCGCATAACGGCAAACAATTTGTGATACTCGAAAATTGACCCCCGTGTCAATTTTGGATGCGTGTCCAAAAAGTCATTCATGTCAATTTTGACACAGGCGTTAAAGTCAATGGGTGTTATTGTCTCTTCGAACGCGCGTCCAAAATTTTTTGACGCCAGTGAATTTTTGCGGGAGATTCGCAAATTTATTCGCTGGCTGTGACAAGTGAAAATTCTCCAAAAATTCGCACTAGGCCATCGCCCATCACTAGTCATCAGCAAGGAGGTTAATTTTGTGTTCCTTCGTTCCCACTCGAATGCCTTTGATGTATGGGTTATTTTTAATAGCGTGGGCCGGGGGTTCCAAGGATAGAGCAAATATTAATGGTGACAATGGACATCCCTCACGCATCCCTCCTTTTATCTCAATCTGTTTGGACTTGAGACCCATATTGAGCAACTGTGCTGAGGGTTCTGCGTATCGTTGTCTCAGTCCCGTTAGAAATGGATGTGGTATTTGTAGTTTTTCCAAGACTGCAAACATATAGTTCCAGTCCAATCTATCAATCAATCTTTTTGTGCATCTAGGGATAGGAGTAGGGAGGAGGTCGGTCATTTTGGTGCCAGACATATTAGATGAATCGCCTTTCGGATGCTGTCTGCTGCTTGGCGCCCTGGTACAAATCCCACCTGATCCTTGCCCATTGCACCTTATTTTAAATTATTTTGCCTTTTAAAACAAGCATTAGAAGCACCTTGTTTGACTTAATTATCATTTTATTATGGAGATAGCGCTTTGTAGAAATCACTATAGAACTTTAGAACACACACAAAAAATCTGTGCATAGACTTTCTATGGTTCAAGACACACACAGATTAGTGTTGTAACACTTTGGTGTCTGCACTAAATATTAACAATATTGCACTAGGTTCTGTTATTTGTTTTTTTCCATAGCATGTGGTGCTGATCTATAATTGTATCTTGATTACTAGAATCTCAGCCATAAAGCATGGCAGGACTACTACTTACATTTGGGATCAGATATTATCTGTGCAGCCACTGGTACATAATGCTCTAGATACAGTAAATAGAATCTCAGCCATAAAGCAAGGCAGGACTGCTGCTTACAGTGAGGATCATTTACAAAGCAAGTGCACGGAACACCATTCAAATGCAGTGTACAAAATGACAGTGTATTTGTGGGCAACCCATGATTGGCAGCTTCTTTTAATGACATCATCCTATTAATACAACCAGAGAAAATGAACATATGCAAAGGCCAAGTACAATGGAACATTCTGGGGGTACCATTTTGTAAAGGTACAGCTGATGACTGCAGTTGTAACCTTCCTGTTCATGCCAGTGCTTCTGACCAGGTCATCTCCTTTCAGCGGCTCCAACTTGAAAAAGCTCCGAGGGTCCTGGTCCCTGTCTTGGAGCTTGGGTAAAGTACCTCTGCAGTGTGCATGTGCCCAGTAAAAGAGATCGGTCCAGAAAACTGGAAGCTGTTTCCATGGTGGTGAATGGTGAATACCTGGTCAAGAAGCACTAGAGAGGACAGAAAGGTTAGTGACTACAATCACCAGGTGTACCATGTGGTCTGACTGTGGTCGGTCTCATGGTGCCCGCCATTGACCAGTTTGTGATAAGCTGTTGCCATTCAAGTCAATGGCTTGATAGGTGTTTCTCCACTGATGAAAGTAAACTAGTGCAGCAAATGTGCTTGTGCTATAATGCAACGTAATAACATGTACAAATAACAAACTTGTGATCTTCCCTCTAGATAAATTATTCCATCCCCTAGTTGATGAAGGCTTTCAGAAGGTTGACCCCTACTGGAAAAAGCATTTCAATGTCCTGCAACCCCCGCCTTTTCTTATTCAGCTTCTTAAGCTTTGGTCTAACAAGAAACCTTGCAAGCAGCCAGAACAGTACGCTCTTGTTTGCCAAGGACAACAACGTTCGAAACTGCAGCTGCTCCAGCGACATCAAGAGCTGCGAGTACAGCCTGGCCAACTTGATGTGCAACTGCAAATCTGTCTTGTTCCAACGAAATAGAACCCTGTCCAGAATCAGTTACACCGGTGACCTGGTGGTCTGGTTCACGGACACATCCATCCTTGGCCAGTTGCTCAACTTTACCTTTGTGCATGATCTCAAGCTGTCATTATGTGGGGCTTTGCCTCTCCCAACAGATTACCTGGCTATCATTGGCCTCCGACGATTAGAAATCCACACTGCCAACTCAACTGAGCAGAGGCTGGTCATATACAACCATGACAAGAAACCCATGGACAAGACCTCCCAAAACCCCAGCGAAAAGACATCCTTGTTGCACATTTCATATCTGGATACCTCTCTTTTTAATGGACCATCCTTAAAGGCCTACAGTGTGGAGGATGTTTCCAGCATTAATGAACAGTTTCCAAACCTGCCATACCCCAACACATTCTCTGTAACAAATATGAGCTACATTGTAACACTAATCTACTGACACCTAGGCATGGAGTGACTGCGCAATGGCAGCCAATAAATAGACCCTATACTACGGATGTCAAACTCAGCAGTGCAGCTGAAGTTATCTAGAACCCTCAACATCTCCCAACAGCTGAGAACATGATGCATATTACATCATATATTATTAGTTACTAGGCTAAACCAGGGATCTTCAAATTGTGGTTCTTATAAATAAATAAATCTCAATGTGCCTCAAGAGTCATGGAAACAGATGATTCACAAGTGGAAGATACGCACATTGAATTCTACTGAGGCCACCTATGCTATGTTATACCCATTTTACCCATCATTTTTGACTGGTCATCCACAGGTTGATAACCATTGAGAGAACTGTCACCTGAACGTTTAAGTTTCCATCAATACATACTGATAGGACAGTGTTCTCCATTTTTGGTTCAAGCCCTTTGAGTTTCAACATTATGCCAGGGTCCTGCTTTGCTCCTAACAGGGTTAAAGATGAATTAAAAACTTTGGTATTTTCCATTTAGCAACACTTTCAAGCCCTGCAAGTGCTGGTGGGCCTAAAAGGTACTGGGGATTCATAGACTGGGAGCAATATAGACCAATAGATGACTGGTCAACTACAGGTTGGGAACCACTGATAGAAGTGTCACCTGAAGGTCTAAGTTCCCATAAATACATACTGATAGGACAATGTTCTCCATTTTTGGTTCAAGCTAAGCCCAAATTTGAGCTTTAACATTAGGTCAGGGACCTTCTTAGCACAGAACAGTTTCAAACAGGGGCATGTCTATAGAAGAAGCCAGCCATGTAAGTGCTGGTGGGCCCAAAAAGTACTGGGCATACTGGGAGCAATATTTATTATATATTTATATAAAATGTTTTGTGCCCAAAATTAAGGAGGGCCTAACATGATCTTGTGCTTGGGGTACAGTAAGTTCTAGTAACCTCACTGGTTAGGGAGGAGGGCAAATAAGGTTTCCCCATAAATCTCATTCTAATTAATGTTTACGTTGAGCCTCTAGTATCTGGAAACATTGGCATTTTATCTCCTCTAGACATTGCTATGGTTTGGGAACCACTACAGTAGGTGGGTCCAGACGCATCCATTCTGTGGATCAGGTTATTTTGAGATGGTACTGGCTGTTTATTAGTGTCTTGTGTTAAGTCAAGGGTTATCAGACCTCCCTTTTTAATAGGGACACTTTTATACAAAGACTTCAACACAGGGATTTCATTTTCTCGGTTTGTGACCCACAGTGCAATGTCACCTCTCTATACATGTAACCACCACTGATGAGTTGAGGTTTTACCCGTAATCATCTCTAAAGTACCTAAAGGATTGTTCTGCATCAACCCATGAATATTAAATTGGGCTTTGGTTACAAACCAGAAAAAAGATTATGGAAATTACTAAGGTTCTTAAATTTCTGTTTTCAGGTTTAATATACAGAAATGTCCTATGTTTTAATGTCAAAACTTTGGATGTTGTGGTTTATGCAGAGTTCATGCAGCTCAAAGGCTTTTTATGCCAATTCCTTCCTTGTTAAAACTGAAGAGTCGCTGTGGGAGGAGAGGTCAATGATTTAGTCTCACTCTCCCTCTCTAGCGTTAAAATACATGAGGGGTAATTGATGACCCTGCAGTCAGTTGTGCATAAAACCCTATTCATTAAAATGCACTCCTTGTACTACTACGTATATTTCTGCTTGGTGCCACTGCCTTCCTCCTGCCTCAAGTTCCAAATGATTTACTGCTGCACCTATTGACATGCAGCAAATGGCAACTGGGCTTAGAACACTTTCGGAGCAACTGTGTTAATATTTTGTTAATAACTATCTGTGGGGCCTAATCACGCTAGAATTCTGGGGAAAAAACATGGCTATTGTGCTCAAAATTGCACTTTATTCACTGCACCTGCGGTCATAAAAAATCCCTATAATAAGATTTGTGCAGTGCAATGAACTCCTCAGACCCATGGTGTATTATTTTGGGTATAGTAGACATAGGGGGCTCATTATATGGACATGGATGATCTGGCAGGAAAAGGTTGGGTTGAGCACTGTTGAGGGGTTTTGGCAGAGGCAGGAGGCCTGGAGGGGAGGGGGGCCATCCAGTCTGACACTGCTTGCACCCATAGGATTTACTGCAATCTGCACCATGTGCTCTCGGATACAAGGGAGCGCTTTATTTAATGATTGCCATAGCAGGAACTTTGTGTCCATTGGTGATCCAAGGGGATAGCCACATGCCATGCGCAGTCCACCCCTCACAAATACAACTCTGCCAAATGCCGGCACCTCTGTATTCAAGTGAAAAGCACAGTCCTTTGTGCCCACTGGGTAGGGACAAAGTACAAAAACATGGAATATAGTGCCCCCATCGCAGGCCATTAGTAACTCAGCTGAGAGAATGATAATGTCCTGATAAAAAAGCCACTGTAACAGCCATGAGTTGAAAGGGTCTAACTCTGGGGTAATGGAAGCCACACAGTTCTTTCCCAATAGGCAAAACACATAATATTCCCTCTATCAGTAAAGAACTGTTCTGCCTATAACATTCCAATGGGCAACAACCACTATCATCTGTCTGCTGCTAAGGAAGTGAGGGAAGAGACATGCAGCTGTTAGGAACAAATCCAAAGCCTGTAATGTTCTGCTCCAGAGGCTCACTATTAAACTGATGCACGGCAGCTGTTGTTTAGTCAAAGGGGTTGTTCGCGGCATATTTTGTAACAGTTTGCAATTGGTTGGCATTTTTATGGAATTATTACACTTTATGTTCAGCAGCTCTTCAGTTTGGAATTTCAGCAGCTATCTGGTTGCTAGGGTCCAGTTAACCCTAGAGACCAGGCAGTGGTTGGAATGAGAGACAGGAGGATGAATGGGAGAGGGTCTAGAAAGATAAGTGATAAGGAGTAAAGGTGGCCATACACAAGCCGATAAAAGCTGCCGACAGACCAAGTCGGCAGCTTATTTGCCCGTGTATGGGGGCCCCCGACGGGCTTCCCCGATTGAGATCTGGCCAAAATTGGGCCAGATCTCGATCGGATGGGACTAAAAATCCCGTCGGATCGCGGCTGCATCTGTTCGTTGATGCGATCCGACCGCCCGTTCCCATTCGTTAGGATCTGATCGTTGGGCCCTATGGCCCACGATCGGATCAGCCAGATATTGCCCACCTCAAGGTGGGCAAATCGGAGAGAGATCCGCTCGTTTGGCGACATCGGCAAATGAGCGGATCTATCCGTGTTTGGCCACCTTAACAGTAATAATAAAATTGCAGCCTGACACAGCAATAGTTATTTGGTTTATGGGTTCAGTGACCCCCCAACAGCCAGACAGCTGCAAGTTGGAAAAACAAGCAGAAGAAGAAAGCTAATAAGTTAAAAACCATTAACGAAAATAAAGGCCAGCTGAAGTTGCTAAGAGTAGGCAAGTCAGTACCATGGCCAGTATCAACAGAATTGGTTCAGCCCAGCTTAGCCTCTCCCAGTGCTGATGGAACATTCTATTCTGACAGATTCTAATACACAGAGCTTTCCAGTCATGTGTTTACGTGTGCAGTAGGTAAATGAGCCAAGGTGAGCAATGAATTCCCCATGATATAAACACTGATCAGCTTAGGCCGGCAGTACGTCTGTCCCATGTCTCTCTGACCTGCTTGATTCTGGGGTTTTTGAAACTGTGAGTAAAAAATGAATTTCTGAGTATATCGTTGAATAACTGATTGGATTGGACAAATATGGATTTATCCTCCCACTGCAGACTCCACCCCCCACAGCTAGGGTTGCCACTGGAAAAAAATACCGGCCTTCCTATATATTTATCTTTTTTCCCTATTAATAACATTGGGATCAGCCAACATTTTTACCGGCCAGGCCAGTAAAATACCAGGTGGCAACCCTACCCACAGCAGCACCTATCCCCATTCACCTTAATAGGGGGAAAGATTCCCATATCAACTGATATGTATCTATATTGCCATTTATTGTTTAAAAGGTCTAATTATACATTAAAACATAATTATTCTTGGCTATAGAATAATAACAGAATCAGAACCAGCAGTGCAGTGAATACAAAAGGACAAACAGATTTTTTTAATGACAAAAATAAAAACAATGACTGGATTTATATTGGATAGTTGCTTATAATTATTACTTCTTTTAATAAGCAAAATGGGTTTACTTACCCTTTAGAACGGGAAGCACAGACAATTCATCAATGCGGCTCAGTATCATGAATAGGAGCTGGCAATCATATGGGCTGTACTTTACTTTCTGGGAAAAGTCTGGATTATCATAAGGAGGGGTAACCTCTACTCCATTGGTCTCATTATTGGGCTTCCAGTTTTAGTGGCTGCTCCTGGGTAGTGACCCAATACAAAAGGTATTGGATGCTAAAATAAGTAGCTCTAACAGTATCATTGTCCAACCCTGCTCTGACTTATCCTAAACCCACGTCCAAGGCATAAGGTGGCGATACACCAGCCGACCCACACAATACCTGATCTGCCCACAGGCCAAATAAATGGATATAGTACTAGTGGCCTCTCATATTTATCTGATACTTGATCCACCACCTTCTACACTTAATGCTGGGGGTGATTGGATATATATATATATATATATATATATATATATATATATATATATATATATATATATATATATATATAGTCAATGCAGAAAAGACGGCACTCACGGGCAAAAAATCAAACAATCAATTAGGGTGAAACCATGCGGTTTATTGTGATCACAATAAACCGCATGGTTTCACCCTAATTGATTGTTTGATTTTTTGCCCGTGAGTGCCGTCTTTTCTGCATTGACTTTATGATTTTCTTCCAGGCTGGCACCCAGGCTATTATTTACTTTATGGTGTGCGCTCCACAAACGGATTATATATATATATATATATATATATATATACACACACTTGGGCAGCTGGGGCACATATTACATGGTTTCTTCTGGTCACTGCAGACATTGGAATCCCTAGTTAGTAATCAGATCATTATTGGAGCTGCCGGGAGTTCTCCCACTCACACCCACCCTGGACTTAACTCTCTAGTCACAGATAGGGGGCACCATTCTAGTATCGCCCACTGCTGAAATGATTCATCCACAAATGCCACCTTTATTTTCAGAAACAGGACAGATACAAATGAGTATTCAGATGATAATAAAAAAACGTGCAGCAATGAATGTCCTGGATGAGTTTCAGTTTTCCTTGTCCTTTAAATATCCCCTCCATTTATTCTAAGCCACGTTTGTGCAGTTGGAGGCCCCAGAGCCAGACATTTGCCCACCGAGGGATTTACATGCTCAGTCCAGTCAAATGCTCCCTTTGAATTTATTGTATGACGCCCACATTTCATCAGACTCTATCAGGATCCATTCATTATACACTGGAACACACACTTGGATGACACAGCACTTTTATGCACTTGCACTGTAGGTTCCACCAGGAGAATTTGTACTAAAAGCCGACCTGACTCCCGGCCTCAAGGCACATACTCCCTGGCTCAGTGGATGCAGCAGTGCAGGGTCTGCAATAATAACCACAGGCAGACATGGGCCCCCGCACAACCCCTTACGTACAGGTAGGGTTGCCACATTTTCTGGAAAAAAATACTGGCCAGGTGGCAACCCTACGTACAGGTGAATAGGAGTCTGAGTGATGTGACCATGTTAAAAGTCTCATTCAACACATTAGAAGCATCTCCCATCTTCCTCTCTCTCTCTCTCTAATCACTCTCTCATGTGTTCTCTCTAATCTCTCTCTCTCTCTCTCTCTCTCTCTCTAGCTCTTTTGCTCTAATTCCTCTCTCTCATCTCTCTCTAATTGCTCTTATCTCTCTCTCTCTCTCTAATCTCTCTCTGTGTCTCTGAGCAGTCTCGCAGCCTGTCTATTACACATGGAAGTGTTTTATACAATATGGGCTTATTCCCATTGGCTCCCAGCCCAGCAGTTCTACCTGGAGGTCTGTAGCGTCTCCCTGTCTGATGTGTGTGTGGGCGGCTGTAGGACTGTTTGTTGCTTGAAAACTTTGCAGAACAAGGTCTGGTTGCTGCCACCACCCACTGTAGGATTTATAGCATTAGCCACCAGGTGTCGCTGTTTCCTAACGTCCCTGCATTATAAGCCAAAGTCTCTTTCAGCCATGGGCCACTAGGTGTCGCTATTTCAACACTGCTGGTCAGTTTTACCATCTTTCCACGTGTCCCTTGATTTATGAACAATTTCATTAGTTTTAAAGGTTTATATTTCCTTAAGCTATAGACCTTTAGTGAATCTTGGCCTTTGCTTTTAGTCTTCAGCCCCCAGATTCCTTACTGGAACTTGACCATTAGGGGTCACTAAAATAAAAGGACATTGTTATAAGAATTGTCTTCAGTCTATTCCGCCCATGACCCACTAGGTGTCAGTATTTCAGCAGGGAACTGACATTCTGTCCTTCCGCCGCTAGGTGTCGCAATAGACTGAGACAGAATCACTCGATTTACAAATGAACCTCAGGTTTTGTCATAACGCAGAGCAAAGGGAAATATCATTTTCTGAGTTCATTAATTATTACAGGTGAATCAAAACTTCTGATAGGCTTGTTCTTAAAGGGCATGTAAAGGCAAAAAAATAAAATCCCATTTTTACTTTCTTTAATGAAAACGAACCCTATCTCCAATATACTTTAATTAAAAAATTTGTACCGTTTTTATAAGAAACCTGGCTGTATGTAGTGAAATTCTCCCTTCATTTACTGCTGTGGATAGGAATTGTCATACGGTCCCTAACTGCTCTGCAGGGAAACAATCATAGTTATGAACAGCAGGGGGAGCCCCCACCTTACTTCCCAGCCATGCAGAACTCAAGCAGCTTTGTTTGTTTCCCTGTTTTGATAATTTATGACGATCCCTAAGCAGCCCAGACCACACTGAGCATGTGCACAGTCTTGGTCTTGCAAAGATGTTTAACAAAGTTACAAGATGGTGACCCCCTGTGGCCAACTTTGAAAGCATAAATCATTTGTTTAATTAGGCTTGTGGTGCAGTAAGTTCATGTTTATGTTTAGTATACAAAATACAGCATTTATAGCCTTATTCTCTTTTAGACTTTACTTGCCCTTTAAATAGGCTGTTCACCTTTAAATTACCTTTTAGTATGATGTAGAGGGTGATATTCTAAGACAATTTGCAATTGGTTTTCTTTTTTTATTATTTGTGGTTTTTTAGTTATTTAGCTTTTTATTCAGCAGCTCTCCAGTTTTCAGTTTCAGCAGTCTGGTTGCTAGGGTCTCTTTTACCCTAGCAACCATCCATTGAGTTAAATAAGAGACTGGAATGTAAAAAAAGGAGAGGCCTGAATAGAAAGATGAGTAAAAAGTAGCAATAACAATTAATGTGTAGCCTTACAGAGCATTTTTTTTTTTGGATGGGGTCAGCGACCCCCCATTTAAAAGCTGGAAAGAATCAGAAGAAGAAGGTGAATAATTCAAAGACTATACAAAAATACATAATGAAGACCAATTGAAAGTTGTTTAGAATTAGCCATTCTATAAGATACTAGAAGTGACCTCAAAGGTAAATCACATGTTTATCTCGTCCAGTAACGAGGGCTGCTGTTTCCTAAAAGCCGCTCTCCCCTCTGGCCGAGAGGCGTCAGCATTGTTAAAACCTATAGATAAATGTTTTTTATGGTGAACGCTAGGTGTCGCTATTGTGCAGCAGTGTTTATACGTCACAGGTTACTCGTTGCACTACCCGTGGCTGCCGCTGGTAACTCCTCCGGCCACTAGGTGGCAGCATCTTTTTTACCTTCTCGTCTCTGATTAGTAGGCGTTTCCGTTTCTCCCGCGCCTTCTCTGGCTAGGTGCCGCCTCTCTCTGGTATTACAGCGATTCGTTCGGAGCGGTGCTGTGTGGCTCTGTGCGCCGCGATGTTCCGCAAGATTCGGCGAGTGAACGTGCGTAAGCGCAATGATTCAGAGGAAGAAGAGCGAGAGACCGGGACTTCATTCACGGCGCCCGCCGAACATTCCGAGCCGATGGTTTCGGCAGCTGAGCGCCCGGTTTCTATTCCGCTGCTCGGGCCGGATACTGGGCCTCCCCGGGGCAGGAAGGAGGGGAACTCGCTAGTGAGTAAGGGGGGCAGCCTCCTGAGCTTCCAGGACGATGTTGACGGTGAGCAGCTGTAGCCTGGGGCTGGTGTACGACTTGCAGCTTTGGGCCCTGTACTGGGGCTGTCTGGGAGTTGTAGTTCAGGGGACAAGGTTTGCTCTCTCTCTCTCTCTTGCTCTTATTGCTTCTAATGGGAGTTGTAGTGACTGTTGAGTTGATGGTTTGTTTGTCACATCATGTCCTGCCTGTGGCCTTTGCACTACAACTCCCAGCATCCCCTCTGCCCGTCAGTCCTGCTGAATTGAACAAGGGGAAGAGTCAGAGCTGACAGGACCGGGGCCAATAGAAATGAAGCAACTGTTTATAGATCAGTGTGTTCTATACAAGGATAAAGATCTGTACAGAGTGTTAATCTTATTGCTTCTACTACTACTATTATTATTATTATTATTATTATTATTATTCTCCTCTCACTACTGGACTCCTGACACTGGCTATGCCTCTGAGTGTATGACTATGAGTGTATGACTATGAGTGTATGAGCTGCATCATCTTACTGCTCCCATTATGTCACACAGATAAAAGTAGGTGTCAGGTGACCTGGTCTCATCCAAGAGATCATCACTAGTGAATTGTGGTCATTGCAGTGCTGGGCACTAGTTTTAAAGGACACGTAAAGCCTACATTTTCCTACCATGTATATAAATTGGGATATGTTCCCCACCCAAGCCGCATGTATATACCCCCTCCATTTACCCGCACCATCATATTTTCCTAAAACAAATAGCAGCTTTCACCCCATGACCATTTTCCCTCTGACGCATCATCAGTAACATTGAGACATGTATTCTGTAAAGTTCATGCAATGCAGAATGCAGGTTACACAGGCACAACATACTCAGGAGAGGTGGCTAGGAAAAAAATATAGGATCAGACAGCCAAAGCAGAGTTTCTATGGGAACCACATCATTGGCTGTTAGACTGGAGGGTGTGTTTAGTGAAGAACTGAGCATGCTCATAAGTCAATAGCCAAAGCAAATTCCTTTGGCAGGGGCAGAGTGGGCTAGAGGAGTTGGAGGATTTCTAAGTGATTAAGGTTAAGGGGTTGCTGCAGCCTTACTGTAAGCCTTTTAACAACCAGAGTGGCAGTTATCTAAAGATTTCAAAAAGGCTGTTCACTGATTAATAGGGATGCACCGAATCCACTATTTTGGATTCGGCCGAAACCCCGAATCCTTTACAAAAGATTTGGCCGAATACCGAATCCTAATTTGCATATGCAAATTAGGGGTGGGAAGTGGAAAAGATTTTTTACTTCCTTGTTTTGTGACAAAAAGACATGCAATTTCCCTCCCCGTCCCTAATTTGCTTACGCAAATTGGGATTCCGATTCAGTTCGGCTGGGCACAAGGATTCGGCCGAATCCGAATCCTGCTAAAAAAAGGCACAATCCCGAACCGAATCCTGGATTCGGTGCATCCCTAATGATTAAGCTTTTGTGAAGGGGGTTTACATATCCTTTAATTGTTTTTTATGTATCTATGTAGCACGCACATGTTATACAGCACCTGGTAGAGCTGTGATCAACAAGCAGTGACTCATGAGTAACACGTTACTCACCAACCCCTTGGATGTTGCTCCCAGCGGCCTTGAAGCAATTGCTTATTTTTGAATTCCAGGCTTGGTAGCAAGTTTTGGTTGAATAAAAACTATGTGCCAAACAGTCTCCTGTAGCCTGCCAGCCGACATAGGGGCTACCAAATAGCCAATCACAGCACTTATTTGGCACCCCAGGAACATGTTTCAAGCTTGTGTTGCTCTCCAACTCTCTTTACATTTGAATGTGGCTCACAGATAAAACAAGTTGGGATCCTTGTAGTAGAGTATAAAGCTGGCCATAGGCGCAAAGATGTGATCGTACGAATCTCTGTTTCGTATGATTTTTGGACCGTGTGTGGAGAGTCCCAACACTTTTCGTGAGATGGTGATTGATCATTCAGATGATAAAACAGGTTAGAAGATTTCGGTTGGCTGCCAATAATATCTCTGCATGTTTTGCCGTTCTGACGATATCAGTGGGAGACTGTCACCAGCTTTTGTCAGACATAACATAACTTTCCTACGATTGCTGTCAGGGGCAGAACATCGGCTGATTTGTAAAACCAATAGAATATAGTGGGAAACACACCAATGCAGGAACTATGCTGCTACATAATAAATAATATAGGAGCATAGTTCCTGCATTGGCGTATCTGTTTCCAACTATATTCTATTGGTTTTGCAACTTCACTTTATTTGAGAACATAAAGTTTATGAACCTGAAATCGGAACAATTAAGAAAATCACAACCTGTTCCAGCGATTCCTGTATTATCGTCTGATCTGTTCTTTTACTACTTTATTTGATCTGATTGGTTAGTGGCAGGTTGGGAGATGGCATCGTTTGTCTGATATGAGGGTAAATCTGCACGTCTATGGCCAGCTTAAGTCAGTCTGACCCATTGATGCAGGAGGGATAGTTGTTGTAGGGATAGTTTTAGGGATGAATTGATCCTGAAAGCTGGTTGTTCTCAGTGCAAAATCAGAGTAGAGTGTAATTTGGAGAGATAAAAGTGAATATATAAAGCGGAGATGAGAAAAGGAAAGTTAGGATATAGAGTAGGAAAATGTTGCTTTCTGTATCAGCTGATAAGAAGAGGCAGGGGTTAAAGGAGAAGGAAACCCCCTGGGCGCAAAAATCCCTCCCCCCTCCCCTGTGTTGCCCCCCCTCCCTCTTCCACCCTGGCCTACCTGCCCCCCCCCCCCCGGGCAAATGCCCCTAACTTGTTACTCACCTCTCTGCGCAGGTCCTGTCCATGGAGCTCACAGGCGCCATCTTCTCCCAAGCGGTCTTCTTCATGGATTAATCGGCATCTTCTGGCGCATGCGCAGTAAGAGCATTTACCGGTACGGATCTACTGCGCATGCGCCGAATGTCACGCATTGCGCATGCGCAGTAGATCCGTACCGGTAAATGCTCTTACTGCGCATGCGCCAAAAACGCTGGTCAAAGCAGGAAGAAGACCGCTTGGGAGAAGATGGCGCCTGTGAACTCCGTGGACTGGACCTGCGCAGAGGGGTGAGTAACAAGTTAGGGGCATTTGCCCGGCGGGACAGGTAGGCCAGGGGGGAGGGTTTTTGCGCCCAGGGGGTTTCCTTCTCCTTTAAATGGACAGAAAACTTGTATGTGGGTACAATGAGGCACCAATGTGTGTGTGTATGGAGATGATGGTGCATTTAAGTAGTGAGCGACAGGGTACAATAATCTACTTATTCCCATGTGTTAGTGACTGATGAAGAATATGGATGAGGCTTTATATGGCTCTAGGACAGCATAGCTGGAAGACTGACTAGGGGGTTATGAACTCATATGGAGAACTGTTTGCACTGCCCCATTAAACCTCACCATCTAATCATTTAATTGCTTATCTGTCTATCATCTATCTGTCTCTCAGTCTAATTTAATAACTTAATTTCTCATGGGATACAGGTTACAGCATTTGAGCAAGCCTGTCTTTATCCCACCCTAGGTATTTATTGACATGGTTGGCTGTGAGGCATAGAGCAGGGTGTGGGCCGGATTTGGAAGGAATCATTAGTTGCATCTCAGACACGTTTGTTATGAGATGGAGAGCTGCCATACAGGATGATGTTCCGTGTAATTTTGTCACTGAGTCTAAACAGCTCGGGTTATGTCAGGGCAGGAGAGAACAACCTGGCTGTCATGTGTATCATGTATCAGAACTTCCCTGATCATATGTCCGTCGGGATGAGTAGACAATGGGGTCCACAGATGCAGATGTAGAATTAGCTGGCATTATCTGACTCGAAAGGTGTTATTTAAAGCTGAAAGACTTTTTCACTTCAGTTATTTTCAGGTTGTTTACCAGCAGTATACTTTTTTTTTTTTTTTCATTTGGTTTCCATTTGTTATTTTTGACCGTTTTTTAAAAAGTTTAAATTTGATGTTTCTGTCTCTGGTATTTTGGTGATCCAGGTGCAGATTCTGAACTGTTACAATTTGCTCCATTAGTTGATACATGTCTCAGCAGCAGCTGTGTAATATGAGCAACTATTGTATCAATTCTAACAGCTGCTTCAGAAAGACACAAGAAGGTGAAAAATGCAACAAACTTCAGTATTGGGAAAAGGGTCAGAAATAGAAAGCAATTGAAACAGTCTTTCTCTTACGACTCGGGGGACACAGGAACCACGGGGTTAAGCTCCTCCCTCCAGGAGGCAGGACGCCGATAGCAAAAGCTGAACTCCTCCTTCTCCCTCCTCTATATCCCTCCTGCTTAACTCCCCCTACTTCAGTTTTTCAGTGTCCTGCATCGACACAATGATCAGGGCAAGGAAGCCATCTTCGGCCAAGGCATATTACCGTATGTGGAATGCCTACGCATCCTGGTATGAGACCAAGGGAGTGCCCTTTGACCAGCTGGATATATCTCGAGTCTTGTTATTCCTACAGAGGGGTCTCGAGGGCGGTCTAAAATTGGCATCCCTCAAGGTACAGATTTCCGCCTTATCAGTGCTCTTCCAAGAAAGATTGGCACTGAAGGACGACATACGTGTCTTCCTCCAGGGCGCTGGCCATGTAGTGCCACCTTTCAGAAGACCTGCTCCGACATGGGATCTCAACCTGGTATTGAGAGCCCTCCAGGATCCTCCGTTTGAACCACTAGGGTCGATAGAGCTCCCGGTGTTGACCTGGAAGGTCATTTTTCTGATGGCCATTGCATCGGCCAGGCGAGTCTCGGAGTTGAGTGCTCTCTCAATAGATCCACAGTACATGGTTTTCCATTCCGACCAAGGTGGTTTTGCGAACAGTACCATCCTTCTTACCCAAGGTGGTGTCTGCATTCCATGTCAACCAGCCTATAGCGGTTCCATCTTTTTGTCCGAATCCAAAGAACGAAAAGGAAGTTCGTCTACATTCCCTGGAAGCTGTCAGGGCATTATCTACATATGTGAAGAGAACCGCTTCGCTCAGAAAGTTCTAATCTTTGTTTGTAAATCTCTCAGGTCCTTGGATAGGGACAGCGGCATCCAAGGCCACCATTTCAAGGTGGATCAAAGAGACTATTCGCCACACATACATAGCGGCCCACAAGAGCCCCCTGGAGGGGGTCAGAGCTCATTCGACTAGGGCCCTAAGCACTTCCTGGGCGTGGAGGAATGATGCCTCCGCTGATCAACTGTGCAAGGCTGCCACATGGTCCTCCGTGCACACTTTCACTACATTTTATTGTTTTGATACCTTTCCATCTGCCGAAGCGTGTTTTGGCAGAAAGGTCCTGCAATCAGTCGTTTGTTTAGACTGAAGCAGGCAGTTGGTCTCTGTTTCTCCCCTCCCTGAATTATCAGATAATGGGACTGCTTTGGTAAGTCCCCATGGTTCCTGTGTCCCCTGAGCCCTAAGAGAAAAGGAGGTTTTTAGTATAACTTACTGTTAAATCTCTTTATCTCTAGGCATCAGGGGACACAGGAATGAAACCCTGAAACAGGTCTCTCCCGTTGCCTTGACCTTTGGTTACGCGAACTTGTTATCTGCTTGCTATCTAACTGAATTAGGGGAGTTAAGCAGGAGGGATATAGAGGAGGGAGAAGGAGGAGTTCAGCTTTTGCTATCAGTGTCCTGCCTCCTGGAGGGAGGAGTTTAACCCCGTGGTTCCTGTGTCCCCCAATGCCTAGAGAGAAAGAGGTTTAACGGTAAGTTATACTAAAAATCTCCTTTTATTTTTGGTAAAAATAAAAGTGTTGGAAGGTGAAAAACCCCTTTACGGGGCAGATTTATTTATTTTTTGGTCAAAACTCTCAAATTTGAATTGTGAATTATCCAAACTCGATTTGAGTTTTTATTCGAATTTCGAGATTTATCATAATCCTGGCCCTTTAAAAACTCAAATTTGATTATATCACCACCTAAAACCTGCCGAATTCATGTATAAGTCAATGGAAGAGGTCCAGGGAACAATTTGAAGATGTTTGCAGCCTTCCTGACATTCAAGTTTTTCTTGAAGAAAAAAACTCGATACCAGTTTGGTCGAATTGAGTTGGTAAAATTAGTTTGCATTTATATATTCAATTTTTTTTAATAATTAATCGAATATTAGAATTTCGAGTATCGAATTCATGCAAGTTAAAAAGAAAAAAAAATCTAAATTCGACCCTTGATAAATGTGCCTCAAAATGTTGCATTTCTGTAGTGTTTGGAGCACCTAGTTCTAAATCAAATGCCTTGTCTGATAATAAGCACTTGTTTTTCCCCCACAGATGAAGAAATCTTTACAGTGAAAAAATCCAACTACAGCAAAAAAATTGTGAAGCTGCTAAAGAAGGAGTATAAAGATGATCTGGACAAGACCAAGCCAAAACCAATAGTCGCCAACAGTTCAGCAGATGGTAAGAGTAAAATTGCATTATGCGGCTGCTCCAGGTGGGATTTCTGTACTGTCCATGCAAGTAAATGTAACTATAATCTTGCTGCATAGGTGATGGCTTTATGAACAGATCCCTGCTTCCTAAGGATGGGATTCAAGAGAACATCATTGTTGGCAGCGATTTAGGGGAGGAGGAGATGGAAGTTGAAAGTGAAAAAGAAGAGGAGAAACCCAAAGCTGGCTCATTTACAAATGCAGTGTCTTCTCTAAATGTCTTACGCCCAGGTAAATGGCCTCTGTTTCTGTGTAGCTTCTCCCTAGCTGTCATTCCATATTACTGGGCATCCCATAAGCCCTGTATCAAGTTACCAAAAGCAGTGAGCTAACAGATATCTACTGATGCCCATGGACTTGGCCATATCAGATTGGGCCACACCAAACAATATAATATTCTGTGAGCCCCCAGTCTGATTATGGCTTCTGATATGAACACTTTTCTACCAATGTAATTTGCCATTTCTCTCACGTCTAGGGGGACACAGGGACCGTGGGGTAAAGGGTCCCGCCCATCAGGAGGAGGACACTGATGACATCAGAGCTGACAGCCCTCCCACTCTCCCTTTATCCCCTGTCATGCCCAGAGGGCGCCAGTTTTTCAGTGTCCTCCTCAGGAGGTTGGACCGGCCTTAGGAAGGCCCAACGATAGGACTCATCGGCTGAATGATTAGCATCAGCACCAGGGGTGATGCCGTGTCAGGCTTAGCCTGTTCACTCGTGCTAGCCCCCAACGCAGACCGGTGTCGACGCGAGAAGGCCCCAAGTGGAGGAACCGACTGGCGCACCGGCAACACATTCCCAGGGAGAGCCGAATGCGCAGCATTAGCGCTCTCCCTACCGGACAGGTGAGGCACACGCCCCCCTTATAGTCCCACCTGCCTTCTGCCACTATTCCCGCCGCGCTCCCCTTCGCGAGCCGTCCCTGCGGGAGGAGCAGTCTAGTCAGCGGGTCGCGCCCTGGTGACGTCACAGCGCGCGCCTTCCCTCTGCTCTACTCTTCGCGCTCTTTCACTCCCGCCTCACAGACAAGGGCCCTGCGTCGCTCGGCAGCTCAGCAGCCTAGACCACACGGACCACAGCCCTTCCTCTCTCCCTCAGCCTCTTAGGCTTCAGGTACCTGGGGAATTCGCGCATATTGCGAACACTCTCACATGGCAGAAGGCAGGGGGGAACTTTTCTCTAGGGGGGCGTTCTCTCTCAATCAGTCATGTTTTTTGCATGCTCTAAATGCCTCACCAAGTTCCGGGAGGGCCAAGTAGATCCCCTATGCTCTGCTTGTAGCAACCTCCAGGCACAGGCTTCCAATTTTACAGCCTCTGACCTCTCAGCCCCAGCAATCTCAGATCCTGGGCCTTCACATAGAGGGGACCCTACTTCCCTAGGCACCTCTGACGCACCAGGGTGGGCTGTTTCACTCTCTCAGTCCCTCTCCAGCCTGCAATGCATTCCTCATCTGGCCTCTTCTATTGACAAAATGCTGGCACAAATAACTGCCAAACCTGTGACCTCCTCCAAGCGCAAGCGATCACACAACCTGAAGGATGCACTTAGGGGGTCCCCTACACTTCCTTCTTCCGACGAGGAGGCCAGTGAGGGTGAAGTTCTTTCCTCTTCAGATGCGTCTGACTCTGGGGAAGACGAAGCGGCTGAAGCAGCCCCTGCGGTTGACAGCCTCATAAGGGCAGTACTGGAGACACTGCATATCCAGGAAGAGGATACAGCTCAGAAGAAATCGACTCTCTTCAAGAGAAAACACAAGACATCTGTTTGTTTTCCTGCTCACGAACAGCTACAGGCCATAGTCCTAGAAGAGTGGCAAAATCCAGACAGAAAGTTTCAAATTACCAAACACTTCGCCAAACAGTACCCCTTTCCCAAGGAATGTACCGACAAGTGGAGCACACCCCCAGTGGTGGATGCACCTGTCTCGCGCCTTTCCAAGGCCACCACCCTGCCCGTGCCGGATGCATCTGCCTTTAAAGACCCTACCGACAAAAAACTAGAGGGCATACTCAAGGCCAACTTCATTTCGGTGGGTTCGGCACTTCGACCTGTCCTAGCTTCCGCCTGGGTTACCCGAGCGGTTGAGACCTGGTCCAACTCGCTACTACAGATGGCACATGAAGGGGGCCCAAGAGACCAGATTGTTCGACTAGCCTCCTACATCCAGGAGGCCAACCAATTCCTAGCGGACGCTTCTCTTGACGCAGCAAGAGTTCTCGCCAGAGCTTCAGCTCTCTCAGTGGCGGCCCGCAGGGCTCTTTGGCTCAAACTGTGGTCTGCGGACCTTAGTTCCAAAAAGTCACTCATCTCCATTCCCTTTCTAGGCTCCAAACTATTTGGGGATGAGTTGGACAAAATAATTTCTCAGGCTACTGGGGGCAAGAGCACGCTCCTGCCTCAGCAGAGAACCAAGTCAGCATTCTCCTTCAGGAAGGGACAGTCCTTTCGGAACCAAAGTTTTCGCCACCACAAGACCAATCCTTCCGCAAGTTCACACTCCTCCTTCAAGACCCGTTTCCCAACCAAGGGGAAATCGACTTGGCAACATCGTAAACCACAGCCCAAGCCGTCAGGAGACAAGCATTCTTCATCCTGACTATGTTCCCACCAATCCTACAGCTGTAGGAAGACTAGGGGGAAGACTTCAGTTTTTTGCAGATACCTGGGTCCATCTCATCGACGACTCCTGGGTCACTCAGACGGTCTCCTCCGGTTACCGGCTAGAGTTTCATCAACTCCCCCCACGTCATTTCTTCATGTCCAGGGTACCAGTGCAAGACACGAAACGGCGAGCCTTTCTATCCATCATAGACTCACTAACAGAATCCGGGGTCATAGTCCCTGTTCCTCCTCATCAAAGGTTTCAGGGGTTTTATTCAAACATCTTTATTGTGCCAAAGAAAGATGGCTCCTTTCGGCCCATCCTCGACCTCAAACAGCTGAACAAGTGGGTAGTATACCACAAATTCAAGATGGAATCGGTTCGCACCGTCATCAGGGCACTGGAGCATGGGGACTTCCTGGCATCTCTGGACATTCGAGACGCCTATCTGCATGTTCCGATCTTCCCTCAACATCAAAAATTCCTGAGGTTCGCCTTCAGAAACCTTCATTTTCAGTTCGTGGCCCTGCCCTTTGGGCTGTCCTCTGCTCCGCGGATCTTCACGAAGATAATGGCAGCCATGGCTGCCTTCCTCCGAGTGAGGGGAGTGTTCATTATGCCCTACTTGGACGACCTCCTTCTCAAGGCCAGATCCAAGGACATAGCGGAACACAACATTCAATTCACCATACGGAGTCTGCAGAGGTTCGGTTGGACAATCAACTTCGAGAAGTCCTCCCCAACACCTCGCCAGTCCCTGCTCTTTCTGGGTCTGCAATTCGACACAGCCCGGCAACAGATATTTCTGCCTCCCGACAAGCAGACCAAGATCCAGGCAGCTGTCCGGTCCCTGAGGTCCTCCACGTTCCCGACAATACAGACGTGCATGAGAGTACTAGGGCTGATGGTTTCCTCGATGGAGGCGGTACCTTTTGCCCAGTTTCGACTCCGGCCACTTCAGACGACTGTCCTACAACGGTGGAACAGGACATCCCTTCGCCAGCGGATAGCCCTCCCGACAACAACGAGGAAATCCCTGAACTGGTGGCTAGCCCCAGGCCGTCTCAACCAGGGGAGGAACTTCCAGGAACCGTCCTGGCAGATAGTCACCACAGATGCAAGCCTCACGGGCTGGGGGGCGACGTTCCAGGGCCTATCCTCTCAGGGTCGCTGGTCCCCAGACGAGTCGAGTCTACCGATCAACATTCTGGAACTACGAGCCATCCTCAAAGCTCTTCTCGTATGGGACCACCTGCTGAGAAATCAAGCTGTCCGGATCCAGTCAGACAACGCCACGGCGGTGGCATACATCAACCGTCAGGGAGGCACCAGAAGCACTCTAGCAAATCAAGAGGTGGCCCTCATCCTCGAATGGGCAGAAAGAACGACAACCCAGATATCCGCAATCCACATTCCAGGAGTGGACAACGTGGAAGCCGATTTCCTCAGCCGTCACCATCTCGACCCCGGCGAATGGGAACTGCACCAGGACTCATTTCAGTTGCTAGTAGCCAAATGGGGATGGCCGCAGATCGACCTCATGGCAACCAGAGAAAATCGGAAGGTGCCCACCTTCTTCGCACGGCGCAGAGACCCTCTGGCGGCGGGCATAGATGCCATGACCATGCCCTGGCACTTTCGACTGGCGTATGTATTCCCTCCACTTCCCATGCTACCTCGAGTGTTAAGAAAAATCGCCAGAGATCCAGTCACAGTGATTCTCGTGGCACCTCTCTGGCCCCGGAGGTCATGGTACTCCGCTCTCCTCGATCTGTCCTTGGAGCCTCCTGTACCACTGCCTCCGTCTCCTCAGCTGTTACGTCAAGGTCCAATTTTTCACCACAACCCTCAGTTCTTTTCCTTAACGGGATGGCTCTTGAGGCGGCAGTACTAAGACAGAAAGGGTTTTCGGAAGACGTCATTCACACCATGATCAAAGCACGAAAACCGGTCACCTCCAAGGTCTACCACAGGGTGTGGGAAACATACCGTTCCTGGTGTAGCGCAGAGGAGGTTCCCTTTGGAGTTTTCAGACTTCCCTGGATTCTGAAGTTTCTTCAAACAGGGCTGGACAAAGGCCTCAGCCTCGGCTCTCTCAAAGCTCAAATATCTGCTCTATCCATCCTTTTCCAGCAGCGGATTGCTCTGGAGGAAGATGTTCGGACCTTTCTTCAGGGCGTCGCCCGTGTGTCACCTCAATTCAGGCAACCCCTGCCTCCATGGGATCTGAATTTAGTTCTGTCGGCTCTTCTCGATCCTCCCTTCGAGCCACTCGCTGATGTGGGGTTGGACGTTCTCACATGGAAGACGGCATTCCTGGTGGCAATCTCCTCGGCCAGGCGAGTGTCAGAGCTCGGGGCACTATCCTGTGTGGAACCATTCCTCGTTTTCCACGAAGATAAGGCTGTTCTTCGTACTGTTCCCGGCTTCCTTCCCAAGGTGGTCTCTGCCTTCCACATCAACGCGGAGATCATTCTACCTTCGTTTTGTAACAAACCGTCCAACGACAAGGAAGCGCGCCTGCATCGCCTGGATGTGGTCAGAGCTCTCAAATCCTACGTCTCCCGCACTAAGACCATTCGGAAGACTGACTCTCTCTTCATTGTTCCTTCTGGGCCCCGGAAGGGCCTCCCAGCCTCCAAAACCACCATTGCTCGTTGGATCAAAGAGACAGTGAGACGTTCCTACCTGGCGCGGAAGAGGACGCCTCCCATTAAGCTTCGAGCTCACTCCACCAGAGCCCTCGGCACCTCTTGGGCTTTCAGAAATTCGGCCTCAGCTGAGCAAGTGTGTAGGGCAGCTACTTGGTCCTCCCTGCATACATTCACGAAATTTTATCACTTTAATACCTACATGTCTGCAGAGGCAGCCTTCGGCAGGAAGGTTCTCCAGGCAGTAGTTTCCTGATTTGTCAGAGTTCTCCCTCCCTACTATGGGGGTGCTTTGGTACGTCCCCACGGTCCCTGTGTCCCCCTAGACGTGAGAGAAAAGAAAATTTATGTACTTACTGTTAAATTCTTTTCTCTCCAGTCGTAAGGGGGACACAGGGCTTCCCCCCCTGAACTCTTGTTCTTCTGTTTTTTCTCCATAGTGAGAGTGTGTTATGCAGTTACGTTCCTGTTTTTAGTTCTTAGTTACAAACTGGCGCCCTCTGGGCATGACAGGGGATAAAGGGAGAGTGGGAGGGCTGTCAGCTCTGATGTCATCAGTGTCCTCCTCCTGATGGGCGGGACCCTTTACCCCACGTGTCCCCCTTACGACTGGAGAGAAAAGAATTTAACAGTAAGTACATAAATTTTCTTATTTGTGTGTTATTAAAGGGGTACTGTCATGGGAAAAAATGTATTTTTTTTTTTTTTTTTTTCCAGAAAGAATCAGTTAATAGTGCTGGTCCAGCAGAATTCTCCACTGAAATCCGTTTCTCAAAAGAGCAAACTGATTTTTTAATATTTAATTTTGAAATCTGACATGGGGCTAGACATATTGTCAGTTTCCCAGCTGCCCTCAATCATGTGACTTGTGCTCTGATAAACTATAGTCACTCTTTACTGCTGTACTGCCAGTTGGAGTGATGTCATCCCCCCCCCATCAGCAGCCTAACAACACAACAATGGGAAGGTAACCAGGTAGCAGCTCCCTAACACAAGGTAACAGCTGTCTGGTAGATCTAAAAACGGCACTTAATAGTAAAATCCAGGTCCCTCTGAGACACATTCAGTTACATTGAGAAGGAGAAACAGCCTGCCAGAAAGCAGTTCCATCCTAAAGTGCTGGCTTTTTCTGAAAGCACATGACCAGACAAAATGACCTGAGATGTTGGTTCAGGAATGAAATTTTAGATTGTAGAGTGAATTATTTATAGTGTAAACAGTGCAATTTAGAAATAAAACCATCATAAAAATCATGAGAGAATCCCTTTAAGAGGGGACTATTACTAAATGTAACAATACTTACAATAGTGGCACATTTTTCATTCAAAGCTATGATTTTAGTAGCTTCAGTAACAATCTGACTTTCTCTAGGAGAGATACCAGATGCTGCGTTCATCCATGCAGCGCGGAAAAAGAGACAGATGGCTCGGGAACTTGGAGACGCCCCGTCTGTAGATGGAGAGGGGGGTGGTAAAAGCCGATTGGTGCGTGAAGATGAAAATGACGCAAGTGATGATGAAGACGACGATAAGAGGCGAATAGTCTTTTCTGTTCGAGAGAAATCGCAGAGGCAGAAAATAGCGGAGGAAATTGGTAGGTGTTACTGTTCTGTAGTATGTTAACTTTTAGTATGTTATGGAAAAGCCAATTCTAAGCAACTTTTCAATTGGTCTTCATTATTTATTTATTTTTATAGTTTTTTTTTTTTATTATTTGCCCTCTTCTTCTGACTTTTTCCAGCTTTCAAATGGGGGTCACTGACCCCATCTAAAAGCAAATGCTCTGTAAGGCTACAAATGTATTTTTATTGCTATTTTTTATTACTCATCTTTCTATTCGGGCCTCTCCTATTCATATTGCAGTCGCTTATTCAAGTCCTTGCATGGTTTTACAGTAATCTGCTTCCTAGCAACGAAATTGCTGAAATTGCAAACTGGAAGGCTGCTGAATAATAAGCGAAATAACCAAAAAAAACCCCCAAATAATAAAAAAATTACACCCATACTAAAAGTTAACTCAAAGGTGAACAACCCCTTTTAAAGAGGCAGAATCGGGGGTTTTGGCACTTTTCATTGCATTCTCAAGCTGTTTAGAAATGCAGCATCCAGAAGTAGCCCATGGCCTTTACTATAGCAGGCATTCTTGTGAAATGAAATGAGGTAGATTGATAAATATTCCACAAATGTGATTGTTTTTCCCTATAGTTGCATTTGATTTGCCTGTCATGATATATTTTTTTTCTCCCTCATAATTTTCACAGGAATTGAAGGAAGTGATGATGAGGCTTTAGCAACAGGAGACCAAGATGAAGAGCTCAGCCGCTGGGAGCAGGAACAGATTCGGAAAGGAATTAGTATTCCTCAGGCATGTATCATAGACATCGCTGTTAAACAAAAAATAGATTGTCCGCACTTCTCACAGACTCTTGTCCCAGGTGCCTGGGATCTTTTACGTTATGACTTACTAGATTTTTGAAACTCTTTTCATATAATTAGTGTTTAAAATATAGTATTTTTTTTCTTTCAATAGGTTTTTGAGTTTTAACAATTAAAAGAGATAAGCATTCGTTACATTCACATAAAATCGTCATATGTGAGGGCAAAATGTAGTATTTTTAATATAGTGGACTGTGTGCCCTGCCACACTTAAAAGTGGGATTTGTCACAAGGGCACACAATTTATCAAAGAGTGTTCTGTAATGAGTAATCTTGCAGAATTCTCCAAATCACAATTTAATAAAGGAGACTTTTGGGGTCATTTCCAGGATAATTTGACAGCTGTTAAAAAGGAACAGTAACCCCAAAACATTATAATGTATTTAAGTAACGAAAATATAATGTATTGTTGTGTGCACTGGTAAACCGTTTTAACTGTACCTCGATTTTTCTCCAGATTAGTATGGGGGTCACATTTGCACATAGCAAGCTGCTATTGGGAAAAGTGTTTTCCCTTTAGCTCTCAATCCTTATGTGCTGTTTCAGGGCACTGCCTCGTGACTTGTACCCCCTCTATTCACCATCATTGTAACAGGGGCAATGCAGATCTTGCTGTTAATTTTAATGGAGATGGAGTGGATATAAAACAAAACCAGTGGTTTAAAAAAAAAAAACTCCTCGCTCCACCAACCTAAGACTTTGGAAGCAACTTTTTTGAGGCACCCAGCAGGGATACAAAGTGCAGCCCTGCAATCCCCTTACGGATGCATTCTACTGAGCACATAATGGTTTTTAAGTTCTTTGACCTAAGAGGCAGGAAATTAAAAAGTTTAAAGGAATTGTTCAGTGTAAAAATAAAAACTGGGTAAATAGGCTGTGCACAATATAGTTCAATATAGTTAGTTTGACAAAAATGTAATGTATAAAGACTGGAGTGACTGGATGTGTAACATAATAGCCAGAACACTACTTTTCAGCTCTCTTGGTTTCCATTGATTGGTTACCAGGCAGTAACCAATCAGTGACTTGAGGGGGGAGGGGGGTCATATGGGTCATAACTGTAGCTTTTGAATGTGAGCTGCAAACTCACTGAACAGTTATGTCCCATGTGGCCCCCCTTAGAGTTGCTGATTAACTCAGAGTTAGAGAGCTGAAAAGCAGGAAGTAGTGTTCTGGCTATTATGTTGGACATCCAGTCACTCCAGCCTTTATACATTACATTTTTGGCTAACTAACTATATTAGAAATATTTTTTATTTTGCACAGCCTATCTATTTATCCAGTTTTTATTTTTACACTGAACTGTTCCTTTAATACATGGTTACTGTTGTGTTTCTATGCCGTTTCGAATGAGCAAAGGGAATATGTTTTTTGTAACATGTTAACCTTTTTCTTTTTAGGTGCAAGCGCCACTTCCGCCAGAAACAAATATGTTCTACCCAACTACTTACCAAGGCATACCTTACGGCACGACATATGGCATTCCCTACACTTACGCTGCTTATGGATCCACTGAGACCAAATCTCAGAAACCAGATAATTCTGTCTCTTTCAAAACTCCCAGTAATGAGATGACTCCTGTTACTATTGATTTGGTAAAGAAACAGCTTAAAGACAGGTAGGGCAGACTAACTTTCTATTGGGGCGTACCAAAACAGTCCACAGGCTTTCTCTTCCCCAGGCTCCACATAACTGGGCCTGCGAATGTAAAGCCACTGTGTAGCACCAGTGAACTCCTTGAAGAACACGGATGGAATCAAGATTTGAACCAATTTCCTTGGAAGTGTTTAAAGCCTAGTGAAGGGAGATTGCTTTCTTTGTCACGAGCACAGGGCTTTGCTAGTGCGAAATGACATTCTGGACAGTAACACACTTGAGGCCAATAAATATGAAGGAGCAGTGACTTTCATGTCCAGAAATGATGAGCCTCAGGTACACTGGTGCATTCCCTAATGCTGTGTTTCATCCATCAACCGAGGTTACACAACTTCGAAAACAAGATGGTTTAAGTTGGAGGGGGAGCCTAGAATGTAGATCCTTTTTGAGTCTTAATGCTTTTAAAGAGTAGAAGTGATGGGTTGTGCTGTGAATATTCTAAAACAGTACAGTTGATGTTTATACAGGTATGGGACCTGTTTTTCAGACCTGAGGCTTTCCGGATAATGAATCTTTCCTTAATTTGGATCTTCATACCTTAAGTCTACTAGAAAATCATGTAAACACCCATTAGGCTTCCAATTAGGATTAATAATATCTTAATTTGGATCAAGTACAAGAAACTGTTTTACCAGTATAGAGAAAAAGGAAATCCGTTTTTAAAATTTGGATAAAACGGAGTCTATGGGAGACAGCCTTTCCGTAATTCAGAGCATTCTGGATAATGGGTTTCCAGATAACTGATCCCATACCTGTATATTTTACAATGCCCACAAGAAATGGAGCATGGTGTAATAACGTAGTGGCTTATTTAAACATTAATAATTGCAGTGTCCTACATCTACACATGGTTTTATTTTGGACATGAAATGTGAAAGCTACACAAAAAGTAACTGTCCTGTAGCTAATCTGTCTTATTGAACAGCTTCTCTTTTAACGTAAAAAGATCAGTATTGTTAAAACATTTCCAGAACTATTTAAAAGTATTTAAACTTGTCTTGTGATATATGAAGATACGTTGAAGTGTATGATGTGGACGACTACATTGTAAATGGGTGTTCATACACATATATTAGTATATATCTTTCTTTTTAATAAAAGATCTTGTGCCTGTTGATAACTGTGCTCTGTTGTTGCCCTGACTAGGTTGGATGCTATGAAGGAAGTGCACAAAGCAAACCTTGAACAGTATGAGAAACATGTGCAAAGCAGGGAGGACTCCACCAATTCCATAAGTCGATTGGAAGGGTGTTCAGGGGGTAATGCCGAACGATACCAGTTTTTGCAAGAAATGCGAGGGTATGTCCAAGACTTGCTTGAGTGTTTCCGTGAAAAGGTAAGAATGCGACAATATCCGTCTTTCCCTTCAAAATAAAGAGGCCAGTGTGATATCCATTTATAATGTCAACGTGTCCTGTCTGTGACTGCCTGTGCGTGAACCGAATGTTTCCATTCCACTTATATTCTTCAACAGGGATGGTGTTTTCAGTCGACATGTTTACTGTAAGGCTGTTTCTGTTTGGAATTATACAAGTAAAACTAGCCTTACATTGGTCCATATAGCCTGCTGTCAACTGATTGGGCAGTTTATTTGCCCAATTGGGGGTCATAATGATGTCCTCAGTGATCAATATGTAAATGCTGGCAAATCCCATTGGGCTGTGGATGCTATTCTCTTCTGAGGGGGGGTTTCATTTCCCCCATTCCCCAACACTTTGCTATTCAGTAAGGAAAAGATGATTGTCCTATCATTTCCAGCAATGTCTTGACCAATCCTGTTCCTACATAGAGCTCTTTCTGGACATCTTTGGTCTTCTCAGGGTCTTTTGCTAGGTATGGGCTTCATTCCCCTACAGAATTAGCAGTTGCTTTCAGATAGGGATATTTTAATGGACAAGGAAAGGTGCAAGCATCCCCAGTGAATTCAGTCTCCATCTTTTTTTTTACTTTGCCAGTCATTTGTCAGCAGAATTAGAGTAGCGCATAGATCTTATTCTATTTTGTGTGCACAATTCTGCTCTACATTAAGGGAAATGTAAACACTTTTGCTCAGCCATACACTCACATTTTGATGGACTATATATGCCAACATACCCCAAAATACCATCAAAGGTTAATGCTTTTTTGGTTTGTAGTGAAAACATTATACACTGTTAACTAAACCGCAGTATCCCATCTTGTGTTTAATTACAGTGTAATGTCAGCAAAGCCAAATAAGCAACCTCCATATGTTATTATAACAGCAGCACGACAGATCTAGTGTTGGTAAACAGGATTGTATTTGGTGAAGCATCTTGCATCTGCTTATAACCCTCTTAAATAGCTATTACTGCAAGCTATTATTCCCCAATCCTAGGATATTATGGGTGGGATTCAGGCAACTTTGTCATAACTTTAGATCGGCACTCTGATTACGTACTAAACCTTATATAATCCCTGAATCTGCTGTTGCGCTTGCAAATCCCTGGATATTCCTAATTATTGCCATAAACTAATCTTAATACTAACAGCTGGCCTCCTACCTTTAGTATTCCTCATCAGCTCCACAACTTGCATAGCAGACTTCAGAGTTAATGTGCTGCAAAGTTTCCTTAAAGGGGAGGATCACCTTTAAGTTAACTTTTAGTAAGTTCTAGAATGACCAATACTAAGCAACTTTTCAATTGCTTGTCATTATGTATTTTTTTTATAGTTTTTTTAATTATTTGCCGCCTTCTGATTCTTTTCAGTTTACAAATGAGGGTCTGTGACCCCTGCAGCAAAAAAATTGTGTTGTTACTTTTTTTTTTCTATTCAGACCCTCTCCTGTTCATGTTCCAGCCTTTTATTTAAATCCGTTAATTTGGACCCTAGCAACCAGACTGCTGAAATTGCAAACTGGAGAGCTGCTTAATACAATGCTAAATAACTCAAAAACCACAAATAAAAAATGAAAACCACTTGCAAATTGTCTCAGAATATCACTCTCTCTACATCATACTAAAAATTAACATTTTGGTGAACAACCCTTTTAAGGTTTAGTAACCAAATAGCAGGTAGCATTATTAGGTCAGCTGCTAGAAAGCAGACATCTTATTGGTCGCTATGGGTTACTAGACTTTGGTAAACGTAGCAGCTTTTATTGGGGTTTAAGGAGGATGGGATCTTTGTTGCATTTCATCAAAACTAATTGGATAAAAGATTTGGTGCTACTTCCCTGGTTATGTTAATACACTACACTACTACTGGCTCACTTCATCCGGATAATAAAAAAATTACATTAATCCTCAAAGCAAACTCTAACTG
Source organism: Xenopus laevis (assembly GCF_017654675.1). Taxonomy (NCBI): domain Eukaryota; kingdom Metazoa; phylum Chordata; class Amphibia; order Anura; family Pipidae; genus Xenopus; species Xenopus laevis. The sequence continues at coordinate 14,513,403 of NC_054373.1, forward strand.
GAGTTTAGGTGAGGCCACTCCCTCAAACTGCTTCAAGGTCTTTTAAGGAGTCCTGCTCCACCGTTTAGGAACTTCTACTGTTAGATTTGGCAAGATAATGAGTGAAACAAAGGATTGGTCATTTCATATTACTGTTCTGATCATATTCCTTTGACCCTACACACTGAAATCCTCTGCGTCATTGATTTTCTTTCCAAGATACAGCATCATCATCATCGTATCATTTTAGCTCAAACCATATTTGGAGTATATATCAAAGTATTTGGGCAACAGGAATACTGTAACATATCAAATACATGTAAAACCTACAGATAAAGTATTTCTGCCATGCCAGTACACAATATAAAATACTGCTCTCCCATCATCTTTATAGTTGTAGCGATGGACCAGGAAGTCCCAAGTTTGTTCCCAAAATGTAAAAGTTGCTTGGCATTGCCTGCTCCTGGAAGGTCTTTTACGCAAAGCCTTGGTATTATGAATGGTGTTGTATTTTTTCAGGTACCACTGATAAATGAGCTTGAATCTGCGATTCACCAGTTGTACAAACAGCGAGCCGCCCGCCTTGTCCAAAGACGACAAGATGATATTAAGGATGAATCTTCGGAGTTTTCGAGCCATTCAAGTCAGTCCATCTTGAAGGTTTTTATTATTCATTAAACATTGTTTGCATCTAGATAAGCCAATGAGTGCATGCTTCCCTTAACATTCTAATGTGTTGGCTGCCTAGTTCCTGCAATTGCTTTTTCAAAGCTTAACCTGTATGGGTCTCCTTCACTTTCCAGCCTCATGGTGAAGTGTACGTTTCTTTTCTTGGGGGAGGAAAACTTTTTTTTTTTTTTTTCAAATTGTAGCACTTAAAAAATTATATTAAATGGGACTGTATCATTCTTAAAAAGTGACCACGTTTAATTAAAATAGCCTTTTATTATTATATAATTAAATGTTCTCTTCCAATTTGCTCTGAAAGGGTCACTATTCCCTTAAATATTCCTGCACAATTGCGTAGGACAGAGAATACATGTGCTGGTAATGTGTCGTGATATTTCTCTGGACAGGGCTGTGTACAAACCTTATTTCTGCAATTGCAGTGACCATTAACAATGCCACTTACCTCTAAAACGATTAGGGATGCTCAGAATACAGGATAAGATTTGGGATTCAGCCTTTTTCAGCAGGATTAGGCGAATCCTTCTGCCCAGCCGAACCAAATCCTAGCTGGCATATGCAAATTAGGGGCGGGGAAGGAAGTCGTGTGACTTTTGGTCACAAAATAAGGAAGTAAAAGAATGTTTTCCTCTTCCCACCCCTTGTTTACACATGCAAGTTAGGATTCGGTTCGATATTCGGCTGAATCTTTCACGAAGGATTCGCGGGTTTCGCCCGATTCAAAATGGTAGATTCGGTGCATCCCTAAAAACGATACATCCCTAATAACATTGCCATTTCTCCTTTTGGCTTCTTGCTTTATAGTGGGGAAAAGGGTTTAGCCAGTCAGCCTGAGACAAAGGCAGCAGATAGTAGCAAAGTTGCGTATAGGAAACAAGACAACAAAGAAAACAGTTACCGGTACTTATTTGCTTTTTGCCTTATAAAATGCTTGTACGCTGGTCCTTTAAATGCCAATTTAAAAAGTACTGTCGTCTTCTTGGAAGGCTTATCTACAGCGTATGATCTTACAGAAACATTGTCCTTGTAGTGCAAAGGCCTGCATTCTGTTGAACGGTAGAAGCAAGTTATTCGGAGTCATATCGGAAAGTGCATTGCTCATTCCAGTAAAATAAATGCCGCAGTAGGAAAAGTAGGGCATTCTATAATTAAAGGAGAACTAAAGACTAAAGAAGTAGCTAGAAATGTTGTACATTATGTTTTGTGTTTCTGTACCAGCCCAAGGCAACCACAGCCCTTTAGCAGTAAAGATCTGTGTCTCCAAAGATGCCCCAGTAGCTCTCCATCTTCTTTTCTGCTGATTCACTGCACATGCTCTACGCTGCTGTCACTTACTAAGCTTAGGGACCCACTCACAATATACAGTACACATAGAATAGAAATGTATATGTATAAGGCTGATTAGTAATTAATACAGATAATTACTACATGGCAGCACAGAAACCAGTGCAATTAGCATCAGAATTTAATAATCAGCAAACCTGTAGCATCATCTTATATTACAGGGGAAGCTCATTTTCTGCTGGATAATTAGTGACGAGCCCTAAGCTTAGCTTCTCAACAGCCAATCAGAGCCCACTGAGCATGTGAGTGTCACAGACACTTTCCAAGATGGTGACCCCCTGTGACAAGTTTGAAGTCCTGGATCATTGCTGCTATTGAGAACCTAAAACTTAACGCTTCAATCTTTGGAGACACAGATCTTTACTGCTAAAGGTCTGTGGTTGCCTTGGGCTGGTACAGAAGAACAAAACATAATGTACAACATTTCTAGCTACTTATTTACTTTAACTTTCCTTGTCCTTTAAGTAAAACACAGCTGAGGTGATCTTTTGTACTTCTGTGACAAGCGAATGAGAATGGCATGAGGATCTCAAATTCAGAACCACTGGTTTTAAGTTCACACTTTGGGTAAACTGTATGCTCTCATTTTTGCATTGTAAAATATTTTAGACAGCAGTTTTCCACTTCAAGAATAATTATTGAGCATAGGAACTGATGTGTAATATTGGGGGTTGAGAAAAAAAAGTCTTGTTTCTCACTAAAGTCCCTTATTTTATATACACATTGACAGATAAAGCTGTAATGGCACCAAATCTAGACCCATTTGGGCGGGACCGGGCACTTTTTCAGGAGCATGCAAAACAGAGGAGGATCGCAGAAAGGGAAGCGAGAAGGTAAGAAACTGAGAATTTAAATCTCTGAATAGATTGGAAAATGAAATATCCTCTGCCATATGGATTTATTATTGGTATGACTGTGAAGGATGAAAATACACTTGTAAATTATGCAAGTCAAATACAAAGGATGTATAATATATGATCAATCTGAAAGCATGGTAATAAAGCATTAGCAATTTTGTCTAGAGGCCTTCGCAAATATAAGCTAGCGTTCCTATTTACAAAAAACAAAAAGGTAGCTGGAGCACTTAACAACTCAGCTGCGTTCCAGTACGGAGCACCAATGGAAGCCAGGTATAGTGGATTTTGAATATGCTTAATAAATTTCTAAATATAGCGTGCCCAGACATGATAGGGACCATGTGCATGGCCCCTATCATGTCTGGGCACGCTATATTTGGATTTTGAATATGCTTAATAAATTTCTACTTTTTTAATGAACTATACCTGGCTTCCATTGTTGCTCCGTACTCTACAATTTTAGCGTTCCTATTTATGCTTGACCTAAAACGCCAAGAAATACATTGACATTTGATTTAAATCCGGTTGTTGACTTGGACAGAGTTATTGCTCAGGTGCATCTAAGCATCAAACAGTCATGAGGTGAGGACTGAGATTTTTCTGTTTGCCTTGGAGGGGTGGAAGTGCATGATTGAAGCTGATATGCTAGCCAATGATTTCCTGGGCGTTATATCTATAGCACAAACCTTACCGGTATTTACCAGTAGGTCTTTCCAGCTGACACGAGGTCACCCATTCCCATTGGAAGAAAGGAGGTTCCGCCTAAATATTGTGATGGGGTTTGTTACAGTGAGAGCTTTCAAGTTGTCGAATTCTCTCTCTGAATCAGTGGTACAGGCTGATACATTAGATAGCTTTAAGAAGGGGTTGGATGGTGTTTAGCAAGTGAGGGAATACAGGGTTATAGAAGATAGCTCATAGTACAAGTTAATCCAGGGACTGGTCCCATTGCCATCTTGGAGTCAGGAAGGAATTTTTTCATTCTTCAGATGGGCTTTTCTCTAGGTCTGCTTGGGGGACACAGGGGCAGTGGGTATAGCTGGTACATCCAGGAGGCAGGACACAACTAATAAAAAACTGGCTCCTCCTCCACTGGCTATATCCCCAGCAGGCGGAGCTTCACT